>NC_087556.1:25676955-26281955 GCF_036250125.1 Pseudopipra pipra | reverse complement strand
AAATATTTTTAGCAACAAGATCATGCCAGTGAACACTTTCAAATCTTACAGAAAATTGCGCCAATCAGTCCTGAAAATTAAATTCCAGGAAAAGCTTGATATACAGGATAAATCATCTAGTGTTTACTAGGAGAGATTTTTTAACATCTGTACCTTAGAATGCAGATCAAGTCTTCCACTGGTTACTTAGGGGAAGTTGGGCCAGTATTAAAAACTAAAGGCAGGTGGGGAGAGAGTGGGATAATATGAACCCAAACACCTTGTATTGGGGGCTTTTTTCCATAGCCAGCTTTTCTTGATCAGCTGCTTGTGTGCTGTAGAAGAGGCTGTTTATGTTTCTTATCTTAATATCCTTGAGTTAACTCCTGCCATGTAACTATCAGCCCTCTCACTTTGTCATCTTTTGCTCAGTGTACAGAGCAGCCCTTGATTCTCAAGTCTCTTTCTGGTCACCTTTGTTCATCCAAAGTAGATCCTGGTTTTTATGTCTGGGTTCGTATCTGCTGGTCTATTCTTGTCCCAGAGTAACCACAGGAATGTCCTCTGCCTTGTGCTCTCACGGTATCTCTGGATACTTACAGCAACTTGAATTTAGCATCTTTCATTAGAAGATATGAAGAAATTCCTGCTGGACCCAGTAAATCAGTGATTATGCTCTTTTCAGTGTTAAGAGAAGCAAGCTTTAGAGGCCTCATGTGATGTAACCAAGGTTATGCAGGGCGAGTGGCACAGTTTAAAGTGATCCACTCTGGCCCTGACTCCTGGTTCACTTTTGTAATGCTGGTTCAAGTTGCTTCCTATCAAATCAATGCGCATAATTCTTTCCTTAGTTGTTTATTGATTTTTTCAATGAATTGAATAGCAGTGTAGCACTCATTAGTTGAGATCTTTACACGGTATCTATAAAATTATCTAGATTCTTAGCTAGTGCATACTGGCACAGTTGAATCACATTCAATTAGTCTAAACTAATTTACACCAGAGGTTTGAAAAGTCAATAAGGGTATGAGAAAATGCCCTTCTCAGTGATAATTCTGCTTCTTGGTGCACATGGTTCTTTTACAGTCCTAATTCTGACAAAATGCTAAGAGAAGCCAAATTAATTTTTGTTTTGTTCCATTTTTAAATTGGAATATCTTTTTTTTTTCCTTTCACAAATTGTCTGTTATTATTATTCATTATGTGTCCTTTGATGAAAAATGATACATGAAGAATGGTTTCTATTACTGAATTATTTTTGCACATCATGCTTAATTCTGCAAATGAAGCAGATAAAGTCAATGAGGCTCAGTTAAGGACCAGAACTAATTCTGAAAGCTAATTATTTTCACAAGAGAGACTCTTGAAGACTATAAATTAGGAGGTTGCTATTCTAAGAAGTTTTGTCTTCAGCTGAGTTAGTTGCATCTCCAGCAGGGAGAGAGAAACAGAGAGAGGCCTGAGGCCAACCCGTTCCCCAGCTGAAGGTCTGACTGTTCAATTGGAATTGCATTGCTATTTTTTTAAACAGGCCAAGGTACTTTGATGTTTCCTTTTCTGCTTTTTAAACCAAAACGCATCCATGGTACCGCTTCAAGTGCAGAAATAAAGGGAGGCACAAAAGTCAAAATGTTCCCCATTGAAACCTTTATATTACCTCAGCAACTGAGATCAGCTTTTGTATGGAAATTTATTTCAAAGATACTCTATTAGTATTGCAAACAAATTATATGAGTCAGAACCACTTCTAGATTAAAGTCTGATAACTGAGGTAGAAATAGACCTGACAGAGTAAGAAAGGCAGAAGAACCTCTTCTCCAAGCCCAAAGCAAATGTCCTGGCTGACCCTGTGGTGCACAGGTCCTCTTGGGACCATGTGAGGGCCACAAAGATTGTCAGGTCCAACTTTGGACCTGCTGTCCAAAAGGTCCATTTTTGGCCCTTTAGGTGTGTGTAAGCTGCTCACTGACCTCAAATACTGACTTTTGTAAGCCATTGTGTGTGATTTCTATTTCAGATAATTTTTAGAAGTACAGAAATGCATTTTCACTGTCTGAATCTCTGTTTTGAAGAGAATCTTATTTTCCACATAAGGGAAAACGAAAACATTGTACCAAGCAAGTAAACATTTTAAAAACATGTCTGAATGCATCTGTTCTTCCCTCAGAAGTGTGTGTTAGGCATCTCCAGAGCTGCCTGAGGAAGGCAGATGTCTAATTCTTACTGGCACTTTTGAAGGTCTTAGTCTGTTATTCATTTTTTTCACTTGTTCAGATTCCATAAAGACCGAGGCAAAAAAAAAAAAAAGGCTGTACGCAAAAAGCCACTGGGAGTGCATGTAATTAATTGAGCCAAGGAAATTGGCCTTATACTCTGAGCAGCATGAACAGTTGCTGCCAGTTTTGACACTTTGTGTGTAGTCCTGGAACAGTTATGGCTATTTCAATCCTCTGCTGGGACACTGATGGTTTCAGGCAAAAATAATTTTAGTCTGAGATGCATTTGTACAGGATGTCATACAGCCAAGTCCTCAATCAAGTAACAATGCAATACAGCAATAATAAACTTCAGTTGTGACTGTTTCTTTCTGTCTTTCTTCCTTTTTCTTACTACTTCACTCTTACTGCCTTTCCCCTTCCTATTATTCATTTGCAGAGAGGAATACTTGTTGAGTTTTCTCTCTCACACACACCTGCTGAGAGGCAGCCCACAGCACCTCTCAGCTGTCATTTTCCTGCTGTTTTGCCCTCTTCACTCTGCACTATGGGCAGGCCAGGGCAAATCTCATTGTTCCTTCAAGTCACTAGTGCCCAACAAAGTCTCTTGTACCTGCTCATGCTGGCTTTCTCCAGATCCTTCTGTTCTTCCATTTCATGCCCAAATCCTGGACAAAATCATTCTCCAGTACTACTTTGCTAGCTGCAGATTCAGTTATACATCACATTAAGCCTCTGTTAGTATAGAAAGCATCATGTATGTTTTTTCCCCTCTGCTGTTTTCCTGCCATTTTGTGCAGCTGTCACAATGTGTTGAAGAGGAACGACACAAAGTGGTTGGCTCTTTTCTTCAGTTTACTGTCTTCCATTTTCTTTTTCTTTTTTTTTTTTTCCAGAGGCTCAGCTGCCCCAGCAGCAGCAGGATGTCAGAGCACAAAGGAAAATAATTTCTGCAGGGTTATGGAGGAGAGCTGTTAAGTTGTGTTTAGGAATGGATATAGCCAGAATTATATTTTTCCTGTTATTTTCTTGAGCCATTAATGTACCTGGCTTACAGCTTATTAATCTACAACTGTTGCTCTGGTTTTAGAGATGAAAAAATTTTTATGTCAATCTTGGTTATTAATATGCTCAAATCCTTAAAGAGAGATATAATTTACTTCCCAGGCTTTCTCCATGAACTGCACATCTTTGTGTCACTCTCCCTGCTACTCTGAGCTCAACAGATGGCTCTTTGAATGCAGGTGGTATTTTTTCTTGCTATTGGAAAAAATATATTTACTGCTCATTCTGACACCCTTGAAATAGATTGTAACTTTAAAGAAATATATTTAAAAATATAAATAAAATGCCTGTAAGAGTTATTGCCAAATTGATATTGAACCAAAGGCGCCTATTCAAGTGATCAGCAGCCAGAAATTAAGTGTATGAGCCAAGAGTATTGAAAGAACCATTAAGAATGTTAAAAAAATAAAAGAAGCAGATAAATCTTGTACTGTAATGAATGATAGCCAAGGAACATCTAATCATATCTGGGTAGCATTTACTGAAATAACTCACCCAGACAAAAATGAAGAACATGAAAAAGATGGTGTAAAAATTATTGGAATTTTTTTTTCTGACAATTTTTCATTAATCTCCAAGAAAGAATAAGGATTTATTTGAAACAAATTAAATTAAGTGGTGAGCACTAGAATACGGTTCTTCTTGTTCTTGGTCTGGCTATAAAAACACATTCTCAGTAAATGCATATTAAGGGTTATAGGGGAGTGTGTGTTTACATTTTTCCAACCACCTCTCCCTATTAAACCAACACACAGAACAACAGTTATGTTCAATTGGAAAATTGATCACTGCTGTAGGAAAATGTGAAATACATGAGACATCAGGCAAAAGACACACAACAAATGATCAACACCATGTCTATAGGCTTGCATTCTTTGTTTAATCTACCTAGATGTTTTGCTTTTAATGGCAATATGCCTGGAACTTCCTGGATGTAATTAAGTGTAATGTGGAGAAAGTGACTCTGGGCATATTGTGAAAAAATGACTTAAAAAAATGAATGTTTACCAACAAATGGGGCCAAAGTTTGGCTTCTTCACTGTACAAATACAGATTTATAGGGTCTTACCTCAGCAAATGCTCATCTTTTCTGTTGTACTTTAAGGGGGAGTAACCTGCTTCATTTCTGCTAGAGTTCTATTGATGTCATCAAAGTTATGGCAACATAATCTGGTGATCTGAAGGCTCTTGGAAATGTCTCTCCCATGAAAGAGAGACATTCTCTCTGTGTGTAACCCATAAGAAGAGATGGACCATGCATTTTGTTTCAACCACATTCTGTAGTCAGTAAACACTTAGATTCAAGCTGGATCTGGTACATATTTACCGATTAGGGAGCAGCTGGCTTGAAACTTAGAGCTGAATGAAATGAAATTTGCTTTTAGAACTTGAAAATTAACTGCAAGCTGTGGTAAGGACCTAACAGATTAATTTTTGTTCAGTTATGTCACGTGTTATGTACATACTCTAAGATCATGGAACTGGCCAGTCAATGAGCATGAAGTTATTTATTTTGAGCAAATGAGCATTAACAATTGAAATGTTTATTTTTGCTTGAATAATACATGAGTTCACTGATGTGCTGCTGCTGGCTGGTCCTGCAGACACATATGTGGGTGTAATGTTCCTTTGGGGCTCGTTTGCTGCTGGGCCACTCCTACAGAGATGTGACAGGGCTACTTGTTGATACCAGTCATTGCTAACTGTACACAAACCACTCTGTACATAGTACTGGCAGAGGTGTCAGCTTTCACAAATTCCTTCTCTGTAAGGTGATAGGAAATTGTGCTCAGAAAGTCTGGCACCTCTGCAAAATCTTCAATTTGCACGCAGCTCCATTTCCTACCCACCTATTGGCAATCTAAACCAGTGGTCAGGAAACAAATGCATTTCTTTTTTTCTCTTTTCTTTCCCCCAGATTTCTGAATCACTGATCCAGAAACTGAACCAAAATCTGGTCCATTTTGAGTTGAAGCCAGGAGTTCGAATCCTTGTCCATGCTGCCCATTTAACAGCGGGTTAGTATCCCTTTTCTGTGTATACATTTTCTGTCACTCTGTAGCACAGCAAGCAATAGATTGATGGTAGGAGTGTTCTATTAGCTGAATTTTAAACATTTCTTATTTTTATATCACAGTAACAGCACAGTGTGTCAGCAAACATTAAAATGCCTATTTTACCTCACCTTTTTATATCACACCAAAAAGATATAGTGACTTTTGCATTTAAAGCTAACCTTTTTGTTTTCTTATGTGAAAGAATTTACTGGCTTTGGCAGAAATGTGGGATAAGAAGCAGTAGAAATGTTTACTTTGTGGCTATCTCTGAAATATTCAACAGGTAAGCAGCACCATGGCATTTTCAGCCTGAGTCACACAGGGCAAAGGTTACCAGCTAGCCTTGGGTATGTACAGATATTCTAGAGTCAACAAACATTCAAAGCTACTAAACACAGTTCAGATGTTGTTCATCAGTCTGAAAGACTAGAATCAATATATATATGCACAAAAGAAAGATTAGACCATTTGGACTTTAACTAATCCTGTCTCAAAATAAGTCATCTCCAAAGTCCTAACCTTTAATTATTCTCTTTGTCTATTCTGCATGCTAAAACCTCGTTTCACAGCACAAGCCCTATTTAACTATTACAAGAGATGAGACAAATTGATCCGTGCTTGGGATTGTTAGGAATTCATTTTCCCCAGGAGCTGCCGATAATTCTGATCAGTTGGTGTCACCTTCTTTTGCTAACTTGCAAACTAAAAGTTTTAGTTCATTTGTACTAACAAACTGCTCTCCAAAAATCTTTATGTGTCTGCCCAACCTGGTGTCAGTCCACATGCAGCTTTGTCTACAAAGTAAGGAAAAAGAGACTGTTATCAGAGAACTAATCCTTGGCCTGAATTTTCAGCGATGACCAGAGATACAATACATACTTTCAGAAGATGCTCAGTGTCTGTCTCTTAAAAGAAATATATCTGAAAGCATCTTAATGTGAGCTTCAAAAATGGAGTTACCTGCAATTGCTCATAATTTTTTCAATTTGTCTCTGGACATTTACTCTGCCAATGCACATGGCTGTTTTCTATTTTGATCAATATTTATTAAAGTCAAGGTCAAATCCTGAATGAACATTTATGTATGACTACTCTGGCCTTGAATATCCTGTAGGTCTTTTTCAAGAAATTATAGCTAAAAAGAATCATATTAGATATTCCTGGAAAGGCTCATCTTTACCCCTTGCTACTGAAGGGACGTTCCTGATTTCATCTACAGGAAACAGAGGACACTTAAAATCACTTATCCAGCTCTGCCTTTATAGGAGGTGAATTTGGATCCAAGTTTTCTGCTGTTTGTAGGAGCCTCCTGCAGCTTTTTAGAGAGTAGTTCTGGACATCTCTGCATGAGGGAGTACACAGGGTCCCCAGCTGGTCCATGTTCAGAGCTGACTAAAATCTGGGTAGCTCCAGTTCTGAAGCCATGTAATTAGTGGAGGTACTGCAGCACTTTTCTAGGCTACTAAACCTTGTCTGCCACTCTGAATGAAACAAAAGGCAGGGTCTATCACTGTGACTTAATGCCATGCTAAAAACCAGTATGGCCTCCAGGTACATACTGTTCTGTTTCTTGTTAGCTCAGCCTGAAGCGGAGGGTGTTTGGCTCAGACACAATCTTTGTGCTCACCAAAAATGCACATTTTTATTTGTATTTACACACACACCAGGAATGAATACTTTTTGATCATAATATATTCAAACACACATTTGTTCTGCAAGGTACACTTTGTTGTGCTTCCCTCCTAAGCCACTGTTGATTGCTGTGACTGACCTCACAGAGTCCTATAAGAACACTACAGGATTTTGTCTCTTGCAGAAATAGGATTCAGTAAGAATGCAAAATGAGCTTAGATGGGCAAACTAGGTATTAAAAAACCCAGACAGCAGCCACTGTGAGGTCTTTGAGGGAATATGACTCCTTAACAAGCTGCAGAGGTCATGACTCTGTTCTCTGTCTAAGTAAAAGGCCCAATTTCATGGCATCAAAACTTGGGAATACTTTAAAATTGGATAAAAAGCCATGTGAGATTTACTTCTCTGTTGAAAGCTATTGTTTTTGTTGTCAGGGAATAAGAAGAATTGTCCTTTAAAAATCCAAGCTTTTAAAAAAAAATAAATAAAATAAAGCAGGGAAACCTGGAACACAAGACAGCCCCAGAAGCAGTCCCTATAAAACACAATCCAGGGGGATGCACAGGGTGCAGAGGTTCTGCTCTGGTCTGTGGTATCCCTTCTTTCCCAGCCTTTTTACTATGACTTTGTGCTGGACTCTGACAGCTATGGGCTGTAGTTGGCTGAAAACAAAGCTGAGCATGTGTTTTTCAAAGTATTCATGTATGTATATGCATTTCTGCATTAATGTTGGCGTGCCTCAGTGCACATGTGTGTTCCTCCCTGTGTGTGGCTGGCCATGCACAGAAGCAATTTCTGCAGCAGAGAAGCTGCAGGGAACAAAAGTTCAGGTATCTAAACTAGCTTGATGTGGATATTCAACACCAGAACATGTAGAAATGAGTCCTTGTGAGTGTGTGTTGTATGTGGGCATGTATATGCCCTGGAGCACAGAAGAATGACAGGCATTGGCCTCAGCACATTTCATACCTCTGTCTTCTTTGTTAGTAACAAACGTGGATAGTGCCTTCCTAAATCTTCGTTCGCGAAGCCTAGCCATGAATTTCATCCCAGTGCCTTACCTTTCTGAGGATAGCTTGCTAGGTGTGGAAAGGAGAAGGTTTTTCACTTCTCTTTGTAAATTTTGGCTTTATCAATCTGGATGTGAAACTGAAAAAATGTGCACGTGATGTGTGTGCATTAGTAAGTACTTGCTTGTATGTGTGTGTTTCCTTGTATGCATTTTTCCTCTGGTTTAGGATGGGTCTGTTCAGTGCACATGAAGAGGTGAAAGAGGTAAAGTTGTGTTTGCCAGTGGTTCAAGTCAACTTTCACTGCCTTGCAGAGGAAGGCACTACCTATGCCATGTTCTGTGTGCAATGCAGAACAGTCAGTGAGGACTACCTTCTGTGTGTTAGCTCTTTGTAATGGCACAGCTACAGCTGCATGTCTGCAGGATGCTGTATTAGTGTCTGTATGAACAACTGACACTTGCACCTAGGTGTGAAACTTCTTGGATACTTGGCACCTTTCTGTCTGTGTGTGTGTGTATGTATGAGTGTTGGAAACTCTGTTTAATACAATTCACTTTGTATTTCTGGAAAATCCACACTTCTGCATAGTTTGGATGACCTTACTTTTCAAAGGGCTATGACCCAATGGTGAGCAAAACTCTGAGAAGTACAGAGAGACTCTTTGTCTGATAAGGATTGGTTTTGGTGTTTGGGGTTTTTTGTTTGGTTTTTTTTTTCTTTTTTTCTCTTGAATCTGTGCACTGTCTTGCATGGAAGACTTGTGCGAGAGAGGTCAGGGCACCAGGGAAAAGAGAGCAAAATGTGTTCAGATGAGTAGGAAAGGGATAAAGGAAGAAAATGAAAATGTCAGAGACGTGACAAGAGCTTGCCATGGACACTGAGGCAGTGTCTGTGAAGGCTACTGCCTTTCTGGTCGGGAAGTAGCAGGACTGAGCAGAAAACAATACATTAAGTGGACACTGTTCTTTAGTAAAACTGAGGAGCCAGTCACTCCTTATTCACTGTGCATTGGGAGCTACCCAGACTAGCTCTACACAAAATAAAGAGCCAGCTTGACAAGTTAGCTTGTGGGTAGCTCGAGGATCAGCCAGAAAATGCCAGATTTGGTACCCAAGTGACCTCATTTGCAACTACCTTAGATAATTGCAGTATGAGAGAGTATGTTTTGGGCATCCTCTCATAGGACAGAGAAGGCCTCTAAGGAGAAAGCTGTGGGACTTCATATCAAGGGGTATGTTTAGCACTACAAGTGATCTGAACCTGTGTTTCTTCCCAGGTGGATTAGGAAGGGAGAGAAGGTCTGGAAACATGTGAACAGATGAGATCTGCTACAAGTGCAATAAGAGGGGAGGATGAACTGTATTTCTGGAGGGAGCAGCTTTCACTTCAGGCTGGGATGGCTCTAACCTTCTCCTCTCTTGCAGCTCCCCTAGTGGACCTCACTCCCAGTCACAGTGGTTCAGCTATGCTGATGCTCCTCTCTGTCGTTTTTGTGGGACTAGCCGTGTTTGTAATCTACAAGTTCAAAAGGTATGACTATCCTTGAACCATTTCCTTCTCACCATCGCTACCTTTCACTGAGGTGTTTGGGCTTTGTTTTGCTGGGTTTTCTTTTTTGGAGTGAGTTGTTTCTTGGTTTGTAAAAGCTGATGCTACATCATCTGCCAGATACCACACAATGATGGTTTCTGTTAATGTTTTAGGAAGATTCCTGGCCTTAATATATATGCACAGATGCAGAATGAAAAAGATCAAGAGATGGTCAGTCCAGTCAGTCAGAGGGAAAGCATACCTAATGTCCCTCAAAGTGAGCTGATGAGCCATGAGCAACTAGTAGATGAGAAGTTGGAAGTCCACCCCATAGGTAAATAACTTGCAGCATCCTGCAGCTGGTCAGACTCTGACTTATAATTGGCTAACCTTTTTCTCAGCCTCCCCCCTTCCCGTATTCCTGCACAATCCTCCTCCCATCCTCTTCTGCTGCAACATTAGTTTTGCTACAGGAAACCTTGCTAACTCTTCCCTCTCCCTCACTGCCATGTGATGAAAGGGAGGGGAACAACTTTAGACTTTTTCTCTCTCCTAGTTGCTCTACGTAGATCCCCTCCCCTTCTCAAAAAATCCTGCTGGCAATGTAATTTATTTTGCTGGGGCTGATATAGTTGCGGGGCTAAGCCCCACATCCAGAAGGACTTCAGCCACCCTCACCTGGAACACGGAGGTGAGCAGGTGATTTGGTAAGTCATATCTAAAAGCTAAATGTCTATTGATGTTTTGACTGCTGCCAGACCTTGTTGCCAGCAGCGATGCTAGTCTGGCTGATTCACAGATAAATTGAGCAAAACCTGGGATCTCAGCATGGGACACCTGGGTTTGCCCTCAGGCTGATTTCTCCCAAGACCTCTGTGGTTGAGTATTTCCAAAAGCAGGATCTAAATTGAAGAGACTTGGAGAGGGCATTCTAGGATCAGTCACGCATTTGCTCATATGTTTTCTGTTATCCTGACTACAGTAGAAGTGTTGGGATGGAGCAGGGAGGTTTCAGACATGTTCTGCTAAAGCTAGTGTTGCTTGGGCATTGCTCAGCTTCACTATCATGATGTGATAGTTCTGCAGGCTCAGCCCAGAGGTACAGTGCAGGACCCCTGCAAATAAGGACATGGAGCTATTTTAGAGGAATTAAAGGGAAAACGCTGCCCAGAGATGTTGTGGAGTCTCCTTCTCTGGAGATATTAAAAACTCTCCTGGCCATGATCCTGTGCAACCTGCTTTGGGTGAGCTTGTTTTAGCACAGGGGTTAGACTAGATGTTTTCCAGAGGTCTATTCCAACCCCAACCATCCTGTGATTCTGTGACTTAGACAGAAGTGAAGCATAGTTTTAACTGAGATCCCTTATTTCCACAATTTCATCAGCTTAAATAAACCTTAGATCTCACCTGAGGACTCCCTAAAATGTATGGGAGTGTTTGCTAAAGTAGGTTTGGAGTCATATCTACTATAGAGAGGAGCAAGGAAAAGGGCAATTAAAGGAGGGAATTTGATATGCTAAGATTGTGGCCTGTGAAACAACCTGGGAGAAAAAAGAAGAAAGAGCCTTGATGAAACTGTGTCTAAGCTGGAAGCTCCACTGCAGTCAATGCTGATCTCTCCTCATGTGTTCACTAAGGAGATCTTGTAGCTATTAAAAGCTTTTAAGCAGCTATTCATCAGCAGACCTGGACATCCCTGCTTACCAGAACACAGGACAGAGTGAGGGACCAACCTTCCCATGTGGTATTCCCCATACAGAGCAACCCCAGGCCACAGTCCAGAACCCAAGGAAAGGAAATGCAACCAAGGTAGTCTGGACAGAGGACTTCCAAAAAGCTTGTGGATCACCAAGAGGTTTCAAGCCAAGACCCGGAGCGGTGGGTCCTAACTTTAAGTATTCTTTTTTACATTGGTTTGGTTTGATTTTGGTTTTTTTTCCCCAGAAACCTCCAAGGCAAAATTGATGCTAAGGGAGAAACACCCAATTTCAAGTCAGGAACTCTCTTTCTACAGGCAGATGGGCTTTGACCTTTGAGCTTCCCCTTTCTGAAAAAATGTGATGGTGATGGTTCATGCTGTTCCAGGAGCAGGGAGAGATATGTTTTCATGGGTCATTCAGACTGAAGCAGCAAGTGTCAGTAACCTGCTAGCTCTGTTCAAGGTTCCTTCGAAACTGATTTTGCTGGTGTTGGAAATTTAAACCCTTGAAGCCTCTAGATAAAGAGAAGTCAAAAGCCAACTTTAGGGGTAGGTTTTCAATTGGTGCAGCTATAGAATTTCTGGCTTTCTACAATAGCCAGAGTTTTATGCGTTTCTCAGCTGTGCTACTGGACACTATTGAACCAGAAATTGGCTTTTTACAACTTTTGTTTTGCACCTGTAATTGCAGTAACGAGCACAAAAGTTAAATGTGTGGGATACATAGACTCAATTATGTATCAAAAGGAATCAGTCCACCAAACTTCCTAAGAGCATTTTTCTATTCTGTCAGTAAGATGAATGAGAAAACTGAATCCCAGCTCATTGACAAAATGAAGACATCTGGACCTAGGTGTGAACAGAATAGAGAGTGCAAAGGCTCTTCACTCTCCTATACAACAACCTCATCTGTTTCTGGAAATCAGCAATTTCTTTTTTAATGAGTTTTCTTTCTTTTGGGAAAACAGAGCAGGACTGTAATTGGGTGTTTCTCTTTTGTATGCTTGTTCAGAAACCAGTTTTTTAGAATACCTTTGACTAACATTCAGGGATACTTTCTTGGAGGAATCTGAATTAATGTCCTTGCATCATTTAATTTTTCTCTCCAAACTCTGGCAGCGTAAACCGCCCCCCCCCCCCCATATTTCTATTTTCTGGATGTGAGCAAATGCAAAGCTTAAGGTTATTTATGAAATCTCCAACACCTTATCATTGCAAATGAGTTACACATTTCCTCTGAGGACCTCAACCCCTCCTTCCCTCCACCCCTCTGCTCTGGCCTCTCCCTCTTCTGTTCAACATGGGTGAATCATCTTCATTAGCAAAAGAACAGGACATCACCCTCAGTGTTTTGAATGACAAGAAAACATTTCTGGAAACAATGTGTCAGTCTGGAGCAGTTGAATCCCAAAGGCCAGCAAGGTGATACCTTCAAGCATCTTCCTTGGCTAAATATGCTTGTTATTTACTGACTCTAATTTTGTTCTTTCTTTGCCACAGGAAGTATTTCCACAGCTGCTGAGTCCCAGAGCACAAAAGAAATCCCTACCTATGTAAATGGTTGAATTGAGGACACCAATATCTGTATCTAAAAAAGGAGGAGCGCTCACTGCATTTGGACTTTTTAATTCTTCAGATGACAAAGGGTTTTTAGCTTTAAGCCTGTGCATGTGGACATTATACTGAGATCATAGTGGAACTGCATTGTACAGGTGTTCAATTTTAGTGGGGGGTGGGGGGAGAGGAACTGGTACCACTATTCACTCCTGCGGCCCTTCCCTCACCCTTTCACTCTCTTTTTTCTGATCTGTCTCTAATTTGTAGAAAATTCATAATGATATAGGCCAAGAATATGCATGGGGGTCTCTTCTTTAGGGAGAGGGGTGGGCTGGGATGTGGGGGGAGAAGGACTAGGGAAGTGGGAGGGAGTGTTTAGGGTCCTTTGCTTTAGATTTAACTGCTCTTTTAGCACTTTGGGCTATGGGAGGGTTAGCCACCCCAGCAGACTTTCCTTGGACACACAAAAAAATCACACTGGAGTTTAAAGGCACTGAAAATATTCTTGGTCAGTCTGATTTATGTCTTTGTTTGGACTCTGCCCTTCATTCCTCTAGCTGCAGCTGCTGCCTGTGCCCTACAGCTGTGAGGAGGCTGAGTGTGGATGATCCCACCTGCGAGGCCAAGCTCTTTCTGACACAACTTTCTTAGCCTACTCACACCAAGGCATCCCACTGATAGCACCATGGGAAGATAACTTTGCCTCCTAACCTTGAACAGAACAAGCATGCATTGCAGGCAGGGAGGGAGGTCTGTCCATGCTGCAGTTGCAGGAGGTTATTGCCAGCAAGAACTTACACTGTACTTTGTACCAGCCTTACACCTTCAATTTTGGCTAAAACAAAGCCCTAGCAACACCCTCAGCTCCATGTAGTGCTAATGGCTGAATTTGTCTGAGGAAGTTCCAGGAGATCTCTACATTTTTGGAGTCACCCAAAAGCCTGTCAGTTTTTTGAAAGACACCTTGTCCATAGAATAGAGAGCAGGGAAAGGTCTATGCAGTTTCCCGTGGCCATCTTAGCACCCCTAATTGCTGACAAGCTCCTGCCACTGTGGGCAGAAGAGAGAATTTGGCCTGAGACTGTTGCCATGCATTTTGAGCCTCAGCACCACAGGACCACTCTTACGCAAGATTTGATTTCTTACCAAGAACTTAAGCTTTTGTCTTACACTGCAACTAGAAATGAGGCTGTAGGACATGTTCAGGTAGACTATGCAAGGGAACAGCAGGAAAGTAGGATTAGCATACCTCGAACAAGTCCTCCAAAGACACTGGGTAATCTGGCTGAAGCCTAACCTGTGGTCATTACAACTGTTGATTTCCAACCCAACTCAGGTAAAACTAGCACCAGGATTTTGGTTTGAAGTGTAAATAGATAAAGACTGCAACCAGTGTACACTTGCTTAACTATGTTAGGTGAAGGCAAATAGAGGCCAGTTCATATTTAGTGTGGCACAATTAGGAAGCACCTTGATTCCCGATATGGGTGGGTTTTGTTCAGTAGACATTGCACATGGCAACAGGAGAAAGCAGCATTGTCAGATTCCCAGGGCAGGGATTTAGTGGTGGTGGTTTTGAATTTCTCTGTCACAAACTGGACACAAACCTAAATCAACCTGCTTGCTGGCAAATAAAAATGATACCAAGAACATTAGACCCCTAGTAGTTAAAAGATAATCACAGTATAGATCCTCTGCCTCTTTCTGTAGTTTCTCTGAAGACAAGTAGAAACACAGCAGTTTGTACGGCTTTGCTATTGTCTTTGCAACTACAGCTTTAAGAAAGACGGGAAAGTTTTGGCTGCAACTGTATAATAGTCCCCACTGAAGTCCAACATTAGCCAACTTATTTTTATAGTAAGCCGATCAAAAAGTTTTCTTATAGTGTTGGAACTATTTCTAATTTTAAAATTACTTTTTTTGATGTACTTTTTCATCTTCTTTTTCCCTTTCGTTAAATACAATGTAGCGTAATGTATAATTGCTATTGTTTATTGCTTTTACAGTCATATTTATTAAACAGATTATGTCTCTAAATGAAGGCCCATGTTTTTGTTGCTCATTTTAGCTTTCTGCTTCTGACTGGGATCACTAACAGTATTAAAACAGTAGGAAGTTGATTACTTCAAAAAGAAAGGAGTGTTCAGTAGAAATAGGAGAGGGTGGTGGTAAGTGTCCTTCTGAAAATATAGTCCCTAGAATCAAGATGCCAATATGAAGGTAACTTTCTCAGTCCTTAAAGTGCTTTATAAAGTGAGGGTTGGGGATATAAAATATCTCCATTTTATAGATGGGGAAGCTGTGAGATGCTGAGGTGCAATACTGTTTTTCTAATTCCCAAACAAGCAATGGTAGAGCTCAGAGCAGTTCCCTGCCCTTGGTTATCCTTCTTAATACACAGTCTCTGTTATAGGTTCCTTTAAAATATCTTTTTTTGATATACTTTTGCCAGCACTTATGAAGAAGGTCTGAATTAATAGCATTACTGATTAATTTACATGTGAATAAAATGGGGCTTAGGAAGTTCCTGTCAACTTGCCATATGGCAGTGGATGCATGTTCCTGAGAAAAAAATAGAAAGAAAACAGAGCTTCTCTGCTTTACAAGTCAGGATGCAACCACCAGATCATTCTACCTCTTGTAACTAGATCTTGGTTCAGTTCTCCAGCTTTTTTTGTACCTCAGCATAAGAATTTATATTGGCACAGTCAAGTATCTGGGGCTCCAGTATCATCAGCAACCAAGGCTGTGGTGTGATATATTACAGGTCCAGGAATAATGAGTTTGCTCATTGGAGGAGTGTGTAGTTTTCACTCCGGGCAAATCCCAGTGTAATTACAATTACTAGCCTAGAATGTTCTAGTGGACACTGCAGCCCTCTCCATTCAGGCTGGAATGGCCATAGTGCTGGTGACTCAGTGGTGTGTGTATAGATGTAATCTGCTTTAATAAAGTGCCCACCTGAATTAGCAGGCATCTGTTCTGGCCATAAACAGTAAGTCTGGTTTTGGCAAGCATCTCTTTAAAGCATTTTCAGATCATTCTCTTCAGCTTGTTGTGTGTCCTGAGGCAGAGACTGGTTGTTATTTGTGGTTGTTGTTTTCTGGTTTGTATAACAACACAGCAATTAACTGCTAATGGATGAACACCAAGGAATATACCAAATACTTATAAAATCCAATATTAATTTTTTCTGAGGATATTATCATACCTTGAGGGAACAAAAAAAGTTCATCACCCTTTGACAGAAAGAGCAGAGAGTTAAAATATAAATAAGCAGAGAGTTAAAAATTCAAATAAAGTATTTTCCTAATTTGATGTTGATTCTCTACCATCATCCTAAGTGCTGTAAAACAGACATACAGATGAACAGACATTGGCTTCAGAGAGACATATACTTCTGGACGTAGCAGTACACTGGGGCTAAGATGCTGGATCGCTTTTCCTGAAAATCAGTAGTTGTTAGAGTTCAAATACCAGGCATCAAACAATAGCTTGTTCTTATTATGTGGCTGTGTTTAATTGCCTAAACTTTTGATGGAAAGGAAGACTCTTGAAGTACTTGCTGAAATACTTATGCAAATGAAGCAGGAATTTCCAGGGACCCTAAATGAACCCTGTCTTGGTCCTGTCAACTTCTGCTGAGAATTTCTGACAATTGCATTCAGTCTGGTTCCTAGAGCTGATAACAAGGGATTAGTATTTTATCTGTGTGCTGTCACCTCTCATTGAATGCATGAGAAGTTTCCTTGTCACATTATATCTCTAGGTACATTCAGTGTTTTAAACATTACCCCTGATTACAGAGCTCCTATGTTCCTGATGTTAAAAAAGAAAACTTTATTTTCCTTCAGTTAATGAGATGCTATCCCTGCATTTCTCCATGAAACAGAATCATAAAGCATGTGAATAAATAATACTTGAGCTAAAACAGATCTTTTTACTTTAGTGTTGATACAATCTTGGCCATAATACCCAGAAGAAAAAACTGAAGTCAAATTGTTTTCTAATTTCTAAGATCAAAGTGCTATCATCTACCAAGTCATTATGCTAAGAGATATATTTCATCTGCAGTTTTAACTTTAGCTTTTTCTTTTCCCTTTTTTCTCACTGGGGAATATGGCTGTCTCTTACTGTGCTGAAAGAGGGATGTAGAGGAAATCCACTTTACTTATTTCTCAATGTGAGAATTTCAAGGTGTCTTGCTTCTTGTTTCCGTTGTGATGCAGCCACCCCATGCTGTATGCACTTTGGCAGTAGAGGTGAAAAAATAAGGGAACAAGTTTTCTCACCACCTCTGTATTGCAGATTGTGTCTCTCATTGTAATTTTGGGCCATTTTGACAAGTGGACCTTAACCAGACCTTCTGTACATGAAAAAACTCAGCACTGGAGAGCCCTGAATGAGATGGATGCCCAACATCTAAACAGTAAAACTCAATACAGGATTAATGGCTTGAATACTAGAGATGCAAAGACACTTGGGAGACCAGCAGCCTTCCAGAGCAGTAGCTCCATGCTGTTCTGTCTGTACCAAGGCTTGCTTTCTGCTAGGATAATTTAGAGAGATTTAAAGTTTGTGCTAATTTATGTTCTTTTCTCTGGGAATGTTATGAGCTTTTGTTAGCAGGGAGAGTAGCATAGCTAAAATACATCCAGTCAGATATCTAACCTTGACTCTGTTTGGGTTTGTATAATAACCTCCCACCAAGCTGTAGTAGCCCAGCCATGTGTTAGCAGAATAGGAGCCTGAAAACTGTTGCATTTCCTAAACTTCTCTGAGGCTGGAGCGTATCCAGCCCTGTAGACAAAAGCACCACTAACACTGGCCAGGATATTGCTTATGTTGTGCTTCATATTCAAAGTAGTTGTATAGAAGGATCCCAAACAGAATCATTAGTGAGACGTGAGATGCTGTATCTACCAAATTTCAGAGAAAATAAACTGGAATCCCAAAGTTTTGTGGGTTTTATAATCTTTTATGGAGAAGCCAACAGAGACAAAGGTGCAAGAGAAGGAATGTAGCAAAGCTCTTGAAAGTCACGACTGCCCTGCCTTTGGTACAACACAGATGCAAGAAAAAACTCCCTTTTTATAAGAAATTCCTCCTCCAGCCTTCCCTAGACAAAGCTGGGTATGATGATGTTTCTGGAACTGCAGCTACCCTGGCAAATAATTGCTCCCCAGCCCTAAAGCGTGGGCCACTGGTCCCATGGACCTCATCATTCCTTATTGTGCCCCCCATGAGGCAGCTGCAGGGCAGAGATCTGAAATGCAAATTGGACTGACAGCTGCCTCTTCTTGCCGCTGCTGCAAAGGGATGAATAATGCATAGAGCACATTTAAATGTAGTGTTTCAGGGAGAAAACCTTTGACTATTAACCCTGCCTGCATGAGAGGGACATCCTTACTTGGTTCACTGCAGTGTGGGACTGAACCGGTATCTCCACACCACAAGGGTCTGGGATGCCTTGTGTCTCCATCATCTCTGCATGTGGGCTGCACTCCAGGCTGAGGGTCCCTCCTGGGGCTAAGACAGTTTCAGGGCAGAGTCCTGGCTCTTGGCATTTTGGCTAAAGCTGGAAAATTTCCCTAAGTCTGAAGCAGACTGCTCATTTGAAGTGATCCCTGCCTGGTGTCACCTCAGGTGAGTGGATAAGACTCAGCAGTGTAGAGAATTGGATACTGTGCATCGTATGGAATATTTACACCAGATATTTCACAGCAAATAACTTTATCCCACATTCCACACCTGCCTAGTCCCAGGGAGTATGAGGTTCAAACCTCTGCAATCCTTCTTCCTGCTCCCCTGAAGCTACAATATGCCTATGGGAGAGACCTGGGGTTTCTTCCATTCCTTCTGTGGTCTTATGTGCAAGGTGAAGCTTTTTGGTCTAATTGCAATCCCCTAAACAGCTGCACCCGTGTGTGTCTCTGGAAAGAGATCCAGAAGAAGCACTGATGAATGTGCAGCCAAAATCCTTCTTCAGCCCCTGCTGCAGAGTCACAGGACAGGAGAGACTGGCCTCCAAGACTCTGATTTCTTAAACGAAATCTTGGAGTAGACTGCTCATGAAGTAGGTTTTCCTCTGCTGCCACATTGGCTTCTGTTTTCCACTACTGATGAATTTGCAGGAGTATAATTTGTTTAATTATTTATGTTCCATTAGTGACTAGAGGCCCTGGCACCACCAACTGTCACAGGATGAAAGACAACTTGATCCCAAAAATAAATTGCAGCTCAGGAGGGAAATTTTCAAAGCCATAGAAAGAGCTTATGTTTCCCAGGTGATGTTTACACTGAAAAACATTACTTTAGTGGACAGGAGAGAGGCCCCTCATGAGTCTAGAGGCCTTTCTTCCTCACTTGAAGTCCTAAAATCAGTAGTTGGGTTATGAATGTCACTTGGCATCACATTTAGCTAAGCCTGCACCAGGGTCAGAGCCTGTCTGAAATTGGATGTGGCTGTATAGGAAAGGTCTGTAGTTAGTCTGCCAACGATGCCCCATCCACACAGACTCATTTTTCATTACCAGATTGTTTTTTCCCCATGCCTTCATTCCATGTTGACCTGAAAGCTGACCACATTGCCTACTGCTGTGGGCTTTCCTCATTCCATGAGAGAGCCCAAAGACAGCCCACAGCCTTCAGGTGGCCTTGATGTTTACCTGTAAAACAGAAGCACTTCCTTTACAGCAGTTTTTAAGGTTCCTCAGACCTTTGAGACAATAACAAGATGAGCTGTTTCTTCTAAGGCACAGTCAGGGTTATTGGAGTTATCTTCGGGGAAAATAAACACCAGTTTATTTTAAGCAACACTTTGTTGCTGAAAGTCCTCAAGCACTCAGTGTATGTCATGATATACGAGGATTACATTTAGCAGCTCTTAACAGAAAAGAAGTTATGATCTGTCCATAACAATGTATTTTGCTTTCCTATTAATCTAAACATTTTTATTAATTAAAAGCAATGATTCTTTTCCCCTTAATTACTGTACCTCTTTTTTTCTAATTGCAAAGAATGTTCTGGTTTCAGGGAGAGAAAATTTGCCTTTAGTCCTTAGTTTTACTTGAACTTTTCCTTCATCTATAGAATACTTCTAATTATTCTTTTTAATTAGGTTGATAATGCAGAAGGCAGCTAACATTACTTTTTGACTTGTTTGAACTAGATTCAAAAAATAGATTATTATATTGTCTTCCTTTTGATATTCTGATTTCCACATTGTTCATAGCAAGATACTAACATGAGTTTTTCCAAAACCTGCAGAAAAAGAAAACCTCTACTCTTGAGAAACAAACAGATAACAAGGACAAGTTGTAAGCATTTCTAGCTCTGGGGTTGAATACCATTTTCAGATCTTGCTGTTTTCACCAATATTAATGAAAAATCATGCACAAATTAAATGATGGAGAAGCTAGGACTTGAACACCTGGGGAAATAACAATAATAATAATAATAACTACAAAAAATAACAACAATATTAACAATTTTAAAAGCTCCTCTTTTTCTCCTTTTTTTCTTTTTTTACTAAATGATGCCTGAAAAAGCATTAACATCATGTCTACAGAGAACCTCCACCAGCTATCTACAGACACCTGCTGGCTGGATTAACTGGACACTAGCCAGCCTTTGATTTTGGCATCTTTGACTATATGAGTGCTTTTCCAATGGACTGTAAAGTGTACACTTAAAAGGAGACTTTTAGAAGCATACCCAGTGTGTGAATTCTAGTCATATTTTTCAAAGGACTAATAGGCTTTATTTTTCTTGAAGAACAGAGGAATTTAAAAGATTTGTTATAAGCCCAGCTTTGAGAGTCTGTCAGTTATCAAGGCCCATTCTCATACAGAATTTGGCATCAGATCTGAAAGGTGAAATTATTTACTTTGTTAGCATTTCTACTTGCATGGACTTTCTTTACAACCTGATCCTGAATGTTTGAACCCAGGATGGAAAAACTTTAGGAATAAACTCCACTACTCAGGTGCTGCATGATACAGGCACCTGCAAAAAGGAAGGAGCCTTCAAGGAAAGAGACTGTCCTGAGAGCTGCCTTTCCCTCCTGTAATCCACAGGAGTCCCTTTTGTTATCATCTTGCTGGGTCTTTCTCCAGTACAATGGCCTGAGATGTCAGGGAACCTGATGCGGTGGTTCATGAGGTCACTTCCCATCCTATACCCCATGATATCTTCTCCAGCTCCCTTTGTCACAGGCATCATGACTGAACAATTCTCAGCTGGGAGAGGGGCAAAAGGCAGGGAATGGTGAGAGTAGGGTTTGTGACCAAGGTGTGTTTATATGTGAAGACTTTTGCTTTCCTCCTCCTCATTGTGGGCAGTTGCACCAATATGGAGCTTTGGGAAGGACTGATGCTATTTTAGATAGCCAGTGGCATGAAGCCAACCCCGGGGGTGCTGCCTGGAGTTCAACACCCTCTGTCCACCTACCAGAAACCCCATCAGCTAATAAATCATGTCACTAATTTCCACACTGCTAGAAAGTCTCCTCCACAAAACTGTTTCCAAAGGCTCCTGCCAAGAAGATTCCTCCCGTGTCTTTCCAAGCTGACCCTCATTTATTGACACCTTTTGCTGATTAATTGCTAAGACAGCAATGCTGAGGAGTGCTATGCAAAACCTCTCCACTTACATTAGAAACACCTCACTGCTGAGATTTTTTTTTTAAATGAAGTGACATTGAAAAAAACTAAACAACCCCCTAAAAAATCTCATACATTATTTTCCTAAAAATAATACTATTTTATTAAGAAATCAGAAACTGTATTTAATTTTAGTCAAACAGTTCCCATTTTCTTTTTTTTTCTATGTCAGCATCTTAAAGCCTTTTAGAAGACACAACAGAGGAAAAATAAAAGCCCATTTCCCTTTATTATAATTTTACTGATGAAGATTTCCAGACTTCCTCCCCTTCTGAATCTTGTTCAGTCCTAAAACACCAGCATATTAGCAGTTTGTAGATTTTGAGATAAGTAATAGCGTCACTATAAATAATATTTATAATTGCAGTCAGAAGGTTCCTCCAAGAAAAAATGTTTATGAAGCCTGAGGATGATTATTACCATTTTTTTTGTTTGTTTGGAGTTCTCAGGGGTTGCAAACATGGTCCTGATTATCATATTAACCAGGAGGTGCAGCAATTACTGAAACACAAACCTGCAGATTACTACTGTATTGAAGTTAGTAAAAAATCCCATTTTTAATTACCTTCACTAGAATATTTCTTTAGCCTGAAGACTCATAAGTAGATCTTGTTTTTAAAATCCCTTTCAGCCAAATAAGCACTTAACTAATTTAAAATTAAGCATCTTAGTCAGGATATGTCTCAGGGATTGCATTTAAATATTACTATAAATCATCTAGGGAAATGTGAGGTTTTTCCCAGCTATGAAAAGGGAAAAAAAGTAAACAAATCATTTTTTTTCAATGGGATTTTTTTTTTTTTTTAATGTGAATTTAGCACTTGGCCACCTTGGAAACCAGCATCATTCATTTGCCAACTGACTGTAAGCATCACTACATCATATTACCTAGGTCATAGTTACCAGCTTCTGTATCTTTGCTCTATCAAATGCTCTGTCACTGCTGGGAGACCAAACCAGTGTTATGTCTTTCAGTGAATGGTAATTTTTTCAAAGAATTACATTTTTGGGAGAGGAGAAACCAAAATTTACACTTATTTCAGGAAAATTCTGCCAGCTTTTCCTTCAGTTTTTTTTTCAGTTTTTAATTTAGTTTTTAACTTGTTGGTTTCACCAGAACAGAACATCTTTTGCCTCACTGAGCTTTCTTATTCACCAGAGCAGAACAGTGAAGAAACTGTCTCTGTGGCTGAGGCGTCCGTAGCAGCCAGCACTGTTCCATACAGAGGGCCCAGCAGAGCTCACTTGAGTCTGCTCAGACATTTTCCAAAATAATGCACCATAGGAGGAGTCTTCTGGAACCCAGTGCTGAGGCACTAGGGTTGGAAGCCCCTCTGGACAAGCCCATGCAGCCCTGCAGTCGCAGCACTTGGCTGTGGGACGTGGTGGGTGCAGGTCTGGGTCGATGTGCTGACACAGGCAGGGCCAGGAGCTGAAGAGAAATGCAGAGAGGCTCCCACAGTTTTGTTTTCCTCTGGTATGGATGCTCTGTTTTCCCCAACTCTTCCAACTCCTATCAGTTACCCATCTGCTATGGTTATACCGCAGTGCATCGTCCAGAAAAGATGGTCCAGGGCTCTTCCAAGAAAGGCTTTTTCCAGAGATGTTTCTATCACAAGTGGACTTAGTAGGCAACCCAGGCTCATCCATCTCCTCAAGGGCAGTCAGGACATGAGGTAGGAGTTCTTGAACGTGTGCCCTTTCTCAGCCTGCTCTTCATTTCAGCAGAGACAGTAAAGATGGAATGACTGTCTTGAGCACTAAAAAACCACCACAAGAAAACTTCAGTCTAATAAGTGCTTTGAGCTTAGTGTGTCTACTTGAGCTGGGGTATTTAATTTAAAAAGACATCTAAATTAAAGCATTCATATCTTTTTGGGGTAAAGACTCACTTTCAGGAGGAAGTGAATCATGCAAGAAAATAAAAAGTATTATACAGGATTCTGTGGAAGTTTCTCATGACAGAAACCCCATTCAGTAACCTGATAAAGCAGCTGGGTAGGAAAGATGAGTTCCTGGAGGAGATCTGAGAGCAACCAGGACTTTCTGAGTTTGAACACCAATGGTTATGACATAACATTTTTTTCCAATTAATCTAATGACAGGATAGGAAAAAAAATCAGTGTGAGAGGAATTGGGAAGCTAAACTTTCAATATTCACATCCAGAAGGAATCCATCGATCTGAATTTGCCTGTTTTCAGGGGTGGCTGTTGCTTAAATATCCTGGAATTGTGAAAAATGAAAATAAAAAAACCCCAATATATAAGCTGGAAAAAAAGTTTTGTTGCTTATGGAGGCCACTTGCCTGCTTTTTGAGCAATGCCATGTAATCTCTTACATGAGCAGGGCATTGGGAAGGAAAAGGCTATAATAATCACAACAAATTCTGCATCCTCAGGCAGACAGCCTACTGAAAATCATTCCACAAAATAGCCATAGAAATCCTTCCTTCTGGGAGGTACACTAAGTGGTGTGAGAAAAGCACTGCTTAAGTAACAGGATCTGAACACTGATGGTCCTGCTTGTACTTCTGCAGTGGCTTTTCACCCCATTTTCATGCCTACACATCATACTCACTGTAGTAATTACCTGCTCATCAGAACAGCATAGTTCAGCTCCCAAACCTAAGCACTTTGTTTGCCCATCTTTGAACTGCTGTGAGGGTGAAGCACTGCTTTATAGCACTTTTCCTGGTATACATTGTGCTCTCCCAGATCAGAATTACCATGCTGCTTTTTTTTTGCCTTTTTTTTTTTAATCCTTTAATCAAGTCATCAGGAAGAAATTTTAGCAAGACAACGGGAGAGAGCAAACAAAATGGCTCAATTATGAAATGAGAACAGACCTCACCCTGCCAAATTTTCCGCACAGTAGGGCTCTGCCCTTGTTTTGGAGGAAACTGAGAGGGTTGCAGTGATATGTGCAGGCAAACAAGAAGTCTCTGGGGTGATATTGCTTTAATCACTTCAGTGAGTAGGAAAGTCAGGCTTTGGTAAGTTGTCATGTAACGATCTCATGAATAAAAACCAGTGAAGCAAAACCTGCTACATGGGGTGACTCTGTTACTTTCTAGAAGTCTTTTCAAACTTAATGCTGGGGGGTTTAGCTGAGTTTGTATATAATTACACTATTTAGTCATGA
Organism: Pseudopipra pipra; assembly: GCF_036250125.1. Taxonomy (NCBI): domain Eukaryota; kingdom Metazoa; phylum Chordata; class Aves; order Passeriformes; family Pipridae; genus Pseudopipra; species Pseudopipra pipra. Next base: position 26,257,402 of record NC_087556.1, on the reverse strand, counting down.
CAACATAAAGAAAGATAAAAGAGTCATTGGGCCCAGAATTGGACATGTATATCCCATAGGAGAGAGATCTTCAGCCATGACCAGATGTATCTTGCCAGCTGGGGAAGGACCAAGCAATTTCTGGTCTTCTGTTAAAAGCAACTTTTTTGTAAGGCCTCAGTTCAACAAGGTCTTTTCATTAGGACATGACAAGCAACTGCTTAACAGAGTGATGGGGGTTTCCTAATTGCTTCTACTCCTACAGACAACCTCCTCTTCAGCAAAGCGAAAGGATCTGCTGATTATAGCCTGGGTGTTAATGTAACCTTTGGCATAACGGAGGAGTACTTTAATTAGGTTGCTCTGAGACCTTCTGTTTGTGCTTTCAGTACAAATTGCTAATGGGTCTCTGTTGCTGTCTGCAGTGTCAGGCTGTGGTGCAGCCACAGGGCCTGGTGAGGTACGGCTACAAGCAAACATGCTAGTAAGCAAGTGGGACATCAACAGGAATGGGAAAAAAGTGAGGAACAGGTAAAAATCCTGCCTCTGTGGCTGTCATTAGGAGATTATCTGGGTTTTGTTCCATTTCATCATCCATATTATCATTTAGAGGGCATCTAATGACTGCTCAGACAGGATATTTTAGCTGTCCACACATTGCAATTGACCTAGAAAAGGTCAATTGATGTCCTACTGAAATCAGCAGGAGCTGATTAAACATGCAGCAACTGTGGCAAACAGTATTGGGTGGGAGAAACCAATGTCAGTCCACTGGCAACTTCAATAGAAACCTAACGATTTTCAGCTGAAATCATCCAAATGCTCTTAAAGTGCGCCGGACTTTAGCTTCAACAAGATTCTAATCAGAGCATGCAACTGGATAAGGCATAAAATTAGCATGTTAGTCTTCAAACATGGAAAAAATTATACTGGAAATGTGTTTTGTTTCATTTAGGCAGATGTGATTCCTCACTACCACCTCCCTTCCCTTCCTTTGTCCTCGCTCCTTTCATTATCAGAATGCTAATGTAAGGAAGTTAACTCGCTTTGTTGTGGTACAAAAATTACAACAGAATGCTAGGAAGTATAATCTCTACTTTAACAAGGGTAGAGATTAAAATAAAAGAAAAACTAAACCCTAGAAAAATAAGACAAATGACTTAGCTTAAGCACACAAAAAAAAATATTGATGGAAGAATTTTATGTATTACCTTAACAGTTGCAACTGGCAATTTCAGCAGCAGGATCAGAAAAAAAAAACCAAAAACAAAACCAAAATTATGTCTTGCTTTGTGTTTGCAATCCTGGATGTAAGGGGAAAGGGAAAATGACACTATGAAATGCCCTAATATTCTTGATTTAGATGAATATGCCCAAAATACTTGGAGTGATGAATATAACCAAGAGATGGCAGCAGTTCATGCACTATTCATTTACTTTACTTTGCAACATTTCTTTCTTCCTGGAAGGTACAAAGAAATTAAGTTATGCTTGTTATTTGCTTGTAATGCAAACAATTTCCATTATTAAAGGAAAGGAGGGGCAGAGACAAAGGAGAGAGAGAGGAATATTCTGATGAAGGGATTTGGAAACTTGTTTTAGGTACACATCTAAGGTCTCCTTTTGGAAAGAAATTATATGTATATGTAAATATATATGTATAAAAAAGCTAAAAGCCAACTCCATTTGGAAATCTCTTTTGGGTGTACATACTGTACCATTACACTAGTAAACGGTGAAACACATTTCCCGTGATCTGCTATGGTTCTAGGACCATAAATTCACATCCCATTTTCACAGACAAGGATAACTTACTTAGTTCTCCATCTGGAGAACTTAGATTTGCTTTGAAGGTGGGATGTTCTAAATGATGCTCCAGTGAGAACTTTCAACTTTTCTTCTCCAAGGAGATAAACTGATTTGAGTTCAGAAATGGTGTGTTAAAGAGAGAGCCACAAGACTCATATTTGCTTACAGGCATTCATTAAAAAAGAACCCCCTGTACATTGATTTTGTCTCAACTATGAATACTCAAAGGCATCTCTTTTTTCAGGACTACATCTTGTAGGGACTAGACACCTTCCAGTGGCTTCCATTTTTTTTATCTATGAAAATGTGACACCTGTAAAGTCTAAAAACTTTTTTTTTGATAGGCAATATAATAAGAAAGCCAAAATGACCTCATTTGTGAGGGTAGATTACATCAAAGAGAATGTGGAATGGATGAGGCATTGCTACAAAAGTCAAAGGACAAAAATTGCCATTATAATCACAAAAAGAACTGAACAGAGCAACAAATTATTTCAAGGAGGAAAATTTTGCATTAAGATACTAAGTTAAAACATCTTGAGGGATTCAGTACATGTTTGGTGACTTGGGAAAAGATTATTACATTAACAGAAAACTTGGATCATAGATCAGTATTTCAAACAAATACAGATAATCATAGAGTTGTTTATCTGTCAGGTATATACTTAGATAAATATTCAGAAAACCCGAAGTTATCACTGGACTAAATGCCTGCATTGCAATCAGCCAGGTACATTGTCTTTCACAAATAATGCTTTGTTCCCTTCACTGCATCAAAATGCAGATATTCCATCTGAGGTGGCTTTAGGTATGGTTTAACCCCAGTCTGTGGCACAGATAGGTGAATGCTAAGTATTGTCCAAGCACCGCAGAGCTTACAGTCTGGACATGCCGTGTTTGTGCACGTGTTCAAGCACTGCAAATATACATTCATTTAGCCCATAGATCTTCCCAGCATAGTCTGGGCTGAAGCAGAGTGGCTTCTTGCTACCTAAAGGTTGCCAAAATCTTTGAGAAAGATGCTGATCCAGGAAGAGCTTCCTGAGAGTCTTGCAAATGCTGAGACAAACATAAAACCAAGTTCTCTGAGTACTCTTTGCCTTGATGATCAGTGCATGCATGCAGAGGACCTACCCTCTAGTTCCTTTCTGTTCTGATTTTGTTATAGAGGGATGAATGTGTGCATTATGCACTGGCCTTCATAGTCAGGTTTTCTCTTATTTGCCTCCACTATATATTTTGCATTTCAGAGTGCAGAGTGATTCTGTTTCAAAAAGGAGAGGGTAGTGCAAACCCCATTTCCAGTGTACTCCAGGTCATAATTCAGGATCAAGACTTTGAATCTTCCTAGACCAGAGCTCAAATTCCTCATCTTCTGCACAGTGACTTTAAAATCATAGGTAATTCAAAAGAAAGGATAGATTTCTTTCTGAAAGTCTTTAGTAGTGCCTCATGATTGTTGTTGGCTGACTCTAATTAGCAGTTCTTACAGCATAGGGACATTTCTGAATGTTTTTCAGAAATTGCTGTTTCTTCCACTCTCTGTCAAGGACACAGTTAAATAATCTCAAGGACTTAATTAATGTGCTCTCATAGTGACATAATGTGACATGGAACACTCGTCTCTTCACTTGCAACTAACAAAAGCAATAAAGGGTGGAGATTGGAACTATAGTATATTTATATAGAATACATTTCTCAAACAAGTTCCAATCCCACTAATTTTATTTTTTTTAATCTGAACGTGTCAAAATTTATATCATGAATTAATGTGCTTTAAAAAATGGTGCAAATTAGGATTTCAAAATTGATTTAGTGATTAAGGTTCTGCAAAATCATTTGAGAAACTTTTGTGTCATCATGAATTTGCTTCATAAATAATGTGGTATCCTTAGATGCTCATTTACAGGCAATAGCTATTGTCAAGCTACAGTTGTTTTCAAAATTATCATGGGCCATAAATTCTTAACTTGTTATAGAGGTCCTATTCACTTTTCTTCAGTCTTCCACATCTTTGATTTTATGCTAATGTAATGCCATTGATTCTATTAGGGGCACAAGGATGTGAAAAAGTAGTACCTCCTTGTTGAAGGGGATTTGAAAACGAACTGTTTGAACAAGTCAATACACTACTGAAATAAGAATCTGAAATGTCAGCTTTGCTGTTGTAGTCCAAAGTCCTTCTGGGGATCCAGGCTTGGATTCATCCTCTTGTCAAGCCAAGGATGGCTACATACTGTATCAGTAGCACCAGGAGCAGCATGGGCCACTGGTCCTGTAGCTTTATACTGATGTGTCTTGTGCCATGAAATACCTTGAAAAGACTTGGTACCTTAGAACTGATACACTTTCCAGCTACATTGTTGGATTCAACTCAGGAAGAACCTGGCAATAACATCTCCATGCTCATATAAAAAGTCCTTACAAAGCTCTTAGTACTCATGGAAAAAGTGGCCCATGGACCTTTATTGGAGCAATGAGCCTTCTTGGGGCAATTTCTAAGGTTTCTGAGATCTCTGTTGGAGGACTGAGCATTATCACCTTAAAGTCTTCTCAGTCCATCCCGGTAGTAAAAGGATGCTTAGAAATTCTGAACATGAGCAAAGAATTCCTGTGAAGACCTCAAACGAAATTTATGTGAAAAGTGCAAAGCATGACTGTAAAGGATGAAAATGCAGATAACATAACGGGAAAAAAAGTAGGCTGGGAGCACTGCAATTTTTGAGTAGATCTTTTCATATAGTCAAATCTGTCTTAGTGCCAGCAATGTAGGAAGTCAGTGGGTGTCTGATTATCATCTCCTGCAGACAGAAAAATTGCCATTGTAACAATTCTTTTTAAAATCAGATGAATTTTTAAATAATAATTGAGTGTATATTGAGCAGCTTTCTTTGCTTTTTGTTTTCATTTTTTTTCTTTCATTTCTCTCCACCTAGCTTTCTCATTCAAAACTTTCCCCTTCTCATACCATTGGCAGCTTGGAATAGGAATAATGTATTTGTCTTCAGATTAAGTTCAGTATGTGTTTCTGAACTACTTGGAGGGGGGTGAGGGGAATCCCTCTGTAATGGCTTCTAAATAAATTCAGTATCAATTTAAACTATTAGAGGAAATTAAATCAAAATAATTAGGATATTAAAATACTTTGTGTATTTCCAATCACTGGTTTATTGCAAGTCTGGGTCTTTTCCAAGGAACAATAATAGAATGAATACATTAGAATGTTCCTTCCACTTAACATGAGACCATTTGCTCGTGGAAAGATGATTGATAACTTACATTACACACAAAACCAGAATGATTTGCAGACATGCTTGAGGAGGGCCTGGAAGGAAAGGAGAATAAATGTCACATTAACAAAACATTACACAGATGCACATTCACACACACTAAGTGTATTAACCAAATAAAAAGAAAACAACATAAAAGCTTTCATAGCACCTCTTCTCATTAAAAAAATATACTAACCCATGCAATGTAACTGCTAAATGCACCCTGGCATGGGGAAAAAGAGATATTTGGAGATTTTGATTGCTCTGAACCAGTTCAAAAAAAATAAGAGCAGGATACAGGGGGAGATAAATATAAACTGATTGCAGTGTCAACTAAGATATTGTCTCTGTCTTTTTTCTGATCCCTCTACCATCCTTCTTCACAAAGTGAAGAATGATGTCTTCAAAACTCTGTAGCCTGCTGGGACTAGGGAGCATAAATAAGCTGGCACTGTGCAAGTCCCTGGTCTGTGGGAGTTTCCATGCTCTTCTCTGCCACTGCGACAGAAAGGGTCTGTCTCTGATAGGTGCCACATTTAGTCTTGGGGCAGACTCAAGTTCCCAGCCTTCAGGTGTTTGTTTCAAGCCCTGGTGTACTGACCATGGCAGGGTTACACACAGCATTACCTATGGGCAGGCTCCAGCCAGCTGGAGAGAGCAGGGCTGCAATCAAAGCCTAGACTGGTGTTGAGCAAAATACAGGAGGCTGAGCAGTATCACTTGAAGGGATCTCTGTGTATCTCTGTGACTCCTCAATGCCTTCTCAGTAATAATTTTTTTTTTTTTGGTCCTTCTGGGACAAAAGTGTCATTTACCATCTCTTACTGTAAGCTTTCCTTTTCTTTCTTTCCCTCCTGCTTGAAGAAGATAAGAATTGCTGTACTGGATCAGATTAGGTCTTTCTGTCTCAGATGGTATCCATTTACAGATTTTTCAGGAGAGAATATTGGGAACAACATAAACATTCAGCCACCTGTGGTACAATCCTTCACCTTTCTGAAGAGAGAATTAATATCACACCTCTTTTCTGTTCAAAAGAGTCACTTCTTGGGCAGTCAGGTGTCCACAAAGTTGCAGTGTCATCCAGTATGCCACATGTAGGCACTGCAAAAAAGAGTCTAGTTTCTGCTGCAAATGTCCTTGCACCTTAATATCCTAAGGCAATCAGTCTGTATGTACCCAGCAAAAATAGAAGGGGAATGAAGACTGCTGGATATAGCTACAGCCTACATAAATGGGGAAGGGAAGAATTCTGCTGTAGTGAATTTTAAATAAGGATTCTTGAATCAGGTGAATATGATGCTGCCAACAAAAGACTCCAGTGAAAAATGTGTATTATAGAAGAGATTTCTGAGTAGAGTTCAAGATGCTGGAATTACTTGGCATTTGATAATGCTGTAATCACGGTAGGAATATTATGTCCAGGTCTGGTGTTTGCAATTCAGAAAGGATATTGACCCTTGTTCTGAAAAGAGGAATGAGTGAATCAGTGAAAAACATGCCCAAAAAACCAAATATTTAAGGTCTATTAGTTTATAAGAGAGATAGAGTAGCTTCACTCCATTTCATATGGATTTCAGTGGGGAGGATGACTTTACTGTCGAAACTCAAGCTGATAAAGCTACAGTAAACTCAGGGATTAGAATCCAAAGTTGAACGAATGTGTGATAAGATATACATTTTTAATAGGGAAGATATTGATCATTACAATAATGAAACAAGAACTTTCACAGTATCACTGGACAATTTTAGATTACCATCAAATGCTTATAAATTTTGCTCGCTTTTTTTTTCTTTCCTAAAATATTCTTTAAAAATGCAGTTAAACAGAATGTAGTTCAAACTAGTTGTAATATCCACATTATACAAGTAATCCCTTAGAAGTGCACTTTGGGTCCCTTCTGGATTTTATAATGTAGAAGCTGATGACTCCTGAAATACTTATGGATGTTCAGCTGCAGCTAGTGGAGCACAACTCTATCTCTGCAAACATATTTCAGTGCTAAGGCACAGCAAAACCGTACCTGATGCAGTGGGCCATTGATATTTGAAAGTAAATCCCTTGGTTTTTAATTTATATGCCCCAAGATCCCTGTTTAAAAATGTGTTTCCTTTGTCATAATTCACCGCATAACTCCCTGCTAATCCTCCTCATTTACATTGAATATTAGCTGGTATTAATTAATCCTGCATAACTATAATTTAGTGGCTGGGCTGCACCACAGCATGAGAATTAGCATGGAACTGGATGTCGGGTTATCAGATCCATTTTCTGGGTAAGTCCTATTATGTTCTGTAGGACAAGCACAGCACACAACGAATTTAATTACACAGCCTTTTAATCAGCTTGCTTGTAAGCCTGAAAACTATCTTTTAGCCCTTTCACTTTACAGAAGGCAGTGCTTTCTCTGAAGCTACTCATGCATAGTACTTGACTAGCTGCTCATTCTACTTGGACACTAGCTATTGGTAGTAGCTAATGATTTTTGATCTTTCACTCTAAGGTCATATCCCTAGACTGACACTGGGGTTTATAAACATTCTTCTAAATCAGTAATGATTGGTAGTAAAGATCATGATTTACAGCAAACAGCTCACTTTCTTTATAAAATATAAACAAACGTATCACAATAAAAACAATATTGCACTAATTATAGCATGGACAAACAAATAAATAAATAAATAAACAAAAAATAGATAAATGAACAAATACAGTCTCTAGTTCCTTTAATGATGAAGTGCGATGTTGCCATACATCATTCTCCCCAGCAGGACATTATCTTTTAAGCATTGTCCATTAAAAGGCCTGGTTTATACTACTGGGCCTGGCAGTGACCTATCTCAATGGATCCTTCTGACTTTCTCTGCCTGATCCCTCTAATGCTCTTCTTTCCTGGTTTTGTTCAGTATCCTAACACCAACACCCCCAGCAGAAACCCATCCCATGAAGGTGACTCGTAGATTGTGTCAGTACCATCAGTGAATACAAAGGGTCTTTTGAAGGGGTACCTCAGATCTACAGTAGCATGAATTGTCCTTTGGAAGTTCTTCTTCAGGATCAGCAGTAACTAGGCTCCTAGTTTTGATGGTTTGGTTAAGTACTTTAAGTTCATTAAAAGATCTAGACTTATGCCTGCTTATTTCCCATCTCTGTCACCTAAAAAAAAAAAGTGATGACTTTGTAAGGGAGGCTTTTAGGCTAAAATATCAGGATTATAGATGTATATATCACTGTATTTCACCAAGAAAGTAAAAAGCAAACCCATCCAAGTGAAAACAGTCAGATGTGAGAACAGCAGCACAGGACTACAAAGGGAATGCTGGAGATTCTCCTTGTTTCATTATTTATATTTCCCCACAGTGGCAAAAAAACACATTCCTATATTCCATATAAAATATAATGCACTTAATTGATCTAAGTAATTTCAAGGTTGCTGATTAGCAGAAGCCTCCAGAGTGGAATATTCTGACTTAATGATCACATAAAATTGCTCAAAGTGTTTTTAATGTCATTGTAATTTTTGAGTTTATTTAATAGTTGAGGGGGAGAGAGTCATCTGCGTGGCTTGCATGACTGTATATAACAAATGAATGCATATGCAACAAGAACCATTATTTTAAAACAGCTGCAGGAAAAATGCAGTTATACTGAGCATTTGCTTTAGGCCATGACACAGTCTAATGAGAATGATGTTGCATTAGGATTCAGGACACCTCAGATTTGTTTCCAAGTCTGTGACCTTTTAGCAAGTCAGATCTCTTCTTAATTCCCCTGATTCCTTCTTCTTTCTTTCTCGAACTCATCCATTCAGTTCATAAAAACTTCATCCAAGAGCTGTATAGTTGTAATCCACTTTACACCTGCAGAGTATAAAGAGACTTCTGTATATATTTTTATTGAATATAGAATAGTAGAATGGTCTGTGTTGAAAGGGACCATCTAGTTCCCAACCCCCTGCCATGGGCAGGGACACCTTCCACTAGACCAGGTTGCTTAGGGCCCAATCCAACCTGGCCTTGAACACTTCCAGGGATGGGATAGCCGTAGCTTCTCTGGACAACCTGTTCCAGTGCCTCACCACCCTCACAGTAAAGAATTTCTTCCTAATATCTAATCCAAACCTACTCTCTGTCAGCTTTAAGCCACTGCGCCTTGTTCTATCATTATATGCCCTTGTAAAAAGTCTCTCCAGTTTTCTTTTAGCCTCTTTAGGTACAGGAGGGTGCTCTAAGGTCTGCCCACAGCCTTCTCTTCTTCAGGCTAACAACCCCAGCTCTCTCAGCCTGTCTTCGTAGCAGAGGTGTTCTAGCCCCCTCATCACCTTTGTGGCCTCCTCTGGACTCACTCCAGCAGGCCAGTGTCCTTATGTTGGGACACTTTTTTTGGTGCAGGTGTCCTCACTGATTTCAAAGCAACGGTAAGTGGATTAGCAGCAAATCTTGCTGGGTACCTTTATTCTCCCCAGCCTTGTGTTTGCCTGCTGTTGAAGTCTTTTTCTGATTCCTACCAACACTATTCAGAATTATTTTGCCATATTAAAACAAGAATTAACATTTTAAATCTAGCTCCACATTCTTCTCTACTCCTTCTACCCCTCTGCTCTGTTTGAATCTCCTCTCAACCTTGCCATTTTTTTCCTATTGAACTTGTCTAATTTGCCTCATTTCTAAGTCATGATGATATCCTCAAGACACCAATTCATAACTTTCTCATGTTGAAATTGTTCATTAACATCTAATTTTTACCTTCTAATTCTAACTTTTTAGCTAATGAAATCAGAGTAATTATAAATATCCATCTTGCAACATTGCATATTGACATTTGAATATAAAGACTCAGAATGGAAGAAAAGCATCACTGGAGAACTTTTTTCCTGTAGCTGCAAAGGAAATCAGCTCAATCATAAATATATAGATTAAAATGCGCTCATCTAAATTCAGCTCAATATTAACTTTATACTGCCATTAAGGTTTGCCTGAACATGAACCATAAGGACCATATCTAATTTCACGAGATATGTTTAGTTTGCTCAGATCTATTATTTAACAAAGAGAACTGAAATGCTCAGAAAAGAAGGTGAAGCTCATGCTGTATTTGATCCACAGTTCAACAAGAGCTTTAACATCTTCCAAAAATATTAGAATATGTTGAAGTAAAGAATCACTCAGGAGAACTTTTAATACTTTTTTGGTAGTCTTATTTTACTTGATGATTCTAGACTAGATTAGTAGCTAAATCTTATAGGTTCACACTCTACTAATCCTCCCTGTGACATTTAATAACTAACCCACAATCTTATAAGGTTATAAGAAAATTTTTTCTTTTATTTTTAAATTTTTTGCAACACTTGCTGGAAGTTATAGACACTGATGGATATTAATATACTGATGAAACAGTCTGAAAAATGTAAGGATGGGGAAAGACAATCAAGCTTGTTATAGGTTAAGGTGTTAATACCACAGGATCGAGATCCAATCCCATTTGCAATTCTGCAGTGATAGATCCTTTCAAGAATGTGTAGTCTGGAGAGATGGATGGTAGTTCTGCAGATACACCATCTTAAAATAGGCTTTGGAAAATCACAGGTAAGGTATTGTAAGGATGATCAAATAGTTACATTGTTATAAAAAATAAATTGTTGAAACCAAAATTACTTATGTGATGTGATCCATCTGTATAAACTTCCTGTTGTTCCATGCCTAGTTTCTTACTAAACTGCTTTGTGAAGTGTGGAGATGGTCACTTATTGTTTGCACTCCAGTGAGGCAGCCAAGCCTCAGATTGCTTTGTAAATGGGCCCTGCTGGGCTTCCAGTTCTGTCCACAGAGCTGAGAGTCTGAACGAGCTGAAAGTCCCAGCCCAAGGCAAAGTTTGTGTCCTGACTGTAATCTGCAGTCTGAGAAGCAAAGAGGTTTCAACTCTACTGCACCTGGGAATTGACTTAAAGATGATAAGTGAAGTTTAACTGCTTTTTTTTTGGATCTAAGAGCTCAGACTCCTAGATTAGTCCTTATTCTAATTTTTCAACATTATACAAAGAAATACTCTGATATTCTGCATATTTTTTTTTTCAAATGAAGCAGTAGATATAGTCACTGAGGAGAGAACTGCTGGGAAGAGCAAAGATGCTAGACAGATATTCTTCACTCAGAGTGCCTCAGCCACAACAGAGATGTTCTCTCACTCTGTATTTTACACAACAGCTCAGAAGATAAGTTTGTCTAGGGAAGGTAGCTAACGTCATCATTACCAGTCCCCACAAAATACAATTGTTTTGATTCATACAATCCGCTTCTGTGATGAGATGTCTCACAGTAAAGACATAATAACCACTAATACAACTATTTAGTTATTATGGCTAAATGATTCTAAATTAATTTTATTCAAAAGCTTCAGTGTTGGCTGGTTTGATATCTATTGGCCTAAAAAATACTCCTATTGGCAATGGACCAATGGATTCACAGAGCAAACACAAGGGAGTCTTGTTTCAGACCCAACATCAGTCAAAGGAAAGTATTCTTCATGGACATTAAGTCACTGCAGAGAGAATGGAGAATAGTGTAATTCAGTGGCAGAGATGAGAGAGTCCTGCATGTAAGAGCATGTTCAGGCAAGCATTCCCTGAGGACAAGGATAGGGTGATCATCCAGAAATTTGCAGCTGCAATTTTTCAAGCCAGAATTGTGAGCATTGGTCTGCAGATTTTTTGTAGTAGGTCCTGATGAGATAACTGGTGGGCCACTGGCATTGGTTGGCACCCAAGATTGCAGTGACTCTGGATTTATAATTCATTAGATCCTGTGAAAACAACATAAGAATTTCATCTTGTGGCAGTCAGAAAAGAAAGAACTTAACACTTCATACGGCACAAATGTCTGTTCTACTTCAAAGCAGGGAATGGTGAACTCCTATAGCAGCCTGCTGGCTCTGATTTAGCTTGGAATAATGCAGAAGGGTTACTCTGGAAGCCAGATTTCTTTTGGAAATGAAAAGGATCTGGAAATTACTGCAATTGAGTATTAACATGAATGGAAAAAGGATCAAATGAAGCAGTCTTACAACAGCTATCATTTACTTCTGCTGCCAGTTTAGTGGCGTTAATGCACTGTATTTCAGAGGTGTCAGCACATGACTCTTCCAGAAGATGTAAGCAACAGAATAAATATTTTGAAAGCATTGAACTTGGATAATAGTACTTACAGTATTTGGGGAAAAGCTAGTGAAGAGAGGATATCTAAAAATAATCTGGACCTTGGAATGTCTTAGTTTTCAACCCAGTGCTCAGTCAAGAAGCTTTTGTATCAGGAAGGACCAACTATAAAGATTGCCAGATCAGTTAGGCCAAATCAGATCCACACTGCAACCTAGAGCTAAACAAAGAGCAGATATAATTGTCTAATGTCTTCCTCTGAGCACTGAGATCCACAGTGAAAATGCACAGATGCCAATGTGTTGGGTTGTCTGTCTCACTGCAAAACCTTGAAGAAGAGTTAGTATTATTCTTACAGATTGAAAAGGCAGCAAAACTATGGGTAATTGATTCTCTAGTGCACTCAGACCTATTCTGTAATTTTCCTTTGAATTATTAGAGCCACTGTCTTTTGGTATCATTGGTGCAAAGCCCACTTATCCATGCTAGTACCTCGAGTGCTAATGCCAGCAATTTGTGTAATTCATCAAGGAACCATAATGGGTTTTATTTAATTTATCCTTCTATTCCATGACCTATGATGCAACTCTCTATATAATACTATAAATAAACCATCTCCTCTCACCAGCCTTTTCCCCAAGTTTAGACACTAGATGCATGTGAAGAAAAGATAATGAAGCAGAAGAACATAATTGCACTTTTTAAAAGGCCTTGGATGGCATCATCCCACCTAACTGCGCACACCTAAGCAGAAAATTTGATTAGGGTGTCTGGTCACCTTTGGGACCCTAAGTCTTCAGTGAAGACACATGCATTGATCTGAAGAGATATTTTGATCTCAAGTGCAACTTCTTCTGTCAAGGCTTTTTTGTCCATTTCTTGCAGTGGAAATGCATGACATCTGACCACCTGACTTGAAAACCTCTTTCCTCCCCCCCCCCCCCCACTGGGTGGGATCTCATAGTCTGTGGGTTTTGCATTATTTCCATTCTGTATCATATTATCCCTATTTCTCTTCCTCTGCACCCTCAAGTTCTTCCTCTACTTGTAACTTTTTTCTATCTCCCATTTTCTCTGTATACAGTATTCCTTCCCTTTGATTCTTCCTTTTTCGCTCATTCCACCCTCAGCTGTTCAGTTCCTTCCTCTCTCTGTTCATGTATTATGTATTTAAGTGGACATTGATTTAATAGTCAGTTTTCCCAAAATTGGTCTTAAAGAAATTAAAAACTGGATGGAACTTGGCTACTGATATCAGATTTGGTTAATTCTGATTAATTGGTTAACTGAAAAGAAGATATTTTTAAAATACATATGAAAACATCATTATAAATTTTGTCTTTGCACTGTCATTTTATTTTCAAAGAATGAAAAGGAGTTTTAAAGCTAAAAAATATTTTCCCTTGAAAAGAGATTTTTAAATTCTTACATGACAGTAAAAGAACTCAAGTCAAAAAAAAGAGAAAAATCTCAGAATTATTAATTTCAAGTTTAACAAAATACCTCAGTGATATTTAAATGAGTATTTTATTGGGTTTAGATTTTGTGTTTGTGTTTTTAAAAATTTGTTGCCATTAGACTGTGAGCCATTTTTTAAATCTTTTTTGGTCTACCACAAAAATGAAAGAACTATTATTCACCAAACTTTGTCTTCAGTTCCTCCTTTCCTTTCTATTTTTGAATTGTCAATTTTCTCTTTGTCTGGTTGCCATCAATATTATATTTTCTCTACATGATCTAGTCCAGCCTCTCACACAATAGCACTCACAGGTCTATAAACACTAACAAATTAATGCTATATTCAATGTAATGAAGCAGTTCTGTTGAAAGAGATTGAGGGCTAGCAATAGAGAAATCATAGATGAATTTACAATGTGATAGCAGCAAAAGGAAGGGAATGCAATCTTAGGCTATGGTCAGAGAGACATTACATTATGGAAAAAAAAAAAAAGCCAATAATTTCCCTCTGTACAGCTTGACTATGACTGCACCTGCACTGTTATATTCATTCCAGGGCACTAGAAGAGACACTGACAGACGGGTTGCAGAGGGAAGTGCTGTAGCAGTGCATTTACTGGGGAAAGTTTAAATGAGATAAATAAGACAGCTGTGCTCCTCTGGGCAGCGCGGGACAAAGAGCAGCATAGCTGGGAGCAAAGCTATGTGCTGCCAAGGATTGGGGTGTGAAGCAAGTTTCCAAGGAAGGTCAGAGCACCACTGGCACTGACCTGCATCTATGTCTGCATCTGCATCTACAGCTACAGCTACATCCTCCCTTTTCCTTCACCTATTCTCTCAGAATAAAACCTTCTGGAACTAAGTTTTCTGACAACCATAAGCAAATTCCTCCTTGTCTGTGAGCAGAATATTTACCCTCAGAAGAACAATGCTTCACATCATCTGCCAGAAGTTAGTGATCTCTGTCCAGCTATATGGGCTGGACCTTTGGGAGCAGTTCAGCCCATCCTTTGCCTGTCACAGCTGGGAGAGGCAAATGCCAAAAATGGGTGAGGGAAAAAGTTCATCAAGATACTTAAAGAATGGGCTAAAACAAACAAGAGTAATAATGGAATGAAGCAAGGGCCAGCCAAGATCAAGGTCCAGATATTCTTTGTTTGTTCAAATATGTACTGTGGAAAGCTTTGAAATATCAAGCATTTAAGCAAACAGCTTGTGATAGAATTTAATATGTTTGTATGAGATTATGCAGAACATTTACTTTTCATGATGCTTTGAGAACATCTGCACTGCTCCTGTACAAGCTATAAAATTGTATTTTTGCAAGCAATCTGCTCCCCCAAAAAAGACACATTGTACTTCACCAAAGAAACAGCAGGCTACTGCCCTAGCCTCAGAGAGTTTCTCTCCTGGTTTCCGTGGCACATCTGAGGAAGAACAACATTTTTACAGTAAGGATTATGAGTTGAGAGTAGGTATAGGAACCAAAATTTATGTGCTGATCATAGGAAGAGCTTGGTTTTCCAGGGCTGAGTACTTCTGGTGCAGGGAGCACATGTATGAGGGCAGGAAACCACATGCCTGTAAACAGGTGGGAAAAGGGCATAATCAAGCGCTTACCAGCACTTGGCTTCTTTAAGGAAGATTTTACTCTTCAGTGTTTTCAATACTGCATTTTCTAGCTCTGTTAAGGCTTTATTCTCTGTCTTAATTTCCTTTGTTCTCCATTGTGTCTCTGAAGACATATACTTGAGAAGCCAGTAGATACCTGGTGAAGCTACAGAAGCATGGTGCAGTGGAAGACTGTCTCTGGAGGCCAATGCTGCAACCTCATTGCCACATTGCTAGGGAGAGCCCATCTGAGAGGTCTGAGCATGGTCCTGTGATCTGCAAGAGCAGAGAAGAAACACAGAGGCATCAAGGATTTAATCAACCAAACTGACTTGAAAATAGCCCACACTCAGCTGAATGTCCTCGGTGGAGGTATGTGGTGACAGCAAGAGATACTGACTTGAGTGCCGCAGAAAGAAAATAAAATTGTTGTCATTTTATAGGGAGGAAATGTATGTAGGAGATTTTATTAGGAGAAACAGGAAAAGTCAAAGTCTAATATATATACCCAGGAGGTATTAGAACCTGAGAATTAGCTGAGCACTAAGAAGTAGAACTCGCTAACTAGCTCAGCTATCATTTAGGAATCCACGGTGAAATGGCTAATTCATTATACAAATTAGACTAAGGCAGAATAAGGCATTCTGTTTAATCATAAAGATTTGGGGGGTGAAAGTCTTGTATTTTTGAGCAACATTGAATATTCTATAAAGTCAAATCTCTTCACTTAAATGAAGGTATTAAAATAGAGGGAATAAAGTAAAAGAGGTCACACTATTTTATCAGGGTTACTTTCAAGTTGTTGGTCACTAACTCTTTGGGCTTTTCATGAGATAAACTGTCTCAAGTTTCTTTTGGAGCTAACTTAACTGCTATATGGTGCAAGAAGTGGCTAGTTAAAGAACTTAAATAAACCAAGAAAGGTCAGGATTTATTGTCAA
Organism: Pseudopipra pipra; assembly: GCF_036250125.1. Lineage (NCBI taxonomy): Eukaryota > Metazoa > Chordata > Aves > Passeriformes > Pipridae > Pseudopipra > Pseudopipra pipra. The sequence continues at coordinate 26,241,181 of NC_087556.1, read as the reverse complement.
TATTTCTATCTGGGGAATGAGTATGTTTTCTTTTTCTCTGCTGCCAGAACGTAATATCTCTATATGCTCTTTGTGACATTAGCTATAAGTTGAATAAGTGCTTGATTTGCCAATTGGTTCACAAGTGGAGATAATTCTTACCTTCACAGTTAGGAAAATTGTCTACTAGGAGGAATCTGCAGTATATTTCAAGTGTTAATCACAAGAAGTATGAAGCATGTGCAATACTATTCCCTTCAAGGAGTTTGATGTGTTAATTATGGTTAATGTTAACATTATTAAATTTGTGAGGATTATGTTAAAATTGTAGTTCTTTATCAGTAAGATACCTATATCTCTACATCTTTCTTGTTTTACCTGCCCTGTGATTGCTTTCTCAACTCAATTGTGTTGTGGGAAGGCTGCAAAGATAATGTGATTCCTTGAACTTCTCAGGTCATCCTGACCTCCATTGCTTCACTAGAAATAGGTGGAATACAAGAAATGTCAGCCACTTGAGTCTTTTTCTCTCTCTATTTTAAGCAGTGTGAGAGGGAAAGTTATAGAGCAGATGAACACAACTTTGTCACTGGTAAGGCAGCCAGTGGCTTGAGACCTTTTTTTTCCTTTTTTTGTCAGTGAAGTTCAGTATGCGACATACTGCACAAGACTTGGGAATGCTTTGGCTTTTAAAAACCTCGTCCAAACTTTTAGTAAGTGAAGGGAAAATATCCACTGAGTTCACAGGCTTGGAACTTGCCTTTAACACTGATGGCTTATAGCCATTATTTTAAGATCCAGACTCTCATCCAAAAAGTTCCTGAATTTTAGAGATGCTTCTGTGAAGAGTTCCTTGGGGAAGTGTCATTATTTCTAATCAATTTTTAGGATTCACCAAGTAAACTGCTGTTGATTACATGATTTATACATACTCTCCACAGACTTGGAGGGGCTTCATGCATTATTTTACAGTGGTTTTTGCTTATTAAGGAAGCTGCATGATAATAGTAGTTTCAATTACAAGCCTATTAGGCAGGTAATTGACAACACAAGTATACTATAAAGTTACACTCTGCTTGCTTCAATACAAGTGCTGTGCTGTTTTTTTAAGCAGGCAGTGCTGATAATCAGTGCATAAATTATTCTTAATTAACTACTTCCATCAGAATCCCAGTTTCGCTCAAGAAATAAGTTGGCCAAGAGTTCATTTGTCTCTTTGCTTCCCTCCTCCTCTTTATCATCTCCCATGATGAGAAACTGTTCATCTAGACAGGAGTCTTGCCCAGACCATGGAAGTAGGTGCATACTGTCAGTTGTAATGTCAGCAATTAGAACTCTTTAAAGCTCAAAGATGCATCAGGTCACTGAAAACAAGAGTGACAATGCTTGAAAGTGGATTCCCATTTTGACCCTTGAGAGATGCTTCTAAGAAATTCATGGGTGTTCAGTCTAAAGATTCTCAGACTTCTTGAGACAGTTACAAATGAGATTTCAAATGCCTTACAAGTTTTAACCAGTATTCCTAACGAATCTGAAAAGTCAATAGTGATCAAATCCTGTGTGAAAGGATATACACCATTTTTTTTTTTTTTTAAGTGAGGACAGTACAAGGAACAGAATCCGGCTGTTCCTTATATCCTCCTTATGTTCATCAGAAGAATGTACGAGTTTTAGAAAACTTTCCTCTATGAAAGACTGAACACAAAAGAAGAACAAGCACTATCCTCTTTTAAAACTTTTAACCAGCCTATTAAGAAACTGCTCAATTTATGTTATCTCTGAAACATTCGTTATGGTCCAGCTGTGGTAGAGTTATGGTGGTGAAAATAAATAAGATTCTTGTATCTGTTAATTGTTCTTAAACCTTTAGGCTGGCCTAGACAGCTACATAAGATAGAAGCTGAACTAGTGTTTCTCAAAAAGTCTTACACATGCTTTTCATAAAATCTTAGCTTAGTTTACTCATGACCAACTCAGGGTGCCGTTGTGAGCGTTTGATTGTAGTCAAGTTTCTGATGTCCCGTGGTGAGATAGAATGGATTTATTTTATATTCAAATGTCTGAACTGTCTGCTATAGAGTTGGAAATACTGTCATATCAGTTCAGAGAATTAGCAAATCATAATTTTTGTCTGGTTGCCACTGATCTTGTTGATTTCATTACCATAGATCACTGCAAATCTCCAACATGTAGTGTATTCTATGTAATTTCATTCTATTGTACTCATTTAGGTGTGCCCTCCAGCTTTTCCAGAAGAGGAGGTGCATGAAAAGTCTCCTCTCACAGTAACAATTTTTCTTTAATCTCCGAGTGTAAGCTGTTTGATCCATTCTGTTGAGAGAGATTCTGGTAAGATGAATAAGGAAATGAAATTTGTTTCATATTTGCCTTCAAAATGTTGCTTCTCTTGTAGCAGCTCAAAAGGAGAGGGAAAAAGAAACAAGTACTATTACAACATTGCCAGGGTCCAGAAAATATGAGCACTAGTGTTTGTTGGATAACAGGCATAGTAAAGAAGACAAAAGACCCTGTGGTCCTTGTTCACCTATGGAAAAAAAAATGGCATCACTGATGGCAAAGGTCTTTCCTGACTCTGTGCAAGTGAATCGCATTGCCTGTTTTCCTGTCCCCCCAACACCGTTCTCCTTGGACTGGAAAACAGACAGAACCTTCTCACCCAGCATTGGCTCCTCCAAGAGGGCCTCACAAAAGGGTGGAACGGTCAAAGGAGAGGATACACTAGTTAGCAGCTAGTTAAGAGATCTGCTTTTAGTGGCCAAGAGAATGGGTCTAACTCACAGGAGATATTTGTGATGGACAGGTGATTTTCTGCCTTAACCACATATTAAAGCTGTCTGTTTTCACTATTCAAAGTTTCTGGGTGAAACCATCATTACTAACGAAGTAATGTGGTGCTATAAAATGGAAGTTTACCTGCAATCCCAGTTATCCTGCTGATCCTAATGCCACCAATCTCGTAATGGCATGTGATTGACAACCAGAAGTTAGTAGAATATTGAATTTCCTGCAGTTCACTAGACTGCCAAGAACCTGGTTTCAACATTTTCCTGATAAAAAAAAATAAATTCCAATTATTAAGCCCTCCTCAAGATTTCAGTCTTTCAGGGGATATGTTTGCAACAGTCTGTCTATAAGCGTTTCTGACTGAAAAAGACCTTGAATGAGGGATTCTTTTTCTCAGGTATTTTGACCATTCCTAGAACACTGGAGATCTGACTGTAAATAATTCTATTTTTAAATTATTTAATTTATTAAATATACTATTTAATATAATTTATTTATTATTTATGTAAAATTTACATTTTTAAAAAAAATTTATAGTTTAATACTTAATTCTTACATGCTGAAATAATGTTTTATTTTTCTTACTTTAGTTCACAAGATTAGACCCACAGTCCATTTTAGATATTTCTGTCTGGGACAAAAAAAATCCATCACCAGTGAATAAGGGGAGCTTATATTCAGTATTAAACTGATAAATATTTATCACAAAATAGCAGGTTCAGGCAGAAACGCTTAGGAAAAGAAACTCGGTCATTTCATGTCACCCACTTAGAATGACAATGTTACAGTTTGTATGAGAACTGAAATTAAGATTTCAATTGGTTCTAAATTACAAAGCACACATGCACACTCACATGCATTGAAATTAATAAAACCCAGAAATAAAAAGGGGAACGACAATGGGATGCACAGGGGTTTTGATTATTTCAGCATGTGGCCTAAAACGTGGCACATTCAGCAAGATGCAGATTTGCATAATGTAATGAGACTGGAACCAAAGTATCAGGAAGACAGACCGAGTGCTAATTAACTAGACACTGCAGTAAAAACACCAGGATGGCAGGACAGTACAATGCAGAAAAACATTCCAGGGATGAATGTATAGCAGTTTTAATTGCATTAGAAAAAACCCCCAAACCCTACTGTCTAAAATGCTCTGGAGCTATTGCTGCAAACTTTAGCAGAGCATTCAAAAAGTTTAGTGTTAGATGGAAGTTGTTTAGAGCTGTAGAGCTAGACTGGTAAAGAACCTGATCAGTCATTTTCTGAATGGAGCCAGCCCAAACCTGCAGCTTAGTGCAACAGCACTGCAGTGGACAGTGAGACTTAAATCCTCCATCCCCTCTGGAAATGCCTGCTGTTGGTAGCTTGCCTTATTTTTAATCTGTGTATGCAGAACACTGAAGACACTCTGTAAAGGACTCCATACCCTCTTTGTTTGGTGTTCTGGCACTGTGCCATGGCTGCTAAGGAATAGTTTGTCCCTCTTCCCTTATTCTGAGGATGGAAATTTGAGACTAGGATTATTATCTCTTGTGCATAGAGAATCCCTAATCACCCAGAAAATCCTAATGGTTTTTTCTTGCCTTCAGGATTCTATAATCAGAGCTAAATTGATAAAAAGCTTTTTTTTAATAAAAGAATAATTAATATTTAACCTCTGGCATAAAACTTAGACATGTATGTGTGTCTATTTTACACAAATATCTGCAATCACCTATTAATAATTTAGGCACGAGAGTTTCTTTAGACACCTCCAGCAGTTGTATTAACCCAGTCCTTTCTTTCTTTCTAAGGAATGAGTATGTTAGGTGAGCAGGAAAGACTTCCAAATCCTGCTTAGCAGCTGGAAATAATGATGCATCATCAGATGTGGTGCATTGTAGTTCCAGCTACTGCCACCTGGCCCCAGAACTGTTTGAGCAGTGAAGAAATATTCTTTACAAATGAAATTCTGAAATCTGAAAATGAGAGATCATAGGTAATAGATGTGACAATCTTATTCGATAAAATGGAAAAATTAGTCCCAAATAATTTATGCAGTAGCTGATAGATGTATTAGTTGAGCAGGCTAGCCAGAATCTTTTGTTAGCTGTTGTAAATGACCGCACTCCACATACCTAACTTCAAATGAAGATATTCCTTTTTCATAATTTTCAGTGGATTGCAACTGGCTCTTATATATGGAGCTTACACAGCCTTAGAAGCTCACTTAGAGGAGAACTGGAACAAATGTTTCTCAATTGGATAAGACAAGAAATGAATCCCAGTCTGAAAATTTTGGTCAAATGGGAAAGTGAAAAGTTCTGTTTGATTGTTAAAAGGCCCCCAAAACTCAGCCCAAATGCTTACATTTCAGGAGTTTCTGAGATGTGAAAACTGAAATAGTCTTTTCTGTTCATTAGCTGTGGAGTGGTGAGGCAATCAGAACCATGGGACATAAAAAATATTATGTCATCAACTCCTTCCTGGAATACTGTTCAGTAGAGACCCAGGTTCATCTGAAGGCAGACAAATAGGGGTGCTGAGATGAAAAAAGCCATAGAAGGAAATCATGTTGAGATGGGAAGAGGTAGGGGAAAGGGACATCTTTTTCTCTCCTCTTCTTTCCCTTCCTTTCGAGCTCATTAATGTTAGTATACATCAAGCCATCCAGGCAGAATTAAAGCTGCTTAATTTCTATAACATGATCCACTACATCCCTAGTGACTGCCCCCAGGAAAATCGGGAAGATCAGGGGTTTCTTTGTACCTGATAAAAAAATCAAAGCTGAGAAATCCATCAGCTCCATTTGCATTTGATATCAGTGAAAGGTTGGATCTGGCATTTCTTATTCTTCTGATTTCACGTCAGTATTTTCAATCAGAAGACACATATCCTTCCCTTTCCCCATTTTTCCTTAGTTCTGCCATGTTCCAGGTACATCTTCCTTCTGGGAACTGCCAATGACTTTTCCAGAGGTGAAAGCTGCTGTGTAGGGAGTTTCTGCTCATAAACAGTATCAACCTTCTTTGAGATGGGTTCACCTAGTTAGCCAGGATGAACTGTGTCCCTGAACTGCATGGGGGAGAAATAAATGTCTTCTGACAACATGGATGAATGCGCATAATGCTCTTAAATTATTTTGACAGTTTCCTCTGGGTTTCTACTTCAACTTACCAGACCCTTCAGTGGCTGGTAGATATTCTTCAGGCACTAAAGTATTGCCCGTGGCCATACATTATCTGCAATATTTATCATATATACTTGAAATCATCCCTGCAAATCTCAGGACTAGTACAATACTTAATCATGCAGGCAACACATACAGAAAATAGAAAACAGCATGGATCTGCCTCTTTGGGAAAAATCTCAATATATCAGCGCATAGTTATTAACTTCATTTGTTAACGAATATGTTGTGTCATCACAGCCACACTGTAGGGCTTGCAGCATTCATTGATCTCCCAAGGAAATAAAAAAAATAATTGATTTTAAATATCAGATGCCAAAACCCTTTGAACAATTATATATTTGGATTTGATCCCCAATTATTATTAATATCAATTGAATTGGGGATCAATATTAATATGGGATAATAATTAATAATGGGATCGAATATCCCCAATTATTATTAATGTTATGCAGTGAGAAAAAAGAACATGGAAAAATGTCAGACAAATAACAGCTATAATTGCCTAAGAGAAACAGATTTTTGTCCTTTGTTTTGTGGGGGTGTATCTTTAACCCATTTCTTACTCCTCCTTTGAATTACATTCCTGAAAATTTTCAGAGGATATAAGCTAAACATCTTTTGAAAATGTATTTATTTGTTTGAAAATGTTTGACTAAATTGCTTTGATTTTTCAGTTAAGGTTTTTTTTCTTTACTCTTATTGTCTGAAAGATTTTTGCTCATTATCACTTGATGCCACCAATTCAACCAGGCTAAACATGTAATTTAAAAAGAAATATTTTCTGGAAAAACAATAACAAAAATTTCCACCTCAACGGCACATGTTCTCTCTCAGTCAAGGAAAATACACAGTGTCAGTTAGTTTGATTTCATATTTCTACAAAAAATATTAGAAATCTTCCTCTACCACTGTCCAAGTAAGTTCTACATTCAAATGAGAAAAAAAAAATCTTTAGATTATGCAGTAGATTAGATTAACACCCAAAAAAAGTTCAAGTCCCTTTCTGCTAGAAGATCATTCCAGTTTGCTCCCAGACATTTTTTATCCAGCAAGACATTCAATCAAAATGTCATTAAAGTCTGATATTTTGAGATGTAGCTGACAGGACAATCCTGGCCTATCAGGTTTTGGTGGGTTTTAAAATATTTTCTGTATTGCAAATCATTGTTTAAAAAAAAAAAAAAAAAGAAAAAGAAAAAGAAAAAAAAAAAGAAAAGAAGAAAAAAAAGAAAAAATAAAAATTGTTAAGTGCCATCAATCAAAGTTTTAATATGATAAGAATAATTATGTTCCCGGTCCATTAAACTTGTGACACATACTCTCTAAATGTTTCAGGGAATAAGATGCAATGTTCTGATGGTAAAACCTGTGCCTGCTGAAGGGAAGAGTGCCACTATAATAAAGAGAAACATTGTAAAGAAATGGAGTTTTTATGAGGTCAGGTGTGTCAGGTAAGCATGATGAAATGCTAATTTATATCCTTCACAGTGCAGACCTCACTGCTCCAGCAGAAACTGATCATCATCTGTCAGTGGAGAAGAGCCACTGTTGGAGACAGTCAGCACTGGGTGCCACATGAGAGACCACTTTTGGAAGTGATCTGATCAACCCAGCACCTCTGCTCTCTCCCAAAGAACTTGATATGGTGCAAGGATTTCCACAGACCTGAAGTTTATTCCTAGTTCCCTGCAAGGTCAGACTTGCAGTGAGAGAAAAAAAGTGGGTTAGCATAGAGCAGCAGATTCCTGCTGTTGGGAAATGGACACAAGGAGCTTTGAGAAGTCCTAGGACAGCCTGAGGCAGCCCAGGTAAGCTGGACAGGACAAGGACAGATTCCCTACAGGGTGATGGGGACTGCACAGTCCCTTCCTCCAGCTCTCCATTAGGATCGTGTTTGTACCCAGCCCTGCTGGAGCTGGATGATGATCTTACTTTTCATTTTCAAGCATGACTTTGGGTTGAGGACCAGCCCATATACTTTATCTATTTTCACACCCAGGCATTTAAACTTTGTAAAGCTAGATCATCTCACACCATCGCTCTCTAAATGAGGCATTCAGACTCTTTCTGTCAAAATGGCATGTTTAATTCCAGAAAATGTCTCTTTTGAGAAAGGATGCTTTTCCTCCATAGCAGTAGTTTTTCAGTCTGGCGATGAACCAACTCCATTCATTATTCACTAAAATCCAGCCTTTTGCAAGCACAGTAAAATCACACAGAATAGGATCTAGGACATATTCTTTCTATCCACACAGGTATGGTTTCTGGACATTTTCTATCTCTTTGATTGCTTGTTCGGCCTAGAGAGAACTTTTCTACTTTTATACCATTCACACCAGAGCAAACTGAGAGGGCAGTTGCTTCCAGTGTGTGGTTAACAAGAGGAAAATAATGGCAGCTTGGCTGCATTAGGCAATAACAAGATTCTATCTTTCCTCACATCCTTCTTTTTATTAATTCTGTTGTCAACTTAATATCCATGAGATGCAAAACTTGGGCAGTCTGGAACAAGATAAGAATGGCAAGATTAAAAATAGAGCCTTAAATGCCGTTCAGTAGTTTGGGAGCATGCTTCATTATAACCTACAGAGGAATTCAAATAGAAAAGCACAGCTGCTTTGGATTCCTGTCCAGAGAAACCACACAAGCACAGCTTGCATAAAAATAAATGCTTTGCATATTAAGGAAGTGGTCTGTTATTTTCCACAGAAACATTCTAATCTTATTCTTCCTTTTTTTAAAACCATCTATTATAGAACCTCAGAATAGTTAATTCATATTCTTGGAATAATTTTCATGCCTTTGACCAATGAATGATTGTATCCTTGCAAGGACACAGATATGAGAACATCAGCCCCACAGGTTTATGCTTCTGGTCATTACTAGCTAATCCCAAAAGTTACATGTAAAAGAAGTTCCTAAAAATCTCTTGAAAAGGTCTATTCCCTTAATAACAGTTAAGTGTTCATCTACCAATTTCACTATTTACTATATCACACTAAAACTCTACTGGATATCAACCAGTGTCAATCTGGAGTGTTTAACATTCATTTCTCTACATGATGCTTAACAGTACATGCTGTATTTTTAAGGAGGTTGCATGAAGCACAACATTTTCAAAGTGAAATGAGGCATCTAAGAAGATGCTCAGTATTGCCACTTTTGGTCAAAAACTGAATATTGGGGAAAATATTAAGATTCTCCAGCAGTTCATATCTTTACATCACAATGATACATTCTTGAAACGTATTGTTCTAGGCCAACTATAAAGTTTTATGCAAGGATTATGAGGTGATGTTCTATAGGTTGTGCCACTTAAGAGACCAGCAAAAACAAAATCTGTGCTTCTACAGATCAGAGACTGAACTAGCAACAGTTATAGAGAATAAACAATTCTTGTGTTGTGATGAAAAAAAATTGCTTGAAACTTGACAAGGTTAAAAAAAGTGGGCAGTATAATGTCAGTGCAAATAAACACTAATGACTATGAAACCCAGTGGTGATATATTATGAATTCTGTCTCCACAATATTGAACCCCAGAGCCCCTTAGCTGTTCCTTCCTGTGAACACCACATTCCTCAGCACAAACCTTAGCATCTCTATTTCAATCTCCTGTGTCAGCTAAAAAGGCAAACAACACGTCTGATGAGTGCAAGGAGTTGCTTCTGCACTCTGCTGAGTTTAAATTTCACTGCAAATAAAGGCAAAATGAAATAATGATTTAGCACTACATGGACACAGAATTCTAGATGTATTCCTAAAATTCTGGGACCCAGGTATAGGCTGGGTTAATTTATGTAGATGAGTATGATCTCCGTGTTGAAACTTTACATGTTATGAACTGAGCAAGTGAGATTCAAGTTACCTAGCAAGATGAAGGATTGAGATGGATATCCTGGGAAGGTGACAAGGGAAAAATCTTTTAAGGCAGATTGGACAGCTCATCATTAGCACTAACACCAGCAGAGATGGATGAATTAAATGACCACTTGAAATTCTTTCCAACCACATGAATTTATGAAATAAAATGTATTTGTGGAAACTGAGCATTTCACTTTGGCATGAGCCTGACTAGTAGTGGTTATAAGATAAATTAAGGCTGACGTTGTGATGAAGGAAAGAGAGAGGCATTTAATTCTTATCTTCCTGAAAAACTATCTATTCACCCTTCAAACCTGTGTAACTTAGGCAGACACAAGATGTATGATACAATGCTCTGTAACAGGTAAATGGCAGAGGAGCTTTAAAACATTTATTTCTAAGTCATGCATTCAGCTCTTCTGAAGGAATAGAGCGTTTGTAGATCAATCTTCAGGAAGTCACTGACATGAGCAACATTTTCTTACCTTCACAACACTGAAACTGAGAGTAACTCAATTGAAGACAAATATTTTTCTCTGTATCTACCCACAAGATCTCTTAGTAACACACATCTCTGTCACACTAATGAATGTATTGGTGACTCAAAAAAGGCACATCTCTAATAATGGGGCACAACACAATATGGCTGAGGTAGCAGGACTGAAACTGCTTCAAGGGAGGTTTTAGCTTTGGGGACCAGTGGAAGACTGAGACTCCCCTGTGTGCATGGTACCTTTTCTTGCCTCTCTGCCTAAATGATAATGTTAACTGAGACAATAAAAAATCATAATGATGACTATTTACCCAAGAAAACTTTTACCATTTTCTCACATCTTTCAAGCAGTCACACTTCAGCAGGACCTAGCACACTTAGTACTTCTGTACTTTGTTGGCCTTACTCCAGAGAGTTAAACACATCATTATGGTGGCAGGGGCCACTGAAGACCTCATGGACATATGCATTGGTATGTGATGTGAGAATGTTAGAGCTAGAAATAACCCACATCATACAACTGCCTAACACTGTTCAGGGATACAGACTTCATCCCAAAGTAGTACAGGGACACTTACATGATGCTGTCTCTTAAATACTGTATTATGTTTCTGCAGAAGGCTAATTAGTCCCACTTCCCTAACCAGACTGTATGATCTCCTGTGCCACTGTTACCCCTAGATCATCTCGCATTGCCTGGAGCATACATGGCCTAATTCAGGTAAGATAAAGTTATCTCAAAGGAGAAAGGGCTAATGTAAAGCCTATTAATGTCTGTTCACTGCAATGAACCTTGTGTCCCGGTAACAGTAACAGATATCCAGCTAAGGGGGATCTGAAAAAGAAGAGGAGTGATCCAAACAGAAAAGGATGCACTTTTTTTAAGAATCATTTGGAATATATATATATATATATATATATATATGAATATTACTCTGAGCCTTTAGGAGAAAGATATGTGCAATGTATATGAAAGCAGAATATCTCTGAAAATATCTCCATGAGACTGGCAGAGGAGGGGATTCATTAGATGGAATTTCATTGCAGTAAAATAATGAAAAACCTGAAATGTTGAACCTAAAAACAGTTCAACAGCAAGTCTGGTGGTGCACCTGTAACTTATTGTCACTTAGCTTCAACCTGGGCATGGAGCATCTTAATATATGGGAAAGATTTGTCAAAGTAGACATTTTTAACAATATTGTAGCATTTAAAAGGGTCCTCTATCTACCCAGTAAAATGCGTGAAAAGCTCACAATCATCTGTTTAAACACTTTTATATTATTAAATACTGTGAACTACCATAACCACCCTGCATTGCAGGCAAAGTCTGAGGGAAGCAATTGATCAAGAGCACTAAAAATATGTTGATGCCTGTAGTTACCAATTTATCATATCTACCCCTTGCTCTTTTTAGTAGTGAAATGAATGATGAACCTATTCCAAGTCATAGATTCCCATAAAATTTATACCCCCAAATAGGAACGTGCTAAAGGATTTATAAAGAACACAGTGGGCCTGGATACGTTATCTTGTTTGACATTGCTTATACAAGAAACTTTAAGTACACAAATTGATTGATTTGTATATTTCATCAAAGTTTGATTTAATTTATCAAAGGGAGAGTGCCAATTTGCGTTCATCAACAGATAAAGTCAGGTTGGAGTCAAGCTGCTGGCTCAAACTGTTTTCATACTTTATTATACTCCCTATTCTCTTTGTTTAGTTTTAAAGACACAGGTGTGAGACCCTTCTTTTTTATTTTTTAATGTTTTCTGAAATGTTCACATGAACAAGACAGTAATGCCACTTACTCTGTCTGTGCAGGACTTGCTCTATTGGTGAAGTTGCAGGTTGACTAGTTTTTCGACCTCACTGCTGTAGTACTGACCTTTTCACAACCCTGGAGAAGTCTGCCTAATAAGCTGAATTAAGGTGGTGGTTGAGGTCTTTTGTAGCAGATATGAGACCTAGTGCCTGTGCCATCTCCCAGTTGTACATATAGCCTGAGATATGCAGCCCACAACAAAAATAGGATTTGCGCATCTAAATTCTGTACTAAGCTTTAAACATTTGTGTCATTTTTATTCCTGTCCCTTCTTTCAGCTATTCCTCTCCTTCATTTGTCCTTCAAATCCCTCTGTTCTTTAGGGCAGTAACTCCTTCCACTGGCAGCCATGACATCCTTCCTGATTCTGTCCCTACTCCCTCGAACTGAGCCTCAACCTTTTTCAGCTCAGGCACAGTTCAGGAAATCCAGGCTAGGGGAAGGGACCCAGTCCTTACTCATCTCTTTGGCTATCAGATAAGGGCGATATTTCTGCTGGCATCCCTCAGATGAAAGCCTCATGCAGCTCATGAGGTTTATTCTCTGATCTGGTTTCCCCTCAGTGCACAAAGACAGGTCAGCAATCTTGTTCGCCTGCAAAATAAGATGTCCAAATTCAAAGACAGGTCTCTGAGTCAGCCTAGTTTTCAACACCTGTGTGTTCCACTGATTTTAATGAAATTTCATAAGAGCTATGCTCTTATGGAATATCATTCCACTTTCCATGAAGTGTCTCCATAAGTAAGGAGTCGCATAATTCTGAGCCTAATTTTGGGTTGATTTAAAAGTGTGGTTCTGCTCTTTTGGCAGCTTTATTGGCAAAATACCTTTTTGAGCTGTTTTTTCTTGCTTTTTTATATATAATTAATTATAACAGAGGCTTACTATTTAGAGGATAAGACATTCCAGTATAAAGATGTCACATCTGTTAGATAAGAGGACAGTGAAATCGGAAGCATTACCTGTGGTTGAGCTGAATGCCAATATTCAGTAGCTCTAATGTAATTAAGCAGTACATTGCTCAATCTAGTCAGGAACATAGGAATAGAGAAACACTGTTTAGAAGAGACTGTAATGTTATTACAGAGTCTGATTCAACAAAGCACTTGAGCATGAGCTTCAGATTAAGCACACATTTATTTCTTCCTTCTACTGCAAAACAAGTTATGCAGCATATGTTAAAATGAGCATATGCACAGTTACCTTGCAGAATATATTAATTACACTCAGAGAAGAAATTTGCAGGGACCACTGCAATGAGACCATCTCATAATCTCTAATATATCTATCTATCTATACTCCCAATCCTTCTGTAACCATAAAACCTGCTATTATCTTCACAAAAAAAAATCCATGCAGAGTTGAAAATCTGGACTAAAAAAGATGAAGCTCATGAAGTGATTTGACCTTTCAATACCAAAATGATTTTGGCAATGTGAAAGCACCTAATACACTTGTACATTTTTGTAAGTAGTTAAAAGCAAACTGAACTAAATTATTTTAGCAAATATGGGGCAGATTCATAATCCTGAAAAGTGCTGTGTGATGCTTTAGGATCGCAGTGATTCCGACAGTAAATGCGTGGCAAAGGAGCTGAGCTTTCCTCTTCAAACAAATCTGAAGTGAAACATAAATTCATGTTTCCTGATGCAGAGCAGGACATTGTAGCCATGAATCTTACAGCCACGTTTACTAAGGTTATGGTAAACAAAACACTTTTAACATCTGAGCTTTTAGTTTTGACTGTCACTAAGGTGTCCTTCACAGACTGTCAGGTGCTTAGATGCCAGTCTGAACTTGGTCCAGAAAAATACACCAAGCAAAATTATACACAGATTAAGTTACCACACTGCCGAAGTAACTCAAACTTCACTTAAACTGGTATCATAAGATACACTTGTCTTGTTTCATTAAAAGGGAAATAAAAAGTCTGGAAGCTTTGGGGAAGAAAAATTGTACCCTTTGTTTAAAAATGCAGTATTACAACTGAAGTCTCAGTATTTTTTCTCTAGAGCTGAAGAAATTTAACAAGATAAAAGTAAGTCAGGGAGAGTTTCAAAAGCACTTTGATATCAGAGTGGAAATGAATAGGAAAAAAATGGAGGGAAAATGTTGAGTTGATTAATATGCTAAACTCCTAAATGAGCTGAGTTCTTTTAATGAATTAATTCCAAAATTCCACTTGCCTAAATCTTGGTAAAAAATCACTTATATGAATCACTCTTCTACAGTAGTTGAAATCAATCAAAGCTTCAGAGATGAAAGTTTCAGTCCTTTGGCTGAAAATTCTTAGGGATTTACTTTAAATGCCTAGCATCATCACAACACAGTGCACTTTCCAATTTTGTTCTTGGTTCCAAGAAACCTGCCAGAGGGCAGGAAAATGCTTCTGACTTCCATTAGCCTTTTCAGCAGGACTGTTATAAATTTCTTCCCTATCCTCAGGATACATCAACAGAAAGACAGACCACTGTATGCACAAAGTAAAACTATCTGTTACACAGAAAAAAAGGTCATTTGTTACCAGTTCATTGTCTGTCTATAATTTACTATATTAAAGACCAATGAGTTTGATGTGGATGAAAAAAGAAGTGCCTAAAAATAATACAAACTGTGTTATAAAAGCTAAAAGTTTTAATTTCCTAATGAGCTCATTTAATCCAGGTAGATGACTGTGCTCTTTGATAAACCAATTGAAAAAATAAATTGCATTTGCAAAAGCTGGCTTGCACAAATCCGAATAGAAGAGGATTATATTCCAATGAAAATATTTGAAGCATATAACTGCAGAGACAAGAACACAATAAAGCAAAACAATAATGGGAGTAAATACAAAAGGCTTTGTGATGAAACACTGAAGAATAACCTCAGTGGCTATCTCCAGGGTTACTTTCATTACATGAAGTTGATTTTAGGGCTGGGAAATACTTAGTTGCAGATGATGCCTTCTAGCATTAAAAACTGAGACAGCAGCAAAAGGATTAAAGCACAACACAAGGATTGTATGGCTGAACAAGCAGAGACGTTTGATGCAGTCCTTTTAGTTACTATTATTATGACAATACTTGTAGATCCTGTCAATCTAAGTGGTATGATTACATTGGTTCTGCTCAAGAAAAGCATAGATGAAATAAAGTAGGAATTGCAAAATGTAGTTTTGTGGGAACAGAATTCCAATCTGCACAGAATTACCTTGTGCCCTGTTCAGCTGAGATTTCACTGGGGAAGATTTGGTAATATGTAATGGAAATGTGTGACAAAGCTTCTTTGATTTTTCATTTTAAACTGAATTCTAAGCATATATTCTGCAGATTTTAAATATAACATTGAATGCTGAAATAGCTTGTGGTTTTTCTTTGCATTTTAAGTCCATCCAAGCATAACATCATTTTTCCCTTTTGTCCCCAGGGTTTTCTGGTTTTAGTCTTGATAAGAAGAAAAGTAAATGTCATTACCTCAAAACCCTTCCTCCTGACACATTTTTAGCAGTGCTGCTCAGTCATTTCCTCTGGAAGATTAGACAGAGATAGGATGTGGATGAGGCTGGTTTACACGTACACACTGTGGGTCAACAGCAGAAACAGGACCAGAACTCAAAAACCCCAGTCATGTCCAATGTCACAATACTGCACAAAGCAGACGTGAACAGGGAAATAACTTAGCCTCATCAGGGGATAGCTGGAAGATTAAAATTCCTGTTGTATTTGGGAACATTATTACTGTGAGACTTAGTGAAGAAGGTCCATGTCTTTTTGCGACTCCCTTTCCCGTTCTTCAACTGCAACCTGTTTGGAAAGGAACCCCCTCTTCCAAACCTTCTCTTGGAGGAGTCTCACACCAACCTTTGTCAAACATTTCCAAGCAAGTTCATTGTATTGAGTCAAGACTCATTTTGTTTCCAAACATAAAGGGACACACTCTTAATCTAAAAACATGGTGAAAACAATGCCTTGCACTGCATCTAAACAAAAGAAAGCGTTCATCGCTTATGGAACTACACTGATATTCATGATGCAAAGCAGAGCAATACCTATTTTTTAGTGTCAACCCAAGCATCAGTCTTGGCTACTTAAAGTACCTAAACCCCCATAAAAAATATTATGTGTATTCCTCATTAAAAAAAAATAAAAATAAAAAAAAACATCCAAATATTCATTATTCAATAACAGCCTCACATTATTTATTACAGTTGCTTAATAGTCTTCCAATAAAAAGAAAAACAAACAAGCAAACAAAACAGTGAAATCCCCTTCAAAGTGAAAATAATGTCAAACTTACTAGACTAGCTCAAAAAAAGTAAATTCTCAGAGCTAAGAGGTGGTCAATGAAGTGGAATAGAACATCATTTCAAGGACAGGCTGAAAATTGCTGCCAGTTCTCCTGGACACCTTAGCACCAAGAAACACTGGTATGACTATGCTCCTACCTGAATCTATGCCAAAAAGACCATCAGCCTCAGTAAGACAGAATGCAGCTGGGAATAGCTAATAAAGCAAGAAGCTCTTTGCCTCAGACAGAAGCTCTCCCCGTGTGCACTTTGAACTTGGACGCTGAATAGTTGCTGTATGCTCAAGGTAATAAACCTTCATGAAAGGCATGGTGTCTTACTTCAGACTCACCTGTGTGTCACTTCCCTACAGCTGATGCTGATTTGCACTGCTTTTCCAGGTATTTAGGGCACTGACAAAGAACAGAGCATCTCCCCGGAAAAAAATCCCAAAAAGGTAGAAGAAGCAACCATGACCTCAGCTGCTTGAGTAGGAATCACTGGAAAGGCAAAAAATCCTGTCCTTGCATTGTATCATGGATCAGTAAATGATTGGGGGTTTGCATTCTCTGTAGTTTAAAGAGAAAGGATCTCACTGGAAATTAAAGCAGAGTCAGATGAAAACCTGACTGATATCAGTAGGGGAAGCTAAACAAAAGCAAGGCAACAGTTATGTTTGTTTAAAGGCTGCAGAGATACAAAAGGAAATCCATTGTTCCCAAGGCAGGTCAAGAACTTTTAAAGAATATTTGCACTTTTCCTTTGTGTGGGGGGTTTGGCATGACTTGGTGTAATTACTGCAGCAAGCAGAAGAAACAAAATTTCAAAGAACTCTTTGTAGCCAAACTTTTTGAACTGGTTCAAAGCTGGTATTTATTATAAAGATACACATCAGCTACATTCCCCAAAGCTTAGTGGGCTGGGCATCAGAGACGGTTGCTGTCTTTCTGTGCCAGTTTGGGCAGCAGTGATGGTTTTGGAGTGCAGAGTTATCCAGTCTTGTGCTGGAGCTGCAAGTTGCATGTTCAACCCAGCAACTTGGCTGTCACACTGTGCACGTTGGGGTGAAGCAGAAAGTCCATATTCTCAGGCATGTTGCTGGGGTCTGTGCAAACGAAAACAGTGTTTTGTGACCTAAATAATTTCAAGTAAATGTGACTGTACTGATATTACCTGTCTATACACAGATGCCCCACTCCTGGAAGTGTTCAAGGCTAGGCTTGTTGGGGCTTTGAACAACCTGGTCTAGTGGAAGGTGTCCCTGCCCACGGCAGGGAGTTGGAACTTGGTGATTTTTAAGGTTGATTCCAGCACGAATCATTGTATGATTCCATGCTGCTGGTACTAAACCCAGTGCTGTTGGCTCTAATAAATTATGAAGGTATGATGGGTGTTTGTTATGATCTTTTTGCCTTTCCCCATTCAGAGAATAAGCACCTTTCAGTGTCCCATGTGGGGAATGTGGTGGTCTTTCCTGTCAAAAAAGAATTAGTCTAAGAACAAGGTGAAATCAACAGGTTGAGCTGGCACATAGTTACAAAGGCACAAAAAAGCTACTGAATGTCTCCAAGATGGGACAGATCATTGGGATATCAAATCACGAGGAAAATTCTTTCACCTGAAAAGAAACCTCCAAGTTACATTTCCAAAGTTGGGAATAGAAAAATCTAGAAAGTTCTTCGACCTAGAAGTTTTGTACAAATATAAGTTGCTCAGGTACACTTCTTAATTCTGTTCTTTCATAAAGTCATGCTGTATTTACAAGATTTTGTTAAAATATTCAGTGCCTTCCACTTTAGAGATGGCTGCATTTCACAGGTGAGTGAAACCATCACTGTATGCAGTATCTGTAGAGCACTTGCTGAATTTCTGTAAGCTTTATTATTACTGATTCAATCTGTGTAAGAGGAAAAAGGGCATCCAAATGGCACTTAAGATGGAATAAGGAGCCCTTCATAAAGCTATTAAGAAATTAATAATTACAGGAAGACAGATGTAATTACATCCAGAAGATCAATGCAGCTTTTAATGATGAAGAATTTCAAGACCCTAAATACAAATTGAGATAAGAAACTTCTGAGGCTCTCCCACATACCCCTGCTAGATAAATGTAACCAGGGAACAAAAGGAATTACAATGCTGTTACACAAAACAAAACAATTCCTGTGTGAGCTGCAAAACCTTGTCTTCTTTGATATATGTTTAAGCTTGATGTGTACAAATGGTCCTAGTAAAAAAGCCTTTAGTGCGTTCACTGGAAATGGGGCAAATGATATGAAAAGTTGCTTCCTGTTCAGAAGTTTATGTTTTGAACAGAGATGAAAAATCTTAAAGCCTCCTCAAGAATCAAGTCGTTATAAAGCAATTCTTCCCTCCCACCAAGAAGAAATTTGTAAACAATGAGGGTAAGGTAGAGAAGACAAATCATCATCTTCCCTTGCTTATGGTTGATGCTGGGAGACTTGGCAGGACACTTGCACATTGAGTGTTTGTGTCAGGGTTGTAGTTTGGCCAAGGAAGAGAAGGAAGAATGTCATGGCTCTTTTGCTCTCCTTCGTTTGAATCCTTTAGGTTTGGCCAGGGCAAACAATACATGATTGAAAGAGTAATTTCATTGAGCAGGAACTTTTCTCTACCTCCTGTCTGCTATGAAGGAAGTATACAAAGGGGAACAATAATAGCTGACTCCTGTGTATAATGAGGAATTACATGGGAGCATGGGAGCATAAACAAACTCAATTAGCAAGTGCACGCATCATTTAAAATAGCCAACAAAACCCAAGCACTCCACCTATGTCCAGCAATGAAGCAGATGCTCTTCACACAGACAAATGCACACTATAGCCAATTAAGTGCTTTTTAAAATACCATGGAAGGAAAAAAAGTTCCCCAAACAAACCCCAAGCATCACAAAAACAGAGCAAGGAGGAATAAGCTATTGCTTAAATTCTAGTGCCTTAGGAAAGAGCTGAAAATGGAGACACATGGAAAGAATGTATCAGCTTACAGAAAAAAGTAAACACAAAAAGAAATTTTTTTTTTTACATTTGTCAATTAGTAAACATTATAGATAATATGTTGACAGTTAAAATACAATGAATATCTATAGGGTTCAGCTTGGAAAAATTCCCTGCTCTTAAAGTATATGGAACATACTTGAAAATAAAATGTTTTGACTGGAAAAGAAGAGAAGCGTTGTTTAGCACCATACCACACGCAGCCACAAGGTAAGGGGAAAGAAGTGAGAATGCCTAGCTGGAAAAAAAGGGTGTCTGGTCCAACAAATGGTCTTACGAAGTACAGGTCTAGCCCTCAAAAGCTAAAATATACAGGATGACTATTGATAACAATTTGAAATGTAAAGTTGCAAAGACATAAGAACAGTACAGAAGACATAACAATTTAATGACATGATTTTCAATCCACCTGAGAGTTCTTCACATTTTTGTTTTGAGAGAGGCCTTTGATTGGCTATGGGTTTTCAAATAGGGCTCAGAAACATCCTGTCCACCATAAATAAAAAGTTATCAGAGTTAATAACTTCTGTCTGTAGTATTCCCAAATGGGGATGAGGAGAGATTAAACCCAGGAGTAGAGTTTACAATGTAACTGTACTAACCACTGGGTTACAAGGTCAGAGAATTTTGATGGATTATTGATGTACTCAATAATTTCTTTGGCTTTCTTTTCAAGCATAGGATAAGAAAGAGATATATCATATAAAATATTCTGTTCAATCTGAAACAGAAATGCTTTTCTGTTTGTTTCAGTAATAACCCTCCCCAATTAAATGTTATCAGAGATGATTTTTCCTTTGATTTGTTGGTGTGTGTATTAGATGAAAAATCAATTATTCATTTCAGCACACAAATAAGTATCCTCAGCACTTTTTTTGGGATAATGAATGTACTTAGAAAGATATGAACTTCAATGACAAGATCTTTTGGGGGGTTTTGGTTTTTTTCAGTGGATTTTTTTCCCATTATTTACTTAAACATGTATGATGTATGAGCCTTAGGAGAAATGTGAACATCTCAGCCTGCTGCAACACTTTACTATTAGAAACCTGCCTAATGTATTTCTGGGAAGCAGATGGAAAAATCCCCCCTGAATTGCTTTGATTTCAATTGTTCTGTTCCTCTTTTAGACCCTTATCCTCAAAAAAAAGAACTAGTGCTGTCTGGGGAGCACTTATGCAGAACTTGGAAGAAGATTGTTCACTAACAGTGAAATGTACTGCATTTGAGCAGCCTTACCCACACAAACTTCTGAGAAAGGGGTAGGAAAAAGCTGATGCTCTGTCTTCTGAGTTACTGGGCAAAAACAATAAAAGAAGCAGGCAAGTCCAATTCAACTTTGGAACTTCTACATGTTGATAGTTTTTTTTATGATGGAAGCCAAAGAAGCCTGTCTATTCTATGTGTATCCAGGAGCATTAAATTTACAATCCTCTTTGTCTTTTTAGTTCTCACATTATTTTACCACATAAGGACAGCAAAAATGAGAGTTGTTTTTTTTTAAAGTCACACCAATACTTTGCCATACAGAATTGCAATGAACATTGAGGCCCCATACCATAGTACATCTCCAACAAAATCTGATACAATCACTACAGATAGGGTCCTACAGGGCATCCAGATTTTCTTTGTGTATGGTCTGTCAGCCTTCCTACTGTGCCAGTCTTCACAAGAGCCCTAGGCTCTTGGCCAGGACAGACTTTGGGAGCTTACCATCTTCCTCATGAGAGGCTGGCATTGGTTGGTCTGTCTGCATTAAAGCAGCTGAGGCTGCAAGTCCATCTGTGTGGGATTACCCACAACCTGGGAAAAGCGAGAAAGGAATTTCAGGCAAGTCCACTCTGTTCTATTAGTAGCCTTAAAAAGCATTGGCCTGTAGTGGTTGAAATAATGTTGAGAAGCATTTGAGCCTGTTAGAGACAGTGTCCTGGGAGCTCAGTTTATGCTATTGAAAATGGACTTAAACGTGTGAATCATGACTGGCAGTGGACTGAAGAGGCAATTGTGCTCTTCAGTTTTACTGTTATAAAGATTACTCTTCACAGCTCATAAAACTGTCATGTACTGGAGAAGACATCCTATTGAGAAGTATTATTATCCATGCACAGGTCTAGAAAAGTTATATAGGTTAAGCAGCTGGAGTTTCTTTGCCTATGAAGATTTTTTTTTTCCGTTCCTATCAGAAATTAGTATGATCGTGTCTGCTTTTTTTCTCCACCAGGCTGTTTAGAACCTCTTAAGATTTCTCTCACATCATTTCCAAAGCAGTAATATATTAGTCCCCAAAAGATAGTTTAAATATGCACATCATATGGATGACAAAACAATTTTGATTCCTCATAAACTAAAACATTATTTTGCCCCCACTTCCTTTCTCCCTCTTCCTCTAATGTCCCTCTCCCACTCCCTGCTGTACATTGGAAGGAACACTTTGACAACAACAGAATTAATTAATCAAGCCAGGTACTCTGGCTTCATAACTCATTCCCCTTGTTATTCACTGTTGAGTCATGGAACAGAAGGTGGGTGTCTTGATCTTGAAGGTAGGACAAAGATACAATATATTTCCATCAGGTGCTGGAAGAAAGGTTACAACCTGCTTCATACAGGATTCAATTAGGAACCACAGAGAGGGGAAGCAAGCTTGTATTAACTCCTATAGATGCCAGAATGCTTTCAATTTAGTTCTGTTTCATCTCTTTCCTCTAAAAGATTTTTAACTAATCACTACATTAGATTAGTTCTTTTAAAACAGTAGGCAATGAATTTCATTTCAGTGCCTGGGGAAAGACATTTAAAGATTCCCAGATGTTTCATGGAAATAACCAAAAAAAATTCGATTGAGAAGCAACTCTGGCACTAGCTAAATTATCTACCCAAGTATTTCTATTGCACTGCTCTCTGGGTATTTTTATATCATGGGGCATTTTCTACGTGTTCAGTAGAAAATGTGGATAGACTCAAGCAGGCAGGGTTCCACCTGTCTGTGTCTTCAAAGTCAGAGCTATTACAAATTAATGTTTGATATACTCCATGTGGCTTTTAGTTCTAAATGTGTGAAGAAAAGATCTTACAAAAAATTAATTTGATACCTCTGGTTTTTATGCTACCAGGAAAAGGAGGTTATCTTATGATGGAAATTATCATCTGCCTCCATA
Source organism: Pseudopipra pipra (assembly GCF_036250125.1). Taxonomy (NCBI): domain Eukaryota; kingdom Metazoa; phylum Chordata; class Aves; order Passeriformes; family Pipridae; genus Pseudopipra; species Pseudopipra pipra. Next base: position 26,218,597 of record NC_087556.1, on the reverse strand, counting down.
GAGGAGGGCCAGATGCTGACTGGATGCTACACTGAAGCAGAAAGTGAAATTTTTGTTCCTGGGAAGATTATGAACTATTACCATTCTATTTCCTCTGGGATTTGAAACATGTAGAAATAAATTTTCTTTTCTTTTCTTTTCTTTTCTTTTCTTTTCTTTTCTTTTCTTTTCTTTTCTTTTCTTTTCTTTTCTTTTCTTTTCTTCTCTTCTCTTCTCTTCTCTTCTCTTCTCTTCTCTTCTCTTCTCTTCTCTTCTCTTCTCTTCTCTTCTCTTCTCTTCTCTTCTCTTCTCTTCTCTTCTCTTCTCTTCTCTTCTCTTCTCTTCTCTTCTCTTCTCTTCTCTTCTCTTCTCTTCTCTTCTCTTCTTCTCTTCCCTTCTCTTCTCTTCTCTTCCCTTCTCTTCTCTTCTCTTCTCTGTATACATATGTGTGTGGGTATAAAATTGAAGTATATGTACAAAGCTGATAAATGCATGTGTAGAAAAGATATGTCAGGAAATGACAACACAGTTCTACAAAAAAAATTTAAACTTTCTGATATTCCCAAAACTAGAGAAGTCATTTAAATTTGCTGTTCCAACAAAATAACCTCTGAGGCAGTTTGACATTTAACTGCCTGTCTGTTTTGCAAAACTATATCAGCTTGGAGTGGTAGCCTGATTTTCTGATGCTACCATTTTTCCTGTGAGTCAGGAACCATCTGGAAGAAAATCGATATTTTGATGCTTGAAGATAATTTCCTGTGCATGGAGTTATGTCACGTGTTTGTATTAATGCTACCACATCCATCAGTTGCTTTCCATAAAGTTCAGGTTCCAGAAGTTCATAGGGGGCATTGCTGAATAATTGAACCCATGGCCTCCTTGTGTCAGTCAACAATGTTTTTGCTAGCTTCATATTCATTGTGGCTGTGTGGAGAGTTAATGAGAAAATAAAGTTGAAGCTGCATCCTCTGTGGATGGCACATATTTGATGGGTCAGATTCTCTTGCATGAGATGCTTATTGTTTTACTGATCTCATCTACTATCTGACTCATATCTTTAATCTAAAGTGAAAGACCTTCACTTTAGGAACTATTTAAACTGCTTGGAAAAGGTTGACCTTATGGTAGATGCACTGAACAAAGTAGATATTTATTTCCCCCCTACCATTTCACAGATTATTGACAGAACAACAATGAATTGAAACATCCTGGTTAGGGGGTGTCTCCAAGAACCGTGTTGTAGATTGTAGATTGTAGAGAAGAGAAGAGCAGATTTGCTGAAAAGAGTTTTCAGGCTGCCTCCCAAGAACCACTTTATAAACCTGAGGTCAGGACCCAGAGAGCACGAGATGAAAGATTTAAGAAAGCAGTGATAGAATTTCCATGCAATGACGACTCAAAATCTTTTGCAAAGTATCTGATACACAGTTGAATTCAGAATTGCAACTTGTAGCAGTTGGCACTGAAACGATGCATGAGAGAAGTGCTGGCTGCTGCCCACTCTGCCTTTCCACCAGAATTCATCACCCTCTTAGCTGAGGCAGCAAAACAAATGGTTTGTCCAGCTCTGGGCCTCGGCAATTCAAAGCTTGATGTATTCACTTCAGAGTCCACATGGAGAGGTGCCCAGATCTGTGGAGGTTACATCCACCCCTCCAATGGACAGTACAGGGTTCACAAAGCCAGCTCAGATTTTCTCAGCAACGGAAGTAAAAGCAAATGTCACCCTGCTGGGCAAACAGCTGGTGGCCCCTACTGTCTTGGGAAGCAGGGAGGAAGGAGAAGGAAGAAAAGCTAAGTCTGAAAAATAGAGAGCTGCATTGCCTGTTGTTGCAACTTTCCTGAGAGTGAGATGAGAGAGATGGTGAGAATCCACACTCAGCACAAACAGAGGTCTACATGTTCCAGTTCCTGCTCAGCAGCCAGTGGGCATCTCTGGAGCTGTGCTGCGGCAGTGAATCCACAGCCTCCTCAATAGCTCACTCTGCTGATGCCTCTGAAGCCTCTGCCTGCTGTGCCACCACCTGGTTCCTCATGCTATGTTTTTAGGGGACACTACACCAGAGCTAGCTTTAAGGTACCTGACAAAAACTGTAAAATGATAACTGAGACAGCAGGAACCCAGCAGAGAGCAGCTAGCAAAATCCTCATCTTCCTCCTCAGTTCCTCTAAGCTATGTGGGGCTGCGTTTGGCCTGGGCACATCAGCACTCTCCTGCTGGTGAGACTGCAGAGCAGGAGGAGGAAGAGAAGAGATTTAGCCCCTTTGGTTACAAGATGTAAATTAAAATAATCCTTTTGCTTGTTCAAGGCGGAGGTATATATGTTCCTAGGCAACCATGGCTTTTGGGGGAATTTTGAAACTCTCTTGATTCTCTCTTCTAAGACATAGACTGAGACCTGACCATTTCAGTTTTCTCCTGAATATTTTTACTCTTTTCTATATGGTGAGGTCCAGAGCTTGGTACAACTGGTTCTGAGTTGAGCGAAGAGCTTTGTGCATGACCACTAATGCAACCTACGCCTTAGCAATATTAATGACGAATGCACAGTGAGAGAGAATAGATATTTCCAGCTAAATCATAACAAATTCATTAAATCTAAACCTGGGTAATCTACCGTGCATTCAATTACAATACTTGCCTATCATGAAAAGCAAATATGAAAACCTGCTTATTAAAAACACCCACCCACCCCCAAAAAAAGAAACCAAGCTGTCCTTCCAAGGAGGTTGCTCCTCCTTTCTACCTCCCCCACTGTCACTGTTAGCCTAACAACAGAGAGAATACATAAGAACTCCTTGGAGGGATGCAAAGGACAATCCAATGAATAATGCTGTGGGAGTGATTTGTAGTTTTTCCCAAAGCATGAGCTGATTTGTTAGGAATAGAACTCAGCCTGCTGCTCTGTTGAAAGCCAAATCTATGTGACTGATTTTCTTTTAATGCATTTATGGTAAAGAATGATCCTGCATTTGATTGTGTGACCGATCACCCTTACACATACAGCTGATATTCTACCTGTGCAATCATAATTCTACATGTACTGACAAAAGAAAAAGCAAGGAAAAAAAAGAGCCATGTTTTAGCTGACTGCCTTACTTTCTCATTTCACTAGTGCAAAGGCCATCTGATTTAAATTCTTTGAAGACACATCAGTTGAAAAAAAACATTTAAGGTTATCATTTTAAGACTTTATTTGCATTGTAGCTTAAGAGGAGAGCACATATGGACTTTGACTGGAGAGACCACTTATTGGAAAAATAAAACCTGGTAAAAATATGTGGGATTACATAATTGATTTTCGGAGGTTCTTGTTAATCAATGAAGTTTTTAAAAGCTTGTAATTTACCTTGAGTAACCAAATATAAACAAGATCAAGTTTTACATTTAAAGGAAGAAACTGACTGTCCCTGTAGCACTAGGGGAATTAAATCCTAGTATAAGAAGTCATCTTTATTCAGAATAATTAAATACTGTCAGGATCTGAATGGAAATTATTTGGCAAAATATACTGAAAATAAAGCTTATATTGTTACTATCTCTTCTGGCCTGCTTCTGTAGAAGATTGTTATATAACAGAAACAACCCACAATGAAGGAATGTTGGCAAGTTCCCATTTTGCAAGGGATATCAAAGTTATTTCATAATGGTGTATACTCGGCAGAATGGAAGAAAACCCACTGGGAATTGCTCATACTTTTAGGCACCTGAGAGGAAGGACACTGGATAACTTGCCCAGAGGCTGACCTGTGGCTGGAAGAGGGAGGTCTTTAAACAGCTGAAATGGCATGGTTAGGGAATACAGCATGCCTCCTATTTCCTATTCATTAAACAGAGATATCCTCTTGATATTTTTTTTTTTTAATGTGGAGTATCATTCACTTGGTTTCATGCTATAACTTTCCCAAACCAGAGATAAAACTGGGAAAAATGTAGCTTCTAAAATTGGCCAGAAGAGACCAGTGACCAATTCTTAGCAATGTTGGGTCCATGTTGAGTTCATATGCTCAGCAGAGAAAAGTCAAAGTCAGACACCATTTGAAGTACTTCCTTGTACATCTATTTTCATCCTGTTTCCTGCATCACTACTACCTGAATAAACATTCAAAAGACACTACACTCCCCACTCATCATCATTTATACCAAGTACTCTGATATCAGTCATTGGAGTGACACAGTCTCATCTAAAGTGTCATTTTAACTATGCTGTTTTCTGATTTTTAAGGAGGGATGATAACATTGCTGTCATGAGCAACACATTAATATCACATGAAAACAGACAGTGATGGCTTTAACTATGATTCTGCAACAAATCTAGAAAGAAGAAGTTATACTTATCTGTGAACAAAGACTCTAATTGTAATTTCCCAGGGATATGTTTATAATGACACAAAGGTGTGAGCAAAGCATTTAAGTTACCTCTAAGTTAGATAATGGCAAATTACCATTGCTACAATTACTGTTAACAACATCATTGGGAGCAGATTTTACATAAGATATCACATTGCTTCTGAACTCAGACTATTTACCCACACCCAAGTCTGCTATCAAATTCATACTTTAGGCAATTATCTCCTATTAATTTTGAGGTACTTAGACATTTGAATAATTTTTGAGGTTCTGACCCATAGATGATTTTGCAGGAAATGAGGCTAGAATTGCATGTGACTGTTTCTCTTAGGCAGCCATTTCTCTGCTGAGCAGTGAAATGGTTAAATGGTAATAAGTGGGTCAGGTGTAACAAGAAATATGCAATCAACACCTCCTAATTTTTTTAAAGGGGAAAAATCCTGTGGCATTAATCCCCATGTTTTGTAAGAAATAGAGGCAGGCTGGCAAAGTTTAAATGATTGAAAATTATGCCCATGGCCTTCTGCAAAATCTGATTGCAGCTCCAATGATCAATGGGTTGCCATTAGCAGAAGAAAGAAAAAGTTCAGAAACTGAGCCAAGTAAATCAAGAAAGACCTTTTGAGTTTACAATGAGCACTTCAACATGATTCAAAAAGTGTTTTAACCAAGATTTCATTCTCTGTAAATATATGTTGCCTTCAGAATATGAACTATTCATTTCCATGAGCCTTTTGAGCCAGGCTTTCATTTGGCCTGAAAAGATGCCCAACTTTCCCTGACAGCTTTTCAAGGCTTTCTTTGATTTATTTCAATGACATTGGGGGACTTCAGCTTCTGCGTTTGAGATCTGGCAGAAACTCTCCTTTTTTTTAGCTATAGGTGGCTCAGATACATGAACTTTGAAGTTCTCACTACACATTTGTTGAATTCTTTTTCTTTTCTTAATAACTGAAGATATTCTTTTCTTTTTTTTTTTTTCTTTTTTTTTTTTTTTTTTTTTTAGGAAAAAAAAGGAAACTAGTTTCTGGTTCATGGAAATATCCTACAAATTCCTGTCATGACTGGCACACTCACTCTACTGCAAAGTGAAAAATAACTGAAAATAAAATTGTTCCCAAAAAACCCCCCCCAAGCTCTCCCCAAAACAGTGGAGTAAGGGGTGGGACTGGTTCACTGTCTCAGTGGAGCTTTGATATTAGGACAATATTTAATAATTTGTATAAATCAGAAATTTTAAAATAGGACTTTTTATTGTATCCCAAGTGAAATATTTTTTTAGATAGTATTTTGATTCAAAATGTATTCATTTTATTTGAAAAGAAAAATATTATTTTCATTTACTGAGAGAAGAGGGACATCCTGCCAGTCACATTACCCAAGAGAGAAGCGGTCTAAGGCAAAATTACAGCTCATCCTTGAATGTTTGTCCTACCCTCAAATCAAGACGCAGCTGTATCATTTTGAATTTTCCTGTAACACCAGCCTCTCATGCCTTTTCTCTCGAGAGCTCTGAATTGAAGCCTCAGCTCTGATACACACTCCATGTACAAACTGGGGCCAATATTGGTTCTTTTTTTTTTTCCTACTTCAGAAGAAATTATCTGTAATTGGCAAACCATATCTTCAGAATTACTCTGAATGCTACTTCCTTGGAATTTTTTACCTGAGATCAGAAAACTTTCTACAATGTGTGCTTTGCTGATGACCAGAACTCTCTGAGGTGTCAGAGAGATCAAAACATCTTTGAAGTGAATTTTTACCGTACTTGACTTTACTGCCAAAGCCTAGACAATATTGTTGCCATTTTCACTCTGGAATATGCCAGCCATACATGAAAAAGGTCTTGAAAGTACATGTATCACTAAGGTAGAATTTGAGAATTTTTAAATTAAACCAAATCATGTAAAGCAAACAGAAGACAGACAGAAAACCTCTTCATTTACTAGGCCTCCTAGAGAGTACTGTGACATAAATAGATGAGTTATGGGTAAGATGATTTCAGTTTGGCTTTACTCATAGAGTGTAATGCAGTATTTTGTTAATTAAGAAACAGAGCATAATCTGACACTATTTGAGGAATAGGATTATAAAGATGTGATTTTATGTTAGACTGCTGTGTAAATAGGCTCATTCCCAGATTGTTAGAGCAGTGAGCATTTTGATAAGATACCTGACTGTAATAACAGTATAACCTTGATAAATATGTTATTGTTGAGAGATGGCAACGTAAATTAATACATAATAGATCAAAAGAAGTGACGCGCAAGCACAAAGGTTTAAGACTGAAGAAAAAATTAAATTATTAAAACTGAGCATTTGAGTAGCATCTTTTGGAACTCCATATGCAAACCTGTGTGATATTTTTTCCCAGAAAAACCAAAAGGGGTTCATGGGCAGAAAAGGAACAGCCCATTTCAGAGCCATTAAGGGTTGTGGTGAGCCCCCTTCACTTTGCATGTTCACATCACACTGTAAATCCCTCCAGCTTTCCCAAAGTGCTGATGCTTTTAAACAACTCCTCCTCATGATGATGATGACCCAGGACTGATAAGGCAGCAAAAACCAAATTCCATATAAGACCCTTTTCCTCTCTTCCTCCCTGTACTTCATGGCTAGACCATCCTTTGCTACATTTCTGTTGAGGATTCAAAGTGGTGTTTTGCAGGCTCAGAAGCAATTCGTTCATCTACTTCTGCAGAAAGGCCTCTGGGAACAGGGACTGTCATCAGCGAGATAGGAGATGGCTTCTCCTGCAAGGAAGCCACCAGAGGGAGTGATACCATCAGAGCTGCCCTTTAAATAAACCTATTTAGGATTGCTGGAGCAGCTTGGTATCACATCACTGGAAGATAAGTACTGCTTGTTGAATGCTACTTTTAATTAAGCAAAGATAACACTCCAGCAATCATGGGACTGATGATGCATCTACTTGCCAGCTTCATTATAACTGAAAACATATTCCTAGGTCTGTCCTGGATTGCTCTTCAAGCACCTGTGTAACAGCATCATTCCCCCTCATTTCCAAGGAGTCTGGGATTCAGTTTACTTTTGACCCACAAAAGCACTTAGGCAAGAAGTTGTAGCAGAGTCAAGACATTTAGCTAAATGTGCAGGACTGATGTTGTCTGGATTGTCACCATAGTTTTTTATGACAATTTATAGTGCATAATAGAGTACTCCACAGTGGCACTCCTCAAGAGAGGCTTCCCTATTCCTACTATACTACTCTAGTATGGCACACAGAGCTTGGACATAGAAAGCTAACTAGTCATTGTCTATGAGATTCCTTAGTCAAGATGACACCATCAGCAGCTCATCATTTCCCTGCCTCTGAAGCATTTGGCTGGAAAAGGCCACAGCCTTTAAATGCTGGAGCAGTGCAGTTCATTTCAAGTTTGTGCACTCTGGTTCTAAAGGACAGCCTCAGATATGCACACTGGAAGAGCCTCACAGGAAACAGCTATTCTAAAAATTCAGCCTCCGGAGCACATCCTTGGAGCAAGAGCTGGGTCCCACATGCCCAAACACAATAAGGGGAGTTAATATCTTAGGAACTCCTCTCCTCAGGAGTTATATTTACTGGGAACCATGGGTATAGAAATGAAGCATGTCACCCTCATTGATACTCTGGATCAATCTTCAGCATCATATATGTGTTGGTTGCAATTTTTCATTTAAGTTCAGAGAAAAGATTACTGCATGGAACACTTAGCCTAATTCCTCTAGTTACAGAAAAAAAAATAAATCTGTGGACTAACTCCACCTTTAAACTCAAGATGTGTTTTCCCTGTTATGGGGTATATACTCCAGAACAGCCCTAGTCCTATGTCTAGGGAGAAAAAAAAATAAATCTATCATTACGGTTAATTTTGCCTTGCTTGTTCTTGGGCCAATATTCTCTTTTCAAAATGTTTCTCTTCCATATAAGAGACATGTTGGACATCATCCTTTGAAGTAGCCAAGAAAAATTTGATTTAAAAAAATGCTATGTTTTTTTGTCTCTTATTAAGAGTATGAGTCCGTTATTGCTCACATGATTACTTGATTTTAGCTCTTTGGATTAGGTGTGGGATTGTAACTGTACTTACTGTGTGATGACACCCCCTCCACCTCCCTGGCACGCAGCAATGTCACAAAGCAGAGTGTGCAACAGAGAGCTGAACTGGCATTTTATAGCAGTAGGAGCCAGGTACCGTTTGTGATGCTGCTACTAATCTCCAACACAAACTTGGCAGATCCCTGAATCTCCCCTTTTCCTTGAGTTAAACAGCTCTAGCAGCTACACTTGCCTCCTTTATGGACTATTTTGAAAGATTCTGAAGAAATTGTACTGCAGCCAAGTATGATATTTTCCCACACTATCTCTGCTCAAACTTGCCTTCTGTATACTACTGTAAATACAGCTACAGTTGTATTTAATGCAAATGTTCTCTCCTGGCATAAGGGATTCCATAAATTGAAGGGAAAATCAGGACATATGGGATTAGGGCTTTAAAGAACCTCTACTCTTGAGATAACCCATCCCCCATCTGTTTTAATTTGAAACCTGCTTAAAACCCATTTTCAAGTTTCCAAAGCATCTATAAGGTGCCTTAATGCACATGAAGCAAATGAAATTATTTTGTAATGAAAGTCTTGTCATACATCATTAGGATCTTCCTCCTACCTATAGGGCCATTTAGGAAGCTGAATAAATCTACCCAGCTTTATAGCTATAAGAGATGGTACATTAAGTTTGCTGGCCCCAGAGTGAAAGAAAGAAATCCAAACACCACTATTCTTCAAGTCCAGGAGATTTTATATCCCTGCTTTCAAATGTTGTTCAGCAGAGGTCTTCAACAGCAAATCCTCAGTTGGAAACTGTGAACAGAGGTCTACAAGCTTTAAAGAGACATATTTATGACAAAGCACACCAAAAGATGTGAGCACTGTATTTCTAGTGAACAAAAAAATCTATTAGCTCCTCACATCTGTGCTGTTGGTCTTTTAAAGACGCAGAAATCTGATATTCTGGATCGTTCTTTAGTCACAATCTCCTGCAGTACTGGAGCTTGCTGTGAACTGCAGCAGCTGTAGTTGGTTCTCAGCTCTCACAGCCTGGGATATTGGACCCCCCATCTCACTGACCAGGGGGGTGACACTCCTGCATTTACTGACCCCAGCTGTGAGAGCATCACCCCTTCTGGGGCTGTAGCAACAGCTGGGTCACTGAACTGCTCTAAATTAAGAAGCTGGTGGTGGTATCCATGAAGCTCTTATAAAGAAATACTAGAGCTTTTGGGTACGTTAAATGAAAAATCATAGAAAACAGACACTTAATAAAATATACATTATAAAAATCTTTTTTTTTTCTTAAGGCACATCTATTGGAATTACTTTCCAGCATCCCCAGCTATATCTCAATTTGAATCAGACCTAAATTATTTTCATTCATGTTACGCTAGTATCATTTTCTATTATCCCAGTGAAAAGGATGTAATCAAACTAATGCATTTATCCATTTTGATGCAGATTTTGTGACATTTTGCTTTTTGCTCTGCTGGAAAACTGACTATTGCTTGATTTCTATTTCTGTTTCTACTATAGCTGGATGAATAATATATTTTTCAAAGGGATCTGACTCCCTGTGTAAGAAAGGGGGGTAAGAAAGGCAGATTTCAAACGGGTAAGTTCTGTTTCCTTTTTGTAGCTGAGAAAAAAGACCCAAACAAGTGACACACTCTTTGCACTCAACTGAAGTTGGTGGGTTGCCTGCCCTGGTATGTGGGGGCCAAAAATACAAGCTGACTCAATTTTAAAGTACATGTTGATATTTATCAGAGACCACCAATTTTGGGGAGATGATAACAGCAGTAATATTAATTAGGTTTTCATTTATGAATTCCATCTAGAATTCATTGCATATTTTTCTCTTATATTTAGTGTCTGCTGACTTGCATGAGTACAGGCTGTCTAATAAGCACTGGAGCGAAAAAAAAAAAAGAGTAATTTCAAATGCCTTGACAAGGCATTCAAATGTAAGCTGTTTTTTGGCATTCTAAACTTTTCCATACCTAAAGGAGATTGGAGAACCCACTCATCATCCCCACAGAGATTGCACCACTAACACTTAGTGCATAACAACCTTTTAACACTCTCCACTGTAACCTTTTGACCACAGCAATTAACCTAGCTGCCTTTTTACCTCAACTCCAGAGATGAAGTAAGATTGAAAGAGCACTGATAAGCAGCTATAGAGATATTATCATTAAACTCTGAGCAGTCTCTGTTCCTAGGCCCCTTTGGATGGATGAAGGTCTGGATACTACCGCAAGAAGAGACTCCCTTTCCCAAGGTCAGCTTCAGACAGCGCCGTGGGGAAGCTGATCAGGAGCCACTTGACAAAAGAGGATGTAGAAGCTTTCTAAGGGAAATATTCTTAATTTGTAACTGTGTCACCTCCCTTTGCTGCATTTTTTGTTTGTTTTCCATTAACAAACACTATGTAAGCAAACCTGCCCAAAAATCACATGGTACGGATATAACTGCAATGCTCTCACATGAGAGAGCAATAAAAAAAGCCAAATTTGCCTTTAAAATACAAAACTAGTGCTATTTTCCCATTCCTGACTTGCTAACTATCTATTAAATTGGCCAGCAGCTACTTCAGAAGTGGCTGCTACACATTTATTGCATGTTCCCCACTGTCGCTCAATTTTATGTGCCCTAGCAGGGGGAATACACACACTTGAAATGCACTTACTGTGCAAAGGGGGTAGAGTGAAAATCCCAGGGCTGCAGTTACCTAATGAAGTGCTGTATATTCCAGTGGACTAGAGAAATGCAAATGTTCTTTTTGACCATTCTTGAAATTTTTTCTGGACAATCCTGGCAGCTTGACTCCTGATTTTAAAATCTTAAATTTTAAAGCATCAGGTAACAGTTCCCCTAAACAAACTATAGAAGCCCCTAGAAATTAAAGCAATCTGCATAATGACCACAAGAGGACGAAAATCCAGGGAAAAAAAGGGTTTTGAAAATATAGTGGAACATAAAGTACAAGCTGTTGTAATTATGTCCACTGCCTTGCTGCCCTGAGCCTCATTGAGTCCACTGTGATAGGCAGTTTGTAAGGTAAGTGCCAGCAGACAGCATCTGCCCCAAAGGAAACCAACATAAATAAACAATAGAAGGAATACAGAGCAAAAATTAAGAAACATTTTATTATAATTGATACATGAATTTCTACAAGGCCTGAATAAATACTAGTGTACCCAACGTTTTTCTGTTTTTTTTTTCAAATATACCAGCTTTTCTAACAAAAGAATTCCTTCTACTGACAGACTTTGTTTGCCTGTACCATCACACCATCTTGGCTACAATAACACTACTGTTTAGGCTCCTAGAATATTTATATTTACCTAAACTTAATGCTAAGTTAGCAAATCTTAGACTGTCTTCTCACCATACAGAGAATCTCAGTGCCAGGAATCACTACAGTATAGCCTGGAAAACTGGTTAAAGCAAGGACAAAGAACAGGTCAAAGTTCATTTTAAAACAACACCAAAAATTTAGATAGGTGCTTCTGAGTCTTTGGATTTTAGTAGTTGAATGAAAGGCAACTATCATCACCCTGCTCTCCAGAGAGGTAATGCATTTACTTTGCTTGAGTGTTGCCTTTGAAGTCTTGTCATTTACTATTTTAATAAAAGCATAGCATTTTAAACATTAAATATCGAAAGAATCCAGCTCATAGATTTAGAATAAGGTCACAGGTTGAGAGGCATCTTTTCCAGTAGGAAAACCATAAAGAGATACAAGAAAGGCAAGACGAGAACATACCTTTCTTGTCACACCCAAATGTCATGTCTGGGTAAAGCAATTGAAGTTATCACCTGAAAAAAGCAAAACAAAACCAACTAACCAACCAAACAAAAAAACAAAAACAAAACAAAACAAAATAAAAACAAAATCAAACCTCCCCTCCCAAAAAAAAAAAAAAAAGAGGGAAGGCTCAGTCTCAGAGCACCACAACAAATCAGGAAAAACAGTCCCCCTTTTCCTAGGTTTTGTAGAGCCCTCCCACAACAGGTACTTGTAGCCAACGTATTAAAACGAGAGAGAGAAAGAGGAGAGAGACAGAAGGAGCAAGTAGATACGAGTAAACAGTGTCGTCATTGTGCAAATATTTTTAGGGCAGCTCTGGCAAAAAACACTCTGTAAATCAAGAGTTGCTGTGATATACTAAAACAGCCTTCTTATGAAAATCTGGGAACTAAATCTTTTATATTTTTGTTGTTTAAAAACCAAAAGAAAAGGATTAGGAAAGAGCCTGGGGAAGGTTAAAAGCACAGTTTTCCAAATATTTATTAGGAGCCCCTCCTGAGCAATATGAAAGAAGGACTGTATGTGTTTGATTATCAAACAAATTACAGCCAGCCTGCAGCTGCAGCATACTAGGCTTTTATCCAGGCTAGTCCACAGAAACAGATGAGAAACCTTCCAAAATGAGTACTGCATAATAGCTTATTGCTTACCTGGTGGTCTAAAGTGTCCTAAAAGACTTGCTACATTTTACTTTTAATATCTATCCTTACCAAACCTTGGTAGTGGCTGAGGCTCCCTGTTACATATCAGTCTGGAATACAAGTCCATTATCTCAGTAAAAGATGATATCTCTTGACACACACTTATGGAACTGGTGAATGTAGCTGCAAAACAGACAATGTCTGGGTGAGATTGTAGCCCACCTCTTACAATGTTGGTTTACAATGGTCAGCATTCCAAGTGAAGAGTTGATGTAATAAACTCACTGAAATGGACCTTAATTAAAGTTTATTTCCCATAGTACCATAGAAATAGCTCAGAAAAGCATGCCACAAGGTTATGGGGAATTCTGAGCATTAAATAAAGGCTGTTGTCTAGTAGTTGTATCAGTAATGGAAAGCTGGAAATGTGTCAACATTCATTCAACTCCCTCCACTATTATTGGAACCTGTGTGAATGTTGCTTCCTCTGAGCTATCTGAAGGCTACAAGAAGACACAAAAAGGTTCTGTTGCTGGGCAGGGCTCCCTGAGGTTGGGACAAGGAATAGCTATGAAGACAAACCAGCTGGTATCACATTTTCTCTTGTAAGAAGTTAGCGGAGCTCCTTTATATCCATCAACACAGAGAAGGTAAGATACTCAGCCTTCACCAGGTCAATGGTATCCTCTAATTGTCCTTTCTGCTGGGCTGCAGAGAATGACATGGTTCTGAAGCCCAGATGTAACCTTTCCAAGGAATCACAGGAAGCCTAGAGCCACTGGCAGGTGCATGAAAGACAAATGAGCCTAATAAACTACTAAGAGAATTAGCGCTAGACTAGTAAGCCCAGGTCCCTGGTGGTATAGAAGTATTTAAAAATCAGTGGGAATTAGGAGTCTAAATATATGTATAGCTTTGGTCCTGCAGATTAGATTGTTGTACTGGAAGTTTCAAAGTCATCAGATGGGCTCTGATTTCCCTTGGAAAATCAAGCGAGAAACTAAAAACTGAAACTTCTTAGAGCTTTTCTTGCTACAGAAACCTCCTTTTGCCTTGGCAATAAAGTTTTCACAATTGTCTTTCATCTCTGAGATTTCAGTCATCCCAAATACTCTCCCCAGAAATTCCAGACTGCTTCCTTTTCTAAAACTGTACCAGTTTTTCTGACCTGACACTTTACTTTCTAGCCAGATTTTAGCTATTCAGAGGAACAGTAAGAAAAAATATTAGTATGAAGAATTTAGAATTTCAACTATGCAGATCAACAAATATTCCAGAAAATGTGTGTGGATATTTCTGTGGTCCTACTAGAGGAATGTTTGGAGAAAAGATTATGTAAATACCAAAAATAATAATAAAAAACAAGTTAAGTGACCCAGGTCAAGTCTATTTCCTTATTTATTTTCCTGTATTGTGCTACTGTTTATTCCAGGAGAGAGAAAAATAAAAGGAGAGGGGGAGGGATAGAATAAACAGAGGTAGTTTATAAAAATATTGTAAGAATAATGCTGTTCCCATTATCACGGGGCACATCTGTCAACTCTATCCATTTCTTCTAGATGAGGTGGAGAGACCTCTGACATTTCAAATGCATCACCCTAATCAAATCCCTATCCCCTGAAATGCTTTCTGAGACTGCATTATAGGTCTATAGAAAGCCACGAATGAATTATACTTTGGAAAACAATAAGTTAAGTAGCAGAAACAGAGCTGAAATAACTGGGTTCACCAGCAGTAAAAAGTAAGGGAACCATTAATCCCTCAAGATGAAGCATTTTCAGCCCTACACCACTGAGATCTGCAAGGCTCTGGGGAGATGTTCAGTGTGTTCCCATTTACCACCATGGAGCAGGGACATTATCAACACTTCTCACTCTGCTGCACTGCCTGGCTGGGAAGTCAGACATGGAGTTCCATGAAGGGCTGAGGGGCCTTTAAAGGCAGTTTCAGGCTCAGTTTTTTAGCCAGAGGATCTATCTGACTTTCTTTTCTCACAGCCGTTAGTGGTAGTCACTTTTCAACCTCTCTCTCAAAGTGTCCCTTGTCCTTACAGTCAGCATTGCTGAAAAAAAAGTTATGAAACAATATAAATCTTTGTATGGTACTAAAAACATCTAAAAGTTATGTTTGTTGGTTCAACTACAAGCACTGTAATTGGCTTGTCGTGTTGTTTTGTAATTCTCTTCAGCCACCAAAACAGGGAATATCTAGTCTGAACCAGAGACCTCGGCTTCTACAATCAATGAGAAGAGGGATTTACATGCAAAAAGCAATTTTTCCTGTTCTAGGATTCACTTAAGACTAAGTCATTTGATGTATGTTCCCTTTCTTTGTCCCCACCATTAAACTACAGAGAAAGTGCAGAGCATCAGTTTAGGTGAGGATTCGTTTCATCCAATTATAGGTGTCTAGAAGTTAAACACCTATACTCTCTGAACAGTTAGAGTAGTAGATGTCCCTACAGGGTAATTTGTTCCTTCTTTCTTAAAGAAGGACCTTAGGGTGGAACAGGACACACAGTGGAAGGCCTTGTTTTTTCTGTTAACCTTTGAGGGAGATTAAGAATGGGTTTCATAACACTTTTTGCTTGTTTACCATCCAGGCATAGCACTCAAAAATTTCTGTTATAGTTAATATAATTTATATAGAATAACACCAAGAAATGAAAGAAGCAAGGTAGGAAAAAAAAAAAAGGAAGAAATATGAAGTCAAAAGGAAGCAGAAAATAGTCTAGAGTCACAAAAAACTGCTCACAGGGCTCTGAAAGGTCATTTAGTCCATCCCCACAATCAACTCTTGATCAACAAGAAGCAGTCATGTGGCGATGAAGAGAATGCTTTGACTGAGTATAAGCAGTGTAATGCTATTAACCCAGCTGCTTGGATACTTGGCATCTGGGACAAGAATACTCCAGACTTAAAATACAAGCAACAAGAGATAAGAGGGAGGATCCCAACAAATGCCTTCATGCTCTGTGGACACATTGCTTTCATTTGTAGGGCTGCCAGGAGACCAAGGATTTAGAATAAATGCACTGAAAAGTTCTGGTCAGGGTGCTTTTTTGATGCTATTGTTTCTGCAAAAGAGAAACAAGTGAAAACAAGTTTCTATCAAGAATTTAAAGCAAGAAATATCATGTATGACAGCAAGACCAAGCTCACGTTGTACAGCTGAATTTATTAGCGGGATCCCAGCTGGAGTGACATTGATTTGTGCCACTTTGGATTGGTTCAAAATACCTTTTTCCCTAACAAAGTAGTGTCAAAGCAAAACTAGTAAGGGGACCTTCTCCAAGAGGAACTTGCAGGTAATTTACAACTTTACAGCTGCTAAGCAAGGCTTAGTTAAAAGTCTAAATCATGAGCTTGAGCAATAGAACTTGCTGGAAAATTTGATGGAACAAGTTCCATAAGTAAGTATTTTCCTACAGAAAATTGTTTGGTTACTTTTTTTAACTCAATATATTAAAAAAAAATAAAGCATTTTCAGACTTCTCAGAGGGCAATAATTAGATTAGCTGAACTGTACTAACACATTAAGTACAGTTTCCAATGGAGAAATGGCAATCCAGAATATCTCAAAGCTCCACGAGAGTCATGGTGGACCTGTCTCATACCAAGTTCTTTCCAAGTGGGAGATTTCATCATTCGGACTATATCTACCATGATATAATGTAACTTCTGTCTGACTCTTGTTGTATGGGAGTCACATAATTGCAGGTCCATGTCAAGAGCTTACAGCAGTTTCCCATGGAATCCAACCCTGTAGCCTGCCCTCCCCACTCCAACTACCAAAACCTTGCCATGCAAACCCAATACAATACTGGATCCCTCAGTTAAAAAGTTAGGGGGGCAGGGAATTGCTATATGTTTTATTTTAGGATACTTATCAAATACTAATAAAAAGTAAGCTTATAGATCTACAGCTGTCTCAATAGGAAAAGGAAATCTGGTATTCTTTCCTCTTATCGTCTGATCTGTTCTCAGCCATTCTACATTCATTTTGGCAAATGTACTTTTCAAAGACTAGAGTGTTAAAAGGAGCCTAATCGAACTCTCGATGTGACTCCCCAGCTGTGACATTTCTTTTGCTAATTCTCTGGGAGAACAACCCTGCAGGTCCTGACAATAATTAAACAGAACCTTGAACAAATTCCTGCTGTGAAAACAGGATCAGACTCTACTCTTCACACTGCTAAGAAGAGTATTACAAGCTCTTGTCTTTATTTTTTAGATGCATTTGTTTAAAGGTTGCCAGTAAGCTGTGATGTGAATGTTGCCTCCCTTGAATTTTCACTGTGCACTGAGAAAAATGGTGTCTGTCCAAATTATAAAATATTACTTTGCACATGGAGAATTAATAGTTTTAGGAGTGGCTCAATCTCTCAACTTTCTCTTCTTGCTGGCAAAAATTGCTCTTGGCTTTTCTCTTCTCTTTGGACCTTAGGTGAGGCAGCCAGTTCATGAGGGCTTAGTCTGTGGGTGCTGTACTCTTCAAAAGCACTTGGTCTTTGGTTCTCAGGGATCCTGCTCCGGTGGTCAAGGACATGGAAAATTTATGTTAGAAAGAGCTGATGATTAGAGGGATTCCTGAGCCTTGAAGACCCACTTCTGAGCTCTACTCTCTGCTAAACTCAGACTCTCCCACCCTCAGTTCTGTGAGAAAGCACAAGTGGAACTCCATCCCCTGGAATACCTGTTTTGTTCCAGATCCAGCTCTTGAATGTTACCTCTTGCACAGCCTGCTGGCACTCCTGCCATGTAATATCCTCATCTGAAAATTCTTCACAGGGATGTGTAGCTTTGCTTTCATTTTCACTTTTAGTCAGTGCAACTAAAAGGCAACAAAAATGCCATCAGAATGTAAATTTTTTCAGGTCTCAAATGTTTTTGACTCAGAAAGAAAAAAGCAAACCAAAAATCCACCAATCATAAAACCTCAGAAATCAGAAAAAGAAGAAACATCATGAAGAGAAATGTGCCAGCAACATGGTTGAGCTGGAAGACTGTAGTGCTCTCTGTCGTAATACATCAGATTTCCTCACAATTAAAATTCAGGTTTCTGAGATGGAGCTGGTTTGCTGCTATCTGGAAGAGTCTGTAAGCTAAGCACTGTGTGACCTGATGAGGTATAATGAGAGAAGAATATTATCTTTGCCATTCCTTTCTGACATAACTGAAAGGAGAATTCAGCATTAACATCATCTCTTATAATACTATTTTTACTGCAGAAGCCTAGTGTTCATTTGACATCTTATTCTCCACTGCTTCTGGGCAAGAGGAAAACAAAAAGGTTTCCACAGCAATTTAAAGATTTTCAAGTGAAGCAGCCAGGTGATCATTTGTTACAGGATAAGTCAGACTACTCTCAGTAATAACTAACCCAATACCTGTAGTTCAGGTTCAGAAAAATTTGAATCTCTTTTAGACATTGTGGAAAGTCAGTTTATTTTACTGTGGAGAGCCAGATTATTTAGGCTGTTCAGTGTTTGTTGATTTCTGTACTGGGCAGTTGAACTGAGACCATGGCCTTTTCTCATGGCCTTTTCTCATAGCCTTTCCTAGTCCTGGCCAGACTAAAATCCAAGGGATTGGAAGAGAATCTGATTTCTCAAGATCTACTGCCCAATTTGAAGATGAAGAGAAAATGGGTGGCTTCCAGGAACTTTTACAGAAGTACCAAGTGAGTCTTTCCAATCCCAATTTAGAGGCCTTTACTTGCATACAATTGACAGCCACCCTCCTAGTCCTTGATTAGGTCCCATGAGTTGGCTGCCAAAGGACTATTGCACTATTGCTGGCAACATGCATCCTCCTGGGAGGCACGTCATATCCTTGAAGATCAGGAAGGATGTCACCCATGCTCTGTAATTCCAATCAGTCCTAAATAAATCCTGCAACTGTAGCCTATTTTGGGTTTCTCCTACAAATATAGAACAGTAAACCTACTTTTCCCACTACTCTGATAAGATCTTCCCACAGCTAGTAAATAGTGCACCCTTTATAGGAAAGACTTAGAAATTACATCCAAAGTCAACTCTAGTTTTGCCATTTGTACATTAGAAGACACCACATTTCACCCAGTTACTCTGTATATTTGGTTAATTTTGAGTCTGACCTCATGAGAATATTTGCTCTTGTCAACTTCTCAAAATCAATTTATAAAACCTGAAGAGGATTGACTGTGTGAACACTTTTAATGTGATGGTGTTTAAAGTCATGCAGGATAGCATAAATAGCCTTCAGACTAACTACACTAAATTATTTCACTTGCCTAACAAAAGCTGAGGGTGATTGACATAGGCAACCCAAGAACTCAAGTGGGCAGTTCTTCACTGAAAGGCAGTACCTCATTGCTGAAGACGAGGTATGATTAGTGTTTGTTGACAATTCAGGAAATCATATGCAAATGCTAGATTTTCATTGCACTTGACTGAGGGGATTTGTTTGAGTGTGTCTTTATTATTTTGTGGTTTTTCAGCCTAGGACAATACATGAGAGTTATTCAGATCCTGAGAAGCAGTAGGGAAGCAAGAGGCAGAAGGGGTACCTCAATTTAAAACCTCTATGCAGTGGTTATTCAAGTAGCCTTGTCCATCTTTTTGAAGACAATGAAACTATTCTTATGGTTAAATACATGGAACCAAGCTTACAACTGCTTCACAAGAGTGAGTCCTGTTTGGACACAGTGGTTGAAAGTGGCTTTAAAGTTTCTTCCCGAGATTAACTGGTGGTGGGAAACAAGATTTAAACCACATATATGCCTATAAAGAAGGCAGAAATAGTTCCCAAGAGGTAAGATCATAAACATTGCACCAGACACCAGGTGAAATAACCCTGCAATGTAGTGGTACTTTTTGAATGTAATTGCATGAAACTATCTGCTGTTGTAATGTTTATTTTACAATTATATTTTTTTAGATAAATATATATATGAGTATAAGCCGTTTATTGTATGCAAAAATGTACTTTTACCTCATGTGAATGGCCTTTCATCAAGCAGTACCAGACAGCTGCACTGAGAGTACTGAATACTGAATAAATAATATACACAGTATTTCTCATTAATAGCCCAGACATCAACAATAAAAGCATGAACTCAAAGAAACAGGAGCCACATGACAGGAGAATTTGGTGACTTGATCCATAAACTTCAATTTAAGTTCCTGTCATAAAATATTAAATACAATAATGATGTCATTCAGCAAATCAGTCTCTGATGAGCATTAAGAATTCCTGATGACAGCTCCTGGGAGAAGGAGGGATTCTGATGAAATCAAGAGGAAATAGGTAGTCCACAACAAGTTCAAAATGCCACTCAGTTGTGCTGTATTGATAAGATTTTCATTACTGCCACTGAGTCCCCCATGATGATCAGAGAAGCAGCAGAGAAGGTGGCTCCAGTTTCCTGTGGCTATTAACAGTTTGTCCTGAGTGTGAGGATGGAATTACTCATCATGCACCTCTTTACACTTCTCTCTGCCCACTCACCTACACTTAACCATGCCATTGCTTCCTAAGCTCAGAACCTGGTTCTGGTTTGCACTCCCTGATTTGACAGTATACAGTAAATCCTATGATGTTTTGCTCTCACTCTGTATGGTCTGTACTGGACATGTCAGTTACCTGTGCTCCAGTCCAGAAGGATTCAGTGCCATCCAGTGCAAAGCACTGCAGAAAAGTTACTTCACCAGGATACAAGTGCCCCAGCATTGGTGAGGTGGAGGGAAAGCATCTCTGAAGGGAACATCTTGGACTAAACTCATTTGGCCCATGGTCTTATGAAAGGTTTTGGCAACAACAAGACCACAGAAAAACCAGTAGGACGAAGATGAATTACTTCAAGGATCCTCAACACCTAAGCTATTTCTCTAAGTAATGTCCCTTAATTTTCTCCTTAAAGTGGGTATAAACTGTTGTAAGGCTTCATTCAGGACCTGAACAAGCCAGAGAAACTTAGATAAAAAGAAGGCTGTAGGCACTTTGACTTTTAGGCTGAAGTCATGATTTCATTTTCTGCCTTTGCTCACAGAACTTTTTATTATAAATTCCAAGAAAGATTATGCTGTAATAAAGAGGTTAGTCAGTGGAATTAATGGCTAAGAAATTTAGAAGAGATGAACAGGAGAGCCTTGCTGTGCTGTGTGTCATTGGCTTGTGTAATAATTCACTGTTGTCTCGGAGGAGGTCAGCTAGTCAAACACTAGCTCAAATCTGGGAAGGGACTAATAATATATGACTCTTGCCATAGCTTACAGTCATGCAGGCTTTGAGCATGAACAATCAATTTTCATACAAAAAAAGCTGCCATTGTAAAGAGAAGACATTTGAAATTGCCTCCTCCATGATACTGATTCTTAGGGCTGGACAGAGCCACCCTTCAATTTGTTCAGCAGTACCACAGCCATGACCCGGTCCTTCATGAAACCACCAAAGGTTTTTGTTTGATTTTCTACAAGCAGAAAGTCCTCTCACACATACACATATTTCTTTCAGGCTCTCGAAGAGTGAGGGTGATGCCAAACAGGAACTTAGACAGAGAGAAGAAAAGGGCAATCTTTACTGTTTTGCCACCTTAGACAAAGGCATCTGTAAATGGCAAGAAATCAGATGTGATAAGCAGCTCTCGCTTGTCCAATTTCTAGAATTTCCATGGAAACCTAACCAATTGCCAGACTGTACATGGTAGTGTACATGAAAATCGTGTGTATGAGAAAGGAATATTGAAGCAATTTATTTTTTTAAGCTCCTCAGGGGCTTGCTAGCCCCCTTACTAGCCACTAACACCTTCATCCTAATTACACTCTCATCCAGTCAGCCAACTCTATGGTAATGAGAGGTGGACTGAAGTAAAGACTGCACAAAAATCATGGGGTATAGAAATATGTATGAGCCCAGTTCATTACTTTTAAGGAGTGCTGCACATATTAAATGCATCTGGGACTCAGCCAGCGCTGAATGCCATACACATACATTTACGTGAGGTATGGAGGTACCTCCTTTTCCTCAAGTGACAGAACACTAGAAGAAAGGTCAGATTTATGAATTTCTAAGCTGCAAGGCTGCTTGCTGATGGTTTAACAGCCATTTTCTGAATTACAAACCTTTGTATAGAAGTTTTGGACATTGAAACAGGTAAAGAAAGTAAAAATCTAACCTGCACGGGGAATTATTATTATTATTGTTATTATTATTATTATTGGTGTTTGTGTTGTTGCTGTTAATATTGTTAATAATTAAATATTTATGATTGAATGTGGAGTCCCCTTGCAAATTTACTACTATTACTACTACTACTACTACTACCACTACTACTACTACTACTACTACTGAATTTGCAAGGACATTCCACAATTCGGGTCACTTGTTAGACCAAAAAAAAAAAAAGGTGCAATAAGATTAAGAACAGCAGTTATTGAAACAGAACAGCTTAAACCTAGTGAGGAAATTCAGCCAGTTTGCAAGGCTGGCAGCTAGTCAGCCAGTGAATGGGCACTCACAGCAACAAATCCCAAGCAGTGTTTGAATTCAACACAGGATTTCTTTCTCACATTTGAGTCCTAGTTTATAGAGCTCAGGACAAGGTTTGTTAAATTAGGCTATAATTCCTCCATTATAAAATGACATCTTAATGGTTCTGATCTTTTGGAAGACTTTTAGCAGATTAGGAGGTGATGGGATAGGGGAAAAGATTTATTGCATGCTCAAAGCTATGTGGTAATCCAAAGGGATTTATAGACAGTACTCTTCACTACTTGTGCTGAACAAGGATGTGAATTATTTGATTCTGATAACATGAGAATCCTCTTACAGTACAGTATGAGCTTGAGAAAATGTGAACATTGCTAAAAAAACATTCAAAAATAGTTTTCTCCTTTAGCCGTTAGTTATCTTTAAAGGAGTAAAAACCTGGTTTTGTATAATTTTTAAGTCCCCATAGATAGAGAGAAACTCTGAATAAAAACTGCATTGAATGTCTATGGATACAGATAGATGGAAATTTCCATCAGAAATGTTTTTCCGGCTGCTGAAGAGTGCAAAGTCACAGAAGTTAAAAGTTCATGCAAGGTTATTAATTTCAGTTTCGACATGGAGGTTTCTAGGATTTGGGAGATAATTTTATATCTGGATAGGGGAGATTTGAATTCATGGCCTTGTTCAGCCCAGTCCAGACAAGACACAGGGCTTAAGGGTGCCCCCAGATATGTTGTCCTGCTGCATCTGAGCTATTTTAGTCAGTAGCTCTCCAGTTGCTTTCCACAGCTAATCCATTGCAAGGAGAAAAATATCCTCTCCAAGACTTGCCAGTAAAGCTGAATGTGTACCCCATAGTTACACTATTTTCATCTGAATTATCTAGACTATGAACGAACTACAGTTTAAAGAGTTTGTACATAATGCAGTATATACAATGATAGCTACTCATTCATTTGAATCTGAAATATTCATGCATGTCTGATCAGATACTCTTACAAACCTCATTAATATATAGCTTTGGGTTAATTACAGAAATGTTTTCATTCCAACTTCAGGATGTAGTAAAAAATTATTGTCTTCACACATGAGAGGAGACAAAGGGATTATATGATCAATCCAAGGTTATAAATGATATCTGTGGGAGGCCCAGTAAGAGAAGAGCTAAATCCTAATACTTCATCCTTGCTTCACTCTCCACACTTTGGAAATTTGCTTTCAAGAATTTTAAAAGAATTGACAAAAGAATTGATATTCTTAGCCAATACAATTGATATTCTTAGCTGTAACAATTCATATTCTCAGCTGGAACAGTAGGGAAATCCTATAGCAGAAATATAAGTATGAGAAGAGGTTAAACTGGGAAACAAACAGTTGTTAGTTCAAGAATAATTTCACTGGAAATAAACAAAAGCCAGTTTTTTTAAAAAAACTTGATAAACCTTTTTCCCCTTAATAAAAATCTCAAGTTTAGTTCCAAAGGGGTCTGCTCTTCAGACTGATCTGAACTGATAGACAAGCTAGACTCCCTTAAATGCTTTTATGGTGTTAGTACATCTGAGTGCTAGGTCACATAATAAGCAACCAAGAAATTGGGCTACATACAGAGATGATATTTCTCATACCTGAGAGAATTCTAAGATATCCTGAAAAAGGCAGAATAAAACTTGGAAATCAGCAGTGAAAGCCAGACAAATTCACTCTCATAACAAAGCTTGATTTTTTTCAACAGGCGTGATAACTAATCATTTGCACAATTTACTATGGAACAAAGTAGATACTCCATCACTTTAAAATTTTAAATCAAGTTGAGCGCTTTTTCGATGAGATGTATTTATTAAGCTGGCAGCACCATGCTTCAGTGGGGTGGGAGAGGGGACAAATCACATGATGGAATTTGTTACTCTGCATCATAAAGGAAAATCGCACAGGAGATTCCTTCTACCTATCAGACCCAACATCTTTTTTTAGTGGTGTGCAGTGACAGGATTTCACTGTTGTTAAAATCTGATTTAACCCATTATGTGTTTCTGCAGAAAAGCAGGAAAGTACCCCAAAGAACTAAAAATGGAAAGTTTAATATAATCGCTCAGGTTAGCATTTTGCAAACCACACACAGAAGAGTGCTTATGCATGCTTCTTTCTGCTTTTTCTCAGAGCTAAATCTTTGCAAATATTTAGATGTGTCCACCACAACTGACAGCTGCTACATCTTTCATGATTTAACACACTTCTGTACTAAAGGACTCTCTCTGATTTCTTTATTTATTCTATTTTGCCCCTCTGTGTTCTCCCCGTTGGAATCCAATTTGTGATGCTAATTAAAAGCCAGTGCCATTTCAACTGGGGAAGATTCTTGCCCTGCTAAAATATATGTATTTATTTCCTTCAGATGTACAATTACTGTTCTCACACAATAGTTGCCACAGAGCATAAAATTACTTCAATGTCAAGTTTAGCAATTGGAATTACACCCTGGCTGTAATGCTTTTAATTAGCCATTACTCATTGGAATGGAAACTTGTTTAATAGTTCTTTCACTTGATGAGACTGATTTTCACTGGAAGAAAAGGCAGCTGTCCTCAACCATGCTAAATTTGAGATTATGTCAAGCCTTCGGGTTGTATCCAGGACATAGAGAATGCTTTCCTTCACTCTGCTTAGCACTAGTCAGTGCTACGAACTGCACTGCATGGATTGATCTGTAATGTGTCTGTGGAGTACCTAACAGTCTGCAATGAGTCATAACAAGAGGCTCCTTAACATGATAGTTTTGAGATCAAGTCTAGGAATTTCAAGAGGGTTAATAAATAAGAGTGAGACATTCACCTCCATGCAATAAGAGTGTCAAGTCTATGTAGACCTCCATCTTATGGGCTGAATTGAATTGTTATGAAGGGGTGAAGTGTAGCACATTGTCACTCAAGTGGGTATCTGAGCTCTGCATAGCAGTTGAGCAAGTTGCTGCTTGTTACTTGACAAGTGCATGCCAGGTGGCACACCTTGGAATGGTAGGAGCTCTTCTGTGCTTTCAGTCCTTGTATTTGGGCTCATATTAATGAGCTTTACAGATCCCAAGAGGGAGTGATGGAACAGGGCAACATCAGTCTCCAGACTGAAGGGATTGCTGTGTAGCAGTTGTCATACAAATCAATCCCTCCTGGTCACAGCTCTGCCTGGCCCCTCTCTCACCTTGTAAGAGACACAGCAATGGAGGCTCCCTGTTTAGTATCATCATCATGGTGGGCTAGTTGTTACTGGTTTAGTTTCTAATTCCTGCTTCCCTTGCTCCCTCTTCCTGCCGAGGTACCTGCCTCCACTGACTGCACCTCTAAGTGGGTGTTTTCCCAGTCTGGGTCAGTGTAGGAAGTTTAAGCAGATGGATTAGGGTTGTTGGCATTAAGCCACAACCAGCTATGTCACCTCTCACCTGATGGCAGCCCCTCCAGTACTTCACCACTCTTAGAGTAATTTACTCTTCTGTTTTTCTGGTTCTGCAGAGATGCAGAAGAAACCTCGTTAGGCCAATTCAAGTGCACTGTACTTTGTGAAGGGGAATAAGACACTGGAAGTGGGAGGGAATCTGAAGAATTTGTTCATGTCATGTTGACTGTCTACAGTCAAATATACATGACTGGATTATAAAAGCAAAATGTGCTTCCATCACTTTATTTCTTCTCTCACATTAATGTTCACACATCACTGGGCTACTGTTGGTTCCCTGAAATACGATGTTTGTACCTCGTGATATACAACAAACTTCTGCAAACCTATAAAATAAGAATGGTCCTTGTCTCATTCCTACTCCAAGCACCTTACAAAAGCAATGCATTAGGCAATGGTAGATCAACAGCTGTCTAGTTAAATAAATAAAATGACCATCAGTCTTTCTGCAAGTGGAGCTCATGTAGTTTTCAGCCAATTTTGCAGAGGAAGGAACCCTGTCTAAGGCAATATTTGTTTTCAGTACTATTTTGATTTACAGTGCTGCTCTTCACTTTGGTATTTCCTGATGAGTAACGTGTACATTCTGCAACCCAGTGGATAACAGTGGATAATCCTGTCTTGTTGGATTAGGAATTTTTCACCAAAACCTGGTTTTTACTTCGGTTGCCCAAACCTAATTAGGGTTATGGAATTAGTTAGAGTATATGACAGACCATCTGTTTCTGCTGTTCCTACCTAAGTTTTGATCAGCTGGCCAACTTCAAATTAACTTGATGAGACATAGAGCTCCTACACTCAGCCCTCCTACAGGGTGCAGGTCAAGAATGCCCTCCGGGGATAGTTGTGTGGGCCCTGAACATGCCTACAAATTGATTTTGTATAGGTGGATTTTTCATATCAAGCATACCAAGGGCATCAAGTAGTCTTAAAGGAGATAAAGCTATCGGCTGGGGGCGGATGTGGGGTTGTAAAAGATGTAGGAGAAAATCCAACGTAATACAATCAAATATAAAGCTCCTAGAAAAACAGATCTTTTTAGGCCTATGGATTATAGTAACAACTAGTTCATTAAAATGCTGACTTCTGCAAAATTGCTATTTAATTTTGGGCAATGTTATTAGTTACAACTATTTTCAATTTTCCTCTTAGGTAGGAAGGGAAAAAAAATGGAAGTAAAACCTTTTTTTTTATTTGGGGTAAATTTGTATAAGCTAATGGAAACTATATTACACATAAATGCTTCTCACATTTTCCTTCATGGAACTGATTTTATGGCCATACTACCTGCCTCATGAACAGTCACTGCTACTGAGATTTCCCCACATACTGCACTTTTATAACTAAGATAACTTAATTTTGGACCCACTTCAAACAAAATTTAACATTTCTAAATGGAATTATGTTCAAAATTTTTTTTCAGGAAAGAAGTTTTATGCTTTGTCATTCTACAAAATTAGGATCAAAATATGAATCAAAATATTAGAATTTTGTACGAGAGGAGAAATCCAATTTCTGAATTAGACTAACTGTAATTCCATAGTTAATTAAAATCATATCTTTGTATCCGTTTATTTATAATATCATAATCTACATTATCATCTTCAAATAAATGTATTGATAACAATTAATGAGTGATGCTATCTTACAAGTGAGTAAATATCATGAAATATGTTTCTGATACAAACTCATTGAAATATTTGGAAATTCTCTTTGACTTCAGTGGCCTTTGGATCAGGTCCCTGGTGTGTTTATCTGACTTGAAATATTCCCAAGGTTGTGCTGTTCTGAATGAGAAATAAAGTAATTCAATTCCAGATATTATGTAGCTTAGCAGAAGGAGAAAAAAATGAGGTCATGATGTGGTTATGAAATTTTTGTTCTTTTTTGCTGCTTTTTCCCAGTGTGGAAGTAGGTAAAGCTTTCATCTCTTCTGGGCAGCAGTTATGAGGATCAGGTAATAGGAAGAATTTCATTTAATCAGTTCAATGAATTTTGCCTCATTAGAAATTCATGCAAATTGTCAAGTTCTAAGTCCTCCCGAGACTGCCCTGGTGATTTTTGTTGTTGTTGTTGTTGTTGTTTTTTGAGAAGTGCATAGAAAGGTTTTATCCATAGACTATTGGGTTCAGCTAATTACATTGAGAGCTAATACGATTTCCTTGTTTATGCTGTTTGTACAGGAAGATGATTGTCTAATCCTTTAAGCAGTACATTTAATTTTGGTTTCTATTTCAAGCTTTAAATTGTGTTAACTACTTCTAGTTCTCAAGGTAAACATAGTCTAAATCTTAAATGTTTTCTTCTGAGTAGCTTCAAGGATGAAGCTGCTCTGGTTTCATTTCATTTGAGGAACATCATTTCATGCCCATTGGTTCTAAGCTGGAGGGCAATGGTGGAAACAGGGGAGACAGAACAAGAAAACTACTTTTCTAAAGCAAGTTCGGGACTTCATCTGCAAAATTGTCACACGGTGCCTAGCTAAAATGTTCATTGCTACACTACAGTCATTATTACTAATTATCTATCTGTTTGTCACATATGTCTAATCTAACTGTCCATCTCTGAGTATTTTAAATCTGCATTTGAAAGTATATAATGAAATTATACTTGGACTAGCAAATCTGTGTACATTAATTACATTTCCTCTCTTTAGAAGTTGCGTTTCTGCTGTATTTCTGAAATAATATTGAAGGAAAAAAAGAGTTGAAAAAGTCTTGAGAAAAAAATAAATATCACTACCTAAAACTGCATGCAGATGTTATTGTCAGGCTAGTCTTCCTTCTGTTTTTCTAGTTTTTATTAAAAAAAAATAAAATAAAATTATAGATTCTGACAACTGTCACTATTGAAGCCCTGGAGCTTTGATGGGAGTTAAACACCTCTTGCTGTATTTCACCATTGACCCTTATTTAGATTCTAGGCACACATTATTAAATTTGTGCTGCAATACAGTTAAGTTTGATGTCCCAAGGTATCATCACCCAAGAAGCAGTTATACTCCACTCTTTTGACATTTCCTATAGGTCTTCTCTAGAAGAACTTTCAGCCCATGATCCATTATTTCTAGGCAATTAATGAAAGGTGACATTAAACAAAAGTTCTTATAATTTCTCCAGAAGTTTACCTAGAAGAAGGTATCCAGAAGTCTGAATCTCCCTTGGAAAATTTGTAGGAAGAATCTGTAAAAAACCCCACCTTGAAATCCACTAGTTTCTACTGTTGCTTAAGCATGAGTCTCAAGTGCAGGTATACCTAGAACATGCTAGATAAAGTACTACCTCCAGATATTTATAATGGAGATATCTACACCTGAACTAGCTGAGGATGTACTTTTAGGACTTGCTCTAAGGAGAGAGAGACATGTAAATAGAGAAATTAAACTTGAGCTATCAATTGTGCCTTAGATGAATTCATCTAAATCACTCTCTTTATTTCCATTCCTACAGAAGAGAACTGGTGATGCATCTTCTCTTTCCTCTGTTTTGAATGCCTATTTAGGTGATAGACTCTTAATATCAAAGATATTCTTGGCTGGACATTAATCCTTTATCTT
This sequence comes from Pseudopipra pipra, assembly GCF_036250125.1. Lineage (NCBI taxonomy): Eukaryota > Metazoa > Chordata > Aves > Passeriformes > Pipridae > Pseudopipra > Pseudopipra pipra. Next base: position 26,189,280 of record NC_087556.1, on the reverse strand, counting down.
AGTTACACCTGGAATCACAGAATATATCAAGTTAAAAAGGGCCCGTAAAGATTATTAAGTTCACGATCCATTGAGTCCACCATAGATACTCTTATATATACACTGTATATACTCTTTCTTCATTATGGCTACAGGAAACAACCTGAAGGTCATATCCCCGGTGGCTTAAATTAAGCTCTTCAATCCTCTAAAAATTATTAAATTCTCTTGTATTAATTAAGAGAAGATTCAATTGAATAAATGTTATGTTAATTTTTGAAGGAGAGTGCAGAAGTTACCGTGGGATTCTCATCAGAATCTATACTGGTACTTTCACTGCTTAACAATTTCATAAGTGATCTGGAAAACTAAGTGAATAATGTTGGGGCAAATTTTGTCAACAATGCAAAATTTGGACTGACAAAACTAAGGCAGCTAAAACTGGAGCAGAACAGGAGGAACTATAGAGTATCTCATGGTACCAAGTGACGCGATGGTAAAGCAGCCAGTGAAATCCAACAGAAAATATTGCAACTGGGGATACTAATTCTAGCTGTATTATTTAGTGATCGGTCCAGCAGGAAGTTTCTGGCAGATTGTCTTGGCTACTGCAAATCTGAGTTCCTTAAGCCTGTCCCCAGCTCATCATATCCATCTCTTCTTTTCTATCAGTCTAAAAAAGCCCCTATATTTTCTTGTTTAATGGTAGAGGGTTTTCTTTTAACTTCCAAGTACTTCATAGACCTGTGTCAGAGTACAGAAAGAAGAATGGTCAGAGTACAAAAAGAAGAATATTTAAGGTGGCAAAACCAACAAGAGGTTGGTAGGGATGAATCAAAGAACATGGAAAAGGGAGAAACAAGGCAGATTTGCTGAAAGGAATATTGTTCATAACTCAGCAAAAAACTGTGGAGCATGTGTGAATATTTCCCTAAACTAAACAGAAAAGCCTATTAAGCACGCACCTATGGTGCATCATCATCCTGACTCTTGAGAGAAGCTCTTCTCATTCTGCACCAAAAAGTGGCACATTCAGAAGGGCACAAAACAGAATGACAACTCAATCAGGAAAGTTAGAATGACAGCCATGCAAGGAGACATGCAAGACAGATAGCAGGGATCATAAGTATACAGCCAATTCTCAAAAATCACATACCATGTTAAGACAGTGAAAAAGAGATGATGAGGATACACGGGATTATTATTGGGTGTCAGAGCTTATAAAACTTAGAAGGGAAAAACATTTACCAACAACACCTAACTAAATCATGGACCTTGTTGACACAGTATTTTGTAGATGTTTAAAAGTATTGATGGATTAAAATAGAAGGTAAATAAGATATAGATCACACTGGTACCTATTACATTCTTTAACTGGGATATAACCTCCAGTTCAATGTTGTCAGAAAATAGAGGGGCGTATCACAAATATTTTCAAAAACAACCAGCATCCTCTGGATCAATAAACATCCTCATTTCTGTCAGTCTAAGAACACCCTGTGTTTTCTTGTGTGATAATGGAGGCTTTGTCACTTTTTTTAACTTCCATGTTAACCTGATAATTTCCACTATGGTGATGGACAGCAGGAAACAGAGTAAACAGAAATGTGCTCATCTTCACAGAGGATCAGGCTGCCAGAGGTCAGGCCCAAGTTTTTCTGTTAGACTACAGAGAAGATAAAGGAGGCCTTTGGCTCATTCTTGCTAGTGATAGCTCACCAGGCAGGGGAGAGATGACTTTCAAACTCCTGCCTCTGCCCTTGCTAATTGTACCGTTAAATAAGAATTTTGATGAGCCACAGTTTGTTGCAAAAGGTAATATAGACCATTTACACCTTTGTAAACTCTTAAGGACACAGTGTAACACAGCTGAAATGTACCAGCCAATATTAAAAAGGCAAAATAACTGATGCAGGAGGTTACCTGGGTGTATCACAGGTGTAATATGTCTTATCAAGGACAGTACACATTTACCTTTATTTCCAATCTGTTTTGGACATGCAGTTGAAAAATAATATCTTAGTCTGATCTTGAAACTCAGACCAAACAGTTCAGTTGGATTTTATCAACACTCTTTTATTTCACACTCTTTTTAAATGGGAAAATCATTCCCCTCATTTACACTCAAGTATTGTCTTGCAACCTGCAGATAAGAATTTTCACTTTGGTATTTAAATTACCAAAAATTGCATTTAATTTGTATGTAAATCATAAATTTTTAGCTGAAAAGTATGGTGCCTATTTGGCAAACTTAATAACTGTTTCAATTCAGATTGTACTTTAAGCTGATAGCTTTCTCTTTACTACCTACATCACTAGTTTGAATATTGATGAAGAAAGGGAATTGCTTAGAACTGTTTGAACAATTTTGGGGATTTTTTCATTATTAAAATTATCTCTAAAGAAGTTTTCATTATCAACAATCTTTGAAGACATTTTCTTTCACATGAAGATTGGGTGTGAGATGAAGGGAAGGAGGGAAATTGTTGTGATGGTTTTGAAAGAAACAAGAAAATTTTTAGCTAAAAAGTTCATTCACTAGAAAAGCAATAATCTGTTTTGTTAAAAAGACATTTTTCTTCAAAATCAATATGTTTTAATTGATCTGTTTCTGTAGTTAAATACCATATTTCAATCCAGAGAAATGGACTCTACAATACATCATTACTTCAGGCATATGATATCTCTTTGGAACACAGGAACAAATTGATAAGGTTAGCTTCTCACATTCCAGTGATTAACAAAGATTTTGTCAACCATTCCTCAACACCTGAAGGGTAAAATAAATAAATAAAATCAGAATTAAAAGGCAGGCAGAATTCCCGTCTGGATAAAGATTGCTGATGAAAAAAGATTTGTGCTTTATTTGAACACATTTTCCTTGCGAAGTTATCCCTCAGTGACAATGCCATCTTAGTGTAAAGTTAGAAGGTTATAATTTTCAAAGTAAATTAGACTTCATATATATTCTGAACTTTAAGATTTTGCATGTGTGCTTAGGTAAAATATATGTGTTACCTTGAAAAAGCTGTAGAACTGTAATAGTCAAGAAGCTAACTATCCAGCTGAATTCCTAAAAAAAATAAGATTTTTCTGTTCACAGAAAAATTGTTGGTTCTTAAAAGATTTCACCAACCATATAAGTCATTTTACCTTTATTTGCAGGAACATTCCTGTGATTTCAAAAGCACTCATTGCCTCAGCTAGTAAGTACTACATATATGTACTGATTATGGCCTCATGTTCAGCGTAAAATGTTGCCCAGAATTAGATACACCAGTGCTCTTAAGGCTAAAAGAGTTCTATAATCTCTGTAATAACAGCCCTCATGTCAGAATCAAGCCCAAGGGACTGACTGTGATTTAGCTGTCCACAGACAGCAGCTATTTTCAACACCAGGAAGAATTTCTCTTCTGCAGAAGTCAGCTGAAAAGGGTAAATTTACCCTTGTCAGACTTGACGTCTCTCTGAAAGCCCAATTATTTTCAAATGCCTGTATTTGCTGGGGAATGATGCTCAGGCAGAGATGGCCATGGGGATGTGAACTCCACAGTTGTGGCAAGCATCAGATCTCTGGCCTTGGTACTCATGAACCAGAAAACCTGCATGGTCCCACTGAGTAAGGACACAGGAATGCACTTTTATCCTGGGAGGCGGCAAGGTCTAAAGTTTTCTCTCAAAGAAGTGAATGACCTGCTTAAGGCAATGTTAACCTTAAAAGAAGTTTTACTTCCCCTCTCAGGGTTCTGGTCTCTGTAACCTATTCATTCCTAGGAAGACCCATGACTGAACTCAGCAGATTAGTGCTTCTCTGACTACAGAGAACATGGCAGTGCCATGACTCTTCCTAAGGGAAAAACAACTGTAAAAAATGGGGATCAACCAGCACAAATTCTGACTCAGGCCTGGGCTGGGCATGAAGGATTGATGTACCTTTTCCATAAAACTATTCAGGCAGCATGTGGCTTCAGTCCCAGGGATGAGTGACTGCCTGGTTCATACTCGTAAAACTGTGGATGAAGACAGTCCCAGTCAAAGCTAAGATTCAGGTAATCAGGAGATCCAAATTCTCCAGATGTGCTCACAATTGCAATCAAAGTTACCCACTAAACAGTGCTGGAGACTCAGATCCTCTGAGCATGCCACATCCAAACACCATTGCTACTAGACTCCACTTGACACAGTATATTCAAGAACCAGTTTTACTGAAACCATCTCAAAATATTCATTTGTGTTTCAGAAGAGCATTAAAAGCCACACAGACTTTCAAAGGACCTTGTAGAAAACACTGGATGAAAAATACTTTTGGTATATTCTTAGTAGGCAACAGTCTCTAATCTAGAAGTGTAAATTAAGATGGGAATACACATGTATATATACACACATAAAGGTACACATGGGCACCACGCACGGACATATACACATGACCTTCACTTGATACTTGAGAAATTGATGAGCTGAGGAACCACAAATTTTAATCCAAATCAGTAGAGATAGGTAAAGAACCTTTTTCCTGGGTCCTGAGTCCATGAAATGGTTCAGAGTGATTGCTCCCCAAGGTAGTCTCTCTCCTCAGGGGGCTGATGCTAGATGGGCTGCAATTCCAAGTGAGACCTTGCCATGCAATTGTCCAGCCTGCCTCCCTACCCCTATTGGGGATAGCCATCCCATACAGTAGCTGAACAGTCTTCCCTGACTTTTCTCTGATATTTTGTGCATCCCATCATTTGTTTTCTTTTTCTGGTCATCCCAGAAAGTACCCTGTTAAATCACCACCAGCTGTAGAGTTTCGTATTCTGGCATACCCTGGTGTGCCAACAGTTTCAATCTGAGACCCCTGCATTAGCATGTCTTTCAGTAAGACTAAATCACTCTTGACAAATAGATGCCTGCAGTAGCTGATGAAAAATGGATAGGCTTGCTTGACATAAACAGGCTTTTGGAGAAGTAATTTATTGAAAATTTCTATCCTGGTTGAGGATTCTGGGCTTCAGTGCATTAGTGCTGAGTGCTTCACTCGTTACCTTACTAGTTTTCTTATGGAGCTTTATTAATTTCCCCCTCACTCTCCCTTATCCTTTGCCTTCCTTCTATCTCTATTGTCTGGTATGAGAATGTCTGAGAGCTAAAATTCAGTTTTCCTTCCATCTTTCAAGTCTTCAGGAGGCTGAGACCTGCTCAGCCAGAATATTTTCAAAATACCCTGATTCCAGGAAGTCTTAACCAAATGTATTCCTCCTTGGATATGCTGCAAGTAACTTCTCCTCTCCCTGTTTTGTGTGATTTTTATGAAAGTCATCAACAGGAGCTATTTGAGGTCGTTTTCCACCTGGAATGAGGTAAAAATTAGGTGTCAGGAGAGAAGCAAATTTGCATTTCATGAATGCAAGCGTCTCCTTCTGTCTGAAAATGACACCACCACCTACACATAAACATGCATGCACCATTTCCCTCCTCTTGTGAAGGCGTCATGATGTTTGTTGATTCGCACTGATTGACAGTCAAATAAAACATCATATATTCTGCTGAGCTCAAATAAAAAAAAAAAACCACAAAAAAACCAAAGAAACAAACCAAACCTAATCCACCAGAAAAGTCTGACAAGAAGGGAGCTTAAATTCTTTGTTCTATAGTTGCTCTGACTTTATAGTTTCCACAGGAAATAAAATTATCACATACTGCCCTTTGACAAATATGGTGGGAGCTGAATCCATAAGGAAAAATGTCCCTTTTAGGAAGAGTACTGCCCAGTTTCATTATTTCCACACCAGCAGAGAATAGTTACAATTTCCTCTGTAGTGCTTTTTTTTATGATATAGATGATAAAAAGAACACTGATTTTGAGTGGTGCTTGCAGGCAGTCAATAGTAGTGATGAAGCCTTTGAAAATCATGTTCACTCCTTGTACCACTGAGCTACCGACTTTGGGGAAATTAATGGTCTTTCTACACTCTTAAATCTGAGAAATACAGGGGGTCCACTTCTGCCCACTGCAAAGGAAAGAGAGAGAAAAATAAAACCCAGTCTACAAAAACATGATTTTTATATAAAAGCAGACTCATAAGAGGACAAGCAGTCCTGTGGTTTGAGCAGTAGCCTGGTTTTGTGAGACAAGTCCTAGTTCTCCGAACTGATTCTGTGTTCTTAGGTGACTCAGAATGTCCTGGCCATGATGCTTCAGGTACGTTCATACTGTCAAATTATAGTACTCTTGATTTAGCTCTGCATGCTCTTTCCAGAAGTGCTCACCACGTACAAGGGTTGGATCATCCCTTTCAGTGATGGTACCCAACATACCATGTGCTTCTCAGTCTACCTGCTGCTGACAAAGGAAAGGGAGCAATGTGTTTCAGTCAGGAAGGATAAATGAAGTGCTTTCAGCACATAAAAGAGGGAACAGCTGGTTGTGTCTGTGGGAAGGGTATGGTGCTCTCAATTCCACTGAGGTGGTTTTCATCAGGAAATGTCAGCATGGCTGTGCAGAATGATAGAGAAAGACAGAAACATGTCAGATTCTCAAAACAGGAAAGGTCTTTGACCACAGTAGCCCCACGACTTAGCAAGTGCACCACTGAGGCTTCATAAGCAATGTCTTGGATTTGTTACTTCTGTTTGTCTGTCTCAAAAGGGTCCTATGAAAATGGGTGCATTTTAAGGATGCCAAGGTACACTGCCAGAGGATACATATATATACAGTTTGTTTCCTTATTTGAAAGGAGTGTGTAGTTCTCCAGAATAGTGCATTTTTTCAAGAGCTCTTTCTAAATGTTCAGGGAGAAGAGTCTGTTACTGCATGATAAGGAAGTTTCTGAGTGATAATTTAAAGATAATCATTTAAGATTTGGAGCAACCTCCTTATGCATACTTCTAAAGTGACTTAGATACAAGTTTTAATTATGCCTATCTGTATCCTGCAGTTTCCCCAAGAAGCCTTTCAAAAAAACCGTACAGCTCTTAGCTGAACAGGGGCCCTGCAATTCATAAACTGTACTTCAGCTTTGGTTGACTGGAAATAGGTCTAATCCAATTGCTTTCCAGCCTTCAATGGAATAATAATACTGAACAAATAACCCCACAGGCAGTCTGACGTTGCTTTTCCTGCCAATCTCAATTTTAACTTGATTGTTTCTTAATGCCATAGGCAATGTCAGGGAGACTCAGGCCAATATGTTGTTGAAGAAGAATAGTCTGAAATATTACTCTTAATCCTATTTTATAGGTACCTGTAAATATTAGTGGTAAACCATAGGCAGATATCTGTAGGGAGATTTAATAGTAGGGCATTATAGCCTGAGGAAAAAAAATGGCAGCTGAGACCTTCTTTTTTGTCCTCCTCTGAGGATTTCTCACTTGTACTAGTGAAATATATTGTACAAGGTGGAAAATTTTGTTCAACAACAAAAACTTCACAGGATCCCTTCCCTTCACAGGATCAGCAATTGTGAATTTGGCCATGGAGAAGCCTCAGTGAGACAGCTCATTTCTCTTGTTGAGTCACAGAAAGAAAAAAGGAAAAAATGTCTCACAGTCTACTTTTATATTACATGGGCAAAAAAAGGGAAAACTTGATCAACTACTCTTATTTCCTGGACTATACAGCAACCTCTATAACAGGATGGATAAGTAGCTTGATATTTCATAGGTTTGTGTTTGAGTTTTTAATGTGCAGCACTACTTTATGGTGAACAGCCATACTTGACTCTTAAGTGTATTCATATCATCCTTGTGTTGTTTCCAACTGACAAACTCAAAATTTTTTAATCACTTTTAGTTTCTAAACATATACATTTTCTCTCTCTCTATATATATATGTGTGTATTTATTACATTATTCTTTAGTTCATCCTAAAAATAGGACTCTAGCTCTTGAATTCTTTCTGTAGGATAACCTGACCAACTGTGTTAACAATGTTTTCCATCTTCATTTCATCAGCTTATTGGCCTAAGAAGTGTGAGTATGTTAATACAAGGTTGTTATGGAAAAAAATTATGTACAATCAGCTCCAAAATGTGACCTTCATGAACTGTATTAGTTACCTTTTTCAAGCTACATATACCACCTTTCAGCACTGTTATCATCCTCTTCTTTTTTATTTCTTATTTTATAATTTATTATTCCTCTATTATACTAATTTTCTGATCCTCCAATTTTCTTTTCCTTCTCTGTTTATTTTTAAAGTTTGGAACCTATAAAATGCTTATTTAAAAGCAAGAACTCTTGTCTTCCCTGTAAGGGAAATTGCCTTATCAAACACAGTTATTGAGTTAGTCTTGTTTGATCTACCTTTTGAAAATCCATATTTTACTTGATCCCATTTTTCAGCTACTTTGACATCTTGAATTACTCTTTTTATCAAAGTATTTTAAACATTTGAAGGCTACAAAGAACTGAAAAATAGGCCTGCACCTTAATTTTCCACTTCTTGAATAAATATGTGCTATTTGTTCTTCAGTTTTACACTACCATTTCCTAACAACAACATTCTAATGAAAATAACTTTCTATAAATTAAAATTAATTGGAAAAAATATTCTCATTCATGGTTGCTGCCATGAGGAACGATATAATGATATTTCCCTCTTTTGAACCCAATTAAATGGGACTTTTCTGAAGAAAGAATGATCAGACCTACCACAACAAGAAACTTCGCATCAAAATGCCTGAATTTTCATATCTTGTTTTTAACTGATGGATTAGACAGCTGAAATAAATCTCCTTAAAAATACTAGAGAGCTTGTGGGTTTATTAGATTAATCTGAGAGAAGGAACAAGTATGATATGCACTATGCAATGTCTTTCAACCTCATTGCCTGCCTATTAGGCTGCAAGAAAAGAATATTTAAGTGTCTGTTTATTAACTGATTGTCAAAGCATCCTGATTATTTCAAGGATATATCTTTGCAGAAGAAAGAGTAAGATGAACTGAAGAATAACAAAATGATGGATTCAATTCCTTTGGGGGAGGGGAGGGAATAAAATAAAATAATGAAACGTAAATGTGTCAGATCCATTTACTCAGGATTGATATTTAATGTAGCTCCCCTTGAAGCTGAAATTAAATTTCTTAAGAGGCATTATTAAAAGGGAGATGGAATGTAACCTTCTATCAAGCTACCATTATTTTAAAAAAATGAGCTTTTTTTTATTGAAGTGTGCTAGTAAATTGATTTATGCAGATCTAAGCAGTAATTATGAAATGTGCTTATCTAGACGCCTTCTGTTTCTATTGATCCTACAGGTTATTCTAATGAAAAGCTCATAATTCTTAATATTCTTGATGTTTAGAATTGTTGGAATTATTTATAACTTGCAGTCCAAGGGTGCTGCTAATGAAATGGAGTTTGGAACTGATTTGTAATGCACCAAATTGTCTGTTTTCAGGCCCTGAGCACAGATAGTTACAGCATTCTGCTTTGCAACCCACAAATGGAGAATGCAACACCACAGTGAAAAAAACAAGACCAGTGTGGAGAAGGAAGGTGACAGTCTTTCTAAGAGTTTCAGATCAGGAAAATGATTAAAACCGGGAGGTAGGAAACTTCTAGAAATGTTGCAATAGGTAAAACAAATGATTTGATGGGTGCTAGCAAAAGAAACTTTATTAAATCTGTCCGATTATTTGTCTACTAGTAACAGTTACCTCTTTGAACAACCTGTGATTTTTAATTTCTTGTGAGGTTTTCTATGAGTCAAACCATCTGTTGAAATTGTAACTGTTACTATGATTAGAAATTGTTGGGGAAAAAATAATAGCCATTCCTTCTCTGAGCAATGAGGACTGAGCCAAAGGCTCTCAGTCCTTATCAGAACACTTGCTCCAAAAATACCTCCTCATGGGGTCACTGTGGGGAAAGATGTCTTGTGTCAGTCCTGAGAGCTCTTTCTTACTGCTCTGCTGTGACCTGAGACCCACACAGGAGCCTATGTGGAGGTGGTAGCTTCTCCTGTGTGGATTTGCTGGGAGAGGGGACTGTGAGGACAGCTGAAGGAAAATAGACAAAAAGTGGGAGGGCAGGTAATTGAGTGAACTAATGAGCTGATATCGCTCTAGTCATAGCCTGTCTGGGGGTATGTGAAACAAGGGTGAAGTATTTTTCTGTTCCTCGTGGTGTTTCTGAGATTTGACTGTCCCTACCTGTGCTTTTCATAGGATAAACACCAGTACTTGCTGCCCTGCTCTGCCAGGATCGACTTCAGGAACTACCTGCTGTGTCTTTATCCTTTCACCCCATCAGAGACAAATCTTACCATAGGGTAAGACTCTTTGGACACTTTCTGTGTCTGCAGGAAGTTCATGTGCCATGTCAATTGGAAGAAAGAGTGGCATGTATGCTAAACATATTACTCCCTTACCAGATAGCAGGGACAGCAGATTTAGTCCATGGGAAGAACATTCTGAGAGACAGAGCTATGGCAACACAACCTGACAGCCATCAGAGTCATTATCATTTATCATTATGGTACCAGCTCATAGCTTCAAGGACATCTCAAAGGTCCCTTTAATGGCAGATTTTTAGTCCCACAGCAGAAAGAAAGCTGATCTAAATTACCATGGAGATTATACTTGGAAATTTCTGGTCCGCATCTAAACACACTGATACACAAAACACGATTTTTTTTTTCCTGTCATTATTCCCCCTTTGAATGCTACTTTGGATTAAGATGAGGACATCTTTCTTCATCTGGACAGGCCTTTCAAATGTCTTTGGTAGACCTTCCATTAATATGTATCTCGGTGTTATCCAGATTAAAATTGTCTGCCACAGGCTCTCTCTGTTAGACAAAATTGCAAGCCAGAGATGACCCAGAGGCTGTAAATTAGCCACCTCTCAATTATGTAGAACAAAACAGGGCATACCCATGAAGCTGTCAGAAACAGATGATGTCACAATGAGCTACAGCACTCTGTGCAAAACCAAGCAGAGCATGAGAATATTCTGAAACAATTCCATAAAGAACTGCACAAACAGGAGCACAACTAATTATAAATACTAAACAGACTCACAGCATTTCTTTTAAAATCCAACAGAATTTCTTAAACTGAAGCCAAATTACATCCCTATTGGCACTGATGCTCACATTTGAAGATTACACTAGACCTTAATAGAACTAGGAAATTGAAACTACTCAGCAAAAAGCGAAAGTTAAGCCCACTAACAGGCATGAATCCCAAGAGTCATTGGCATTACTGTTCAGTGTGTTGTCACATACTCCATTCAAACAGGTGTTGGGCATGGCTTTTACAACAGGAATTTGAATTCTAACATAGCCAAAATTGCCTTTATTGAAATTCAGTTTGGGGTTTGTTTGGTTGTTTGTTTACGTGTTTTTTAAAGAACTGACCATCAACTTGAGAATTTTCCTTAGATGTAATTAGGTAGCTGAAATTTCATTTAGAAAAAAATTCGGAACCAAAGGGCTTATATTGTCCTTTGTCTCATAATGACTTCTTATTTCTAACTCTATTTTCAGAAAACAGACATTCAAATAAAGACAACAAAGGAACAAAATATGTGCAAACAATTCTAAAAACTTAAGCTGAGATTGCCTTTCAGTATCAATCTCCTGGGGCTTTCAGATTCATTTTAAAGAATTACTCAAGACTATACTGACTTTATCCCTGAAATTGTTTTGTGGAGCTCCTGTTTCTTACAGTGACCAGTTATTTCTAATCCTGTGTTTGATCTGCCTGTTTTGCAAGCCTCAATGTATAAACCTACTCTCACTTGATGCTAATCCCAAAATAAGACACTCAACCACTTGAATTAATACACCCAGAGCTGACTAGCTCAAGGTCAGCACTGGAGGGGTTACCAGAGGTTGACCTGGAACATGGCTTGCACCCAAGAGGGGATGGAAGAAGGTGGTTTAGGGCTGTGAAAACTTATGTTTTACCATTTATAATTTTTTTTTGCTTCTGTCTCTATCTCTTATTTCTAATCAGACATCAAAACAGAGTGGGTTTCTCCTGAATTTAAATGCAGTCTGCATTTGTCACATCTTTAGCCAAACAGGACTTTGTCTGTAATTCACGAGGAAATTGGAAGTGAGAATACAAATAACAGGCATCAGGCTCTGACCTCAGTGACCAAGAAACCCAGGGTATTGGATAGGCAAGAAACATTGACAGTGTTTATAAAGTCAATGCTGTTCATAAGTTATTGTATCAGGATTAATTTACTTTTCCAAAATCACTATTTTTTCCCCATTATCTTTCTCTCCTTTACAAAGACACCATAATAAGAGTTTTTGGAAATTCTTGATCAACTTAAAGGAACTCAAGGTTCCCTCAACAACTTAACCAGAAACATGCTCTCAACTTCAAATAAAGCTTTTTTTATGCTCTTATGGAACATATTTGGATGAGGGGAAAGAGGGGACATTTTTGAGCAACATGATTCTAAAGAAGCTCACCCAGGAACATGGCAGTGAGAAGAATCACTCTGATAGAAAGGAAGCAAGTAAATTGAAGGGTGAGCACTGTAAACTGAGCTAGAGACTAGGAAATTTGATGATAACCGCTCTTCCATTGCCTACTGCCTCCTGAATTTTGTATAAGCTCATTAATGATCTTCAGTTGATGTTGGTTGACTGGTAAAATAAAATATCCACTGAGTTTTAGGGCCAAACTGCAAGGAAGGAATTATTGTAATGTATTTTGTACCTGATGTGTTATGGGGAATCAGCAAAGAAAGTTAGGGATTTCCTACCCTAACTTAGTGATAGAAAAACTCTAACTTAGTGAAGTGCAGGAAGCCTTTCTCATAAGGACAGTTGTAAACAGGCTTGAAGTGGCAGATCTGTGGTCAGCATGGCCCTAGAAGGTTTGCCATAACACTCCATGAAATGTTTTCTAAGATGTCACCTAAGGAGAGGGAAAATTCTTACAGAGCTTAGAAAGTTTTCTTTAGAGTTCAGCCCTTAACACAATTAGATTTCAGAACACCTCAGGGGGCTGCTGCCAATAGAGGCTTGATTTACCATCCATCATCAGCTTGCTGGATTTTCTTGGAAACTGTTCCTTCAGGCTATCTCATTATTTTACAATATACCCTAAGGTGACACACATCTTCTGGGGGAGCAACTAGGAAAGGATATTGTGACTGAAGAGATTTGGTACAGAGTTCTGGTGAAGTATTAGAAACTGAATTTTGGGATAAATCACTTGCATTTCAGGTGCAGAATCAGATCATCCTTTCTATTTGATTTCTTTGGCCAGAGGAGAATGGCCAGCTTTGAGAGATCTATTTCAATTTGGCTGGCTACTGAATAGCCATCAACACAATTGTGTATGAGGACATGTCCACCTTCATCTTCCCTTATGTTACAAGGACAGTCCACCTGGTAAAAAGAAATGGACTTAAAGAGGAATAGAAAAACCATGACATTTTTGGAGGGTGGTACCTCGAACCAATTTTTTTCTGTCTTTCCAAACATCGTCTGTCTCCTTGTCTGGATATCATAAGGACATGGGTCTTTAAGCAAGGCTGTACTGAACTCAGACACATAACACTAAACTGTTGTGCCTGCTGGGAACTAAAACAACTTGTTGCTCACTCAGTGTTAATGACAGCCATTGCACAGTGAGCACATTTGTACATAGTGTTGTTCATAGTTGTACATAGTGTTAATTTTACTAAACTATATTTTATTATTTTTAAAAGGTTGTGGGCTTTTTCCATTGGTTAGCTGGCTGGCTAACTTTTTGTTGTTTGGTAAAGGGTTTGCAGCGAAAACCTTCTTACAGCATTTAAGTTAAAATATCTCACAGAAATTTCTCACAGAAAACAAATATTAGTCTGAAAAACACAAGTATTCATATGGATTTTGAAATGTCCTTAGATTAGTCAGGGAGCAAAAATAGGACTGTTTTACTGAGGGAGATGTTAGATTTAGAGCAAAAGTTGTTGGACAACATTATTGGCTGAATAGAATGACTAAATGTGTAGTACCTGTTTGAGGCATTTCTCAGGCTGTGAGATTTTCCAGTAAACCAGAAAGGGGGTTTACAGATTATTCATTCCAAGTTTTCTATTCAGTTGTATAGTAGCCTGGCATTTAGTGTTATCTTGAAACTTGACACAATGCCCTTAATGACAAGGTAATTTAGTACTAAATCCAGCCCCACAGAGAGTTTTTCCAGCACCAAAGAAATTATTTTACGGTGCTTTATGAAGGGAAGGGTCTTTGTCTTTCTCAGTGTTCTGAGCTCACCACGGATACAACTACTGCATGCTAAACAACAGTATTTATTTGGGAGAAGGTCAATGCACAGAGAACACTCCAGAACTACTCAGACTCCTCTCACCTTACCTGAAACCAGTGCACATTCCTGCAGATACCGTGTCACCAAACATCAGCTGGTGCAGGCTAAGGCAGCACACTGTTTTCCCTATTAGTCTCTTGCTGCAGCACTTCATTATGAAGTCACTCGAAAAAACTGCCCCTTATCAGACTCCTGATGGTGTGAATTCACTGCAAATGAGTAGAATTGATTAATTTAGGCCCAAAGATATTTCTTAGAGCCTTCTAGCTGTCTTTTAGAAATTGTGTCTGTATGCAGCCTGCTGCAGAGCTTCTCCTAAATATTTTAATTTTTTTCTTTTTGTAGTTTACATTAAAAACTTGGCATTGATAGCTATAGTATAATCAATCTAAACTAGGTAGATTGCTTAAACTAGGTTCATTCTGGGACATGAGTCCAAATGGAGGGAAGCAAGGAAACAATGAAATTGGAAAAAAAATGCAGGAAACTGGTCTGTTTTCTGACTGGCACTAAAATGTCACTTAAATCATGAGGGAGAAACTCTGTTTGTACAGACAAAGATAACAGAGTACCTTGATTTCTGTGGCCATAAGGGGGCAATATTAGAAGGGAGCAATATAAGAGACAATGTGTAAATTGTGCTTGTGACACCTGTTGCACTGAAGGATTTCACTTCGAGACTATTCTGTATCTCTCTCCATAGATCCCATTCTCTCTTAAGAGCAAGGACGATTTGCATCTTGTGGTTATTTCCCCTTTCTGTTTTGTTCAGGATTTTCCTTCCTCAGACAGCCCATGCCTGCATATACCGTATTGTAAAGAATTCATTAGTTCCAGCTTATTCCTGTTTTACAGATATTGAAATTACCTAAGCTTTCTTTATGATGCAAGTCCAGCCATGCCCTGGCTTTAGATACTTTATTGCTGTATATGATTTCTCCAGGTCCGCAGTATGTTCTGCACACCTTTCCCTGAAACTCAAGTATGGTTTTTCTGCCTGTCTCTTCTCTCAGGAATGTTTCTTTTTCTGTTGTCTCCCTATCTCTGCCTCTCTCTGAGGCACAGGGCTCCCCAGACTGTGCTCTCTCTCCCATTCTGGTTTTCTCATATGAGAAGACTGGTTGCTTTACTAATTCAGCTAAGATGGTCCTTCAGTAAAATCTGTCCAATATATTCTGTGTTTAACATTAAGTTTTATATGAGTAGAAGGGAGAGACATCACCAGATCCCTAGTGACAGTGTTCACTAGGCAGGACAGTTTTATCTTGTAAGAGGAAGAAAAATCCATTGTGTTTTATAATGTTAAATAAGACTGTTTGAAAGCACCATAATAAAAGAAAGGGGGAAATAAAGCAAAGAGTAATGAGAGGAGGAATGAACAGCTTTAGAGGGAAGCTAAAAAAAGGAAGAAAAAAGAGAAAGAAGAGTTGATGAAGCAGAGATGGAAGCAAGGCTGCTCCAGGGGCTAGGCATGCTGCAAGAGAAGAGGGCTGCAGTAACATGCAGACTGCTTGCAAGGGCAAAATATTTTTCTTAAGCTAAAGTACTCTTCAGCTAGAGGACAGAGAATGAGGATATTAATCAACTATCAGTATCAGAGATTAGCTTAGAAGGTAGTTTGCACATCATACGTTTATGGGAAGCAGATAAGAAAAGAGACCAAAAGAAAGTAAAAATTTGAGATCATTTTAGTTAACTCGCAGTCATGCCTGTTGTTAAGATTTTAAAAAAATAACAGACTATCTGGGGGACTCACTGAATGAATCTTCAGCAATTGGCTTGAGATACCATGGAGGGCAGAGGGGATCTCACAATATTGATTAAAGGCAACTAAATCACTTTTTCAGGGAGAAGATTTACAACTGGTCATGTTATCTTTGGTAGAATCTGGAAAATCTGAAACAATTTTGAAGCAAAATATTACACCATGTGTTTGCAAGTACCTGGAAGATAATAAAATAAAGCCTGTTGCCCTAATGGTTTAGTCAAAACTGGACCATATCAAACCAGTCTAATTTTCTTGCTTGTCAGGAATATCCTTGCTAGTGAAAAAGTAGCAGGCAGTATGTTTAATACATATGGACCTTAGTGAAGTTCATTTTTCTGAGTCTCATTTATATGACATTCTCATCAGAGACCTAAAGACAGATCAGGCTAAAATTATGAAGAGATAGGAGGATAAAGAGTTAAAAAATACTTATTGGAAAGAAGCTATAACAGATTTTCAAGCAAAACAGAAAGTGAACTGTTTGACCAGTTCCAGGTGACACTTTTCTAAATGCCTTGAGCAGTGTCTATACTGAATTTTCATGGATGCCTCCAGGCTTGGGAAGACTGAAATCCAAAATTACTTCAACCACTCAGCAAGCTAAGCTGAAATTAGTATGATGAAATGCAGCAAAGTCCCCTTTGTTGCAAAAAGAGTTGTTAGCTGAGCTACTTGGTCCCTCCAGTTTTGGTTCCAAGTTGTGTACACACACGTGTGCACCCACTGTCCACCCACTCATTAGCTTGGTTCTGGCCTCTGCAAAAACTTCTGACTTGGAGGATGCTCCAGACACGAACCCTTGATGGTAGGTCTCACAGCTAAGGCATATACTCCCGCTGCAATATCATTTTTCTCTTTGCTATCCAAACACTTTTTCTTTGTAGCTTCCCTGTCCCATGTTATGTTCTGGGATTTTGAAAGCATCAGTTTTTCTACATTTGAGCACCTTCGCTTTAATTTAATCCCATTATGAAGATGCTGCAACAGTGGACTACTTCAAGTAAACTCACCCTAAAGTGCTGCTGCTTGAAACTGGTGCTTATGAGAGAAGAAGAGGGCAGAACAAATGACTTCAACCATAACTTCTACCTACACTGAGTCACAACAGGATATCTTCATTTTAAAGCTAGAATTTATAAACGATTTCTAGTGAGGTGCACAAACACAACAAATTCTAAAGTATTTAAATCAAATTGAAGCGATCAAACTGAATAGAATTATTTCTGTGTTTAAAATGTAAAGAGCCATTTTGATCCAGTATTATCTTTCTGTATTTTCCAATGAAAAGACCAAATCCTGAACTTTTTCCGTACTGTTTAATATGTCTATATTCAGCTTCAGCTGAAGTCAACAAGAATTTAGCTCTTCAAAGAATAAGTACAGATTATATCCCCGTTAAGAAAGATTATATAAAATACACCATGGGTGTATGATGTGCTAAATATGACACTTCAATTGCATAGCACACAAAGAGAAGAATATTTCTTTTTTAAATTACGTAAAAAGGAGAAAATTACCATTCAAGTGCCTTGCCAGCTTCCTTAGATTCCAATTAGATCTGCTATGCTAACGAGAAACTTGTGCTAAGAACATTTCTCCTTTTTAGCATGCACAATGTGACTTCATGTCAAAAAGCAGCAGGATGAGGCAGTCAGCAGCATGTTCCTATGGGGAAATATCACACGTAGTTGTTTTCTAAGGTGAAACACAGGCTAGAGGGACTCAATTGTCATACTGGTTGTTACCACCTATAATTACTTTTAAAGATTCATGTCCTGTAATGATCCAAGACACTCCTGTTATCTCTTTACAGTGATTGATCTGAAACATCTGTCATCTACAGTCACAGGCTAAGAGAGCTATTTTGCTTAAGAATGATAGGAAAAGCCAACATTGTCATTGAGTTACAGTATGTTATGCATGCATAATCAAAAGTGTCACACAACAGTCTCCAGCTGAAGATTTAATGGCATCTAAATTGAAGCCATAGAATTTTTTTATGCGAGGTGGCAGTGTAAACATGTTTGTTTACAAGCCTGCTGCTCAGCAGGTCTGATGTGGCAAAGCATCAGCAGAGGATGACAAAGTGGAGCCAGTTTCTGATGCCTTCAGCCCCTGCCAAATCACTCCTGCTCTGATAGAGAAGGACAGATTCTCAACCTTTTGCTAGTTTAGATAATCTGTTAATTACTCTTCCTGTTTATTACCTCACAGAGGCCAAGCTCAAGAAATTTGATTACATGGAGAAACCTCCCAGTGACCTCGAAGCATTTGTAAGACAAGCTTTCGCACAGATCTAAAAGTCATTAACTTATGTGTATTGGATTTCTTACTTTGCCTTAATGTACAAAGCATGACAAGGTATTTGTAATGTGTAATTAGTAAAGACAAGCTGGCTTCTTTGGATTAAATAATAACTGAAGGCCAGATTGTAAATAGAACTCATTAAAGATATTTGGATGTGCTTTACCTCAGAAGCTAGCTCTGGTATGAATTTTGGCTTCACATTTAAAACAGACTGATACGGCTTAGGGGAAACTGGCATTTTTTTTGTTATTTCCCCATTCACCTTTTCACATTATGGAGAGAACAGGACAGGAAAATCTGGAGCTGATTTTTTCTGGCATGGCTGAAAGGCTAGAACAAGGAACCTTTGCCTCACATGTAATTGACTGTCCAGTTTCCAATGGATAGGCATGAATTTGATGAGTTTTTCAGTTACACAGAGTTAGTCAGAAATTGTCAACTATGTGCTGCACAAAAGCAAGATTATTTTTAAAAATCTATTGATTAAAAAAAGATAAAATGAAAGAGAAAAAACTCACCTTCAGAAATGTGCATTTTTGTACGTCTTTGTTAGTGTATGTGTGTGCTTATGTGCATGCATTTGAAATTTTCTTTCAGAAAGCAATGTATCTTCTAACATATCAAATAACTTTCTTTAGAATTCGACACATCTGAAGACACAGAGAAATACTAGTTTTGATCTTTGGGGCTCCTCATAGGAGCCACAGGGAAATCCACACTTGCTTTATCTGTCACTTACTGTGGTTATTGGAAGCAAGAAATCCAGTTCATATAAAACTTATGTAAATAAACACTGCAAGACATTTTCCATCAAAGTTAAAATACTGAGAAAATGTTGGACTCTGAGGTAAGGAGACCTTATGTAATTGGCACATTAAGAAAAGTATACATTTCATATATATGAATCACGATGTTGCGTATTAAAAAGAAAACAAAAGAGAATGAAGCAGATTTCTGAAACGTATCAAAATTCAAGGAGTCCTGCTGCAGTGGTGTTTCCATTTTAAGCCAGCCTTCCCCAAAGCCTCACCCGAAATGCGTGACATCCCTCCAAGTGCCCAGCTCGCCGTTCCAGATCATTAGTGTGATCCCCACTGACACACCGTATGGCAGGGAACAGCTCCTCTCGGAGCCACGAGCAATACCAAGCTGTTAATGATGCCCTCAGCCCAAAACATGTATTTTAATGAATGCGGTGAGAACTTTCAGTTCTCAGCACGCAGACATCACTGGCAAACACTCAAGGTTGTGTTTTGCTGCCATACCCCAGAGAGGCAGATACACATTCACACATCCATATTCAAAGATTAACCCATGTCAAAGTGGGAACGTGCCTTGTTTCATTCTGCAAACTCACAGTGGCTGCAGAAAGCCACCTGAAGAGGTGAAGAGGTCAGGGTAGCTTAGGAAAGAGTCTACAAATGGGTTTGATAATGTGTAATGGGGAGAGTGAGAACTCTTCTGATGGATTCTGGCTTTGAAGTTTTAATATTTGATATTATTGTAAGGAAGCCTGAAATGCGAGGGGAGCCTTTTGTGAATATTTTTAGGCCACTGAATCATCTCAGTTCCCCACTGCTAGGTCAAATGGTGTGGAAGCTCTGCAGCAGCACAAGCTTCCAGCACGTTAAGCAAGAGCAATATAAGCACATCCTTTCTTCTCCCTTGCTTGCTCTCTTTTTTTCTTTTTTTTCTTTTAAATTTCAATTTCAACTAAAAATGGACCAAAAATAAATAGCCAGCAGCTAAACACCCAATGACAGAACACAGATCAAATAAACTATTAACGGACATATGCACAGAGAACTGGCCTCTGCAAACCCGAGGGTCAGCTTTCCATGTTATGAAATTCCATTGTTGAGGCCAGATATTTGAAACAAATATGACTTTATTGAAGCAACTAGATACACAGAAAATTTTCCAGAGTGATCGTCACCTAAAAGAGACAGAAAAAGAATAGTGGGGAACTGCAAATTCACTTTACAGTGCATTTCACCCCATAGGCAAGAAAGACATGGATTAGATAAGCACCAAAACACACTATAAATTTACTCGACTGAACTGGAGGATTTATAGTTTTGGATACATGGGGGAAATTCTAGTCCTGTCCATGTATCTGAGATTTCCTTTCCTCATCTTCCCCACTTTTCCCCCACTTCTAGCAAGAGCCAGACCAGAAATAACACCATCCCCTCCCTTCCTTGCCATTTGGGCCATTTCAGGGTAAGAAGAAAGGATGTTAGGAGGGCTGAAGGCAACAGCTGTGCAGTGCCAGGAGTGAGCTGGAGAACAGTCTGCTTGGGATTTGTCCAAAGTAACGCTCTGGACCATCAGCAGAAGTGGGGAGACAATGAATTCTCTACCATCTTCCACACGTCTGCTATAAATATGAGGGAACAATCCTTCCTCTGTAGCAGTGATCATGAACAGTTGTAGTGGGGGGAAACAGTTCTTCCCTCTGTAGTTATAAAATGGTAAAATCCCATAAATGGGATTTTAATGCCATTAAAATCACCACCAGGGGGTGGTGACCCTGGAAGTTTTGAAGTTTTAACCAATGAGCACTTCTGTGAAATATAAACATATCACACTTAGAACGGAAGAGAAGTAGTTGTAGTTTGGTTGTAGAAGAAGTGGCCATGTTGTAGGAGCCATGAGGAGAAACAGCAGCAGCCCCACTGGGGGCTGGGCCCCCCCCAGCCCCCAGCGGGGGGCTACAGAGACTTGGAACAGTGTTAAGCTGGACTATGTGTCTGTAGCTATGAGCTGGGGGATGTATCTCCACTGTGAGCCGCAACAAGAGATACTGAAAAGCAGCAGCAGAGATGGCAGTGAACAGAGGCTATGGCTAAAAGCCAACAGATAAGAACTGAACTGTAGAAGCAGCAAAACAGCGTGCAGCCAAGGAAGATACAGAGTTGTTTAAAGAGAGAGCAGAGAGAGAGAGAGAGAGCAGAGAGAGAGGAAATTGGGGTAAGAACTGAAAAAAATAAAACCCCATACCCCTCTGAGACCTCCGAGAAAGGAGGGAGATGGACTCCAATTAAGGAGAGGGGTCTTGGAGTGCTGCAGCACAGGAGAGAGAGGAGCTGAGAAGCTCAAAGACATCCTGAAGCTGAACTGGGATGGAGAAGGAATGCAGAGGGGGGTGACCTTGGCCCCCCCTCACTGCTGCTGCCAAGCCTAGCAGCCTGAAACAGAGCACAGGAGCTCTGGTAGAACTCTTGAGGCAAAGGCTTTCAACTGAAAGCTGCCCAAGATGTTCTGACTCAGGGGTGAACCCCCTGAGGAAGGGACTTTCACGAAGATGCCCCTGCACTTTGTGATATGACCGTGGTGAAGCGAGTTTTGTCCCTGCTACGCAGCCCACGGAGGAAGACCCTCGCTTGAAAGACGAGTGGCCGAGGGGGTTTGGATTTCCCCCTCGTGTGTGCTGGTAGAAATCCAGCTATCAGCTGCTGCATGAGAAGAAGATAGATGACTGCTGCTCTAGAGAAACTGCTGCTCTGAGACTGGAAAGGATCTTTCCTTCTTCCGTCCTGGACTTTTATTTGGAGGGGAGAAGAGATTTGATCCATTGTAAATGCTTATGTCATGGTAGAGATAGCTAAGATTATGTATATGATGTATTATAATATTTATTTGTACAGTCATTGTAATATATTCCCTTTCCCCCATTTAAGTCTCGTGTGGTTGTCTGGAAAACCCATCTCACATTAGGCTGAGATGTGAGAGGGGGTTGAAGATAGGGAATTAGATTTTTGGGGCTCTCAAACCATGACAACAGTTTATTGTGGAAAAGGGAACCTAGCTTGTGTTCCCCACTGCCACAGTCTCCTGCAGCTGGGATGAACAAATATTTCTGAGGATTTAAATGATCAAAGATCTCTATTCTTTCAAATAAAAGAAAGCTCAGTAAAATGGATGCATCTCATGGTATCTGAGTTGTTGTGCCTTATAGCCAGAAGTTTCACTTAAAGTAATTTGCATGAAAATAGTGCAGATAACTCTTTCCACTCCACTGATGCTGAGATGTGAGGTGTACATGAGAAGACAGAACTTCAGAGGAATCAGATTGCTTGTGGGCAGTGTAGAGTACTTTTGTAACAGGGGATTAGGGGACTTCTTATCAAATGCTGAAAACAACTCAGGAAACAAAGGCAGTTAAAGGAGTTTATACTCCACGTAGGCAGAAGCAAAATCAAAAGCAGTTTCCAGAGAAGATGAGGATGTAGACGTGTCCTATCCTCCCCCTCTGAGCTAAGCAGCAGAAGAAAAAAGCCATTTTATTTGTATCAGACATATCTTTTTTCTCAGATGTTGCTGAAATACACATCTGCTCTCTTCAATAGGAACAATATCAGCAACTGTTTGGGTTTTGCAATTTTCCCGTTTTTCATGGCATAATCACAAGGGATTCTGGTGTTTTTCAGTTGCAATCCCACAGAAAAACATACTTTAGTGGCATACCTTGAACACACACAAAGACTTTGGTTTTTTGGCTCTCCTTTAAGCCGCACTGTCACACTGCCCATTCAACAGGCACAGTAAAAAACCCAAAGTTAGTGACTGCACCCACACTAACCAAAACTAATAAACAAGAGAAACTTCTCTCTGGTTGTGAAATTATCATATGCAGCTTGATGAGAAAGCTTTTTCTCCAAAAGCATGTGATGCTAGTAGTCATTTTAGGATTGCTGAGATTTAATCTTTTTTCCCACACCCTTCTGCCCCCAACCCAAGCACCCCAAATTTTCAGTCATGTCTCTCACCTCCTCTTGGCCACTTTTCCCATAACCAACTCTGCAGTAGTCACCACCAGGATATGCTTTGCTCTCACGGAAAAACCAAGAGGGTAGGACTTGGCCCAGGTCACTCAAAAGACCTCAGCGCTGTAGAGGGTTCATTGCAACGGCCTCCAGATCTCTACAGGACAACTGCCAGGGCAGGGAGGGCCTGACCGTGGCTGACAGGGGCCAACCACAGGATTCCACTTACTCCTTCAGCAATAGCTCTGGCAGTAGGAGAAACCACAGTCTGCTTTTCTTGGTAATTTCAAATACCAGGTTACTTTATAGCAGTAAAGCTGCAGTTCTGTTTTGATAATCGAGTCAGATTTATAAATAATATGGAATAAAAGGTTTATTGGGATGTCCACGTAACAATCACAAAAATCAGTGAAAGGTTGTTTTTGTCCAGTGTACCTCATGTTAGGGTCTCAATAGAAATAGGAAATAACCTTCAAAATTCCTGTAGGAAGTAAGGTTAATGTCAGTCAACATCAGAGGCTGATCTGTAGATATTTATCTGAGCATTTCCAATATCCATTTATATTTAATAGGTAAAGGAACCACCAAAGGCACAACTCTGGAGAAAAACAAACAAACAAACAAACCAAAAATAAATTTTAAAACCAAACACCAAACCATTACAAATGTTTCTAAGAGACCAAATAAAGCTGTGCAAGATTCCGGAGAAACCATTACTTAATTTCATTGCCTACCAGTGAGTCTGGGGAGACTAGTTCAGAGGGAGATATCTGCCCTGTGAACACACACAATTAACTGAGACAGCTCATCCAAGACTTCCTACCAACTTATGTATTTTTTAAAAGCAGGTTCTGGGATCATATCTTGGACTTCTGATTTTTAGAATTTTCAACCACTTGAACTTAAAAAGCGAACTATAAATCAACTCCTCCCCACAAAACCAGCTGTGGATGGTTCAGGAACACGGTGCTTTGACTTATTCCTCAGGTCCAGTCACAGAAAGTGAGCCCAGAGAGAGTTCTGTTGCTTTTTATGTTGTGATCCTCCAACAATTGTTTGCTAATGTGGAAATAAACAGCTATGAATTTTATTTTTAGAGCTTTCCATTTCATAGTGCTCTAACATTTGGTCATATTTCTCACACACAATCATGTGTTGTTTGTATCTTTCACACACACAGAAAAAATCTTTTCCACAGAGGAAGGAAATTGAAATTCTAGTCTATTTAGGATTAAACTGAGTGTGGCTTCAAGTTCTACAAATCAAAGTTGTGACAGCTTGCAACTATTGTCCCATTTAATGAGTTAATGTCTGTACAGAGTTTTGATCATCTCAGACATCATATAAATTATGTGTATTATTATGAATTCATCTGATTTCATGAGAAGCTGTACATTTCACAGTATCTAGTTTTGATGCATCTCTAAGGATTTATCTGAATTTATAAGTTTTCCAAAGAAAGTGATCCTAAAAAACTTTCCTAGTATGGATGAAATTTTTCCTAGGAAAGAAAGCAAGAAGAGAAAGACAACACCAGTCAGCAGTTCTGTTCCCTTACAGAAACAGCTAATAGTACCTCTCTGAGCTGTACAAAGATTTTCTTGCCATTACACATGCAATAAACATGCAATTTTCTTGCATACATAACTGTAAGAAATTGATTATAATTGCCAGTGTGGATATAACCAAAAATTTCAGGTATATTCATTTCCAGGACGCCAGAGAGTGCCCCAAAGAAAGTTTCAGATCCTGCAGCAAGCTGGCAGCTGTAATATCAGGTTACAGGATGATGGCTGGACTGATCCTTGCAGGTGATCTTTTGATCAGACGGCAACCCCAAGGGTCTCACCATCGCTCTTATCCACACTGTCCCTCATCAGAACTGGTCACCAGATCACTGGTCGGACTGAACAGTTGTGTTTCTTGTTCCCAGAGGAACAGACTGGACTACAAAAGCACACAGTAGTTAGAGGTGACAGTTTACTGTGCAAGTCCCAATCTGAAATGAATGTGGCTGGTCAAAATACTGCAAAAATAACATTCATATCCCTAATGAGAAAAGAAATTGAGCCAGCAAACAATGAAGTATTGAGGACTACAGATTTCATCTTGCTGCACAATTCTTGTAGTTCATGCACTGTCTTGCACATAGGGAAAAATGTTTTGATACAGAGATAAAATGTCTTGTGTTGGACATTCCCAACATCTTGGGATTCTTGCATTAGCATTTCATAATGGAGTACCCAAACTCTAAATACCAACCAAAAAAGTATAC
Organism: Pseudopipra pipra; assembly: GCF_036250125.1. Classification (NCBI taxonomy): domain Eukaryota; kingdom Metazoa; phylum Chordata; class Aves; order Passeriformes; family Pipridae; genus Pseudopipra; species Pseudopipra pipra. The sequence continues at coordinate 26,163,917 of NC_087556.1, read as the reverse complement.
TCAAATTACTTTCACAGTAATTTTTATGCAACCTTTCATTTTCTGCTGCTATCTGTAAATAAATAAATAAATGAATAAAACGTTGATGGTCCTTTCTAGTCTGATAGCATATTCCAGCCTTTGATCCCCATGAAGGGAAGATGATCAGAAAAGCATATAATATGTGTCAAAGTCTGACACTGATCGTCTTTGCACTGGTTCCTTCATTTACAAGATTATGTTCATGTGGCAACCTTGATGGAGCAGCATTAAATAAGATAAGCCACTAGAGTCTCTTACAATACCATGACAGTATATTTTCATGAAGATGTGACTCAAAATATAAAGAAACAAAACCACATTGTAACTCATTCCAAAACTATGTTCTGAGGTTATTTACTTCCTAGTTAAGGCTAAGGATGGAGGGAAAGATATGGAAAGATTTTTTTAATCTTCCAGTTTTGGAATGTAGTTTGTTAAATATTCTTCAGAGGCTGTACTGCATCTCCTCACTGAGCTAGATGAATCTATAGCTACAGAAGAGCTCAAACACGTTCTAAGTCCCAGACTAACTCTCTCTGATTTTGAGGAGATAGGAATACAGATGAGTCCCATGCTTTAGGAATCCCACCTCAATCCATCCTGTCCTAAGACCAGGGCGGCACAAGCAAGGCACAAAGGTATCTGTTTTTCGTTTTCATTCTTTATTCCATTGAAGAAAAAACAAAGTTGAACAGAAGGGCCAAGACCTCCATTGACTCCAAAAGCTCTACAACTTTTAAATCTGGAAACTGAAAAAGATGCCTTTTCTTGAAGATGAAATGAGGCTGTGGCTCTGTTTTAGCAGGAAGGAAGCTGCCATAGAACCTTCTACCTTCCACATCCTATGACAAGGATGTACAGCTCCAGTCTTCTCCAGCCCATAGAAGATTAGTATTCCTTCCTCCTCTTTTCCCAGAGCAAAATCAATGGAATAAATCTATCATTAAGACATCCTGTTTCCAGAGAAAAAATTTTCAAACATAAATGCTTTTAGTTACTGAAGTTTTACTGCCATGTCCTAGTTTATTCTGTGATGCTCCAACTTTAACTTATACTAAGGACCCAGTAACCACAACTTCAAATAAATCTCTCTCCAACTTGGTTTTCTCTCAGCACGTAGTAAATCAAGTGGTTGTTCCTATATTTTGATCTTTTGAAGTAAAAATTCAGTTCATTGCTTTGGCTCCGAGAGAGGGATGCAGCTAATAGATGTCACACATCAACAGTTGCAGTGGCATTTCCTCTACTGCAGTGATTCTTTCTAAAGAGCAAAGGTTGTTGTTGCACAGAGCTTAATTATTTTTGGTCATTCCCCAAGACTGCATTAATAAACAATACTAGAAACTGAGGACTTCCAGAAACAACCCCATCTTCTCCAGTTTCACACTCTTGGCTTCATACTATTATTCTCTAACACAAATTGAGAGTCACATGGATGTTTTTCACAAGAAAATAAAGGAGAGGAGAGGAGAGGAGAGGAGAGGAGAGGAGAGGAGAGGAGAGGAGAGGAGAGGAGAGGAGAGGAGAGGAGAGGAGAGGAGAGGAGAGGAGAGGAGAGGAGAGGAGAGGAGAGGAGAGGAGAGGAGAGGAGAGGAGAGGAGAGGAGAGGAGAGGAGAGGAGAGGAGAGGAGAGGAGAGGAGAGGAGAGGAGAGGAGAGGAGAGGAGAGGAGAGGAGAGGAGAGGAGAGGAGAGGAGAGGAGAGGAGAGGAGAGGAGAGGAGAGGAGAGGAGAGGAGAGGAGAGGAGAGGAGAGGAGAGGAGAGGAGAGGAGAGGAGAGGAGAGGAGAGGAGAGGAGAGGAGAGGAGAGGAGAGGAGAGGAGAGGAGAGGAGAGGAGAGGAGAGGAGAGGAGAGGAGAGGAGAGGAGAGGAGAGGAGAGGAGAGGAGAGGAGAGGAGAGGAGAGGAGAGGAGAGGAGAGGAGAGGAGAGGAGAGGAGAGGAGAGGAGAGGAGAGGAGAGGAGAGGAGAGGAGAGGAGAGGAGAGGAGAGGAGAGGAGAGGAGAGGAGAGGAGAGGAGAGGAGAGGAGAGGAGAGGAGAAAAAAGAAAGAAAGAAAAGAAAAGAAAAGAAAAGAAAAGAAAAGAAAAGAAAAGAAAAGAAAAGAAAAGAAAAGAAAAGAAAAGAAAAGAAAAGAAAAGAAAAGAAAAGAAAAGAAAAGAAAAGAAAAGAAAAGAAAAGAAAAGAAAAGAAAAGAAAAGAAAAGAAAAGAAAAGAAAAGAAAAGAAAAGAAAAGAAAAGAAAAGAAAAGAAAAGAGAAAAGAAAAGAAAAGAGAAAAGAAAAAAAAAGAAAAAGGAAAAGAAAAAATTTTCCTTCAATCACTATCAGAAGAATAAGAAAATAACACATAAACCAAGTAGTAGGCTGAAAAAACACAGAACCAATGAGTCGCATTATTCACTGGGATACTGATAGATGCTGCTGGAAAAAGCATGATACAAAGACCTAATTGAAACAGAAATGCAGCTGTTGCTGGGGTGGAACTAACTAACAAAGTGTATGTAAAAAGTAGCAGGAATGAAGACATATCACTGAAACTGAAGGTGAAAGAAAAATTAGGTTCTGCCATTACCCCAAATGGCAAAGTCTAGTTTGGGAAGAAAACAGGGGAGGGCCATTATCATAGTTGGAGATAGGTAGAAGTGCAGTATTACATCCATCTGTCAGATAAAGACCATTTCCTGCAGAGGCCTCCAGTTCTGCAGGCTAATATCTTAGTTCAGCAATCAGCTTGTGAGAAGAGAAACGACCTCTGAATCACCTAGATTTTCCCCTCAATTCCTCCATTACAAGAAGCAGACTCTTTCTGACTCAACTTAAACATGTGAGATGGGGTGAGAACACAGCATGAGCAATTAGAGCTACAGAACCTAAACTTTTATGGTCTGCATCTTTTCTATAGCAAACATAAGTTTTAAAGGCTCCAAGGGTAACTTAGCCTTTTTGTTGAGGAAGAAAACAATTTTCTTACCTGACATAATTCTTCACACAAGGCCAATCTAAATATACAGTTTTATTACCATCATTTACAGTTCTGAAGGAATCAGAAAGCTTACCTAACTGGAAAAGATTGATATCTCCCAGTTTCAGAGTTGGAACTGATAAAACTTAAAGGGAAAAGACCCACAAACTACAACACAAAAAAACCTCAACAAACCAAGAAACTTTGAGAATAATCTCATGTGTTTTTCACCAGCTGCTGTATTTATTTACCCCCCACTGTCCTCTCTGCAATAGACAGGCCTTTAATACAAGCACAGGAGACAAAAAATTGCAGATTACTCTTTGACCCCTGTAGACTTCAATCAATAGAATCACATGTGATCTGAAAATTAAATCCCTGAGGTTTTCATGCGTGTGAATGAGAGTGCAAATACCAGGACTACTGACAAGGCTGTAATCCTCTTGCACAACTGTATCACTTCAGCTGAAACAATATTAATGTTGACATTTGACAATGGATGCATGCATTGCTGAGAAGGAGAGTAAGACAAGAGTTAAAATGAAAGAAATCTAATAATCAAACCACTAATGCTGTAGCACTAGCTTTCATTCTGTTATAAACTCTGTATGTTATGCTTTGTTTTTCATGCTACCGGAATATTTTAGAGTGTTTTTCTTGCAACACTGAAGTGTAAAGGAATTTTAAATAACATGAAAGGGTACAAACCTAATCAAACAAAGTCTATGCTGTAAATACACCCAATCATTCTCTTAGGGTAACACTAAGCATCAATCAAAGTTATGTTATTTGTTTGTGACTTGCTGGATCCAGTTCTTGAAGGCATGTTGTTTCTGTGTTCCAAAGAGCTGCTTTCATATGGAAAGAACTGATTGTAGCATCAACTAGGGTAGGTTCACCTAAGGACAGATTTTGCCTATGGCTCTCAGTGGTCTATATGGGAGTCTCAACTTCACTGGAATGTGAAGACAACAAAAGTTTCTTGACTGCTCTATAGAGATCATTTCTAAAGCCCAGTAACAAAAGAAAAAGAAAAAAAGGTGAAATAGCCCAGCTTGGAAGTGGAGCTTGAAGTTGTTGAGAAAATGCAAAGTATCTTCTACTGTTACTTAAATCATTATCATGATTAGAGATAAACTTCAAAGGGAAGAGATCCACACTCTGGGTCGAAGCACTTAAATTAACGGATAATGTTTTAATCTATCTTCATCTTTCTCTGGCTGTTACTGACACCTCTGACAAGATCTGGGTTGATCTTTTCGCTTCTTCCTCATCAAACACAACTTAGTGACATCTGGGTCAGAACAAACCTTAGGTGAGAAGATCATGTAACCTGGTCTGCAATACAGAAGGCTGGAGTCAAGGAATAAGAAACAGGAACTTGGCATGATGGAAGCAATGCACCTGTAACTTCTGTCATTTAGATTCAGCCCCATGAAAAGGGCCCAGAACCACGAAAGGTGAAATGATGTGATGACCAAGCAGATCCAGCCAACTCATCAGGCAATGCTTCACAGATTTTTTTTTTTTAAACCCCACTCTTAATTTTCCACATTAAAAATGAATTAACACATCACAGGAGCACATCCTCTGAAGCCCTAACATTAGTATGCATTTTAATAGCTAATTAAAAAACTTTAACCTCTTACAATTGCCAATAAATTCTAGACAGGACCTTCTCCTTGAGCTCCAAACCAAGAGAGAGGAGAAAAGATAGGAAATGAAAATATGCCAGTATTGCAACTGTAGATGATAAGCAGAAACACAGATTTTCATGTTACTTTTTATGAAGGACTCACTGTGGGAATCTGACATTAATTTCAGCCAGCAGTCTTTCAGAGGAACTATTTGTCTTTCTGGTTTTGATTTGTGGGTTTCACACTCATTCACACTAACTTTTTATTTGATTATTATTTTCAGAAGCGTAAAGGGAGAAATTTAAATATGCTCATCTTTCACAGCTCCCATTGTCTTTAGCTGCACTGCAACCAGACAGGGCATTCAGAAGAAGATTAGGAAAAAAAAAAGCTATTTCTGCTTTCTCTCACAGCATTCTGACAGATTTTATGATGTACTTGTGTGATGGTGACAGTTACTCATATTCCAAGACCTGAAGTTCTATATGGTTGTCCATCTGCATCAGCTTTCCAAAAGTTCCTCTGCAAACTCCATATGCATACATTTCAAATCCCAAGAGAGGGGAGCAAAGAATATGATATTTACAGAGTTTACAATGAGAGTTTATTTGGACTTTTATCACAAAGGCTCTGTAGTAACGGTAAAGTCTATTTTCCTCATACAAAGGAACATAGAGCAAATATAACACCAAAGGTTTTACAGCGGAGTTCCTACAGTTTGAGAAAACTGTTGCAGTTGGATTACTTGAGTATTCATATCTTCAGAGGAATTTCCTGTATTCTTTGTGGCTGTTTGTACTATCTAAACAGATTTTTAAAAAAATCAATATAATTAAGATATATCCTCTTCTGTCATTATCTTACCAAAACTGGTCCATGAGTTGCAAGGTAAGCAGAGACACAGACATGCTGTGCTATCAAGCCTAGTTTCCTTAGCTGGAAAGGAGCTGATGCCATGCCAAAGGCTGAGTACTGATGCGATCTGGAGTTCTCACATGTGAACCTTGGCCTCAGGCACCTGCATACATCCAATATATACAGGCCAATGTCTACAGCAAAGAAAGGCAGATTTCATAAGAATAAGGGTTCTACACAATCATGCAGAGAAGGCATAGGACACAACACATAGTGAGGGAAAAGTACACAGAGCTGGCAAAAGGCATCACTGAGCTGACACCATGTAGTTTTATATCAAGCTCAGGTATCATGTTTCAGGTGGGAAAGAGAGGGTTTAAATTTTCAAACCAATTAGCCTTCCCCGCCTCTTCCTTGGACTCAGATAAACATTCTTTTCAAGAATGATTAAATAGAAAAAGGAGCCAGTATTAGAATCTGCTCATACCTTACACTGCGGAGAAAATTTAGTCTGTAAATTAGTACCATGGTACTGCAGGAAATTATACTGTTGAGAGAGGAGAAGAAGGAGGACTTCAGATACTTTGGGCAAGAGTTTAGAGAGAGATCCTAAAGTCCTGGTTTGGATGCATTCTTACTGTCCGGAGTCAGTGATGAGCTTTCTGCAGCTCCTTCTGATTCCAAAAAGGCAAAAGACTGGAGAAGGCATCAAACCTCCCATGAATTGGAGAATTCTGCTCTTTATGTCCTACTTCCAAACAGGCAGGACTAAAGATACAATCTTGAGGCAGGGCAGTAATGGGAAATGCAGGAAATTATACCTGTACTGAAAAATCCAGAACCACTTGCGTCGATATGCTCCCTTTGGGGTTTCGTTGTCACTAGAAACTAAAAACAAAACAAAATACCAAACCAAGAACAAAAAACCCCAAAACTGAAAACAAACCCCCAAAAAACAAAAGCAAGCAAAAATCCCCAAACAAACAAACAAACAAAACCAAAAACCCCAGATGATTTTTAGGGATGCCATTCAGGTTTGGGTGAGAGAGCAAAAATGGAATTTCCCTTCACAACACATTTCTGCAAGTGTGGTGTTTTTTTTATGATGAATCTAGAAAATTCAGCAATGCCGCACCCACGGGGCCTTCCTGGGGAACTGCTCTCTCCCCAGGGAGATGGCCTTTTTCTATTTCACTAAGACCATGAAGGAATTAATACTGCTAAACATAAACACTTAAAGAAACAAAAAAGGCAGTTCCCTCTCCTGGTATCTGCTGCATCTCCACGAGGGGTCTCTGCAGACGCAGCTACGGCAGCAGGTGCTCAGCGACGCGAGGCCCCGGCCAGGGCAGGGGATGCGAGGAGCAGGCAAGGAGAGCAGTGGGTGACGTGATGAGGTGGTGGGATAGGTGGGTGATACATAGTGGGATGTGATGGGTGAGTGATGTGATGGGTGAGTGATGCAGTGGGTGGGCAATGCATCAGGCAGGCAATGCGATGGGTGGGCGATGAGATGGGTGGCTTCACGGCTGCACCAGGTTTCATGGCAAACTAGGGAAGAAACCAGAAGCATATGGGTGTGCTATACCCCCTCGTATACCACCCCACCCCTGTGATAGTGCCACATAGGACCTGCACCCTCAGGACAGTGCTGAGCTCCAACCTTACCCATGGACAAGGCGACTTTGGTGCTAGCACAGCTCGTGTTCTGTGCTGCTCTGCAAGGCGCTTCCTTGCCCAGGCTGGGCATATACTGTGCTAACACTGGGACTTAAACACACACCCTCAGCCCCAGAGGCCAGCAACAACTGCAGAGCTGGGCATTCACTTGGAAATAACTGCGCACAGCTGTGGTAGATAAAGTTTTCTACCCTTTTCCTCACTGCATTAGTTTTCACTACAGACAGAGTGGAAGTAGGAGCTTTCCAAGGCTTTTTAATTCTTTTGAATAGCCCTGGCGTTCCTGTTGTTCCCTTATTAATACTTCCTCCCTGCAGTAGTTTGTCAATGCAAGACACTAAGCTGCTTTTTTTTTGATGGGACAACCTAAATTGATCATTATTTTGAAGGATGCTTTACTTTTTCTTCCATTTGAAACTTACGAATTCTGACAATTAATGCTGCAGGCATTGTGCTCACACTCTTCTTGTTTGTCTGTTTGTGCATGTGCACTTACATTTAACTGTCAGAAAAATAGTCAGTTTCTATAATAGAATTATGAAAAATATAGAAAATAGTATTCACTTTAATAAAAGACTTGTGGCTTCAGTATGAAGCTGGCCTATAAGCAGTATAGGCAGTGAGACTTCTCTTGCCTGGCTAAATTTTTGCAATTAATTTCAGGTTATCTCATACCTTGGAAAACTGCACTGAAACATGTAAATCAGAGAAGCTTTCTCCGTTACTTTCCTTTAAACATTACTATGTTTAGAGAAAAATTGCAGTCTTTCTCCTCATCTGAATCAGAAAATCAGATCTCTGTACACTGAGAGAAGCAAAAAATATCTGTCCTGGATTCAAATATTCCCAAAAGATGCCTAATCCTAGGCCTCAAACACAGCTGGTTTCTGTGATACCGAATGTTCTTTAATGTATGTAAGTTTTCCTGAGCACGGGGAGAAAGGCTCAAGGTTTAATGCTCTTGTTTTCGTGTTCACATTTTGATACAGAAAGCTGATCAGATAAAGGTGAAAGGCTATTTGATGCTTTCTTAATCCAATCAATATTACAGGTCTCCTTATCTCCTTAGTGAGTCACTGGTCTGGAAAAAGATCTTAAGGTACAAGACTCCCCCCACCTGCTCAGCTAAAGTAAAAGGCATCCCAAACCCTATCATAGCAGGAGATGAATGTTCAAGGTCTGAGACAGGTTCTGGTTCAGCAAACTCCAGTTTCCTTAGTCCCCAGAAAGAGAGAGCATCCAGAGCCCCACAGAGAGAAAAAATGAAAAAAAAGGGCAAAAGAATCCCAAACCAAAAAACCTACAAAAAATAATTTGAACAAGCACTTTCCTGTTTCACTGAATTTCTATCCTATGAAGCATTAACTATTTATAATGTATACAGCCTTCTCCCTGAAAGCTATGGGAGCCTTTTGCAAGAATTTTATGCAGGACTCAGATATTACAGTGCTTAATTCTGTGTTTACAAAGCTTGACAATAATTTACTCCAGATTTTATCATAAATTCTGTGTGTGTATGACTATGAGCAGTCTGAGGTACATATTTTCCCATGTTGCCTTCTAATGGCTTTTTCTTAAAGGGCAGGAGAGGCACTGTATTCATGTTGACTATGAAAAGGTCTAATTTCAAAGAGTGTAGACTTTCACACCAAACAAGGCATTCATCTTCTGCCTCTTTATTTGAATATGTCATTCCAGGTATTATTTCTTGGCTTTTGTAAGCAAAAAGAAGATAAAAACCAACTAGTGCAACCGAGATATGGACATCAAGCTCTGAAAATATCCCAGAGAATGAAAATAAAAGCAGACATGTCCCTATTATCTTTTCCCATCAAATTTTGTGTGTTTCTTATGCACATCATAATAATCAGCACTCTGCTTTGGCTCTGCTTTGGTTGATGTGATTGCACCCCAACACTGCCTCAGCACACTGCATGAGTGAGTAGAAGCCACCTTTCTCAGGAGCCTGAAGGTACCTGCATGGGTACATGAAACTGCAATTCCCTAATGCAATGGAAGCAGGGAAACTGTCACCAAGAGAAATCTGGCATGGAATGGGTATTTCATAGGCCCACTGAAGATGTGGTGTGCAGTGAAGTATAGTCAAGTTGATTTAGCATAGCAAACAACTACCCAAGGTAACCTGTATTATTCATATTCTTTACTTCCAAGGATAAAAGCACGTTTAATAGCTCCATTTAAAAGCACATTTTTGGGAACTTACAGCCACTTCTGAGTAATGGATCTATATTAGACTCCTTTGGGGCCTTATGGAAAAAGCTGTTTTATGGTTAATTTCCATTCTTTAAAGAAGGTTGAAGGAGGATTTGTAGAAAATAGCATCAGAAAGAAATTACATAAACCCATTCAAAACACACAGACCCATAGATTCCGTGAGACAGGCATTGAAATATTTTCCTGGTCCCAAGTATGCCTCACTGGGGAATTCTGGGCTCTTTTTCTTCCAGTTTGCAGGTGATCAAATGCCAGTGAACTAGTCCACATGGATTTTAGTTCTATCTATATAATCCAAGGGGATGAGAATTAGTAGTGACAGGGGCTAATTATGGTACTTGAACACAAGAATCTTAATTGAAATAAATCAATGTCAGCAATGATGGTAGGAAGAAAGAACTGATGGAAGAGATTTCAAATGGAAAAGAGGATACTGAATTACCCTTTTAAAATTTCCAGAAAGTCTGTGACTGTTTCAGAGCAGAATGCTTTTTTTCAAAGAGGAAAAAACAAAACAAAGCAAAGCAAAACAAAACTCACCACATAACCACCACCACATGCAACTGCTCTGTTTTATGTCACTTAGAATTATTGCCACAAGCATTTTGCAGACTTGAAATTGAGATAGGTTGCAGTTGTTATGACTATCTGGCTCAAAAATTCAAGTGAATATCTAAGAGAGAATATCTGAGAGAACTGGAATACAGAAGACAAAGACTAATTAAGAATATCATGGGTTGTGTTGCAGCTCAGTTCTCCCTAAGCAGTGTGATCTCTGGACAGATGGGCATTTGGGCTTTCCTGGGTCTCTAATGTTCCAGGATTTAGAAATATCTCAGTAAACAATTCTCTTCAATCTTTTTTTTTTCCCTTTTCATCTCTAATTAACCTAGTAGAACTGATAAAAATATTTCCAATTCAATTTTCTCTCGTCAAAAATGAAATGTGGTCATAAGAACTGCTAATCTTAACTTCTACCCCACCTCATAAAAGTTTAGGTGGTAAAGTTCTGGAACAAATTAGTGGCTGATAGAATATTTTGTTTAGTTCTTGTTTTTGCTGCACCAAATGAGGTACAGTCTAGTTTCCAGCATTTTTAACTCATTACTACACAGGTGCAGTCTCTTGGATGCATAAATCTACAAGGGTTTACAATGGCTTCATGTAGACAGCAGTGGCAGAAAGTAAGTAGACGCCATCATTCGTTGCCATGGAAGGCTCAGAGCTGTAGACCAGAGCAACTCAGGTACCAGAAGCTAATCATCAGCTATCCGTCCTCCCACTCTGGAAACAAGCTAATCCTTCAGAATTGGAAATGACCAAATCAAATTAGGAAAGATCAGCTGGCAACAAAATTTGTCTCTCCTGCTTAGACTCCATTTAATCTCAGTCCATGGTTTGCCTTGTTTTATTTCTTCTTCTACTCATTTTTTCTCCCTTCTTGTCTGTCTCTCTCTGAAGCAACACTGCATGTTAGTTACTCTGACAGTTTTATTGTCATGTATCCTCCTTGTTTATTGACACATGGCTAGACAGCTATTAGAAATTAATCAGAGGATTAATTACACCAAAGTCTACTCCTGCACACAACATTAAAGGCTGTTGTCAGAGCTGGATTCCATCCTTTTCCACAATATCTGGATTAGCCATGTGAAGCAGTACATTCCTCTGTTTAGCAGGGATGACAGTGAGGGTTGATCAGTGCTGAGGGTCAAACTTAAAGGTTGCCCTCAAGGCAAGGCATCAATGAACTTCACCACCAGACTCCTCAGGCTGGATTTCACCCTTCTACTTATCGTTAATGGGCTTGATGTGCAGAGTGTGACAAGGCCAGCTGGCCATGCAGGACAGAGATCTTTCCCAGCCTTGCCTCCATGTTCATTTTTTGTTTGTAATTTTCAGGATTATTTTGAAAAATTGTCCAAACACCAAAATAACAGCTAGAATCACCTAACATTCAGGATATCTGTTTAGGAAGGAGATTCAGAACTGCATCACTACTGGTTTGTAAAGTTAAAAAACCTGCTCCAGGAAACAACAAAACTGAACTTTATTCCTTTTTTTCCTCCTCTTCCTCGACAAATGCAAAAAGAACATTTCTCCCATTAAACCCTCATCAGCCAGTATATAGTTTTTTAGAAAAACATGAATTAACAATATGCCAGCAGCTAGATTGAGGTTTTATTTTACATGACCCAAATTTGGCCATGAATGTTTTTCCCATATATATCTGCATAATATTTCTTCACAAAAATATCTCAGTTATCTTTCACTTTTAATACCACTTCTTGGAAATACAGAGGTCAACAATTAATAAGCTCATTAAAACTTACAAGCTGCTTTGATTAATATTCCTTGTCTAGTTCCTTGAGAAATGTACTGTATCTCCCAGGCTAATGAAGACACGGTAGAGTTATTTACGTGTTTGTTAACAAAGCTGATTTGCATATAATTAACTGAAAAGAGCCCTGTGTTTACAATGAAAACTCTGCCAATCTCTTTTGCTAGGGTGTTTTGTGATAACAGACTAACTCCATACCAAATTAACAAAGTAAGTTATGTTCTTAAAAAACTAAATTAACTAAAAGATATACAATTTTGGAGGCCATAACTAATAAAAAATAAAGCACATATTAGAAAACAAACTGCCTTCTTTCAAATGCTGTTTATTTGGTCATGTGGGACTTTTTGTTGTATGCTCTCATTCTTTTAGTCAGTTAGATTGGGTTTTAGACATTTAAACAAATAAAGACTCTCATATTGGATTGCTCTTTCCTATGACCTACTTATGGAAAAAATTAGCACCATTTCAGCAAAGCCATGCTTTTGCACAGATGTCTTCTATGAAATTGCCTATTTTATACCTGTCATACACCCTGAAGCTCTAAATATGAAATGTTATATAAAATAACTAACAATTGCAGCCTGCAGGGTGACCAGACCTTAATTTAAAATATATTCCAAATCAGACAAAAATAAAAACATGGGCCTTTAATAATTCGCTTCCCATTTTGTAGGCTTTTCAGCACATGGGTCGTCATGGTTTCTTCACCAAAAGGGTTGTCAGGCATTGGGGCAGGCTACCTAGGGATGTGGTTGAATCATACTTGGAAGTACTTGGAGGTCGTGTAGATGTGGCATTTAAGAACATGGTTTGGTGGTAGATTTGGCACTGGTTGGTGGTTGGGCTTGATGATCTTGGAGATCCTCTCCAACCTAAACAATTCTGTGGTGCATGGGGACACTTAAGGGAACAAAATCATCTAGTTCTTGATCTGACTATGCTACAGAATCCTGTAGGACTTTGATTGTGTCATTTTCCTAAGGCTAAGAGTAATAGCTTTTAAAAAAATCAAGAACTATAAACCTATTAAAAACTTATTTACATCATGTTGTATAAAAACTGTCTGATCTCACTGAATACATTCAACTCCCAATCTACTCTTCTACAATTAATCCAAGTATTACTTCACATTCCCACTTTATACCCATTTCTCTCATTTATTCGTATATAAAACACTTTAAAAAAGAAAAAAAAAGACAGAATATCACAAGCTAATTTCTGCTGTGGACAAGAAGCTTCAGGAGATGTTCCTGAAGAACTTTATCTACACCAAGAAAAACTAAGGAACAGGGTAAGGCATTTAGGTTCTTAAATAAAAAACCCTCCATCTTAAAGCAGGGACAGAAAACAGTGATCAACAGAGATTCCAGATTTTCCAACATTTCTCTGCTTTAGTTGCTACCACAGCAGCAATACACAGCATACAAAAGAAAGAGAACTTATTAAAGGAAAACTCGTGGACACACTACCACTTCCAGTTGTGGACTTACATAAGATGGACAGAATCTGCCCTCTGCAGGGAAAAAACAAATAGTAAACTAACAAACAAATGACCCCCTCCCCCAGTGATCAGTAACAAGAAAAACAGTGCATCCAATATTGTTTTATCAGATCCGAGGAGGAAAAAAAATCCACAAACCCATCTCAAAGGAGCTGGAAGGGACCAAAGCAGGGAGGGGGAGAAAGGTGGAAATAGTATGACGTGTTTAGGGTCTTCCATTCCGCTGCTCTCATTCATTTCAGAGAAGTTGTTTTCTCAACAGTCTCCATAGTTGAGACACTTTATATGGCCCTTTGCTACTGCTGACCTATTTACAAAGCAAGAAGAGACCAATAAAGTGCAAAAAAGCAATATTTGGGGCAGCTGTTACTGGTCTAAATCATACCCAATTACCCAATGCAAGTAATAGAGAAAGACAAACTTTCCAACAAAAAATCTGATTACCTCCATGTGAAATGGCTCCACACCAAATTAAGTAGCTTCAAGTAAAAAAATAAAATAAAAATAGTAGCATTAGTATGTATTTTGAAATGCCACAGGGAAGTTGAAAGCTTCCTAGGCTAAGAGGTCTGTTCTGAAATACAGTATGCTATACAATAATTTGTTATTGTTTCATTTTAAGTGTATTGCAGCTGAAACACTGTTAGCCAGGATCATTGTAAACTAATGTGTGAAAAAGTACCTTGGTGACTAGTCCTACTGAGTACAAAATCTAGTGGTGTAGGAGAGACAGATAGTATAAGAAGCAGTTTTCAACTGCAAAAACAATTAGCAGACAGAGCATGGATTATTCAATGGTGTTAAACACAAAAGGACTGGAAAGAACCTGAGAGAGACACTAAAGAATGGTATTAAAAGATAATTCACCATTTTTTCCTGACCTAGGTCATTCTTATTTTCCCTCCTGCAACATTTGCAAAACTTTATCATCTCATAAATATTGCTAAAAGAAAAAAAAAGGAGATGGCACTAAAGAAAGTTTTTCTCCCATTACTCATGGATAATTCAAGTCACATACAGATGAATGGACATACATGAGTTTTATGCCAACTCTCATTTTGCTGCTTCATTATTAACAGTAGGATACTTACTCTAATCACAGTTGCTACTCTCTAGACAGAGTCTACAAAATACAATAACTATGAATCAAGCCATTTGCAAAAATTTACTGCTGGAGGTGGATGAATATTCCTAGAGAAAAACTGTGATGCATAGACCAAATGAGACTGATCTCAGCATTTCAAGTCTGAGAGAGCAAGACTGCTGTCGCTAAACTTGTTCTAGGTAAAACTGATAAACACACATTTTCTAGAATTCTTCTGCATGCATAATTTATTTAGAAGCTAACTTAAATATGGAAAAAACTGTACCACCTTAGAAAACTGCAGCAGTTAATTCAATGCTGTAAGGACAGAGCTGTGGAAGAGGATCCAGATGTAAAAGGATCAGGTCCCAAGAGTCTCTCTCACAACCTCCTTTGCATCATCCTGAAACATCGATGTGGTATTTACTGGTGTGGGTAGGCAGTCCACAGTAAATCTAATTAAATTGAGGAACAAAAGGACCCTGGAGTGTGTGGAACCATGAATGGAGCCTGACTTTTAGGCAATTCGCTCTGACTGATTGTATGTTCCCAAGGCTTTCAGAAAGTTTCTCTTTGGAAACAACTAAAGAGTGAAAAAGGGACTTTTCTTCCTACTGCAAGGTGAGGGAGTAGATAATCTATCTCATTAATTACATGGAAATCATCACCACAGCACACGAAGCCAAAGAAGAGGCCAGACTGACTTTTTTTTAATTATTATTATTGTTCAGTCACAGTGACAGAAAAATAAGTAATAAATCAGAATCAGAATCAACTTGATGGTTTTATTTTGCAACTCATCTTGCTATTGTGACAGCCTGACACTAATTAGCACTCAATGCACAGGGGATAGATTGCTGTGGCCAATGGATCTCATTAACTGCTGTGAAATTTTCATGCCAAGACCAAGCACGACAAAGTACAGAGACCTCAGCAAATCTCCTGTCAGCAGTTGTAAGCATCACCACAGAGCCATGGGTGCATAGATCAAAGGGCACAAAGAGGGCCCACATGGCCAGCTGCCTAGAATTTTATGGATTTATTAACTTGTTTTCTTGTGAAGGCAAGGAACTGAGAAAATCACAGCGTCCAGAGTTTCTCACTACTGAGTTGAGCCAGTCCATGGAGAGGGAAACTGAGGGTGCCCCAAAGCCTGTGGCATTGCTTTCATGAAAAAGTGTATGAGCAGATGTGCCATTCCAGGGGTGAGCCAGTTTGTGATCACCTTGGGGACAGGGATGGAAAGACACACTGCGGGCTTCCTCCTTTGACCAGCTGCCTATTTGCATTAAGCTTATAAGAAATTGATTCTTTGAGACTTTTCAAGCATGTTTGGAACTGCCCCGCAGCTCCATTAATGTAAAATGAAAGGCAGGAGGGAAGAAGAGTCAAGAGAGATATCAAAACAATCATACGCAAAAGCACTGAGTGACTGCCTGATCCTCTTTTAGAAAATGGGGCTCTCAATGTGCTCTCTCTCCAGCTGCGCCCATTGCCTGTCCCCTTATGCCCCCACAGGCACTGCCAGGATGGTCCTAGGCACACCACTGAAAGCAGAAGACTCTACTTCATGGAAAAAACCCTAAAAGTCAAGTGGATCATTTGAGACTCCTTTGATCTGGACCCTTTTTTTGTCAGTTGAGACCCAGTAGTCACAAAGTTTCCCCCAACAGACTGTCTTTACCTAAACCAAAATAGGAAAAGGGCCAACAGCTTAGGCTCCCAGATGATCCCATATGGATGGTGGGGTGTGACTGACCCCATGTCTGAATTAACAGGGAACCCATAGCGATGGACTTTCCTCATCTCAAATCATTCTCCCTTTTGGATGCAGGCACAGTGAGGAGCTGCATCACAGTCATTTAGGTGACAATTGCAGACCATGACAGATCTCCTCCAGCCCCTTGCTATGGCAGGGGTTTCCCAGCCCAGGGACTACATGCTTGACAATACACCACCTCCCTTCTCCTACAGCTATTCTAAGAAGTGTAAAGCCAACTCTGCTTAAAAACACATTTTAGGCAGAAGGAAGAACAGTCAGCACACTTTTTTACACCTCACTGTGAGCTTGTGTAGAGGCTGACAGGTCCTTTGGATTATGGCAGTTCACAGGAGGTAAAAACTCAATTAAACAATAAAACACCAGGACTATGAGTGGATCCATTTTCTTAACACCTCTTCAAGGAATTAGCCTAAATGTTTGTGCTGAGTGTATAATTAATCTTTTCTTTTTCCAAAGGGTGACTTCTGAACTGAAAATAGGAGTAAACCTTTTTCTTAAAAGAGGATCATTTCATGCAAAAAATGTGTATACAAAAAGGTTGCTTTTAACTAGTTTTTTTTTTTCTTTCTGTTTACAATTTAAAAAAAAAAATAACAGATCAGAATTAGACATCCAAGTAGCCTAAGTGATTTAATGGCTTTTGGATTTCCTTTTTCCCAAAGATGTGAATCAAGATACAGCATTTAGGCTGCAGGCAGTAAGAAGAGGTCATTAGTACCTTTTCATTTTTTATTTCTGAGAGGAAAATCAAGTACATTTATTCATATTCCCTTTCAGAGACTGCTTATTTTAACCAAGAAGCAAGAGACATGTCTTCTTATGTTTGTGATACAGCAGTCAAGAAGTAAGAGGTCTGCTATCTACCCACAACCTTCCAGGCTCAGCTGAATACTTTATCAAACAGAAGACAGTTTCTTGGACACAGAATTGGAATATCTTGGACCATGATGTTTCTGGTCAGGCCTGTGTACATAACTTATTTATTTATGGCATTTTTAATAGATGCAACATCAATATTTGATGATGTCTTATGAATGATTAAAAATCAAGAAAATCAAGAACATGAAATACAAACATCTACTTTTAAGTGATGATGGGGTTGTGATATCCATAAATAAATCATTTGGTGGCCAGTTTCAGCTTTCTGAGATTGAATTAAATGAACAGGCACTTCAGTGGATTTACAGCATGTTTACAGCCATGTCTGTAGGAGCAGAATCTGACCAAGAGATTTCAAAGTGGAATCTAATGAAGTTATCCCAGAGCAGTATGTGAGTTTTTAGCTCCTTAGAAAATGTATTATTTAAATAAAAATATATAAAATCTTTGGTTAGAAAGGGACAAGCAAATTAAATTTAGATAGATGTAGGTCTACTTTTGCTTTTTGGTTTCTTTGTGATAAACAACAAAGGCCTAGTTTTACCTCAAAGAAATTTGCTCTAAAACCAAACAAAAATAAGGTTTTAAAACATGGAATAATGCACCTGCAAATAATTTTCTGCATCTGAAGACTTCTTCACAGTTTATGGTCTCATAATTTAATTGACAGGTAAAATTCATTAGATTTGTTGTTGTTTAGCTGTTGTTTTGTTTAACAAAAAATGCTAGTTAGACAGTAGGAAACACTCATTTCTTTGCAGCAGTGAACTGAGATGAAAGCCACAATAGCTAGTATCTTACTTGTATATATTAACAGCCTGAAAGACTTTACTGCCTAGAATGACAAAACACAAAATGTGGGGTAACCCTAATATCATAGTTTCACAGGTGTGGAATGATTCACAGAGAAATAAAGAAATTAAGTGAGTCTGGTAGTACAATGACTGAATATACATCTAATGCATCCTCTGTTTCTAGCAAAGAGAAAATTCCTTTGTTTCATCATAGTTTGAAGAGTATGAACCTCTCTAAAAACCCACTTTCTTTTCTTTGTGGATAACTGGACACCAAGGAGGTAAAAATGCGAGAACACAGAGACAAGAGACAGAGAACTAGGTTTTAGGGCAATGGAAGTTAAAATATAAGGGATATTTATTTCAAAGTCACCAAACTACTAATGACGACTCAAGAGAAACTGCAGCCAGTCGTGAAGAAGATATCGTGAGCCAAAATTCAGATTTTGCCTGATGTGTTTTGAATCAGCACAATCATATTAACAAATAGTGTATATATTTTTTAAATCCCAAATTAACTTTTTCCAAATACATTTGTGTATGTTTGCGTATGTTTTTAGTTTAGGAAACAAAACCAATATATATGCATGTGAAAGACAATGAATTTACAACTGTCATTTACCTGTTTCTCCACAGATGTCATCTCTTCCTTGATTTGTTCTGCTTTGTTACTATCTTGTGAATATATTTCTGAATAGTACCTTGGATATCTCTGACTTTTCCAGATCCTGAAAGTTGTTCATGAGCTGTTTGTTTCTGCAGTGAATTTACCTGATTCCCTCATATTTTGTCTGTGTATATGCCAGAAGGATGTCGCAGCTGTGCCAATTTTATAAATGTGATAGTTTGTAACTCTAAACACCACTATAAGGTTGAATGGATTGTTGTTTCCCAGCAGATAATATAGGGATAAGTTAAGAAAAGTGACCAAGAACTGACAATGAGTTAATAGGTCAACCATGAGCTGAGGTCTCTTGACTCCCATATCACTGCCAAAAGCTTTCCAACAGCACTGTGAGCATCAGTACTACAGTGAAGTGCAAACTGTCTTTTGCCTTCATAACTGAAGTATTAATCCTTAAATGAAGGGACATGGAGCTTGCTTAACTAGCAACATCTCTTTTATCCCATCTATAGATTGTACATTCCAAAAGATGGACAGCTACAGGATCATTGTTCTTATGTGCAGTATCACCCTCAGTGAGGAATGGGTGCCCC
This sequence comes from Pseudopipra pipra, assembly GCF_036250125.1. Taxonomy (NCBI): domain Eukaryota; kingdom Metazoa; phylum Chordata; class Aves; order Passeriformes; family Pipridae; genus Pseudopipra; species Pseudopipra pipra. Next base: position 26,144,928 of record NC_087556.1, on the reverse strand, counting down.
ACATGACAGATCCAGCATGTACCCTGACATGATGATGTCCCCTGACACATAGATTTCTATTAAGAACATGAAGTACCTGAAGAATCCTGCTGGCAACATTGCAGGAGTGACAGCAATTAACCAGAATCCATCTGACACATCTTAAAGAACTGCAATTTTAATTAAAAGTATGAACCATTCATAGGTTTGCACAGTATTCTCCTGTCTGGTTCCTCTCTGTGGTGGTTGTAAATTGCAGCTACTCCTTCTCTCCATTTTAATTAAATGTTGTTAACCTGACATAATCAACTCCCCTTAATTTTTTATTTTCTTTTTCTTTTTAAAAACAGTTATTAAAGAAATGGAACTCAAGTGCTATTTAGGATTTGCCAGATTCATCGGTGGTTAAATACAATAATGCTGATTAGATGTCTCAGGGTTAACTTGATTAATTAATTTATCTCCTTTAGAAAATTTCCTTCCATGCTGACAAAAGATCACAGCAGAAAGGTTCTCTGTGTATTGTCAGTGTGTCAAATGCAGGTGTTGGTGGTTTCATCTGAATCATGGCAGTGGCTGGATGAATGTCCTGTTCTGGGGTTTTGGGCTCCCTGGAATTGCTTTCCATTCTGTTGAGTTGCTGTGGATTTCACAGCTTCACTAACAGCAATGTTGGAGAGCTAAAGGTCTGCAACAGAAGATTTTTCTTCTTTGTTCACCCTCTGTCTTTCCCAAGGCATGTCCAGAAGGGGGAATTTCCCCAGAGATATGACTTTATCAGAGTTTAACTCACACTTTTGCTGAACCTGATGTTCTCTACTAAAAGAGCTTTTACTTTAGAGGGTAACATCTCCTGCTACGGTTCAAAACTGACACAGCCTATTGTTTTTTATTCCCCCTCCTTTACTTCCGTATCTTTTCCTCTGTGGATTTGGGTAAATCACTCTCCGGGGCCAGGAATACCATCTTTGGCTGGCTTGATTTGATCGATCTGTTTTAGACCTCAGAACACCATCATGGTGAAGAAATATTTTCTGCAGTAAGTTAATAGAAAAATGGAAATCACTAATAATAAGAGAGAGGAGGTTTTTTTTTTTAATCAGCCCTTTACCTACATAGAAGACCCAGGGCTGAATTATTCTTCCTGCCTAGATAGTAAATCCAGCTTGATTGCATTTACCAAGGTTGGACATTTTGTAACTGGAGGTAGGATTTAGCCAGGCAAACTTACCTTGCATTTTCATATTTCCTGCTGTTGCTGATGCTCTATACTTACATCTCCTACGTCCTTTGGAGGGTGCAGAAAGCTATGTAAGTGTTCATTATTATTATTACCCATTTCACATCCCTATACCACATGCCTTTTACAGCATATGGTCTCCCATACAGCGAGTTAAGCATACACTTAACATTAGGCTTCCTAAGTGCTTTTTCCAAATAGAGATAGCTGTTAAAGCTGGCTTATAATTTCACCTAAAATGTGTGCTTTAGTGTATATAGGGTAAGACCTTCTCTGTTCAGAATGCTTTAATGTTTTAAGTTGAAAGTTAAGATTGGGAATCTACCTCAACTGATTTTTTGAGGGAAAGAGTCTAGAAAACTGATTAATTTGATTGAAAAAAAAAAAATGCCTCCTCCTTCACAGACATATGCACATACACATAATCACTCCCTCTTTTCTATTTAAAAAAATAAAATACAACAATTCGGTCAGCCACTTCAGTAGGAAACTGGTGATGCTAATTTCTGGAATAGTCACTTGGATTTTTGCACAGTTACCCTATTTCCTGCCCAGAGGAGTTAGGGATTCCCTTGGGATAGATGGAGGATGATTTTTTTTACGGCTAAGCCAGTCATCCTGTTGGAGTGCTTTCCTGTTGAATAGAATGCCTCAGACCTCAGCCATGAGACTCAAATGCAAATTCCAAGTAGGCAAACTGCATCCAGCTCTGAATACATGAGCACTCCAAATTGGAAGCTTCATTTATTTTAAAAAAGAAATTATGAACAGTTTCCCCATGCCTCACATGCAATAAACTGGAGGTTAAAATGCCTCTTATGTCTCAATGTCTCTCTCCATGTCTCCAGAAATGTGACATGGAAAGAAGCACCTTGTAACTTTATCTGGCTCTAATACTAAATATGAAGAAAAACCTCTACCTTCTCATTGATCTGAAAAGAGAGAAATGACACCATATGCAACCCTCAACCAGTGGTTCCTGATTTACAGCCAAGCACTCCAACTTTTCGTATAGGGTTTTTTCTGTATATGCTTGCACAAGCAAGCTTGTATATCCACACACACCCACACAAACACACAGAGCAAAATCTGAGGAAATAACCAACCTCCTTCATCAAGAAGCAAGAGAAGAATACAATGTCCAATTAAGGGAAGAGACATTTTTCTCTTTATCTCAGTCCATGTTCTGCTTAAATTTTAATCTCAGATGCCAGCTGCAGCAAAGTTCTGGTTTCACTGAAGGTGTATGATTTTTATTTTGACACACATCAGTGTCTCAGGGAGAGAATAGACACTGAATTTCTTGGCAGTGAGTTCATTAACTGGAGGCTGGGTATTATTAGCCTTCCACCAGCTCCTCTCTGCTCCTTTTCACTGGGCTCCATGTACCAAAGTTGTTCCTTTTTTTCTGCGCTTTTTCAAGACCTCTCAAATTCAAATCCATTTGGTGATCACTTGCAGTTTGCATGTGATTGAGTGGGTCAGGCTTCCAGCAGATTGAAAAAAAAAGAGGGTCACATCATCTGGGGACTTAACAAATAAGAATAACAGGGAAAATCTGTGGCAAACAATATTAATAATTCACCTGTCCATCACTGCAGCTCAAAATTGGAAGAAGATCCTCTCTCCTCTTGACAGATAGGCAGGAGGAAAAACCCTGTCTCAAATGATTAAAGGAGGCAGTATATAACAAGCTTTCCCCATGCTGAGAGTGCCAAGAAAGAGGCTGGTCAATGATATTTAAACACACATTATCCTTCCATCTTCCTGTCATTTTGTTCTGCAAGCTGTTCAGATTTGTCTGTGCCAGTAAGGCGGCTGTGAAAAGCAGCTGAGCAAACAAAGAGAAAAATCAGTCTGAGAACAGGATTTGGATTTCAAAATCCATCCCTGGATTTTTTTGCCCTTTTCCCCTCTTCTTTTTCCTCCCTCTCCTCTCTTTCTGACCCATTAACTTTTAAATACACCAACACCCAGGCAGAAGACAAGCAATGCAGGCAAATGGAGAACGCCCTGTTTTATGAAAGAATGCAGAGATTTTTAACATGAGGAGGAAAACACAGCCTCAAACTTTTCTTATCTCCTCTCAAGGCGTTGGTTGAAGCACTGGTGGGATTTTTTATGTCTGTCTTTATGCCCTTCCTGCTTAACTCCTTCCCCAGCAGGATCAGCCTGTTGAGTCTGTCAGGGCTAATGCACAGAAAACACTTGACTACTGCAATTGCCCGGTATTCTGGGACCACTGACTCCAGCTGTATACAACACATCTCAGATGTAAAGATAAAGTTCCCTTGTGTTCTCATTAGATGTTGCTTCCTTTTCAGCAGAAAGGACACTCAGACTGGTGGTTACAACAGTGGTGCACAACCTGTGTCCTCGGAGGAACCTGTCCCAGCCCTGCTCTCACCAGACCTGCAGAAGGATTATCAGAGGAGTAGTTTTCTCTCTGAAGAGATGGGGAGGGGATGAATCAGGAGACAGAGGCAATAGCTAAACAGGACACACTTATACCAGCCTGGAATAACGCTGAGATTTTATTTGCCATGTGAGTAATCAAAAGGGCACTTGAAAACAACATGTAATGTATTAGAAATGGCTAAACTGATCCTCCCTCAACTTGAATGTAAACTGAGATCCACAGAAGGCAAAAGAGGTATTTATTCACCCTTTCTCTATAATAGATTTTATTTTAAACTTGAACATCAGGTTGACTGGAAGAAAGGGTGGACTTTACCCACCAGGTACACCTGGATGGAAAAGCAGTCCTGGTTGTCAATATAATAGATCTGCATGACTCAGTACAGGTATCATGGAGTTTGGCTAATCTTTTGATTTCTAACATTTATGATTCTTGACCAGATACTTGAGGTTTTAAAAAGGCAAAGCCTCTCCCTGTCCCCAGGATTAGCTGGCAGGAGAGACCAAAGTTGGAAAAAAATTTTGTAATCATGGTATATTTGTTTTTTATTCTAACCCTTTTGCAGATTTTTAAAATATTACCAATAGATTTGGTGGCTCACAGCATCTTTTAATATGCTCCAAAGCTCAGGCATATGTGAATTAAATCATATTTATTTCATCACAAGGAGATAGAGATGTAATTTTGTTTGTAGATGAAAAGGTCTCTGAAAGAACAGAAATGATAATGGACTTTTTGAACGTCAAAGATGCAATGCTATTGGAAAACAACTGCATGTGTATAAATCCATCCTTAATCAAAAAAGTGCTTATGATTCCCTTGATTTGCAGGGAAGTATGTACTTAAAAACTTCTCTAAGGTGAAATCAAAGTGAATGAGGCAAAGTCAGAGCTTCCCACCAAGACTTCTTTCAGGACACCTTTTTCTATATGTTTGTGTGGAGGCTCTTGACATTTGTAACAGCTGCCAACCATATCAGCTGCAGTTTAGAATAGATTAGTGATAAGATACCTTAGTAATAGCAACCAGCAGCAAAAATTAGATCTGCGAGAATAAAATGATCTTTCGATTTCACAGTCAGGCTGAATGCATTGGTTTGGAAAAAATCAATTCTTTTGGAAGAAGACTCAAAATTCTGGAGTTCAGGAAGTTGCACTGTTTAATGTGAATGTTCTGGTCAGAAGAAAATTCATTCAACTGCCCTCAAAATAAATCCAGGAAAGGAAGAAAAAATTACCTGTGTGTATTGGATTACCAGCAAAATGAGATTTCTACTACATGAAGTACATTTTACTTTATTAATAGCCAGGTTTAATTCTCTTTAAAATCAGTGATTAGAGGGTGTCTTATTAGTTGAGCTTTGTGTTCAAACCACACTGTAGCCATTAAGCTGTCTCTTTATTTTACATTTCAAAGATTTAAATAAGATACACAAACACAATCTATGTTATTTACTTTAATGGAGTAGCTTAATTGCTCCCCGAGCTTTTCTGTACACATTATAAATAATTGCAAGACACAAATAGAGAGCAAAAGGAGCAGCCTCACAGATGACACCATAACCTTCCAGTGACTCACTGCCACTCCTCTGCATTGAGCACTTAATGGCATATATTAAATACATAGTGCCTCAGAAACAAAAATGTTTAAGTCCAGGGCAAGTTAAAGATTTATTTTCCAAAGGAAGAAGAAGATGGTCACCCCAATTATGCAATTGGGACCAAAAAGCTGTAGAATGGAACGCCTATTAGTCACAGTTACTCCCAACCCAGGGATCTGGCAAGAAAGCTGTGGCACATAATCGTTCTTGAATGCATCAGAAAAGATGATGCAGACCACAGCTAGATATATGTGTGTAGTAATGGGAAGTGCATCTCATTACTCCCTGCCATGTAGAAATAAGTCTCTCCTGCTGGAGCTGAGGAGAGTATGCACATTGGAGGCTTTCAAGGAAAATTTGTAGTGAGTGAATGTTCACTGCACTGGTAAATAGAAGGTGGAGGGGTTCACATGTTACTTCTCATTTTGGAGCCTTCATGTCCCAGAGGCCAAGCATCAATGTCACTGAGTTGTTGTGCAAGGAGATGCCCCTTTGGGGTCAGACCTTTCAAGCATTTGATGTTAATGCCTTTGGCCTATGCTTCTCATGAGTTCCCTCAGACCTCCCTTTGCTTTGTTGCTCTCAAGAAATGGCACATAGATCCATGTTGAGGTCTAAAACTGATGATAAATGCTAACTTTTCATAAATGTTAGGCTTGATCTCATGGAACAAGCTTAATTACTCAAGGGGAAGTTAAGACAATTTTTTTCCTGTACAGTCTGAGCAGAGCTACTTAGAAGAGGAAAAAAAAAACCACTTGCCTTAAAGGAATCATCTCCTATTGCAAAAAAATCCCAAAGCTTTGCAGAATCAGCTGGATTTTTCCAGAACTGCATTTGGATATCTCTGTGTGTGTATGTGTGTGTATATGGTTTTTTGTGTGTGTGTTGGGAAGGAAAGTATAACAACCTCAAAGCATTCTGCTTCAGCAGTTCTGACATTAAATAATTTGATTGTTCTATCAAAAATGCATTCTGCTGAATTCAATTTTCATCATTACGTTTTACTTTGTATGATTAAAAAGGAGAAGGGAGGGTAGAGGCAGGTCAGTGAAGCTTGTTTGGATATATAGTATCAAGTTTCTGATGGAGTTTTTTTTCAATTTTATTTCATAAAGAATTTTTTTTTTTTTATCCACTAAGCATAGGAAAATAGCAAATATGGAAACCTAAACACTGTCAGAAAAACAGTGAACTCACCTGAGAGCTGCAGAGCTTTGTGATTTTTAACAATTTTTCTCATGCTTGTATCTGACAGCCTGACTGACATCGAGCTTTGGTGGGACTCTGGGTCGATCTAGTTCCCTGGCTGTGGTCTGTTTACAGGAATTGGGACTTTTTAGTCCTTGCAGCTGCCTGAAGGAGCTGACCAGGAAGCCTTTGAGCCAAGGGAAAGATCTTTTATAATATCAGGGAGCTTTTGAGTCAGATCCTATTATCGTATATTACTGGGATGAGAGTCAGAAAATGCAGATAGGCAGATGGAAAGGCAGATCACTAGAACTACTTCAATACCCTTTTAAAATAACTAAAACAAAGGAATAACAGAACACATATATTACAAAAGGAAATAATCAAATTTGCATCTGTTCCGAGATATACTATATTCAATCGTGAGCCTGCTCTTCAGGTATGTTATTTCCTCATGCACATTAAGCAGATAATGTAAATCTCTTGCTGTACCAAATCAAAGATTTGTCACTTTAAATAACAAAGATTTGGTAATATGACAGTCCTGGTAGAAGACTGATTATTTGCATGGCCTGGTGGAACATGACCTGCTAAACCCTCATTAATTTACTTTACTATCATTTGTTATACAAAATTTGTTATACAAATTCGTTATACAAAATATATACATTTCACTCATACACACACATATAGAATTTAAAAAAAGAATTAAAAGTCACAGTGACATTGAATTTGCTTGATTCTAATATGCAGCACTCTGCTACCTCCTCCACTCCTCTGATTTGTTACCAACTCATTCTCCTCAGGACATGAAAGAGCATTTCCAAGCAGCTTGAACTGCCTTTGATCAATGGAGTTTGTGTCACTTGACTGTATAGAAAAAGCCAGCAATTCACAGAAATTTTCTTCCACAACTGCGAACTCTAGTCCTTCTCTGCTGAACTGAGTAAAAGTGCCACCTGCCTGCTAAAATCCAGAGTATGTTTTTTTCTTTTGTTTTGAACACACCTGATAAAAGCAGATTAGATTAATGTTCTTCCAAGTGGAGAAATGTAGCTGATCGATCCTAGCACCTCACAGATTTAGATCCAAACCACCAATAAGTTGCAGGTGGCTTTCCAAAAAAGTCTCACAGAAGGTGGTGGGTTATACAACTGGGTCTGCTGTGTCAGCCTCATAGTCTGACCCATCATCTTACACAGTTTTAGGGACACAGCCACTTTGTACTTACCTGATTTGATAAATTTCTGTGCCCCATATGAAAGCCCAATTTCTTTTTTTTGACTTTTTCTCTGGGATATCCACATTCATGGTTTCCACAGCTTAATTTTGCATTGTAAGGAAGAATCTAAAGTTGGACAGAAGAACCTGAGACAACCTGGCCATTTAACAGCTGCTTGGTGCTAACTAAAGTTGAGTAGTCTCAGCTCTCTATTTGAAATTCTACCCGTGATCCACACATTTTTGAGGCTATTAGTAAAAAGACTCAATCGAGGAAGAAATAGGTCTTCAGAACAAAAAGAATCCTTAGATTTGACTGGAATTTTTATGAGAAAATACTTTTCCCATGGAAATAACTGACTCATTAGTAGCTTTACAAATTGTCATACAAAAAAATATATGCACCAAATCGCCCTTTATTGTGTGTGTTAGATGACTGGGATCAGTACTGTTTAGCTACCATGAAGCAGCAGAACTGCTGCACCAGGAAGGAAGAGCATCTCAGTGCTGTAGTTGAGGTGTGGCATAGTTCAATTACAAAATATGCAGTAAGAAACAAAAGGTTGAAAAGAATTACTTGGGCTACCACCAGCATATTTCACAGTCAGCTCTCTCAGTGTTGATTGCTCAAATCTCTCAGGGATTTGAAGACCTCTCATATCCTAACTGTGTCTTATGGAAGGTGTTTTAGGCACATATTGGGTCAATATTTTCTCTGTGAATATCTATGGAAGCCAGTGAAATTATCTGTTGCTAGAGGTAAGTTATTATACCAAGTGGTCTACTGGCCTATACCCCAAAAGAGCACTTTTGACTCTGTGGAACCAAAGGTCATACACAACCAAATGCATCACTGAGCAAAGGCTGCTCATTGAGTCCTTCCAAAGGTGCCATAGACAAACATCTTCACAAAGATCTTCTTGAAACACATGCAGAATATTTATAACACGCTGGGACAACAAGCCTTGAAGGATTAAGTTTTCATGTTGCAAAGACACTCTGTGGTCAATCTCAAACTACAGGGGAGTGATAGCCATTCTTCTGAGGAGAAAGACATTTCGCATTCATAGATGGTATAAGATGAATAATCTTGTTGGGACAGAATTTAGGTGGTGCTAAGGGCCTCAATTAAATAAAAACATAAAAGGAAAAAAAAAAGAGTCCTAAGATTTGAAGACTCTCAAAACACCTTCTCTTTGGGGAGGAAAGGTGACAAGAAAAACAACACCTCCCTGACTCCCACCTTCAAAAATCCTAAAGCCAGCAACTTTACAAACCTTTCATCTGATGTTTTCATGGGGTGATTCATCTGTGAATATGTTTAAGAAAGCAGGTAGATGTTGTAAGTGTTGCAATTCTCTGTTATCAATAGAAGTGGAATAGCTTACCACCCAGCAAGACCATCATACTGTCACTAATGTCTATTAGTATGCAAATACTCCAGATCAGCTTTCCCATGATAGATTTATATTTCTTCTAAACCTGGGAGCTTGATTGCTATTGAAATCTTGGCTTCCTAATCATTGGCTGCCATTGCATTGAATGTCAAGTATTTTAAAAGTATCAGTTATCCTCCTCTCTTTCTCTTTACTGATTTTTTTCACTACTATTTAAAAGGTATGCCTTTCTGAATGACATTAAAATGGACACCATGGCACCCCTCTCCAATGTGTAACCTATATCATACTGAAAATTTACAACGTCATCACCTCACACAGAGGAAAAGAACATGTTAAAATGGGACAGAATCGTGTCTTCCTTTAGTACACTGCTTTTCCCTTTAGTCATGAGAAGCTGTACTTTACGAGCCTACAAGGTCAACAATAGGGAAGTTCATGAGTATTTCCCAGTAATAGAGATATAAAGAATGAATAATCTTTAACTTACAGTAATGGGGTACTTTTTTAAAGCCAGGATGTTATAACCATTTAATTAAGATAATAATGGGGCACTTACAAAAGAACAGAGCTTGTATGGTACACATCATCTTGGAAAATTCCCTCTCTCACCCTCAAACTAACAGGTCATATTGGATGTCATTAATTCAGCTAAGCAGCTCTAGGGCACTCTTGAATTTCAACCCAGAACACAAGGGAGCAGAGGCAGGCTGCCAGGTAGTAACTCACTGAAAGGAAGAAAAGAAAAGAAAAAGAAAAAGAAAAAGAAAAAGAAAAAGAAAAAGAAAAAGAAAAAGAAAAAGAAAAAGAAAAAGAAAAAGAAAAAGAAAAAGAAAAAGAAAAAGAAAAAGAAAAAGAAAAAGAAAAAGAAAAAGAAAAAGAAAAAGAAAAAGAAAAGAAAAAGAAAAAGAAAAAGAAAAAGAAAAAGAAAAAGAAAAAGAAAAAGGAAAAGGAAAAGAAAAAGGAAAAGAAAAAGAAAAAGGAAAAGAAAAAGAAAAAGGAAAAGAAAAAGAAAAAGAAAAAGAAAAAGAAAAAAAGACAGGAGGAAAAGAAAAAATGGCCTTACTTATAGGCAATATTTTCATCTAAGTGAAGATACGCTGTCCACATATATTAAGAGCTGAAGGCACTAAGAAGAGAGAAGTGCTTTTAAAAGTAAATTGTGCTGGAGAAGTGCCTTTGGATTCCTCACCAACCAAATTTATTTTGCCAAACTGTAAGCTTGCAAACAAGTCTGAGACAGAACGTTGTGCATTCTGGAGTATAACTCCATCCTCTTGCAAAGATGGGATTTAACATCAGCGAGGAAAATGTTAACATTCATCCTCAACCTTGACATCTTCAAGCAAGAGTCTGCAGAGACCAAGTCTGTCCTCCGTTGCCCCAGCAGGATTTGCAGAAACCCTCAAAATGTTGGTTTCAGTTAGCTCTGGAAACTGATGGTTGCCAGGTCATTCCCAGAGAGCCTACTCAGAACAGTTTGGCTGCCCGAAGTCCTAACAATGACATAGTTTTGTGGCTTTGAAGATGATGGGTGAAGAAGAGCTATACAAGTGATGATTTGAAGGAAGAATTAGCACTCCTTTTCCAAGACAATTGTTTTCTAGTCATGGTTGTTCTGATTTCAAAATGCTGAATACAGGCAGACATGCAAAGTGGGAGGGATTAAAGAATATATGCCAGTCACTAAGCTTTTCTTAGTGAAGGATAAGTGTGTTAAGGAAATTGTGAATGGATTTCTTGTCCTGAAAAAAAAAAAAAAATCCAGCACTTGGTGATGGTAGGTCATAGCAAAATCCAACACAGGAAATAAAAAAAGAACATTTTTACATTTTTACAATTGCTCTGTAAGTAGAATTTTTAAAGGGGGCAGAGGTTAATTTCGGACCTGGTTTTAAGGTTGGTCATAAGTCTTCAACCTCTTTTGTCTCTGCTCAGATTTAATCTTTTCTGACAGTACCTTTACAGAGAGAAAGATTCAATCCACTAGAACAATAGATCATCTCAAACAAAACTTGTCCAGGTTCCTACAGCCAAAGCAGTGTCAAAATTAATATATGCCAGTTATGTTAATAGTTTTCTAGTGTTTTATTTAATCAGCATGGATTGTTTGAACAGGTCTGGATTTATAATGAAGATATTAAAATACAATTTCCTTGCAAAGTAAATAAATAGAAGAATTAAACTCCCCATGGAGAAGTAAAATTGTTTATTAGCATCACTGTTAGCAAAGAGTAGCCACCTGTACACTTAACAGAAAGTGATCTCTAGCTGCATCAAGTCTGTATTCTAAGTCCTTCCTGGATTCACAAAATAGTACTGATAGAGAAAAACAAATCAAAAACAGATGCAGTCTGTGGGAACTCTAGTAACACCTGAAATCTATCATTACATAATTTATTTTCCTTCTCCTCAATGCAAGAGTTTTACCCTATATTTATTTTAAGTGCATTCTGTTGTGTCTCAGCTGTGTGTTATCTTTTGTGAATGGATTTTGTGAATTGTAATATTTGAACCATGGAGAGGGAAATTCTACATGCATGGTCATTCCCCAGTTCTTTACAGGATCAGACCCCAAGACAAATGTGTGATAAAGTGTACAGAAAAGGGAAAACAAAACACAGAGACAGTGTGAGCCTTTTGAAAATGAAATGGGAATGAGACTGACAAAAGCAGTAACAGCAGTCCACCCACACTCTTTATTTTAACCATCACTAAATCCACTTTTTGTTCATTTTTAAATTACGGTCAATACTAGATCAAGCATCCCTTCCTAGTCCCTCCCCTGAATATTGCCGATTAAAAATTTTGCTAGATTTCCTATAGGTTCTTTAAAATCTCTTACAGCAGAGAAAACTGAAGTATCTCTGAATTGTCTTTGCCCTTTGAATCCATCACACTGACAAGATGCATCTACTGCTTTCTTCAGAGAATACAAACGCTGTGGTCCCCCCCCAAGTCCTACAGGCCACTGATGGCAAATGTCACTAAATAAATTTCTTCCACCTGTCTAATCCATTCATTCTATACTAATAGAGTCCTTCTTTCTGTTGCATTGACCACTGTGGTCCACAGATGGGATTTGGCTTGGGTTGGGCATATCAAAATTATGTGTGTGCTTACTGTCATTGTAATATCAACAGCTCTGTAACCCCTAGCTTTTTTTCCCATAAGTCAGTCTCAGAGCTGACTATATTCCTATACTGAAGAGGGAAACAAGGGAAGCCCACAGGAAGAAAGAAAAACTAAGAAAGGAGATCTTGCAGATCAACATGTCCATCTCTGAACTAACAGTCTCTGATAGTTCTTTCCGATTGCATAAATTCAGCCTGGATTTCGTAAATAATAAGCTTGCATTTCTTGTTATGCATAACCTCTTTCAAGGTAAACAACATCAAGTTAGTGATTCACTTCTTACCTCTTTAGCCATATGCTTGTGTGTACTGTCCTCATCTTGGTCAAGGCATTGGTAAAGCTCCAGTACTGAATGCTACAAGTCACCGCGTGGATTCCTAGCAAGGAAGAGAGAGAATGGAAAGCAGCCTACACCCTGCACTATACAGATACATCCATGCTCTTCTGGACAACATTTTATTACAGCTCAGGCTGTATTTTGATATAGAAAAAAAAAGTTACAAGCCTCCCAAAGAATTCCATGGAAGGCTACAAAAAAAAGTACTTGCTGTTGCCATAGGGTACAGGTGTGGTCTGCAGGTGAATTATCCTGCTGTAAGTACTGTATTTACAGATAAATTGCCAATAGATTCCACTTGAGATTGTATATTCCACTTGAGATTGTATATTCCCGTTATAGAATTTTGTAGGACCAATACAAAGGGTACAAATGGGATGTGTTTTCCTCTATTCATCTTTTTACCTAAAACCTCTCAAGGCAATCCACACTGCTACAAACATGAACACCTCTGCACTGTCTTTGAAGACAGACTAACTACCACCCCTGCCTGGCAGAGCTCTGGGGCTGCGCAGGGATTGCAGCTACTTTCTGTCACCATACGTCCCTCTGCTCTGGTTCATAAAGCATGGACAGACCAAAATAAGGTAAAGAGACATTATTCCACACCACATGGAATCAGTGTCCCAAACTCAGATTTTCCTAAGCAGAACTAATGAATGACAGGCTGACAGACAGCAACAAGAATAGTAAGCTTATGGATAAAATGGGATTATGATGATTCAAATCAATTTTAGTTCAGGATACTTCAGCTCTACCCTGAAAAATTGTCAAGTCAAACAGACATTCTACTACAATCTCTTCTGTTTAATTTATTTTTTAACTCCTCTGTGTTACTCAAGTCTTTGCAATGTAGTTACCTTGTTATTTTTAAAAACAAATTATGTGCATTATGTGACTGAGTTAAATTAGCATGAGCTATGGTGGCCACAATGTAGCCATCTCTTTTATTACCTTTGTGAAATAGAGGTCTTTTGTTTTCTGTTGTATTTTTTTTTTCCTAAAGCAATAGTTCTTTGAGTAATGTGATTAAATACATTAACCTTGCCCTCTTTTTAAAGATATAAATATTCTACTGAAGTGTTCTGAGCTTACTTGACCTGTAGAAAAAAAAATCTTAAAAAGAAATAGTATCAACAGAAGGCTCATCCACTTTGTACAAGACAGAGACAAATTAAAAGGGACTTTGAACCCACTGTTACATTTTAAAACTCATGATCTTTAAGCCACTTTTTGATAGAAGCTCCTCCATCATCTGGGAGGTGTGTGATTTACAATACCAAAGTGTTACAGCTGCAGTCCCAGAACTAATTCATATCTCTGTCCCCTTCAGAGGGCTCGTGACCTGAAAGTTGCCAGTAACAAATGCAATATGCATTGGGGAGCAGGTAATGGATGAAACTGTGCCTGTGGAAGGGAACTCCTCTTTGTCCTGCTCTTCAGTCTCTGCACATCGACCTGTCTTTTTGCAACCTAGTCATGTATATAAGGTTAAATGCCTGCTATGAAAGGTGAAAGATTTCCTGGGACCAGTTCTAGTGCTAACCTATATTAAATAGAGACCCAACCAAATGAATTAGGTGCAACTGCTGTTCATGATTTTCTAAGCTGACTGTTTCCAAGCCATTTTCTCTCTTTCTTTTGTCACAGTTGTTGTATACCAACCATTCAACCAGATCTGGTGTTTTAGTTTTCAAATTACTTATTGATTCATATACAAGGAAGGGAATACAAAGGACAGATAATCTAAATCTAAAAATATCTCTTCCGCTCATAAAAAGACGCAGATTCTATTTTACTGGATAACAGAGAAGTGTAAGTGGTATGCTGTGATGTTCCTTTGACTGAGACTTGAAAAAAGTATTGCAGTGAACCTCTACCTGAGAATGTCAGAACTCAAGGCATTTCAGCTAAATCAGATGTTTCATTTTGAGAAAAGGCCTCTTATCTTGCTTTCAAGACTCTTAAACTACACTAAGAACGTGCTGGTCAAAAAAAGCTCTTCTTGTTTTCCAAATTTTTGTGTTTGTTATAAGAGCTGCTATGCTGGTTTTTTCCCAATAGGAAATGCGTTGCTTTTTGTGAGAACCGTAAATTTTTATCTTCACTCCATAACTATATATCAAATCAGCAAATTTAGAAATGTAGTAACTGAAATATACAAGAACAAAAAAACAGCAGCATCACCAACAAAAAGAATTTTCAGGAGAAATCAGTACAGAGATTCTATTGCCATAGGATCCAGTCACATTTCTCAGCACAAATAATTAAAAATCCAAGAACTGCTCAATAAACATTTTTCATACCTTGGTGACACCCTTCAAGCCAACTTTTCATATTCAGTGACCAGAAAAATATTTTCAGATCGATAACCCTGCCTTGCACAGTTAGCATAGTCAATATATAAAAAAAGCTTGTTATGGTGGAAGGTGCTAAGTGCAACAACAGGTTTTTAACCACTAATAAGAGCCATTTACATCTATGCAAATAAATAGCAGCTGGAGAATCAAAGTTCTTATTACCTCACTAATCTATTGAGTAAGCTCTTGTTTTCAGGCTAAAACAGCTGATGTTCAGTAGAAAAATCTACAGACAAAGAGGAGACAGTCTCTCAAAGAATGAATGGTTGATTATGTGGGGGGCAAAGATATGTAGTTCAGGTAACTTCTTGGAGGTAGCAACAGGTTGGATGACAGAAAAAGAGCTGTGAGGAAGAACTTTAGAGGAAGAAGGAAGGATGCTTCATCTGGCACAGAGCTCATGACTCACACAGGTGGGTATCTCTACTCAAAGAAATTGCCTACCACTGTTTTTCCGTACATGCTGTACTCAGGTCAATAAAAAAAGAATATCTAAAGGCTATTTGAGTGATACCATCAGTGTCTCTACTTAAGAGAAATAGCCTTGCAAGCCTTAAATGTTGGACACCTTGTAACCAAGGAAATAATCTATTTTTTTTAGAAAAATTATTATATAGAAATAAAAAGCAAGATCATTCATCATTCCTGCTATAACCTTATAAAGCTTCTGTGGGTCAGTTCGTACAGTAAAAGAGAACATAGCTTTTTAATATGTTTAATTTTTTTTACTATTCCCCAGCAGGGAAAAAGCAATCCTGAGACCAGAGCACTCATAGGGAACATTGTGTCTTTCCATTTCTGCCCTTCTCCCTCCTCACACCCACCCCAGTAAAGGCACTTGAAATCTATTACTAGCTAAGTTTTACTAAATAAAATAGTTATTAAATAATTATCTACGAAATATACTTTTGGACTTCTACTAAATTTCAACTAGTTCTATATAAAAAAGTATTTTTAATTAATTAGCAATAAATGTGTCCTCTATTTTTATAAGTACAAGTAAAATGTGAGTAAGGTGAGTCACAAACATTCATTGTAAAATACTACATTCCATGGGAGATGAGCTGGAATATTGGTTTGGGACAGTCAATCTTCTGATTTCTTGCTACCCACTTTGAAATCCAGTCTGAGAACTGAACTTTAAAAACTCTCTTGAAAACCATTAAGAAGATATATCTACTCTTACACAGATATTATCTTAAGCTTAGCTACATGAAGAAGATCTTTGTGGTCTGATGTCTCTCTGCCAAAGAAGGAACATTATGATAAAAAAAACCAAAACCAAAACCTCAATCAACCAAAAAAAGAACAAGACTTACCCCCCAAGGAACCTTACCTGGAGGATCTTATACATTAAAGAAGAGGCTTGCAGCTGATTTCTCCGAAGACCACCTGAATTTCTGCTTGTTTCTCTTTCCTTTCCTGGGTTCCATTGCTTCATGTTCCAGTGGACCAACAAATCCATTAAGCAGAGAACTGAAGCGGGACAGGGTAGTGCTGCAGCAAGGGCATGTGCTAATGGGGCTGCACACTGGAGCAGAGCCCTGCATGGGTCCCTTCCTGCTCACGTTTCCAGCAGCACACAGCTTACCAAAACAACACATTGGAGACACTGGGAGGGAATCTCTTGTCTTAACATTCCTGATGACTGTATTTTTCAGTTCTTTGATTCCAGAGATGACTTTTGCCTTATCCATGAAGAAGAGACAAAGATCATCCCTTCAGATTCATTTGATCACTACTTTGCAGCTCATGGAAAAGTGTGGCTCCATAAGGCACCAGTCCCAGTTGGAGTTACTGCAGGGGCTAGATAGTTCATGTAAAACCAGAAGGGTTTCTACAGTTCTCACAATACCTGGAGCAGAGGACTGGGGAATTTGCACCATTTTTCAGTGCTCTCATATTTTGCATCATGTGAAGCAGGATAAAATGTGACTGTTATCCTCTTGTTCTAGAAGGAGGTAACAGCCTAGACAACAGTAATTCTGTTTGACTACGTTGTCTCTGAAGAAGGATCTGCTTCATGCTCTAACACCACATGAAAGGAATTTTCCAATTCAGTTATTAGACATTCCAGGCTCTTTGAAACACTGACTGTTACTCAGTATAACAAGAAATCTCAAGTAGCATGATGAAGGACGCTGCTGCCAAAGCCCTTCAGACATGCAGAACAGAAATCTTAGGTGTCTGTTTAAAGAAGCTAATTTGAAGATGATGATATCAAAGGTAAAATTAACTCATCATTCAAACAGATTTACAGCGTAACATTTCAGACTGAGTGGACTGTCAGCAAAGCTTATTCTTGAGGGAAACAAGTGGCAGCACTGAACTTCAGTGTATACTCCCCTTTCTATAGAAAGTGTCACTTTAACAAACACAGGAAATGGCTGTACTGGTAGTTGTTGAGAAGTCACTAATCTCTGTGTTTCATTTGGAGGATTTCCATTGTAATGCCTGTTAAGCTCGGATTATCATTGCTGTTAGACTGTCAGAGAGCAAACAACAGGGAAATGAACTTCTGATCAGCATATATTACTTTTTTTATCTTTGATTAATATTAATGAACAAGGAACTGCAGCTATACTGCCACACAAAATCCTGTGGCAGTATTATTCTGAAGACTAAGCGGGCTCAGGAAACAACATAGAGTTTCTCTCTGTTAGACTGTCCTGACGTTGGTGTTAAAGAGTTGAGAGAGCTAAACACAAAGAGGTAGATGGGCCTCAAAATTTTGCCTTCCTCAGCACCGTGATACTTTCTTGTCATAATTCTGCTGAGTTTGTCAATGACCTCACTACTCTTGCTTAGAAATAATCTCTTTGCTCCCAAGAAGAGAAAAAGGAAACAACTCTGGGTGAAGATTCTCTAGGTCACTTTTAGAGGCCTGGGGAGGGCATCATTCTACCATCTAAAACATGTGAAGAAAATAATAAAAGACTTATTCAATATGAAATTTGGGTTGTCTGCCTGCTGATCCACATTGCCAGATATCTCATGGAGTTAAATTAATTTTATCCAATTAATTAAATTAAGTTTATTCATAGTTAACTTCTCTCTGCACTCCAAGTACCAGCACTGAGAGGTGTGGAAAAGAAAGTACTGGGTTATCTCATAAAGCAACTTTCAGTCTAAGCATGCCCAGAAAATAAGAATCTGTTGTACTGAATAGCATACCCTGACCTCTTTGAAAGATTCAGGCATACAGCTATTGAAAGCTCCATCTAAGTTCTGAATATATAATTCCTGCAGCCCAAGTACTCCTAAACACATCTTTGATTAGCTGAAAATGCAATTATATTTATAATAATGCTTTGCAGGCAGTTTGTAAGAATGTTAATGACCCTAATTTTTCCCTTTCCCTCCCTATTTTAAAATCAGTTTCTGTTGGAGGACCAGAAGATTTACTGGAGAAATAAGTGCTTTACTTTCATTTAAACCATGTAAAAGACAGGTTGGCTGTGCTTTTAGACACTTGCATCAAAGTCATTACAACACTATACAAAGTACTGGATTCATTAAGAGGCTCTAAACCAATTTTTATATACCATTAAATAAAAGGGAAAAGAATAAAGAATGGGAGACTACGAATTAAACCTTATGACTTGCCTTCATTGTCAAGTAAACTCCTCCCAGCTTTTGTCTAAGGAACTAAAACCCCTAACAAAGGGCAACATGAGATGCACGATGGGAGAGTAAATAAACTGTTGCACTGGGACTCAGAAGGTTTACATAAACTGTCCGTCTTGACAGAGGGGTCCTATGTGCAGTGAGGCATTTAGTCTACATAGTCATGCAATTTATCCTATATTCAACACAACAAAAGTAGAATTTCCTTTCTGCTTGGTCTCTTCAAATTGCAGTCTGTTTAGGGAGGTCAGAGTCTCATTCTGAGCATTTATTCAGTGCTTACAGCAGTAGGACATTGGCTTTGCTTAGCTACCAAAATGTCATGATTCTGCTGTTTGAAGATACAAACAACAATGTAGCCATAGCACAAGCAGGACAAAGTCAGTAAGAACATGGTTATCAAAGAAAATATTCAGGTAATGAAATCTCTAACCAAGAACACTGTGTTTGTGGAGAGTGTCTCAGGTGTTCAGATGAGATAGCCTATTCTAAACCAGAAGGGTAACATAGCTGGAAACATTATGGAAGCAGCTTCAGCTGTGGGGTTGACGTTTGCTAAAGTCTGAATGAATATATCTGTCTGAGGTGGTTACAAAAACTACAGACTTAATCTGAGAATTCAGGCACAGTTTATTTCTAAAATTAAAAACAGTTTCCTGTGAACAAAGTTGATGCAAAAGTGGGCTATCTCTTCCCCTGCTTATAACCTTCATCCTATGGCTTGACAACTGGGAAAGAAAAAGAAACATCCAGGGACCAGAATGCCTTGAATGTTTTATTTTGTCTACTTTACACATTAATTTCCCAAGTGTTTCCTGATTCTTATTTGGTTAACACATTAGGGTATCTAATTCTTATTTGCTACTCAAATCGCTCATTTGCAATCAAATTTCCATCAGTATTCGCTATCTTATTATCTTGGTTAACATCACTTTTGCACTTTACTGTTAACTAGAGAGACATTCTGAAAAGCACCTCGGTGTTATAAGTTGAGAATACCATGGCTGTATTTTTCTAACAAAGAAAATTGCTGTAATGTCGCTGGGTCATTCCAGTTATCAAATCCCAGCATCCCAAAGGTTTATTAAGCAACCATCTCAGGCTTGGTTTCGCTGCTTGCTTTTCTGCTCAGCTAACTCAGTAGAACAAAACTAGAACTGCATCAACTGGGCTAAAAGTCACTTCACCTCAAACTCAAGGCCACATCGATCCCACAGAGAGTGGTGTGGCTCTATCCGATATCCACAGCTCGGGTGTGTGCATGTGCTGTAGCACCATGACAGTGTCAGTGTGGACATTTCCAGAGGTCAACCTTTATGTGAGTAGGACTCATGGTAGTTCTCCTCAGGGCAGTCGTTCTTCAAGGCCTGAAGATTCAAGCTTACCTGTATAAATCTCAGGTGATACCAGCATGACTTTTTGGTCTCATTTTTGAGAAGAATCCTGTGAGAAGTAAAAATTCTACTCTTGGCTTATGAAAGAAACCTGAAAGTGTAGAGCCGTCTCCTTAATTAACAGTACAATATGACAAAATTATCATAGCTCTACTCTTCACTCATTACTGCCTTTTCCCCCACTCTAAGGCAGCTTTACTTTTCTCCATACCCACAGAACTTCAGCCTGTCATTTTCAATATATTTCCCTGAATGTTCCCAGGTAATTGTACCATCCTTTTGGTTAGACTTACTACTGCTTTGACATCTGAGCAACTTATTCCTTCTTATACTACTTTTGTGATGTATGAAGCTTTCACCTTCCCTCCCATTCATTGCCAATGCCTGACTGCAAACTAAAGAGAATATATTGTAACAGGAGGAATGCAACAGAGAATGATCTGGATAAAAATGAAAAGCTGAGTTATAGGAGGAGACAGCAAAGCTATTGAACCACAGATGAGATTGTGCAACCTAGATTTTCAGAAGTCTCTGACAAAAATTAGTTTGAGATCTCTGTGAACACAAAGTCACTAATTTTGGACTTACTAGGAAGGTAGGCTGTCAGACATAAAACCATCTAAAGAATCAATGTCCCTGATAGCCAAATGACAAGGAAGTTAAGAACCAACCTCATCAAACTTAGCTTTTAATTTTATCCTCCAGGCTTATCTTGGATAATTCAAAATTATACAGATGGGATTCCTAACCAATAAAATGTGCTTTTGATTTCTGAAAAATGGCTGTTATAAAGAAGAAAAGATTTGAGAAGGGTGTGATGCTACATACATTGAACCAAATTTTTCCTGCAGCTATTAAATTTACAGACAAGTTACTGAAAATATGGCACAGTGGAAAGATTTACAGTAAATTATCCCTATTTTGAATTAGGGACTTCTGGGTACTTAATAGTAATTGTGAAATTGTTATCTCTTGGTAAAATGCACATTAATCTTGCTCTTTCCCACTTTAAGAAGGATCATTCTCTGGTTATTATTCAACTCAGTGTTCCAGCAATTTTCAATCCTATCTTCTCTTCTACCCTCAATTTCTGCTGATACCAGAAGAGAGGCTGCTTGTCAGCTGGATGTTGCTCTCTGCTAATTTACTCTGGCATTAGGATAGTTCCCATAACCTGGGGCTGTGGAGTGCTTTTGCCACATTACCAGGCTTTCACAATGTCTGAAGTGGTTGGAAGGGGACAAAGCAATGCAGAATCTGATTCTGACCCTCTCCAGGGGTAACCTGGCTTTCCTCCCAAGCCAGGCAACCCTGCAAGGCTCCCCTGGTGCTCACAGCTGTGTCTGCAGGAGCTTGCTCTAGTGCTTGCCCTGGAAGCCTGTGGGAAGGTGATGGAATGAGAGCTGCAGGGGAGCTGGAGGGAGCTGAAGAAGGGCTCTCCTCTTGATTATTAAATCATTTTCCTACTTGCTCAAAAAGTGGGTGTTGTGCATGCTGATATCCCTATATACTTACTAATTAGTGTACCATTCACCTTGAACTGCAGAGCTCCCAGCTGCCAGCTGCAGCTTGTGATATCTTAAGTATGTGTTTGATGAACTCTGGAGACATGTTCATCTGTTAAATATAGAAAAACTGAACAGCTTCCCAGGACAGGCAGTGCACCATGGAATCATATGCTTGTCAGGGCCATGTCTGCACTCCTGACTTCAGACT
The DNA here is from genome assembly GCF_036250125.1 of Pseudopipra pipra. Lineage (NCBI taxonomy): Eukaryota > Metazoa > Chordata > Aves > Passeriformes > Pipridae > Pseudopipra > Pseudopipra pipra. The sequence continues at coordinate 26,123,312 of NC_087556.1, read as the reverse complement.
AATAGAGCTGCAAAGTTAGTGAAACCGTGCAAGACAGGCTGGCTCAGACTCAGGCTAATTTCCCAAACAAATATCCATGTGACAGAAATTAGCTGCTACATTGGGCATTAACTACTGCTTTCACTGGTTTGATGACCAAGAGCATCCCATAAACACTATGCCAAAAGTCTGCCAGTGAGACTTTGGTGTAGTTAATATCTTTGTTTCCATATTTATTATGCTGTTACTGTATATAGTTTGGATGCCAGCAGGTTTTTTCAGCACTGAGAGGAATTAAAGAACAAGCTCAATATTTCCAAGGGAATTAAACGCAAGGGAAATACCATTCACCATTTACACCAGATTTTCAAAAATCAAGATGAATATGTATTTTCCAGGCATTTACTCAGTATGTAACTCATATTTCACACTGTATTATGGGTTTACTAACACGCAACTACATAGTTGCCACCGAGGATCTGGTAAAGCCACCTGTGCTCTGACTTTCCAGAAGAAAAGAAACAGTAAGCCAAGTACTATGCTAACGTACTACTGAAAGTATTAGGAGATTAAACACATACTTTGCTATTACAAATAGCAGTAAGTGGTCAGCATATTTAGTCAAAGCAATGCTTTGCTTTCAACTGTTCTAAAGAAAAAAAATAATCATTTACTACTGGAAAGATTTGCATGAGGCTAATTAGGTATCCTGATTGTTCACCTTAATGCATAAGCATGTGTGCAAGGTAAGCAGGCAAGGAACAAGATTTTTCATATTTTACTTCTTCTGAATTCTCCTTTGTATCTAGCTGTTGTTTTGGCTTTTTTTCAAGCTTCGAGCTTCTCCAAAATAGGCCAGCCTCTCTCTGAAATAAGAATGTTTTGCTATTCCCCATGAAAAGAGATTGGGATTCTTTTGTATACCACCCATTCAGAAATATTACTATGTGTTAATGAGCTACGGTTACGAACAGTCATTTTAGAGTCTTGAAATGTGAAGGGAAGATTTTCTTCAAGAAAATATTAACTGTTAAGTTTCTATTAATATATAAAATATAAAATAAAACAGAGACTATGACGTGGTGTGGAATTAATTGAATTAAAAGAGAGGGCGCAGGAGAAAAAATAATTATATTTCCACAGTGATTTTATTTTCCCCTCCTGGGGTAGTTAGAGGAGAAGTGTCCAGTAAAAGATTTTGCTAAATTATTAAAAGTGAAAAAGTACAGAACCAAAGTAATATGAATTAATTAAAATTAATTAATTAAATTAATTAAAATCAATATTTTATTACAGTTGTTAATGAAATATTTATCAGAATAACTAAAAAGATACAGTCCTTACATTACACCTAGGTTAACATGTTTTTTCTTATATTTGTGTTTATATGAAAGTCAACTAAGTAAATTCATCTGCAACAGCAAGATTCTCATCCATGGATTACATTCAAGCCTTTTGTTTCCATGGTACCTTATTTCCACTTTTGGCTAATCTTAGAGAGCGTTCTGAGGGGATTGATCCAATATCCATTGAAATGAATACATAGCACAAACACTGGAAAGTAAGAAAATCAATGCAAAGACTTTCATTAACTTCACAGTATTTTGGCCTGAACTCATCACTCTCTAACGACAGCTATGAAGAATTGCAGTCAGTAACAGATTCTCAAATATGATGTTGACCATTTCAATATGAACAAGAAAAAACTGTTAAAAGCTGATGAGAACAGAATGTTAGAAAACACCAGAAGCAACCTGTTGAGAGATGCAAGTAAACTCCCAGTCTTGTCACCCATCTGCACTGAACAACAAAGTGAAGGGGGACAACAAGGACATCTGACACAGTAGAAGGTATCTTCTGTCCTCCTCAGTTAGTCTAAGATGCAAAACTGGCACAAAAATCTCTTTTTTCATGCTGTATTCACACATGTATTTTGTGCAGGTCACATATTTTAAACAGTTACAAAAATATTTTTGATATATTAGTTAAACAAAAATAATTCAAGAGCATGCATTCCCTTCTGCTTGTATAAATGGTTCCCATGAGTGAAATAAAACTAGGCTCAGAGGAAATAAAAATACCTACAACTAATCGACTGGAGACGTCTCCAGACATGAATTAGGACATTTTCTTCCTATGGGAAAAAAACATCAAATACTTTTAGTCAGATACCAGAGGATCTTCCAGAGCTGGAGTTTATCACTAAGCTAAAACTACAAGTTTCTCTTCTTTTTTCCAGGGGCATAAAGTTTGAGTTCCTGCTTCTACAAGACTACTGACTGTCAGCCTTCACAACTCCTTCAGGAACATGGCAAGATCCAAGTAGGAGTGATTTGGCAATAAGAGTCAAAACTGGAAACATTTCTCTAACAAGCTTTCAAACCTCAACCTAAAAGGATCTAATGCATCTGTTTGAAACTGCAGTAGAATGAATCAACCTCAGTGGGGAAAGCAGAAGTGAAATAGAAATGCAGGAAAAGCGCAACTTTCCTGATGTCACTGCCTCCAAGAGCTGTGCTGGTGACATGGAAGTTATTTATGGTGCCCATCTGCAGTGGTTTGCGCGCAGGCACATCCGTCACGGAAGTAGGTTCCAACCTGTGCCTCTCAGAAGATTGTGATTCTTATTGCTTACCTGAACCCCTCAGTTGTATCTCATGGATACAAGTCTGTACCATTCATGGCTGCCATTCCAAACCCTGTCTTTCCTTCCAAATTTCAGTCATACACACATCTAAAACCCACTCTACACAGTACCATAAAAGTACAGAGTAATTGTACTAGAGCTCCTCTTGCAGCAAACAATACCACCAGAGGAAAATGTTTCCTACACAACACCTCCAGACAAATAATCTGTTCTTCTCAGAAGAATTGGAGTCCTTAATTAGCTCAGCTGGTTAAAGTAATTGCTAATAAAGCCAGGGTTGTGGGTTTGATCCCTATATGGGCCATTCACTCAAGAGTTGGACTTGATCCTTGTGGGTCCCTTCCAACTGAGAATATTCTGTGAAGATTCTGTGAAACTATAGGAAAATACTGACCTGTAAAGCTGATAATATACTCTACAGTAGATAACACTCAATCTACCTCTTTGTCCTCATTTGAAAACAGAATTTCCCTAGTACTAAAGTGCCTCCTTTCTGCTCCTTCCCTTCCCACTCCTGTTTCTCTCCCTGTATTGCCATCAGGAGCTTAGAAGCACATTTGGAAAGAGGACTCTCCATTCTACCATCAAAGATTTTCTTTGACAAATTCTTCTCCCTCTGGATTTGCAAACTCACAGACTGCAAGGGTGATCTCTACGTATTTTGCAGTTTGTTTTAAGAAAGGCAAAACCACAGCTTGGGTTAAATTGGGCAGGAAGCAGTACTTTGCACACCACATCCTCTCTATTCCTTTTCCCTGCTAATTGCTCACTGGTACTATTGTTAAGAGTCTTCTCCTTCATAGCTTATGCAATATTAAAAAGGAATAAAAAAAAAACTTCCTGCCTCGGTTTCACATTTCTTTTCTCATCAGTCTTCTTGTCATTCCCCTCTCTTATCTCGTCTTGAGATCAATAAAATTACCAGTGTTATATACCAAATGGACATAACAATACACTATATTTAGCCTCCATAATGCAAATATTACTTTTACCATAGATAAAAGATCTCTGTCTTTCAAAGGCTCAAAACTCAGAAAGATGACATGCTTACTGCAAATATTTCTAAATCCTAAAGCCAGTCATTTTAAATGTAACGATGGCTCTTCTCTGACGTAAGTAGTTCCCTGCAATGTGCCACAGGTTGAAGAGAAACTTGAGGAATATTAAATAAGAAGCAGGTATAAATAAAGTGAAACAGACTTGATTTTTCCACTCTTGACTGAAAAGACAGAAGTATCTACCAGAGAGATATCTGGTACACTTCTCAGAGTTGATATTGCTGTAAATCTTTACCAAACTAATGAATGTAGGGGATGCTCCCAATACAGCACCAAAATTCTTTGACAGAAATTATGCCTAAAGTAAACTGTAGGAGCACAAATTGATATTTTAAGATCCTCAAACTTCCCTTCTAGGAGGCAGCAGTAATAGAAAAGATGTACATACCTGTCCAGATGTGATCCTTTCTCAGAAAGTCATCTGCAGCACTGTCCAGTGATGGCCCTGCTCTACACCCTCAGCACTAAAGGCAGTAGTGGCTGCAGTCCCAGGTTTATCCATGCTTCCAAATTTATAGGGCTTACTTGCAAAATCCTGTGATCTCACAAATTAACAACAATGGACTCTCTGGGTTACAAAATGCTATACTCAATCTACCCCAATGGACAGGTAGACAGATACAAAAATACTTGCATGCACAGACTGGTCTGCCTACTCTGCCTGCCCTCTGGCCATGCCAGCCTGCCCCAAACAAGCCCTGCTCACCTCCCAGGCTTCTGCAAGTAAGAGAAAATTGGTGAGTTCCTGGTATTTCCCGCATTAAATCTGGGATCACACTTACAAAACTGGCATCTGCAGAGACAGACAAATTCGAGTTTTTGGACACCCTCAAAATTTCCTATATATTGAGATGTTAAATGGTTCTAGAAACCTGTTTTAAAGGTATCAATGAGTCTGCTATAAGCACAGAACCACAAGAACTATGGTTTTGCTAAGGAGGACCAAGCACCACCTCTGATAAAACCACACCTGGAAGCAACAAGGCAGCAACACAATTTTTGAAGTTATTTTCTTCTAAAGCCTTTTTCACAACAGTGGTTTTCAATTTCTATATATCACCATTTCAAATGCAAAGGTCTATAATTTAAATAAAAGAATGAAAATGAAATCAAAATTTAATGACAAAACTTTTGACGTGCAAGAACATGAGGTGATTAAACCAAATCTTAGCTCTGGGCTTAGGCCAAGCGTTTGCTATTTTTTCAAAATGCTAAAAGCAGAGAAGGCATTAATTTTAATTATTTCTACCAAATACATATTTATATTTAATATAAATAGAAATGGACCAAATAAATTTTCCCACTTATCAATAAACTGAATAAAATCCATTAGTGGCTGCCTGTGTTTAGCTGTAGAGGAAAATGAAGAGATAGTTCTGTGTATTAAGACATACTCTCAAAAACCGTGTTCATTTTTCTTGTGGTTTCACTTCTTTTCCCACTAGATGGCACTCTGGAAATATTCCTAAATTTTGGATTCCTTTCCGTTGCCTTTTAAAAAGCCAACAAATTAGCGATTTCCCTCAAACCTTCTATTGTTTACAGCCTACTGAAAAAGGCAAGTGAATTACACAGAGCAGTACAGAAAATTAGCATTGTTAAATATGTCACATATATCACTAATAAAGTTTCATTATTTATACTGACAACTTGAAAAGCACTTATTTCCTAATCAATCAATTCACAACTAAATAAACAGTCATATAGGCATACAACATGAATTCACAATACTCCTAAATCTGATATTCCTGAAATTAAGTCTATGCTGCTTTATATTAGGAGAACAGGAATAACAAAGAGAGTGCTCCCCAATTTACTCACTTCTCCCCACCTCTCCAGACACTTTTCAGTGAAGGAAAAAAACACATGTATGTATTTTAAGATAGACATGCTTTTCTGCTTCTTTTTTTTTTTTTTTTTTTAATCAATAAATGCTACACTTCACCCCAAAGGTGATCCTGAAGCACAAGTTAGGACAGACACATTAAATGAATTGTCAAAAGCTGGAGATGCATTCAAAATTAGCCCATCTCTATTTGGAGACTGAGGATGCAGAAGAGAAAAAGAGATTTGAACAGTCACTTGAAGGGCTTTGTACCATCTGAATCCAGCTGCAGTCTTACAGACATCCCTTTTGATGTTCACTAACGTTTGAGATGAGTTCTAGTAAACAGATGTCCTCGTCAGGGAAAATAAACAAAAAAAAAACCCATCAAATTTGGTACTGTCTGGTAGGTGGAAGTGAACTGTAAACAATTCTTCTTTGTTTGTTGGATTTCTTTGGGAATGGACTGATGTGGCAGTGGATACAGGAATGGAAAAACACAGTCACAAATAACTTGGCTTAACTTGGCTGTGAGGGACCCAGGCATCAGGGCATTTGGTATGTGCTAGGGGACCAGGAAAAGCAAAATGCCATGGCCTCTTATCTTCTTGGCTTTCCTTCCTGACCCCATGACATTTGCAAGTGTTTCTTAAGCATCTAGGTTATATGTTTGTCCCTGGAAAAGACAAATCTCAGCCGCAGCTGCCAACAAGGAGGTGTTGTGCTCTTACTTCTTGATGCTCATTCGTGACAATTTTAGGTGACTCAGAGAGTCTGTAAATCACAGGCTTTGCACTGAAATCTGTGTGTAGCAGCAGAGGTCATCTGGATGACACAGGCATGATTTTTGGTCTCACAAGAGGAAGGTGCCCTGCAGAAGCAGCTAACAAGATCTATTACTGAGATTTGGACATCCTCTTTGAATTTACCTTCTGACAAAGAGTCACAGAAACCTTGCATGGAGGTGGAGGAAGCCTGGATAACTGACCTGGCTTCTTACCTGGAAGGCAGGGTCAAATTTTTTCAATCAATTAGGTCAAACACTGCTAAAAAGTCAAGCGTTTCTTGCAGACAGAAAGTGTAGGGTAAGCCTTGTTGATCCAAGTACATCCAGAAGTGCATGAAATACAGACCTTACAATCTCCTGCAGACCAGGAGTTAAGGGTAATGAAAGGTATGAGCCTTTACTCAGGAAAAAAGATGAACTGGTCGGCTTCCAGTCCCATTCAGTGCCATTGGCAACATGAGGGCTCACACACCTCACTCCACATTGTTATGGTAGAAAATCTGCATTTCATGTAGGCAGTGTTAGCTCCTCACAGCACTGACAGCTTGGGGAGGAAGAATTTCTATGTTCTTAAGAGAAACTCAAAAAGACCCAAACCCAAATGTAAGCATTGCTGACTCTGGGGGAATTTTCTTTACCCATATTGCTATTAGCCAACATAGTTTTTTTCATTATCTCAGAAAAAGGGAATTGGGATAGATTGCTAGTGAAGAGCTCTTCCCTGGCTCTACTTGTCTCCTTGTTCTTATGAGCCACTGGAATGATGAGCAAGTGATTCTCAACACAGGCCCCATGCTTGTCCTTGTGCAAATACAGTCCCCAGTGCCCTCGTTATAAGAGGTAGATTTCATCAAGTAAGAGAAGTTTTGGTCACTTGAGCCAGAGAAAGACAGAGAATGTGGTTGTTTTTCTTTACAGCAGCATGACTAAATCAATAACCTGTGGATTGAGAGGTTTAGGGTGGATGAAAGGTGCATTATCTTATATACGTATGTTAGAAAGTGCTGGCAACACACTGCAGGTTTGAACAAATAAATGAATTTACTAGGTGGAAGAGAAAGATTGCTGATAAAACAGAAAAAAATACTATACTCAGAAGGTGATTTTAGCCTGAGTACTAATATTTTATACAACAGAATATTGAATTTGGGAAGAGGCTTATTCATTCATTTGGCTTTTTAAATTTCCAAAGTGCTTTTATTGACTGATTTTGTTTGTGGCAGCTAATATTACTGTCACTGTAACAATATTTTTTCCCTATTTAGCTCTCCTGATGCAGTTTGCCATCTGAAGTCATTTACCTTTCATTTTTTTAAATAAAGTTGTTTTTTAAAAACTCAGAGATGATTCACATGGTTTGAGCCTGCATTTGCTGATAGAACTAAACTGCTAAAACTTCAAGAACTATTGAATAGTAATAGTTGAGAACAAAGGTCCATTTGCTGTGAATTTAACTGCAGCAATATTAATTGACAAGACACTGCACGATGTAAACAAGAGACATACCATCTTCCTTGCATGTCAACCTTCCCTTCAAACTTCATACTATTTTTTTTGTCTTGGCAAAAACATTCATCTACTAGGAGAACATATGTATGTGAACAAAATTTCTTCAATTTCAGATCTAGTTTTATATAATCTCAGTATAGCTTTTTCAGATGCTCTTAATCACCAAGTCACGGAGGTGCCAATCCCATAGTGGATGTATAATAGGAGATACTCCAGCAACACCATCTTTCTCCCATTTAAAACTCATTTCATTGAGCATTATACTTTCTCTAAAGCTGCAGGCAGTTTTCTGAGTTGGAGTATTGCCATTCCAGCAGACTACAGAGGAGCAAATACATTTTGAACTTGAACTATATTTTTTGAGGGCAAGGCTGCAAGTCTCAGCTAAAGCAGCCATCAGCTCTGAGCTCCAGCCTTTGGGTAGGAGGTGAGAAGGAATTGCTTCTGCAGATCCCAGTTGGATTCCATGTGAAAAAAAAACAAAAATTGCTCCCAGGCCTATAAAAAAATCATTTTTTTCTGTCTCAGGAGGAGCAGAGTTCATGCCTTTCATCCTTTCCTGCAAAAGCCAAGCAGACCACCAGCAGACTTAGTTATTTAGCTCGTGGACATGAATGCTTATTTCACTGAGTCTGCAATGGCCTACCATCTTCCAGTGGGATGAAGTGTTGTACTCTGGTTTTCAGTGAGAATAGAGGAGCAATAGACTTAATAACCTTCTTTACCATTTGAATCACAAGGCTTCCACCAGGTTGCAGAGTTTCTTGGGGCTGCAAAAGTGGCAGCTACACTCCAGTTATGTAGTGTGACTCAGTTCTTCGGAAGAGATTGCATTCCAGATGGTCAAACAGGAGATACAGAGGAGCAAAAACCAGCAGGGAAGAAGTATAGCTGCAATGCCTTGTCACCTTAGCAGTGCATTGGTTTGATGTTGCAGATATGTCAAAACAGAGGGTCCAAATCTTACCTGTGGCGTAAGATTTCTGAGCATGTGCATGACATTCTCCACTGACCCATACAGAGTCCAAACCCCTGATATAAAGATAGTTTCATACCATGTAAACGTGCACTGATAACTTGATGCTGTAAAAGGTAGTTGCTTTTAATTGTTCACTTGCTCCCATCAGCATCAGTCCATACAGCCTGAGGACCCATGATATTGGAGAGTCTCTTGTCTTGCTGATCAAATGGATATGCCATCCATTAACTACTCCCTTCTGTGTGTCTCTTTATCTTGATAGCAACCCAAGGATATCTGAGCATTTTCTATCATCCTTGAACTCTGTCAAGAGACTGTTCAACTCTCACTATTTTTGAGGCTTAGAAAATGTATTTTTTTGCTAATTTGTTTAAAGTGAAAATATCTTGGTCCCTCAACTGTGCTTCCTTAATGTTGGAAACAGCATTTCCTCTGCTTCAAGCTATATCAGCTTTAGCTCTGACATCAATAAGAGGTACAGATATTCTGGAGGAGAGGTCTTAGTGATATTCATCAGTCTGTCTGCCCAAATCCCATCTGTCATCTACAATGGAAATGGTTTAGTTTACTGCATACTCCCTAAGAGGCCAGATGTGATATGGCCACAATCTCATAAATGTTCTGAGAATGGGAGTGGATAGGACAGTCTCAGATTCACTACTCGTCTGTCCATGATGGCTTTAGCAATGCTGATTGCCTGGGAGGAAAGACTGTCGCCCTCCTCTTCCAAACCAATTCGCATGTGGTGAAACAAGCCAGCACTGATTGCCTGGACAATTGAAAAGCAGCCCGGCTGCTGGTGGTGTCCCCCTCTGTGTTCTGGGCAGATTGTTCCAGAGATTTTGGAATGCCAAACATTTGGAGATTAGTATGAAGATAAGGGAAGAGTGGGTTTGTGGGCAATATAACAGATAGAGACCAATTGTTGTGGAACAATATCATGGGAAACTGCTAACAGTGAGATTGATCTGCCTGTGGGAGGGGAGATGGCTGCTAATTCACTGATGTAGTAGAAGTAATGATAGACACTGATGCAGTCTGATTTTTTCCTAGTGACCTATGGTTGCAACTACTAGTTAAAATTAACAGCTACCTTAGCAGGAGGTTTTAACCAAATTGGCAATTCGGCACTGAGATTCTCAACTCTGAGCACAGAAAGGGTCAAAGAAGAGACAGAATTCTGAGTGAAGATGACATCAAAGAAGAACTAGGGATGAGTTTCACTGAAATCACAATATTTTCATCACCCTGAGTCTTAGTTCAAGGTCTATTGTTTCTAAACCATCTGCCAAATTTGAGCCTGGGATTTGGGCTACTCCACGCCTCCTGTGTGCATATCTGTATAATTTTAGCTTGAATCAGTCTAAAACAGAAAGGTAAAATATTAGGAAATTTTCTGCTAGGCAGATAAATGGCTTAGCACATGCTTTCTGAAAGAGCTTTCTGATTATAAAGGTTGCAAACTAAAGTTCACAATATCTTAACATACTTTCTACACTACGTAAAAGTTTCTAGTCTTACTTCGGACATATTATTCCCCTTGTTTAGATAAGTTTCTACAAGTTAGATTATAAGACAGAAAGTTCCATAACTGCTTATATAACAAAAAACACTCAGCTTTACCTGACAAAATGTTTTAGAACTATTTTTATAGCAGCACTGAAAAAAAAAGAACAACATTTTATTTTTGCAATTTCCAAAATGTTTTTTCCTGTTATATAGAACAACCTTTCTGTGTAAAATGCTTACATGATTATACACATGTATATATTTTTGTGCTTGTGCACGTAAAATTGACCCAAAAATCCAATATCCCATTTTTTTACAAAATAAAACCTTTTCAAGTTTTCATGGGTGCAAGTTTTATTTTACAGGACATTTTCGAAAAACATTATTTTAAAAGCACATATCTTCCCTTGTGTATGAAATCCATTCCTCACCTTCCATTAGAAACAAATACATTTGGTAGCAAAACCCATTTTTTTGGAAACAGGACCTTTTCTTGCTTCATTGAGGTACTTGTTGGGGACAAGTGTAAGAAAATTGGAGTCTTCGTAACTTCCTTTCTTGTTGTAAATAATAACAGTATCCCTATTCACTTCTAAAGAATTCAGTATTTCTGGAAAGATGGCAGGAATTTACTTACCTAACCTGATAGCTGATATCACCACCATCCCTGAAAATCAGCAACACCAAGCATTCAAATTAATTATTTCAGAAAACAAGAATTGTCAGCACAGCTTCAGGGCTTTCAACACAACACCTACATCTGAATTAATGTAGGAGGGGAAGCAATGCCTGAGCTAATAATCCCAGACAGCTTTTCTGTGCTTGTGCATCAGCAATGGATAACTGCAGGTGCATTGGCAGTGGACTGACATGCACAAGACTCTGTGAGGCAGGAAGAGCCCTGCTGGCTTGTGGATTCCCAAACTGTTATTACTCAAGGAAGAGAGCCATGAAGAAGACCAGATTATGTGCAGACAAACGTAACGCTAATAAAGACGAGGGATAGCAAACTACAGCAGCATCTAAGAGATACCTGTCAGAAAAAAATGGGCAGCCTAAATGAGAAAAAGAAACAATTAGGACCCTGTATTTCTACAAGGAATTTACATTCATATGATGAAGACAGTTCATAGATTAACAAAAATCTAAGAAGACATGAGATTGCAATTCGCTTTGTTGTTAGCACTACCCAGCAAATTTGCAGATCCAGTGATACCTCTGTGCCCCACTCCTACTGATATCAATGGACTTGTCTCTTTAAACAGGAAAGTTAGATATTGAATTCTTTCTGTAGTTCTGAGCCTTCTGCTCTCCCACAGTATGTGCTGTATAAAAAGAAGATTGAATCCATATGACTTTAGGAACTTAAATGAGCAGGTTAATCAAAGCTGCCTTTAGTCCCTGGAGACAGAGGCACTACCAGCAGCCAGGTAGTTCAGGAAACAACTCAGGCTTCTACTCTGAATATGTTTCTGGAGGTACCTCTCAATCTGCAAGGTAAAATGCATTTTCATCAGATGACCAAAGCTGGGGTGACTGAATGCCTTCTTCAAAAAGATTTTATTGTTGTTTTCTTTGTCTTTCATATGAAGACATGGAGGACATGTCCAGTCAATGCATTTTTTTCTCTCCTCCATTGAATATCTATTTATTCAAAGAGTTAGAAAATTTGCAGTAGAATTGGTCTGGAATAGCCAAAAGTGTAAGATATGTGGCACAGTGGCATAGTAGGAAGTAAAATCTCATGCTCCTACAAAGCTGGTGAGGAAAATCACTAGTGTGTTTCTACTGAACTCTATTCCTTTTCAAAATACTCTTCCCATCCTGGAGCTGAGAGAAACCTTTCCAGACAAAAGTTGTCAAAATGCATCCAGATTTATTGATAGATTTAATTAATCAAAATGTTCTTACTGTATTTTCTTCTGAAAACCTGCCTAGCTACAGGAGCTCTAAGCTCCACTAAGGTGGTATATATCCAGCATTGCATTTATGGTGGATAGTTACCCATTTATAGTCCACTTAACTACAACATCAGTCCTTAGGCTTTGCATTTGCATTCAGTAAAGGTTTTTCTTTACTATCTGTCAACACAAAAGGGAGAACAGTAGCATATACATACTGGTAAACATTATCTTGTTAGGGAAATAAGATAATTGATATTGTTAATCTGTTAAATTATCAACTCTATTAAATATCCCAAAGCAGAGAAAAGGAAGTTTTATTTGAATGAAATCTCAGAGAAAAATAGGTACATATGAGAAGTAGCTTTGTCCCCATATCAAGAGCCTGTTCTTTGGAGACCATATAGAGGAAAACAGACAGTGTTATAAATATCCTGTTAACTTTTTTAATGACTGAGCCAGACAGTGAGCCTCTTGGAACCAAGCTACTGTTTAGATACTTATAAAATATTTGTCTCTTATTTTGTAGTACTAAATTTAGGAACTGTTTAAATAGTTATTGCATTTTTTTCCTTAAATTGCCTGGTAATAAAAAAGATTTGGATATGTCACATTGCATGCACCATACTCCTATCAAAGAGGAAATAAGTAAACATGGAGCTCCCCAAACCAAAAATGATGATCTGTTTTCTGAACTGGAGGCACTAAGAGATACAAAGGCACTCAATAGGTATTTTTTTTATTGTTTAAAATATTACATTCAGAAGTCTTGCATTTTATACCTACAAATGTGCCTCAACTGAATTTTGCCTGGTTTTGGTGAAATTTATATGGCAGGTCAGATTATTTTTCAGAGCTGGTTTTCTCAGTGGGAGAGTCTTGTGGTGTGTTTGTATTTGTAAGCCTTGTTTCAGATGAATGAAAAGAGGACTGTTCCCCACATGGTGAATTTGCCTAACCATAGCTATGCAACCTCTGCAAGGAAACAGGTACAACAATACTGGCAAACCTTTAACTCCCTTACAGGCAAATTGCCCATGAACAAGGTATTACTATATTTAGTTTTCATCTATGGAGCAGATTGGCCTCTGACCCTATGCACCAGGGGAAAGTAGAAACTATCTGAACTTGGCAGTGGTATGATGTAGCTTTCAAGAATTGTTTCAAACAGTTTTTGGTTGGGTTTTTTTGTCTGTTTGTTTAGTTGATTGGTTGGGGTTTTTTTCCCCTCTTTTCCCTTTTTTTTGAAAGAAGGAACAAGATATTTTCCAGGCTAAATGTCCTGAAAAAACTCTCTTCAAAACTTGACAGAGATGGTCTTCAAAGACCTTCAGCTCCACTGAAGTTCCATGGAAACTGCAAAGGTCCAAACATATATAAAATTGATAAAGCTGAACAATCTCGCTTGGAAATCAACTGGAAGATTTGGTGAGAGCAAGAAAACAGCACAGGAAAGCAAAGAGAGAAGAAGGAGAAATGTAAAGAGAAAGAAGCAGGATTATTATTCCTTGGCTAGAAAAAAACCAGGATCATTTCAAACACACTTTAAACTCCAAGGGATCTGCTCACAGGGTTTCATACCTTCATGTTTTTTCCACTTTCCATGTCAGATGAAAAGTCTACCTTTGATACTAATTGATCATTTCATTTTCTCTGGCACACTTTTGAAACAGATGGTTGCCCCAACCTTTTGTTCCTAAGCACCAGCCTGAAGATTTGAAATAATCAGTGATAGAAATTAATTGAATAATTGAATGCAATCTGTTTCTGCCTGTCCCCTCTCTATCTTCTATCACAGCTGACTTTTAACAGGGGTTCAAAAAGTTCATGTCCACTCTGGCCTTCAGTTCAGAACTTCCTTCTACAGAATAGTTTCACATCTCCCTATTTATCTGTCCAGAATTTGAGGAGAAGGACATTTTTCAGTCATAGCTGGTTACTGATAGAAAATCATGTTTCTTGAGGAAAGATTATTTCAGCAGGGGTGCCCAGTTTTTATGGGAAACTTCATTATTTAAAAAGAAACCAGAGAGAATCATCTTCATATACTTGAAAAGTGAGACTATTCCACTTCACCCTGCAATTGGGAAACATACTTATCCTTGGATATAGTGCTGCCATGAATCATGGGAATTATGGTTCAATTCAATACATCTCTGTCCTGCTTTATAGGCCAACTTCTAAAGACAGGTCATCCTCTAGAAATCCTTCTTTTTACCTAAACAGAGATAAAGACACGGAAAAAATAGACATCTACAAAGAAAATGAAGGAAATTAAAGCTTTAAAGGGTGCTTAATATTAAAAAAAAAAAATCACTCTAGCATGAGGCTTTATCTTAAATAAACAGAAACATAAAATGTATGGATCAGTAGCTAATCCTTCTCAACGGCTTCTATCCAGTGTCTTAATTATGACATAAGGTTGCATTATACATGGGCATACAAAATGACCCCCAATTCCCCTCCATGCAGCATCTGCCATATTACATTATCCTGCTTCCTGTCATATTGCCTGAGAAAGGCCTTGGCCTCCATTTGTGAAATCACCCCTGTGGTGAACATTAGCTGATCAAGCATCTGAGTGGATTTGTTGTTTCTCACGATAGTGCTGCAGTTCATGCAGTGCTCCAGTGCTGGATCAGACCCCCATGGCACACAGAGCCACTGGAGTCACCAAAGTTTTCCTGTGGCCTTGTAAGGCAGGATCCATTACCCTGCAAAGGGACCACTGCAGATGGTTTCAGTGTGTATAGGATTTGATCCATGGAAATGCAGAAGGAATAGTTTTTGTAGTAAGCGGGTCTGCAGAGTTCTGAACATTGTGCTTACCTCTAAAATTATCTGCTTGGAAATTAGACACTTACCAAAGACAACTGACAGCTAAATCCTTGTCATTTATTTATTTTGGGAAGAGCTAATCATATCAATCCAAATATTCCCAGGTCTGTTACTTGGTTTACCAAATTAAAGCTCCTCTGTGTGTTTTCAGAGATATTGCAAGATTCACCTTTAAAGAGAATAAAAATAAAGGTTGAATTCTGGAATGGCTGTCTCACTGCTATAGTATGACAATAACCCTTAAAAAGGTAAAATAATAATGAGAGTGAAAGAGATAGTTCACTAAGCTACAATGTTCCATATATCTATTGGCTTTTCTTCTTCTTCTTCTTCTTCCTATTTTAAAATCTCTCAGAATAAACTTATATTTATGTAACAGATTTGCCTGATTCCAAACATACAAATAGTGTAAGCATATCTCTGAAAATGTGTTAAAAGCCACAAAGATTTGCAAACAATACAAAAAGGCTAAGAACAAAAAGTCCAAAAATAACACTGGCAGGAAAAAATTATAAACTTTTTAGAATGAACATATTTGTGCACAGATCTGGAATTTCAAGGCACAAACATATTGGAGAAATTTCATATAAAAATCATACTTTCCCTATAAATTATTTGATGTTTCGTACACACACACATTTGGGTTACACAGACACAAATACTTTGATTTCAACAGCTACATTTCAGCTGTTGATTCTATGGCATTTCCCTTTCAGAATTCTAATTTACACATGTGAAAGCTTTGGTTAAGCATAATATTTCAGGACTTCAGTATTTGTGCGGGGGGGGGGGAAAGGGGGGAATCCGTCAAAAGTCTGCATGCCAATGAATTTTGAGGACTGATGAAGTTGTTAGAGAAACCAAGGTACAAAGATGATCCTGAGCCCTGTATGAAAGCAGAGGTAGTAATTGATTACCTGTAAAGCTGATCTAAATGCACTAAGTCCTCAAATACATCTTTCCCTCAGTCAGATTACAACATTCTCTTCTCACCACTGTTAACCATCCTAACATTCATATTCCTTCAGTAATTATTTATTTACTTTTACTAATTGCATGTTCTCTCCTTATACAATCAAAATCTGTTTAGAACAGCAACAGTGAGGGATTTAGAGGAGGAAAGAATCACAGAGTAAAGTTGGGAAATACCATAATTCCTTGCCAGCCCTTGGCATTCAAACTTCATCACATCTCCAAAAGCTCATTATAATAGAAATTGGACTTGATTGGCTGAGTGGGCAGTCAGACAGAGTCAACATGCATGAGGGAAAGCATAGAATTTTCAAAACTGATCATCAAGCAGCCACAGCAATTGGATTTATAAACCAGGGATTTACTGCATAAGACACACAAAAGATTGATGCTGTTGAAGAAGAGCTGTAATTAACTAAATTAATGAAATCAGGAAGCCACACCTGCTCCACATGACTGACTCACTCCTCTGGCTCTGTCTCCAGCTTGAAAAGGTGAATTTAGCAATTGATGGTTTTAACACGAGACGAGCATGGTAAGTTATGTGCATCTAACAAGCTCCTTCAAAGTGTTGTGCGAAGCATGGCTGAGAGACCATGGCAGCTAATTATTTCCCTGCCTTGGAAGAAGAGAGCCACGCATCCCTGGAGGGAGTAGATGCATTTCAACAAAAGGGAGGGAAGTTTTACAAGCAGAAGTTGGTTAGCATATCAGGGTGATCAGAGCCACTTTTGCCTTCGAAGGTACAGTCAGTTCTTGCAAGGCATTATGGTACAAATCCTCATTCTACCACCTGGTAAAAGTGTTTTCAAGTATCCAAACCAATAGATGTAGCATGCAGTCTTCGACAGAGGATGGGTCATGTGCAGGGTCACCTCTAGCCATAGGAAGACACTAAGGCCTGATAGAAAAAACCTTTGCTTTGCAGCCTCCTCCTCACTTCTGGAAAGGCAGAAAAGCTGTCCCTCTAACAGGAAGATTTAGGAAGTGTAGGAGACTACAGTAACAAACATAGGTCCTTTAGGATGTTTAATGTCTCAGGTCTGCACATTGCCCTTCTATTTTCTGGAGCAGTGCCCCTGTGGCTGTAGATACCACACTTCTCTGACCCCTGTTGCACTTCCCTGGTAGGAGGAAGTCTTTGGGGCATCTCCTCTCCTCATGAGCTAGCAAGTTTTGGTGGCAAGACATACAAGCATGGAGCCTTGTAAGACTGGTGACAGGGAAACAGCTTCTCCAGTGATGTTATCCAGTTCCATTCGCATGGAAATACTGCCCAGTGCTGCAGAGGGCAAATAAGAACGATATTCTCATCATTTCTTAGGAGGATTAGAAGCAGCTAACACTTGAAGCTGACTAGTGACAGGAAGGCTAAACCATGAAAAGGCATTGAGACCAGAACACCCATCCTGACACAGTGGGTTGATTTCAGGATCAGCTGTTTAGTCTCTCTGAAACACATACCATGTTTACAAGTTTCATGAGTCTGATTGCAAGTAATTGGCAATAAGCTCAAAACCACTGAAGCTCATGGAGGGATGCGATTCCATATAAACTGAACATAATTTTCTTTTTTTATCCCTCTGATATCTTATTTGGCAGGGCCAAACAGGATAAATCTCTTTATAACAAAGGCCAGAGCAGAATTACTCTAAGAAAGAAATATTGACTTTAAAAGGAACAATGTTTCTTTCCACCCTCGGTACTTCAGAGAGTTACCAATCTTCTAAAAATCAAGTTGAGAATAAGAGTTGTTTAACAAAGATGGAGACAAATACAAGTATATAGAAACCTACTGACAGCAAAGACAGATGCTTGTTAAGGTTATGGTCACTCCCGACAAAGCATGGACCCTTCCCCAATACATAAAAATACATTGTATCTGTTAGAAAAAGCTAGAAATAACTGGGAATAAAGACGGAGAAAGAAATAACGAGGGAGAAAGACGGGGAAAGAGACACTAAGTAGTCCAGAGTTCCTTGGTGAACTGATATTTCCTCTGCAAAAGAAGCAAAAAACCCCTTTGTTTAGACTATAAATAAAAGGCTGTTTCTGCTTCCCAGTTGTTTTAGGTGTTGAATGTCACTATGCTACCTAGTTTTTATCAGGTTAGTGCACATCTTTCATTTACTATCTTTCACATAATCAGTATCTTGTAGGAGTGGGTGGAAATTACTCCTGTAAAGGTTAATAAACATTAAATTGCTGGGTTAAATTTGCTAATGTACATTACCTAACCTTTTCTTTTCCCCACCATCATTGTCCTTCAGTTTATAAAGTTCTTCTTCCCTCATGCTTAATCCTCTCTGATGCATTTATTTAGAATAATCCTATCTGCTCTCAGCCTTCAATTTGCAGCCTTCAATTGCTAAGCCAGCTAAGCTCTTTTCATCTTCTCCTGAAAACATGCACTCCATTCTTTGGTAGTCTCTCTTTGCCCTTCTTCCCACTTCAGCTGCTTGAACTGAAGTGACTAAACCACAGAGTACATTCGTGTAATTTTGGACAACAGCTAATTACCTTACATGTGCTATAACCTCTCCTCAATACACTGCTGGAGTTGCATGTCTTGTTTCACATTAGCTGCACAGCAGTGGGTTCAAGTTCATCCAGAGATTTCCTCCCTTCAAAACTGAGGTCCTTCTCCTCTGCTTCCAGAGGATGCATTCTCCAGTTATAGTAACAACTTCTGCATTAATCTGTAATGAATGACTTCACATTATTGAGATTGAACTGCTAGTGGGCCATGTTCTCATCTGAAACACAGAGTGCATCTTGACTCATTTCATTAGCTAAAACGAAGTGACCTCAGATTTCCAGCCACGTAACAGATCCATCTTTAAGCAGCCTCCTGGATGAGCTATCTACAGCTACTCTGAAGGCCATTAAAAAGTTGTATTTATAACATATTGTGTTCTGCATAATGTTCTACAAAGAGAGGGTGCTTTTGCCATGACATATGGTGTACAATGTAAATGAACTCTGATGTAACAAATTAAAAAGCTTTTACGGCAACCTCTAAATACTATTTACGGCTCCCAAGAGCTACCTAGGCTGGCCACCAGTCAAATAATTACAATCTCTACACCAAGTGCCAGAGTGCATTTTGTTGACTAACTGCTTCTACAGCGAGGTGTGCAATCTATTTCCATGAGATGTACTAGTCATAAAACACCATGCATTTTGACAGCAAAATTGCAAAAGCACAATGCTTACCAGCTGTCATTCAAAGAATGGAGATGGTAACAAGGGGGCCATTTTTAAAATCACCCTGATCCTTAACACTCGTGGCTTTTGTTACAGCAAAAGAAATTCATTGTTGTGTAAGGCCTCTCCAAAGATTGCTGAAGTCTCTTGCAGGCACAAGACCCCTCTCCTTTCTGTGCATGGTGGAAAAATCTGTGAGTAGTCCAGTTCAGTGGAGACAGAGAATACTCCATTTCCTAAAACCTGATTTTCTGTTTAAGAGAAAATTATATTCATTTGCATTAAAAAAAACCCCACCTCTGGAAACAAAAGGAAACCAACAAAAATCAACAGAAATCACCATAGGCTGAACAACCCCAACTCTCTCCACATTTCCTCATAGGAGAGTTGTTCCATTCCTCTTATCATTTTCATGGCCTTCCTCTGAACTTGCTCCAACAGGTCTAAGTACTTCCTGTGCTAGGGGCTCCATAGGTGTTTCTGGGAATTTAAAAAAAAAAATCATCTGAAGATGAGCTCTTTTCATTATTTAAAGAAAATTATCTTTAAAATCATCTAAGAGTTGTGTTGTTTGTGTGTGTGTTGTTGGGGCTGTTTTTGTTTTGTTTCAAATGTTCCATTTATCATATGAAAATTGTTTCTGTTTTTTCTGCTCTATGCATATTTAAATAGTTATACTGGTATTGCTATATATCTCCACGTGGGTTTCAAAGTGGAGCAAACAACAGGCATAGTCCTATTATTCGAGAATGTGACTTGTTTTGAAGCACACATCTCAGAATGATGGCTGCATTGCTTTATAACTGAACTATCCCCCTTGAGCTGTGTGCAAGCCAGGCTTAAACCTGTGCTACAGTTTTTGTCTGGCTTAGAAGAGAGAAACAGCATTAAATACCTACATAGCAAGTGAGATTATATATTTGCAGTCATTTGGTGTACAGAAGTTTTGAAAGCAGTCATTTGCTGGTAAAAACTATTGAGAAGATGCCTGCAGAATTTAAAGTAAGTAAGATGAATGGCAAAGAACAATGGGTTCTGGACTTTTTCTGCATTCTGTACTTATTAACCACTTTATGACATCGTGGAGAAGAAACAACTGTGCCCAGCACACAAAGTGTTATGTAGCAATTTAGGAAATGCTCTTTCCTGAAGTATTTACATCCCTTTCTTTCAGACATTGTAACCCAAGACATCCTTTGCAAAAACAAGAAAAATAAATTCAAAAATTCTGAAATTATACTATCAGAAAAGTAATGTTTTTTCAGCAGATTTCTGAAAACTCATTCCGGATCCCTAGCTCAAAGGGAATTAAAAAAAAAAAAAAAAGGCAATAGTTTTACACTTATTTCTGACTAGCAGGTTTCTATCAAAGCCAATTGAAGCTCCAGGCCAATAGTGCAGTGTAATTGGGGCCATGTCTATCACCGAGAAAAAAATACTGTTTACAAAGGGGAAAGGTTTCCACAAATCACAGTCCAGACACAGTAGATCTTCTACGTGTCTAGACAAATAAGACCATCCCCATACCAATGTTAATAAATCTTCACACATTCCAGTAAACACTTAGTAGCTCCAGCTCTCAGTCAATCATTTTTAGCCCCAATGAGAATGTTTTTAACTGTTGGTATTTCACTGTTAATATCAATTCCTCAACTCAGTGTCCCTTTGCTAAGCAAAGAGCTTCAGTCTGGCTGCTATGCATGGTGGAAATCTACATTTCCCATTATCAGTGACTGCATTTATATTTCAAGACTAAAGGATTAAAAAAGCTTGAAGAGAAAGTATTCTTGGTAGTTGACTTGAACAAAGAAAAGTGTTAACCCTGGCAAGCAGATACTGAGTCGAAAATAAAGCAATTAGAGAGAAACTAAATTTTTTCAGAACACAAGTTCAACACAATTAGGTCTATACCACTTCAGACATTAACAACAGTTTTGCATTTGCCAAGCAACAATAAAAACCCCAGCAGACTTTAATAAATCTAATTTTTTGCTAATGATAGTGAATCTGTCTCTAAATATAAGAGGTCTTGTACCAGAAAAATTGCAATTGTGCATTCAGATAGTTTCATAAACTAGTATTTGTACTATTGTATAATTCCTCTCTCTAAAAATAAGGAGGCTCTGCTTTTAGATATAATTAGATAATAATATAACATTTAAATAAGATCTAAATTGCTTATTTGGGTTCAAACATGCTGATTTTAAATCTGATTAAGCAACTGTGAACAAATTTTCTGTTATTTTGACCAGTCTATTAGCCATCTAATTTGATTCCTGAGGGTAGCAGATAAAAAATAACAACTAAAACTATTTCAACTCCATAGCTGGGATACAGCAGCAGATTACTAATTACACTCAGAAGATGAATTACCAGCAGATTTCATCTTCCTTAAATAAATACTAATTTAAGTCAAATAGGTCTGAAAATCACTGCATGCTGAGAAGTAGCTGTATTGCTACCTTTAACAGAAAATCAACAATGGGCTGAAAGATCTGTGAAGGAGCTGAGGATAATTTTTTTGTCACTGGATAAGGGCACAGCTGCTTCAAGCAGAGAAAATCTGGAGCATGAGTCCAAAAACTACTGCACTGTTACTGAGAACAGGACTTTATTTAACATTCACATCCATTTCTGCTGGACTTGACTAACATACTTTTCAAAATTCACAAAAATTGAGGACATAACAATAAAATGATAATGCATTTAAAATTACATTTTCTCAGTATCCAAAAAAGTCTGTTCATAGAGAGAGTAATAGTTGCCCATTTAATTGTGGGACTATTTATATTGTTAATTGCATCTTGTTGTAGGTTAAATACAGTTGCTTTGGATTTAACTTTATGATTTAAATGCAATTATGTAATAGACTTAGTTATAAAAAACATATAATTACTGTATAGGCTGGAAAGCTGAATTAGCATTGCAATGTAAATGAAGGAGCCTTTACTGCTCCTGATATTAACACTGAGCAAACACTTAAACTGCTGACAAATTTTTACTTTTCCTTTGGTCATTATCTGAATGGTTTGTGGACTTCTTCTTTGGTATGGAAAATGACAATTTCATGTCACAAAACCTGTAAATGGCCAGGTGATGGGAAGACATTAGCAGCAGACTCACCACCTAAATCTAGCCCGTGAGTAAACCCAGCCTGCACTGATATCACACCTGCTCTCCACCTTGCAGATCACTGGTCTAAACTTTTTCTTCACAAGACCCATGAATCCTTGAGTATTCCCCTTCTCCCCTAGGGATTCAAGTCTGGTAAAATTTGGTGGCTACTAGCTTCGAGGTGGACTAGAAATTGCTGTTTGTTCCTGCTGGCATCCTGGTTCAGTACTGCCCCCAGTGTGGAGCAGTCACTTCTCCAAAACACCTTTCTTCTCTAAAGAAGGTCTGAAGGTCACTGGGCTGTTTGCCCACACTCCCATTATTCCTCTGGAATATCAGTTCCTACACCAGTGAGTTTTATTCTTCGGGGGAACAGCCCATTAAACCCGATTCACTGGTTATTTGAGTGATTCACATTGGGCTGTGAACAGTGGTAGCTAAAATAACACATATAATCAATTACCTGTTTCCCAACTAAGGGATTAATTAAATAAATTTCTCCCGCCTGTTTCAGGACTGCCCATTGACTTTGAAAAGTAAAACTGGACGTATAGCAAGCTACTACAGCTCCCCTGTCACACAGCTAATTTAATCAAGGCAACCAGACTATCTTATTCATTTATCAAAAAAATAAAGATGAGATCCCTTGAATATAACACGACTGAAATTGCTGGATTCAGATAGAAGTAAACATTAGGCATCTCTAGCCCAAAAAAAAAAAAAATCCGGCAGGAAAACAGTAGCTTGTTGAGTTTTATTTGTAGATAAATGGAAGAAGTGTAATAAATGTGAATTGTGACCAAAAGGGATTATGTGAGAACAAATAATGCAACATTAGTTCTGCAAAATATTTTACCGCTGTCTTTTCTCCCTGACTACCATCAGCTAATTTCTAATTGTTTGAGTTTTGGCAACCACACCTCTTGGGTTTTCTAATCTCAATAGCCTAGGACAGTTAAATATACA
The DNA here is from genome assembly GCF_036250125.1 of Pseudopipra pipra. Lineage (NCBI taxonomy): Eukaryota > Metazoa > Chordata > Aves > Passeriformes > Pipridae > Pseudopipra > Pseudopipra pipra. The sequence continues at coordinate 26,100,021 of NC_087556.1, read as the reverse complement.
GGTTTTGTGACAAAACATGTTTTGCATTGTTTATACTTGGAAGGGGAAGGGGTAGGCTGGTGTGTCATACCTGGAAATAAATAGGAACAGTCAAAATTTGAAGCCACCTTAACACATATTTTGGGAAAACAGTGGTTGCCGCAAATATTTGCAATTCAAATCTCAGCAGTTCTCTTATTGTGAAAAGTCCTTCCAGGGCTTTCTGAAGGATTAGTTATATATTAAAAGAGAGACTTTTTCTACTGGAGTAAACTGTCTTTCAAATATTTCTGACTCAAGCATAAATCCATTTACCTCTCACAGGCTGTTTTGCAGTTCTTTTTGTGGTGCTCATTAATTAATAAACAAAATCTACTGCATTTAAGACAGCCTGTTTTTCACTCAGTCTTACTGCCTTTCATTACTACACTGACACTTCACCAATTTACCAAGGGTAGGTCTGTGAAAAATAGTACAAAATGATAACCAGAAAAGCCAAAGTGTTTAGGAGAAGTTAATGAAAAGCTCCAGGTAACCTGAATTATGACAGTTTAGAGATGTCATTTTGCTCTTGTCCCACGCTGCAACACTTGTCTTTCAAACACTCCTCCAAGTGTTTCCATGGGAGTTATTTATGTTGGAAGATCTAAAACACTACAAGAGAGAGGTAATGTATGCAGCTCTCCTTTTACCCAACAAAGAATTGCTGGAGATGTAGAGGGAAAAGCAGAATAGCAAAGTACTCTATTATTTGAACATGATGTTTGGCAGCTCTCTTGCTCTCTGAGGGAGGGACGCTGGTCTGCCAGTGGATACTGCATCTTCCCAATATGCTGAAGTTATTTTGAATAGCAAAGTGGGTGCCAAGGACTGAATGACGTATCTAATCTTAGCTCACCTGAGCAGTCAGAAGCAAAGCTGCAACATGATTTTAATTTTACAGGCAGAATTTTGGGCAGACCAATACCTTAGAAAGCAACATTTTCACACAAATGACTCCTTTTGTATTAATTGATAAACCAGTTTTTGCTAAGCTTGAAAAATAACTTCATGAAAAAATGTCATTCCAAAAGATTAGACTATGGAAGCAAAATTAGAAGCAGCTTGAACAGGAAGCAGGTATCGGAGTAAAGGATCATTGACACATCATTTTCTGAGCAAAGTTGGACACAGGTATTTCCAGAGGAGGTAGGAAACATTCAGTGATGTTGCCCCTGCTCATCACCTTCGGACCACTTCCAATGGTGGTGGGTTGCTTTCACCCTTGAGCAAAACAAGAGTTGAAGTGGGGTGCTGAGAGCCGTGATGCAATGACTCTCTGTATTTGCCTTAAACAAGTAGGTTACAGTGCCAGGGCAAATAAACACACCAGACACAGTACAGAGAGGAGGAGACAAGATATGTCTTACCCATGCTATTCTCTCTTTCCTTGTCAGAGGGGTAAGAAGTGAGGCAGAAGAGGAATAAAGACCTCTTTTCCAGATCCACTTGAAGATAGCTTCATACAGTTCTATTAACTATCCCAGAGCACTTTCTAATATCACTCTTGTTGTCTCTTTCCACTACGAAGAATGTAATTGTCAACACTTTGAAAGTATGGGAAAAAAGTCTTTCCCATGCTAGAGAGCCAAAACAGGAGTGACATTCACAAGGAAAGAATGTGTCAAACAGATCACCTCATTTTATGAGTTCTTCCTTAAAATATGTAAAGAAAATATGAAAATATGAATACTTATACAGCATGTCTTTTTCTCGTACAGCAGACATTTCAAAAAAACAAAAAAAGGTGCACATCTTACTGGCTGAATTATATCTGATAGCCATATTTCAGACCTAAAAGACTTCCCAAAATCCTATCTCTGTTAGTTTAGGGCATGCTCAGTAATAGCTGTAAATGTCATAGATCTGTAAGCGAAGCAGAGAAAGATAGTTTGTGAGAAACTGGATTAGCCTCTCTTGCATTTGATTAGTCAAGCCAAAATTAAGTACTACATTATAAACTATCCATGCATTTAGATCTTCGTTAACCCAGCATGGAAAGTTTCACTGTTAATAGCAAAAAAAGCAGTTGAAAAAGACCACTATTGCAGCCAAGATTTCTTCTGTACCTTTCCAGTGTGTTCTCTGTATGTGATTTTTCACTTCAGGCACATAAAGCGTATAGGTAGTGAGTGCATAAGGCTTTCCAGGCACCCCAGGTAGTGGGGAAAAGGTGTATAGTAGAAACAACAGTGCCTCTTATGGAATGGATTCTTTATTTCACTATTTGCTGAATATGAAAAGGTTGCTTTTAATGCCTGCTGCCCTTTTCTGAGCAGAGCTGTGGACCTCCTCCGGGACGATAACGACTTGTTTTACTCTATTCATAGTTTACTGCTTCTCAGACATTCAGGACAGAAAGTCCCATTTTCAGCAATTTCAGATACAGTGATCTAAGACTTCAGCAGTGAGGAATGACTCAATTACTCAGACCTGTTAGTGAACACATGCTAGGCAAGTGTATCTATCTTATTAAAAAAAAACCCACCTTAAATTTCAATGAAAACCAGAGAAATTATACTATTTTCCTTGGGAATCTCCTCTTACTGAATATAAGCATATATCAATTATTGATGATGGGAATTATGTGCACATAAAGTGGAAGAACAGAACAATAAATATTTTACCACCAATTCCTTTTACTTTTTCCATAGCAAATATCATATAATATAAATATATATACACTTCACAATTAATGTTTTGTGACAAGACAAACTACCTATTGCTTTTTCCTAAAATTTCAGTCTTGAGCTTAAGAAGACAGTAATTGATCTGCTAACTAAAATATTATCAAGGGGCCTTTTTTGTTTCTTTTAAATGCCTGGATAGCATCTTCCTGCTACTTTTGATGGCCAAAACAGAGCTGATCCCAACAGTACCTTTGGTAAGGATATGTTACTTCCTGTAGTAGCATGAACCCAAGAAACACCAAAAAAGACAAACTAAAGTCCTTTCATCCACTAATAAGTGATATCCAAGTCATAAAAATTTAAAGTTTCCTACTCACTGTGAAATGGCAGCAACAGTTCTGAGGAAGGAAAAACAGTCCGTGGCACAACACACAAGTTTTCTAACAGTCACAGTCCGACTCAGAGGTCTATGGAGAATTGATTGGAACATCAAACAGTATTTTGCAAAAATTTCCCAGTGCATTTATTCTCCTTCAAATCTTTTTTACTTGAGGAGACATCAACGGGATTTATTCTCAAAAAGGTGATTTCGATGCTAAAGAGTTCTGCAAACTGTCACTTTTTTATTATTTGACTTGGTGATGAGCTGAGTTGAAATCCACCATGACTAAGGAGAATACAAGTTTCTGCATCATCCCAGGAAAAGAGCAAGGAATGAATTGTCAAACTGATTCCCTAAATGCACTCAGTCTTGTAATACTGCAATTATTACCTGGTCCCAAAACAGACCTTGTGATTCTTGCCCACCTAGTCAGCTCCTGGGACTGCAGGAAGATGTCACAGCTCTTGCTCTTTCTCCGCCTCGTCTCAAGGGTTAGCCAAAGTGAAGTGAATCATCTCCTTTGTATGCAAAATCACAGTCAAAGTAGAAAGAATAAAGCCTCCTTGTTCCATCACTCAGTAACAGATATGGTGACATAGCCCCTTCCTTTGGTTTGTCTATGCCATTGTGCAACCCAAGTAAATAAGAACCAGAGAGTGAGGCTTAATATGAACAGTTAAAAATGTATCTGCAGGGAGATCTGTACTGTATTTGAAAGAGTCATCTACATGGAAGAAAAACAAAAACCTTTTGCTAAAATAAAAATGGATTTACCCTGTTCATGCAGCATTTTTCCATAATTGAGATTGAATACTATACAGTAGTTTAGAGTAATTTGTTTTACAGCTGAGTCCTGCTGTACCTAACTCAGTGATATTTGCTCCTCAGCCACCACAGAACATTGACACTGGGAGAAAAATCCACCTGCAAGGTCATTTCTGAGTGACATACTGAGTCACTTCCAGATGGACTGCAGTCTTTGACCTGTATGTTTGCCAGCAGTCATTTGGCAGAGCTTTTGTCAACTATTAACCACTGAGTAAAAATTTGTTTAACTCCTATACCTTAGGCAAGAAGTCCTAATGTGAAGAAACAAAGTAAAAGAGCAACAGACTTCACAAATCAAAAACAAATTTTATTTATTCTCTAATGAAAGGGACACAAAGGCAGCAGCAGCTACTCAGAACAGGACACAAAGACAGTAAGATGCTATTTCCTAAGAAATAGCTCTGTACGGCTCCACTGCAACTGGAGTCAAACAATTATGTCCACCTAGAATTAGTCCCCATCATACCTAAAGAGATTCCCAGAGGGATAAGTGGCATATGCAAGTCTAAGAAGTTAATATATGTCAAAGGCATGAAGGATGGCTTGAAGGCAAAAACTGAGATTACTGCTAAGATCTGGGAGTTACGAGATGAATTTTACCATCTCCAGTGAATATCTCAAAAAGAAGGGAAATTGCAGCAGAAGAGGTTCCTTGCTCCCAGTTCCATGGCAGGAGCAGTAAGGTCACACTCAGCAAGATGAAAAAACAGAAAAACAAATCAGAAATCTTGGACAACAACAGAAGTGGGGTTAGCTAACTTTGACCCTCTCTTGAGAAAAAAGAAGAAAAAAAAAAAGAGAAAAAAAAAAGACATTCTTTAAAAAGAGAAACAAGTAGGTCCTGGCATGGCTCTCCACGCCACTCTTTGCATCAGACCACTTAGAGGAAGACATTTTTATTTGCTCTGCTAAACAAGGCAATGAAAACACATAGTCAGTGTTGGTCAAAAATTCTGGGAAGTGAAAAATGTTTCTAAAGCATGTGTAATTCTCAGCCTTAGGAAAACAAACACAGTTTTGAAATCATAAGACATTATTTCCCTAGAAAACCATCCCTTTTCCCTCTGCTTCCTTAGTATTTTTCTTTTAAGAAGGAAATAAGGAAAAAGGAGAGAAAAAATATTTTGAAAATGTGTTTCCACACCAACCTATCCCCCCCAGTTTGAAAAAACACATCGGAGTATTTTACAAGGGGATAATATAATTACTTTTCTTTAGCCAGTATTCTCCCACATCATATGCCACCTTATGCTCACATTGGCCACTGTCACAGAAGATGAAATTGATTTTGATTTGTGCAGTGAATTTTGGAAGTCAGAATTAAAATATGTTTTTGCAATGAAGGAGATAAGTCACTGACATCTCAGTGAAAAAAAAAATACACAAAAAAATACACAGTGGATTTTAATAAGAATAGGAATGATCTTTGGTAAAGGTTTCCAGATGTGTACTGATTTGAGATTATTGCACAAGAAAAAACACAAGTAACAGTAGAAACTCAAAATAAGCTAATGACCCAAAGAAAAGGTTTTTTTCACAGTTAAATGTGACTCTGAATAACAGCTACAGAATAACCTAGAAAAAAAAAACCACATTTCGAAGTCCCAGACAGTTCAAGGAGACAATGCTATCCTTCAGAGCCACCCAGTAGTAGAAAAGATTCAGATACATTCTCTTTCCCCTGTAGAAAACAAGAAATCTTTCTCTAACACTGACACTGCACCATTGCAGTATACATAAACTTGTAGGTGGTGGCAACTCCCATGATTTTTTTATCTGTTGAGGATCTAAATAGAAAATTTTGTATTAGGTTTTTTTGTGGGCAGAGGGGAGCACAACTGAGATTTAGGAGAATAATATTGCATAAGGAAATAAAGCAGAAGTTATTCATTATAAAGGCAGTCCTAATAAAAAGAGAACATTAATAGCTATGAACTGGCAAAAAAAATCCCCAAAACACATTTCCTTTCACTACCTTTCAAAAGAGTTTCTAACTTTCCAGTACTATTAACTGTATACTACCATCCTCCCCATATCTGAGAGCTTGTGGTGATGAGAGAAACGCCTGCAAAGGACAGGAACACATCAATGCTCTAGAACGTGTGTAAGCATTAGGAAGTAACGAGTGTACTGGGAAAATGGGTTAAGCATTGCAGTTTGTTACATACAGCAAACCCTTAGAGATCTCTACGGTACAAAGCTGGAAGCAATGGCAAAATCCAGGAAGCTCCTGACCTCTTTGGGCCAGCCCAATCTCCAGCCAGTGTAAGCACTGATTTTCCTTCCCACACCTCAGTGAGCAGAGCTCATCAAAGCCCCATTCTGTCTGACACAGGGAACTGAAGCACGGTCACAACCATGTCACTTGATATCACACACAGGAAAACACACCATCAAAGGCAGCTAAACTGACATTTCAAGTGTGATCAGAAACATCTACTTATCAGTAGGATAAGAATACTGCTGCAAAATAATGGACTCCTGCTGTTACTTAAAGCATTGAAGTCTTTATATTCAAAGCAGAAAGCATTGATCCCATAAAAGAGCTTTTATTCCCAGAAGTTGGTGGGGTTTTATACTTAACAAATATTATGGAACTCACCATGTAATAAGTTGCACATTTATACAAACTTGCCCAAACAATAGAATATCCTGGGTTGGAAGGGACCCACAAGGATCATCGAAGTCCAACCCTTTAGCCCTGCACAGGATAGCCCCAAGAGTCACACCATGTGCCTGAGAACATTGACAACTGCTTCTTGAACTCTGACAGGCTTGGTGCTGTGACCACTTCCTTGGGGAGCCTGTTCCAGTGCTCGACCACCCCCTGTGTGAAGAATCTTTTTCCAATACCCAACCTAAACCTCCCCTGACACAACTCCATGGCATTCTCTCAGGTCACAGAATCACAGGATATTCTCAGTTGGAGGGGACTCGCAAGGATCATCAAGTCCAAATTTTAAATGAATGGCCCATAAGGGGATCAAACCCACAATTTTGGTGTTATTAGCACCATGCTCTAACCAGCTGAGCTCATCTCGGGGTCCTATCACTGGTTACCAAAACAGGCTGAGGGAGTTCTTTCAGATTTTAGGTACATGCAACCTTAGTGATTTTTAAAGAATATATTCATGTCTAGACTCTAAAATCTGCCTGAAGAGTGACCTAATCATCAGACAACCTTTCAGACTAAGGCAGAACTTATTTTTCTTTTTTTTTTTATCATTGATTTTCATTCTGCATCCACCTGCAATATCCAAAACCTCTATATTTTCTATGGAGTCAGTCTTTATTTTCAGTCCACTTCTAATCCAGTCCTGAACTCCATTCACATCCAGCATAATATAATGGTTTCTTTTCCTGACCATCACCAAACCAGAGAAGTGGAATTTGTAGAAAACACATTCAGCTAAAACATGGAGCATTGTTTTGTTTCCAGTAAATAAATATTGTCCATTTTGCTTCAATATTAAAGGAATACTCTTTTTAATGAAAGGAGGTGCTGATAATTGGCCCTGTGTATTTCCTTCAGGCAACTGTTAAGATAATTACTGTTTAAGATTACAATCCTGCATTTTTTCCCTACTTTGAGGGGAAAAAAACCCCACAAAACAAAACCTGCTACAGAGAACTTCTTGTTTGTTTTAACATAATGATGGTCATGACAAACACTTTATTGTTTGATTATTTTCTGGTTGAACTAGCCACAGAGTTGGGATTGCTAAATTTTAATTTCTCAGCAGCTTATAGCGGAATGAAAACTTTAATTGGCTGCTTGATGTTTTAAAGCAATAGATTAATCTTTGTGAATCATCCTAACTGGCATATTTTAGTGGTCCAAGTAATTTACTTACATAATTTATTTCATTGTATTTGAAGGAAAAGTCCATGTAAATGCCATTATGTGAAAATTCCATGTAGTACAATAATTGCAGGCAAACTTATGTCTTCATAAATTGATCTTCTAGAAGATTTGGAATCACAAGAGAATATTTTTTTTAAAAAGTCTACATTTCTTTACTCTTCAATAAAATTGACTTTAATTTAAAACACAGTATTTAAAATATTACAAGCTAACTATCAAACAGAAGAGGAATCTGAAGAGGAAACAAAAGCTGAGGTCAGAGTTTAGTCCTCCCTGAAGCCCTCTTTTTTGTTCCAATTTTACCAGAGACACCTGTACAGCAAGGAGAAACAGCTCTGTTGCTTTCGCAGCCTGAAGCCCATGGCACTCTAAGACCTCCACAGTCCCAGGCTTAGCCTGGTTGAAAGATTAAGCTAAGATAACATCAGCAGAGCATTACCAAGCTAACATCAGCAGAGCATTACCAACCCCATGACTTGGGCACCCTAAGTGTGCAATCAAGGCCTGCTGTAATTATGAGTAGCCGCTGTGGGACTCAACTCTGTCTCTGTATTTCTCACTACCCCTCCCCATCTCAAAGGCCATGAAAAGCTTGTGAACTCAAAGGTCAGAAATGCTTAGCTAGTTATTTTATTAGCAATGTACTCCAATTACCTCTACCCTCTCTCCTTAGGTCTTTGGTGTAAGAGCTTTCAGAGTGCATTGCTGAACCCTTGGATAGAGAGGAATCACAATGGGTGGCTTTTCTCCCGATGCAGGCAATTGAGAAGGAAATCACATATGACAAATGCTGATTTGGCTAAGCATGAATCCTTTATTACACAAATCAACTTCGTTTTGTTTATCCAGTCAGTATAAAAATTCACTTACAGATTTTATTTATTTAACTGCTCATTTTATTCTGCTTAGTGAATAGCAATCTGCCTGACCTTGCATGTATTCTGCAAATGCGGGCAAGGGAGTGGTCTCATTAACAGGATAAGAAAGAACATCTTTCTCCCTTCACTCCTTTAAAACATAGTAACTAGAGCATCCCCATCGCTTGCAGATTTGATTATTGCAGCAGAGGATATATTAACTTCTGTTGCACTTCTGTGTCCCACATAAGGAACCAGTTTTCCAGATCTCATAATCCCAGAATTCTAAATGCTGACAGAATCAAAACAAAGATTTACAAAGTTGAAAATTTTAGTCAGACTCTCCATAAATTTAAAAGGCTAATCTATTCCAAATACTAAAATCTAAACCCTTTTAATATCATCCCAGTCCTGGAAATGGTTTGTACAGTAAGCAACTGATTTCCATTATTTTCTCAGTAACGTTTAACCTTCATTTTAAGTCAGCATTTAAAAATGTTTTTCATCTTTCAAAAAAAATGCTTGGGAAATTTGTTTTCTTTGCTACACTGAAAAGCAGCACTCATGTGACGACTTTATTTCTGAGTTTTCTGCACTACTTTAAGACTAAACTCTCATAGAGGTAAGCGATAAACAGAGCTGGTGAAAAGCAAAACAACTAACAATCCTTGGCAGATAGAAGCGAGTGAAGAAAAGTTCTCAAATTATATCAGAGCAGATTTTTCAAAGTACCCAGCAGCCATCAGCTTCCAGTATTTGCAAATGCCACATCTGGTCACCTATTTCCAGGCCTAATTGGGAATCACTTGGAGTACTGAGATTTGGATTTTAAAACGTTTTTGAAGTTTGCTCTGTAATTCTGCTTAAAAACAGCTGTGTCAGCTTGCAAAGTCAGCATTTGCATATTGTTGAGTATGGGGAACTTCAGCTTGCAGAGTCCTAGGGACAAATCCTATGTGAATTTTAAGACTAAACATTCTGCCAGTGTCTACAAGGCAGGAGGCTGTCAGTGCAGTTTATACCGTGTCTAATCAATGCTCAGGCAAGAATCAAAGTGGTTATAGTTTGCTATTAAAAAGACATGGGTGGGTAGATAACTTTGATGTTGGAGTCTACTTAGCCATGGCAAAGAAGGCCATTAAAAGCATCCTGCACTGGAATTTCAAACTGTATTTTTTTTTAAAGTGACTGAGATCTCCCTCTTCTCCTCCCTGCCCACTCAGATTATCAAGAACCAGCACTACCAAGCACCAGAGATAAAGTGTAGTTTCCTAGCAAAGCTTGCAGCTATGGAAGCAAAATTTTGTGGGATAGCTTCATTTAAACAAGTTTCAAACCACTTCCGTAATGCAAATGCACAGCACCACAGTAAGCAAGGCTAAAAGAAGATTAACCCTTCTTCCCCAGAAATACCAAAAACTAACTGCTGTGCCTTTCCATACAGGCAGATATGAGGGAACTGCTGGAGGGAAGACAGCCCATCACAGCCTCACTGACTTCATTAGTACAATGGCTTTAGTTCAAAGCAGCAGTGCCTTACCACAGCACTCAGCAGTCCAGCTGGGGGATTATGCAGGGAGCCAAGCCAAGGTGAAGCACAGACAGACCAAAACAAGTGTTTTCTGTTTCAGCTTCATAGCACTGCTGGGTGTTGTCAAGTCTATCCAGCAAGAACTCCTCTGCTCTCCCCATTGCTGAGCAATATCTGCCTTTCAATCATATCCAACTGACACCATTTTCCAGGTGAGCTCAATGGAATACAGGAGATAGGGGTTAGAGGGAGAGCAGGAAGGGCCAGAGAGGGAACAAGTGGATAAAGATAAGTGGTAATTCCTTGTGAAATGCTTTTTATTTGACTCTTCTCATCCTTCGTATTGCCTTCAGCTTCTGCAACTGATTTCAGTTAAGCCTTGTGGAGCAGTTGTTATTATTAAATTTATAGATAAAGATTTTCAGATGCCAAGCACAGGATATGAAATTAATTGGTGTTTATAAAGGGACCCATAGTCAAAAATTTGTCTTGTTAGAATAAACTGTGCTTTAAAGATGCACCAGTTCTCTTTCTGGAGTATTGCACATTGAATAGTTGTACAAGATAATCCATTCTTTTTAATCCTCAATCTCTAAATTTGCAATTGCATTTTCATATTATATATAGACTCAAGGGACATTCTGTTTTACATTTAGTCTATAAATTGTTTGAGGTATGCACGATTTCTTTTGGCCTCTTTGTAATGCAGTCAGCACAAAAAAGTGCAGGTTCAGAGCTACAGCTCTTAAAAACACCATGACAAAATAACACGCTATTGAACACCTTGCTTGAGAGTGTGTTAACAAGTACAATCACAATCAGACCAAGCATGCAGTTTTGAAAAATTTGTTATGGCAGCTAAAAGCCTGGGACTCCTCAGCACAACATCAGCCATCCGGCCACCCCAGCGATGGGCTGAACACTACCAGAGCCCACAGCTTTTGATATGCAACTCTGTGCACATCCACATCACCACACCCCTGCTCTGGCAGAAACAGGTAACCCATTCCTGCATAAATAGCAGCTTGCAAGTCTACAAAGTATTAAGCAACTGTGAATATTTCCTTTCACTAATCCTGTGATATAATAGCAGCATTTGCTGATCTGAGCATAAAGTGACAGTGCAGATGTGCACCCATAAGCAGAACAGGAGGCTGACATGTCAGTGTTACCCAGCAAACGTCTGAATAACTAAATACCTATGCAGCTCATCACTGCATAGATCCTTGTTTGGAAACAAAAATCAGTCTTATCTGTTTAGTCCATGCTATTTTCTAAGTGACAATGATGAGGGAATTAAACATCAAAGTAATGAAATATCCACTAATAATGTTAAATATAGTCCAAATTCAGCTAGATGCTTTAGCCAACTGCATCACTACTGAGTATGCAGTTCCTGAAAGAAGTATTAATAAATATCGTGGGCTTTGTCCAAAGAAGCTTTTTTCATCACAGTGGTAGGACCATGTTTCCACAGCAATTTATCACTGCAGTCTTTAGGTTAGCACTTCCACTCATTCTGTAATTGCAACTCAGCCTCCAATGCAGAATTGTACTCGTAAGCCAACAAAGGCTGTTAAATCCCTCTGATATGAGCTGGGACACTGTCAGACCTGGCTAGGCTTTTTCACTTGTATGGAAGCAAGGGACAAGTTTTTCCTGAGACTGAGAAAGCCTGAGCGGGAGAACCAGTAGCAGCATAAAAGAAGCTGACACAGCTCCAGAGGATCAGTCAAAGCAGTCAGCATACTGTGTGCAGCAAGCAACATTTAAAAGGCTTTTGAGAAAATAGCTGCAGTTTCAGCTACCACATCAACTGAACAGCCCCCACACAGCCCTAAAACACATAGAATAAAATACTAGAAAATGCCAGAAAAAGAACTGAAACAACTATCAGAATGAGGGTGCATCTTCCTTAGCAATATATTTGGTAGTGTCAGTACTTTTCGGACACAAACCTCCTTCCTGTCTACTTTTGGAGTGCTTTAGTCTGTGTTTTGCTGGACACCAGCTGGAACTTCCCCAGAGAAGGCCATGTGGAAGCTACACACCAGCAAACTTACCAGACAGACAAAGATCACGACTGCAATATCCCATATTCCAGGTTGTAAAATCAGACTTTCAAATAAGATTACCAGTCTAGCCCTCAGTGACACAAATGATCACTAGGGATGACAGGTCCTTGAACTGTACTGCTTTGCTCTACAAGAAGCTTGTTGTGCTAAACTGATTGTTATTGCAGATACACCCTGGAGATCCTACAGAAAAATACTGCACAACAATTATTTGATGATGCAGAAATTACTCCTGATGGGTAGACTCAGAGCTGTATCTCCAGCACATTCCTCCAGTATTGTCCTGCTATTCTGATCCCCTGCACTGAAGTTTCTGTTAAGCCTTCTGCTGTTTAACTTATGTTTGTGGGAAAGAGCATCTTACTTTGTCTGTCAAGGTAGAGAGTAAAGATTTGCATTCTAGGATGTTAAAAAATGCAATTTTACCGTAGATGTGGAAATCAATATTACATACCAGAGTATTTTTTTCTTCCAACTGACCCCAGCAATCTCTGCATTCTGGCACTGCTGCCCATAAAAACAGATCTTAGGGACGATTGTTTGAATCCAAGAGTTCTCAAGGTAGTCATGATTTTGCTTCAGATTAAGGCAGATGGAGTCATAAAATACATTTCTTTAGTCATTCTCTTTGATAACCTTCATTTTATCCTCAAAATAAAGTCAGATTGTTTTGTTTTGTTTGTGGGGTTTTGTTTTCACTTTCCCCCCACTCTCTGGTCTAAAAACAAGGCGCATTTCCAAAGAGAAACTGGTTGTTTTCTATGGATAAAACCCCTACAATTCCCTACCCACAACAAACTTTGTACATCGTATCTCAGTACCTGCAGTTAGATTTTCAAAGAAAGGGGCATACATAGCATGCTAAACTTTTAAAAAAACAGCTCTTAAGTTTAGAGCTTATATAATGATGTGTTTACTAAAGACAGACTTTAGTCTAAAGACAACAACCAAATCATGTCCTTTTTTTAGCAGAAGTAAATGAAGAAAGGAACTAGGTCCTTCTCAAAGAGAATGGAGAAATAGGTGATTTAAGAAAGCTCTGGGGGTCCTGATTTTTGCTTACTAGGAGAGGGATTTTGGGACACAACAATCCTTCCATTTCAAGATGCTTCCAGGAAGAGCAGCTCAGTTCTTCAATTCAAACTACAGTTCATTCACCTTCTCTCCTATCTGAAATTTAATATATTTAGACATAATTATTTTTCCAATCAAAGTAATCAGGTAGTACTGCTAAGTCTTAATTCAGTCACATATCCAAAAAAGAAATAGGCTGAATATTTACATACTTACGTTTCTGCAGCACCTGTGACTCCTAATTAAAGACTAGACCCTGCCTTGCACTATCTGATGCAAACACCAAAAAAACAGAGTGTGTTCTTGTCCCCAAGGGTTTGCAAGCCAAATGTCAGAGAAGAGACAGCAGGTGGGAAATACAATGGAAAGTATGTGAGTACCACAGAAAGGCTTCCAGAAGTCATGGAAAACATGTCTGTATAAACATTTTTCTGAGCAGCCTGTAGCTCCTGGTAACAAGATTACTTCACTCCTTCCCAAGACACAAGTAGGGGGCTCTTTCCTGCAAAACACCATTTTTCACCTTTACTGAGAGTAACAACCTGGAATTATGATAGTGGAAAGGTATAGAAATAGATAGTAATAAACCACAATGGAAATGCATTGCTTCAGAGCTAGAAATGTCCACCACCTCTTACAAATTGGCAGGTTTTTGCCATGACGTGAGGCACTCCTGATCTCAGACCCCACTATCCTGTTTTTGCCTCCAAGCCCTGTCCCTGTCACAAGGCCAAGCAGGTAGTTAGCAAAGGGTGTTTAGGTTCAGGATAGCTTGTTAGATCAGGGCAGAAGTTACAGTAACTTGCATGACAGCATAAAGGAGCATTTTATGGTGTGTTGATTCTTGCATTGTAACAGGTATTGACCATGAGCTGTGGAACAGGAAATCATGCTTTAAGTGCAATGGGTGTAATATCAAGTGCAATTTTCTTGGAGAAAATATGGAGGATTGTATATTAAAGCTATTTTCTTGTAGCCTTTTCTTGCTGCCTTTTAACTCTCCTACAGCATCAATTGCTATGATATGAATACAGTGAACTTTGTTTCTCTGAGCCCTAGATTAGAGAATTTGCCTTTTTCCTTTTAACTCTTCTTCCCAAATCTTTTGTATGCTTACCTGATGAAAAGGTTGTCAAAGGTGAATTTACAGGGAGCCTGATCAAATAAGCTTTCCAAAGGATACACCTCACCTAGCAAATATTCTCTTATTACAACAGCAAGTAACCATTTCCACACAGGAAAGGCTCTCATTTCAAGCTGAGTTGTGGAAAGCATACCCACACCTAATATCTGTGCACAACTACTGCTCCAGAGAAAGCAAATAGTCTAGTCAATACACTGCAGTGCCTGAGCTTTTCTTCCTGCTTAAAATGTAGTACCTCAAAACATATGCTTTAGGGGCAGGAGTCACCAGGCACCTGTGAGGTGGTCCTCAGAGAGAAACATATAGTTTCCTGCATCATATAGGAAGGAAAGCTAAGGTAAAAAGCATGTAAATGAGAAACTGAAGAACCAAACTCATCCTCTACCTATAATTTAGAGTAAGTGAAATAGAAATAACACTCCTTAAGATTGCTTCCTCAACATTCATTATAATAAAACCCTTTTGAGGGGGAAATTACTTTATCTTCTTTGAGTTGTGGCTGAGGATGTATAAGTAGTGTCACCGCATTTCTTTCATGGCCCAGATTTAGTAGTACTGAACAGTATTGGTAAGACTCTTTGTAAATCTCAGAAGTAAATTGAAACACAAACTTACAAACAACAATTGATCACACAGTTCTCTGATATTGCACAAAACCACATATGCTTCTTTGCATGAATATTTCTTACCTATCAAGTCCACTTGCTTGCCTTTACCTCTTTTCTCTATTTTAGGGCTGCAGTTTTCTAAGAGATATAAATCTTTCTCAATCTAAATTTATAAGTAGTTATCTTGGTACCTACCATGCTTGCTTACTGGTTCCTTTCCTCCTACAGCTGTAACAAAGCACTAAAAGCCTCAGCTAGCAACACCTGAAACTTATAGCCTCCCAATTCCCATAATACACTGGAACACAAGGTAAGTAACATCTATAAGTTTCCTTTCTTAAATGCTTTTTCATTTTTAGTAAGAAAGATATGTTTAATGGAAGGGTATGAGCTAGGTTTGTGTGTTGAGATTAGAGCAAGTTTTGTAGGTTCTTTTAAAATTCAACATATCAGACATGTGAGGTGTTACAGAAAATGCTGAAGGGAGTAAGCTGTGGAATGGCAGAAAGAAAAGGGACTAGTAGCTCTTTACTTCAGCTGTAAGATGTGAAGAAATGAGGAGCTCAGGAAAGCTCAATCTTGATTTTAGAGTACCAAGTGGTTTTATAAATAAGTATCAAATTATTTTTAAATCTTGTGGTTTAGGCTAGAATCTAACTATGTACTGATTACTACTAGGAAGGTGTTTTACCTGGCCACAGGGTAATCTATAGTCTTATCCTTGGAGACTATGATGCTGTCTATTCTCCTTGGAGGCACTAGTGTATTACTGCAGGAAAGATGGTGATATGGGCTTCTTACAGCTTCCTATAAGGACAGCATCAATGTTTGTAATGAGTTGCAGTTGTGACTAAGAATTTATATTTATAGCTTAGAAAAGAATCACTATGTTTAGAGAACTTAAATGTTCATCCCTGATTATTTCTACTGGTGCTTATTAAGTTTGTTCTCTCTTTGCAGTTTCTGTTCAAAAAAGGAGCCTCAGGGATCTTTGTCTGGAATATTGCTCTCTGTGGAGGGGTTAAGGGCAGGTTCTCAAGTCCTAGCAGGTACATTTCTAGTGCATGAGGCAAAATGCTTTGCAGAGCCCTTTTACTCTTACTAGTGTCTGGTTGCATCTGGCAGAACCTTTGGAATCTTCGTTCTATTTCCTGTACTATTTAGCTCCAGGGGTGTGAGGGAATACGCTGGTCATTTTGTAAGTACACAATTGTATTCATTTTCTCTGTGTTTGAACTCAAGGGTTTCTGCGGTTCATCTTATGTGTTTAGGTTTGGCAGATGTACACATAATCAGATTCTTCATTTTCATTACTTCCTCACAGCCAAAATTTCACGTGGGAGAGAAACATAACGAGACAAGCGACTGCAATCTCTATCACATGTATGTCACTTGGCAGGGATAGATTGCTTATGATCAGATTATTTGGAAGAATAGGAGGGAAGATGATAAACAGAAATCCACAGCTTAATGTAACTGAGGTAAGTGACTTTGTACATACAGAAGGGTAAACTATACTTGTATCTTGCTTAGCAGTAAGTCTAAGTATCATCAGCAAGAACTCTTTGGAGACAGGAATTTTCTATAGTCTGTAGTGGATTGACCTGAAAGAACAGAAAATACTGCACCTGCCTCCCACACATGGTGTAAGACTTAATAAATATTTGCAAGACAATTGAAGGTTCTGACAGGAAAGGGGCTATTACAAATGCAAAGTGCTATTATCAATCTAATGTGCTAAAAATATTCATTTCTTTGCCTCTAATAAAGTGTCTTGTTAATGAGCTATTTCACAACTGTCTAAATGAATTCTGTGGAAAATGATTTATGGCTATGCTTCCAAAGAAACAAATTCTCCCTCAAGGAACAGTCTTCAGCAAGGTTCTTAAGTTCTGCTGTTACTTTAACAATTCTTTTTCTCTTCTGCCAAAGCAACTTAACAAAATATAATAGACACAGCCTGTATTTTTCATAAGTAATTTATTTTGGTGTGTATTGACTATTTGAGGTACAGTAACGTCAATTATCATGCAGTTTTAATGCAATTAAAATTAATATGAGTTCAAACAGGCAGGAACTTATTTTGAAGGTCAGAAATGCTGAGTTGACTACACAATATACAGAATATATCTGCTCTATTTTTTTAGCCTGTATATTTAAATATGAAGCCAAACCCATTTACTGGAAATAAGCATGAAAAATCTGAGTTTCAAAGGCCACATTGCTATCTCAGGAAACATATTGCAAACATATCACAGATATAGGCTTCAGAGGGCTTTACACAGGTCTTAAACGAAGGACATCTTTACCTTATGGAAGTTATTCATTGTAATTTGAAAGAAAATCTTAAAAAATAGTTGATGCTGTAGATGGCTGACCATGCCTCAATCCACACCTAAAACAAGTCAGCACTGGGAGGGGCCTGATTAAGGAGTGCTAAGTTACTCCATAACAGATAAGAACATAGAGTTAACTCAGATTCAATGAACTAGTGGTTAAGTTATGCTGTTATTTATTAGTCTTAGAGTTTTGTCAGCTTATCAGTTACAGATCTATTCAGAAAGGCAGATTGTTTCTCCTCCTATGTATAACATAGAGCCTTTGTATTTTCCACAACTTTTTGCCTTCAGATATGTAAAGTTATGAAACCAGGGACACATAAAACTGGAAAGACTGAATTAGTAAGGAGAGTACAGGAAGTAAAATCCAGTTTTTCTAATTATCTAACATTAAGTTCTTTGGAATAAATGTTGGCTCTGAAAGTATCAGAAAAAAAATCAGAGGATACTGTCTTTAAATTCTGCAATGGGACTTCTTTGCACTTAAAAAAATCAAGTGTAATTGAGTGTGTTTACGAAAATTACCTAGGCTTTTCTTTTTACACTTGTAACTGAGCAAGGAACTTGTAACACTTCAATCACCGAGATTTGCTGCAGAACTGTGATGTACATGGAAATACTTTCTCAGCTCTGACTGCCAAGTAGGTTGATAATGAAGGGCAGAATCTCTGCAGAGGTTATGACATAGTGGTTGTAAAATGTCACTACTCTACAGCTCTTCTGAGGAGGTATCTTCTCTGATAGTCTCATCTAACATGAATGCAAAGCTCGATTTGCAACATTAACTGATTGATAATTTTTTCCTAGTGCTATATGAGACTAAATGTTGATTGTCACAGCTGGTATTTTCCACAACATTTTTCTTGAATATTAGTGTCCATTTTGTTGACTATTTACCCTGAAAAAACACATTGGGAATATTTGCACTGGTCTGAGTCTCAGCTGGTAAAAATGGCAGCAGATCCACTGATGTTAATAGAGATATGATGAGAAAAACTAGCTAGGGACCAAGTTTCTTAATGCTATATCCCACTGCACTCCTGTAGTTTGCTAAACCATGTTTAATATCCTACCAAAGCCTATTGTAATAACTGAATATTAGCCAGTTTCAAAATACTGCAAATGTATTATTTATATCGTCAAATGTCTTTTATAAAATACAAAGCGAATTGTACAGAGGACCTCTATTATTTCCTTGTGGCTGGAAGGCAAATTTCTCACTTTCTTTTAACAGAATGTAACTTTCATTGATTTATAGCTTTGCAGATCAGTCCTTGTGTGATTGTTGAATTCACTGTCCAACAGAGACTAGAGAAACTGTGTGTTTTGGCAAGTGTTATTCATCTTTTACGCTTCAGTCCCCCCATTATTTTATTTGGATATTTATGTACTAGAGTAGCAAAGATCACTGTAGCTGAACAGGAGTCCTTCCTCTCAGATGGTAAAACACTGGTTTTCAGAGTCTCTAGGAATCTGTAAACCCCATGAACAAAATGCTCAGCCCTCCTGCCTGAGATAGGAAATAATGTCATTGCAAAAAACTTCAGGGATGGAGGTGGACTTTTGGTTTAGCTTCCCTGGCAGTTCCATGACCAGAGAGCAGCCTTTTCTCCTTAGCAGAAGGAGAAAAGGCTCCATCTCTCTTTAGACTCAGACAGGGATATAAAATCTGACCACAGCATGGGTGGACACTCAAACAGCTTGTCAAGAATATTGTGGGAGGCCTGATGTTCAGAGTTGCATTCACTCGAGTTTTCACATTTTACACACAGAAAATACTAAAAAGCAGTTAGCCCCCATAGGGGTGGTAGTAGAAAGGGAAATGTGAAGACATACCATCAGTAAACAAATACATGAGCTTTAGGGACTGACATTCTCCTTGAATGCACACTGAAATAAGATTTGGGAAGTTTGGTGTACATATTCAGGGGAATGCTCAGAGACCCTACAGTCTAAAAATTTTTCTAGCTGTAACTTTACATCTGAAAAAGTTCTGAAAGTAACTCTTGGGGTGAGCCATTGTTGCTTACAATGCAAGGCACGAAGAACTCCAAATGCAAATCAGGGTGTTGGGGAGTTTGGAGGGGTGAAGAGAGGGAAGCAAAACACAGAGAATAATATCAAAATGTTTTTATGTTTTTAGATAGGTTTCTGTATCTTGGCTGAATGTTCACTAAGTACTTCAGATGCTACAGGTGATTTGACTGATACAATGATTTTTCTGAAGAGACTTGCTCAAAATGATTGTCTTTCTAACATAACCAAATATGATACTGGAATAATGTAGATGCCATGATATTTGAACTGAAACACAGCTTGAAAATATGAAGAGTATATTCTGAGATCTGGTATACAAATCCAAGGAATAAACCAGTATATTTTTATGCTGGAATAACTTCACCACAAATAGGTAGCTGTTACTAGGCCTTTGAATGGCTTGTTAGCACATGATTCACTGAAATTAGAGTGGCTTGTAAATAGGCATAATTCTGCATATTTTGCTCAAAAGCTAAATCATTGTCAGTTAAAAATAAGTCCTTTTTTAATTATAAAAAAGGATAAATACTTGTATTTCACACTGGAGATGAATTAGGTGTTAATGAAGGTTTAGTATTAGAGTATGAGAGCTATTTTAGAGAAAATGGTGGGAGTAATGCAAAAAGAGTAATATTTAAAAATTAAAATGCTGCTGCTTTGTCTTATGGTATGACCATGAAATACAGTGTGAACAATTTAACTCCTTTATGTGGGTTAATGCATTTATTTGCACTTCTCATCTGTGACAACTTCAGCCAGAGATTTTGAACCTCAGAACTGGAAAAGAGTGGCACTAAAACTCATAGTTAACCACCCATAGACAGAAGAGAATTGACTCTTTAGTACAGCATATTTGTCTTCAGTGTTTGATTTCAGTGGGAGAGTATCACTCCTGTTCTTTTCCTGCTCACTTTAAAGCTTCATTTTAGATATTTTGCAATAGCAGGACTTGTGAGTCCAAGCTGACTTGCCTGGACATCAGCACAGTACCTGTTTGACAAGAGAAAACATCAGTAAATTGGATCAAGAAGTTTATTTTGGTTTGGGAGAGGTGTTTTTTCTCTTTTGCACAGGAACATCTTTATGACCTCCAAAAAGGATGTGGATAAAATACCCATTTAAGGAGGTTTCCATCTTGCAAGTGAAAGATGGCATGTTCCTGTAGCCATCACTTGGTAAGAGAACAAGGTGTCAGGGCTGTTCTTTTCTACATGCTGGATTACTGGGGACCTTGCAGACAAATGGAGTGTAGTCCAAAGGAGAATAGCAGAAAGATGATAAAAGACTTAGAAAATGGAAATTGCAAGGGTGATAAAGAGGATTGACCATCTAGCACTTAGGAGATATAACTGTCTATAAAGGAATATTACGAGAACAGGGACCAATTATTCTCTTGAGTCATCAACGGCAGAACAAGAGTAATAGATTTAGGATGTTGCTGGGAAAATATCAGTTTAACATTAGGAAATACTTCAAGTAGAAGAACAATCAGGACAATGTAAGATGCTTTCAAGCAGAGTTGGGGTGGATTTCCACCACTGATCTTGTTCAAGTGCAAGGCTAGACATCAGTCTGGCATAACAGATCTTACTGTATCCTAAGATCTAAGATAAATAAAAGGCTTTGGTCCTGCAAACTTTCATTAAACTCACGTAAGAGGGTAATCTTCATGAAGCCTGTATGATGCTATATACTTAAATGAATCTTTAACAGTTGGTGAGAGGTACTAGCCCCTTTCCAAAGAAGCAAATTCACAGGTAGTTACTATTTATACAACTTGCAAAACAAGTAAATCTTGCAGATTTTTTCCCCTCTCAAAATGCAAACCTCTTTGTTTCTTGTTCATGAAAATCCTGATCCAATAAAATACCTTCCGTTTTCTATGTGCATGGTATTAACTGGTTTACATATTTAAATCCCACAGAAATCTGACTTTCTGAGATTTATATTCAAATGGGATGTCGACTTACTGGTTGTCTGAATTTTGTTCTCTATTGCGACTTTTTTTTTTTTTTAAATTCCAAAAAAGAGCCATTTTAACCTAGATGTGGAATTTTTAGTCAACCTCCCAAAATGTCTATCACACAAGACTGTTTCCACAACAATAATTATGGGAAGAATTTCAACAAGTGGGCAGAATACACTATTGGTATGCTGTGCCACTGTAGAATCCATGTTGTTGGTTTGTTTGCTGCATCAGGATTTTGGGAGAATTTTTGTCGAGGACAGGCGCTCTGCTTTTATTAGTAATTGCTCAAGCTCAACTGAAACTCAAAAAAATGCTAATGAATTTAATGAATCAAAACTTTCATTGCCTGCCTACTGCTACTTGTGTCAAACTCCAGGGAAATTAAGGTGCTGACAGTGTTTGATGAACAGGATAAAATCATAATCCTCTCAAGAAACCAGACTTGCAGCTGCAAATGGATGGAATGCCATAGCTTTCTTTGCTTAAGGGAAAGAGTAGTGGCTAGTCACTATGATGAAAAGGCACCATAAAAATTGCCAAAAAGGATCACTCTCTGTGTGTTATATGAAATCCATAGGGTTGCTGGCCAGAACTCTAACACCATTTCAGCAGACCTTGAAATTTTCTATTCTCCTAATTGGCATTGCGTGATCTACCCTCTGAATTGGTTATGGTTTTTCATAGGAGATAAGAAAGCTGTGAATGTCTTTAAACATCCTTAAGTTTGAGGATGACAACCTCCCTATTTAGAACTCAGATATTCCTTTCTGGAAATCATATACTTCCTAGAGTGAGACAATAAGTTGGCCTTCTGGCTTTATTTATGTTGTTATTTATATCTCATTCTTCTCAGTACTTGGTTCCAGTGTATATTGCTAACTTTAAATTAGCTACCTTTAGTAGTGTTTACTACAACAGCAATAAAAATATGCTTATGTATTCTTTATGTTGTAGCAGAGGGCAACTTTAAGCACCAGTTTTACTAAAATTTTTTTTCTTCTTCAAATTCTAAGTAGCTTCCTTGGTCTTCTTATCTTAACAGAGTAGCAGAGAGTGTATGCTTCTGTGATAATGATGAAAGGACTAATGAGATACCAGGGAAATCTTCTGGTAGTGTTATAAATAGATGAAAATATGCAAGTGTTAATATCCAAAGTCAGATATTTTTTCACATGTAGGCAGATTGCCTCTTCTAGGATTTTTGCATGGGTTTCTAACTGTGATATGAGAATTGATACTATGAGTTTCTTAAGGAAGTGTGCCACCATGCTGAATTTCATTCCAAAAGTCAGTCTCTAGAGCTTCAAATAACACTGTCTACATTTCAACAAGTTATGTGAACATGAGTTTCATAAAAACTTTATATCCAGTCACATTGGCTAAAGGTTTAAGCTCCTGGGCATGGATGAAAATCAGAACATTACTCCAAAGATTTCTTACTGTTAAGTAAACTCGAAAGGGGAAAAATAGGAATTTGCTAATTCCATAAAAAGCTTCTACTTAGCTTTCCTGGAGAACTAGACTTTTGCCTGCGGGTTAAGCTCTTCTTTCTGTTTTTTTTGCCCACTTGCATCTAGGATTTGGAGACAGGAATTTGCTGAGTTTTGTTGCCTCTCCGTTCCGGTCTTGGATAGGACAACCAACAAGAGCAATTTCTGAGCCTCTGTTGGAAATGCATCCAAAAAATACATACAAGGGTAAAACCTTTTCTTGACTTAACAGAGCTTCCCCACTATGACTGGAGTGTCCCTTGAAAAACAAAATGAAGTGAGTCTTCTGGAATCCCAGCTGCTTGGCCTAATCTTTAAAGAGAGCTGTAGATTATTTAACCAGAAAATGGGTATTTTGAGACAAACTCTGACTTTAAAAATAACACCTGTGATATGAAAGGGGTGTATCAATAAAAAGAAGAGAGGCAAAAAGCTTCTCCCTTCACCAGGCATTCTCACACAGGCAGAAAGCTACCAACAACATTGCGAGGTGTCCAATATCCCTTCATCTGCTGCATTAGTTCTGTGTGGAGAGGAGCAGGAAATTCTTGACCAAGGCTTGATACAAACCTGACTAATTTCAGGCATATTCTCTCTGTAGAAAGGACAGCATAATCTTATTCTTTTTCTGGCAGTTATTAATGAGTGTGTACATATACATGGATAAAATAGTGACGAGATATGCTAATCTCAAAAGAGATAAGAAGGAATTTGCAGGCTGGATTCATTTATAAGTCTATCAGCAGTACACATTTGTCACTGATACATATCTAATGAGCTACATGTGGAAGACATATTGATAACTCACTTCCAATAATGTTTTTGCAATGGTGGCATAATGTTTTAACTCATTCCGATTGCACCTTTCACCAGCTGAATGGATCTAACCTGGGAAGCTTTCAGCATTTAGCCTAAGAATAAATAGAAATTGGCTTTTTCTTTGGTATAAATACAACATGCAGACTTCGTAGTTATGTTCTGCACAGACAGCATGTTCACAAATCAGTATGTGCCAAGTATATCGAGTTCTTATTTTGCATTGTCTCCTGCTGTACAGTGTAAATAAAGCACTCAGCAAACACGCTTCTCATAGAAGACAAAACACAAACACAGTTAAAGATCTTATTAATGTCTGAGCTAGTCATGTACTATCACATCAGCTTTTCAGACTTCAGGGTCCAAAGGAAATACTTCCTATCCCTTCAAAAATACCTCCCTGACTTCTACAGTGAACTATAATGTGTTATATCATCCACTCACTGTAGAGGTGCCTTTTTTTGGTTAAAATCTTGTCAGGGGATCCACTTGCTCACAGTAGATTCTGTCAGATTGTCTGGAGGCATCTGATTCATGGCTTGCTTATGAAGTTAAATTACTTTTTTCATAAGCTTTATTTTACAATGCTGAATTCTAGATCAGGAAAGTTGGGTTGTGTTTAGAAGACATAAGGAAATCTGAGGTTTTTTTCATCTTAAAGACTTTTCCTATTTTGTTTGTGCAATCTGTATTTTGTGGTTCATTGAAGGCCTGTCTACTTCAGAATGGGCTACCCATGACTGAAATTGGTACCTCACTTTTCCTGAACAAATGGTTGGGAATAAAGACTGATCCAGGTGTAAAAGAATTGACCACTCCTAATTTAATCCAAAAAGGCCTAAGTTAACTCTGAATGAGCCTAGTTATGTTCTCATAAACTTTATAGATAGACTGTCATGCCTAGGAGACGTGGGCTTAGGACAACTTCTAAACTTCAGGAAGATTCATGCTGGTACTGCAGAACTTTGATCAGCCTCCTGGTCTTCAGATTTGACAAATACGAATTTCTTCTTACAAAGAGTCCTGGAAATAATTCCTGGAGTACCATTAGGTACTTTGGAAAGGTACACATAGTCTTTATTAGAAAATGTCTTTGGTAAAAATAAAAAAGAACATTTTCACAACACACAGAAGTGTTTTTAATCCTACCAACTAGCAGAAAGACAACTACTTCACTTTCTCATACTACTTAACATGTAGGAGGGAGAAAAGATGGGGTGATGAGTGTTTGGATGATGTTGTTCTCATTCTACTTCTCAAAGTGTTTTAGTGTATCACTTCCTTCTCTGATCAAGGGGGATTATTAGGATTTCTTATCAGTGGATATGCTGTTCTAAACCAATACTCACATGCACCTGAGCACAAAACAAAATTCACCTTCAAAGCCCTGAAGGATATGTAAGAGGAGGTGCATTTACATTTTAAATTTTCATTCTAAATCCAACGCAGGGTACCTGAAGGAGTGAGGGCTATTTAAAAATTCACATGAAGTTTTGAATCTGGAATCCTAGCATATTTCCTGTTGAGGGAGTGCGTACATCACAAAATGCCGTCATCATTTACCACTTTTATTATGCAGATCATTCTCTTGAAATATGACAGTAGATGATTTCTGCCTTTCGGGATGTGCAGGACCTAGACCATGTTGAATGATAATGGTTTGTGCAGAACCTTGTACTGCTACTCTTCTTAGAACATTGATTTGTGGATTAAGGCAGAGCCCTTTCTTTCTTTTTTTGTTTTCCTCTAAAAAATGACAATCAACACTTCTATAGCACTTAAATTAATACAGAAAGAAAAAAAAAGTTCAGATGAGTTTGCAGCACAGTTATACATCAAAGTTCTACCAATGCATTATGCATCTCTCTAGTCTTTTGAATCTTCCTTACATGCCTTACTCCATATTCCTAAACAGAAATAGCTCCTTTCATCATGCTATTGGCATAAATAGCAGTAGGACTAATATTGGTGAAACTGTTATATTAATTTCCGAATAAAGGATATTTTACTTTGTGGAAAAGGTCACCACACATAGACTGCTCTGAATCCTGGATTCTCTTCTGCAAGCCATTAATTTGCAGATCATATTCAAAATAAGAATGAATCTATGACATCAGTGGCACTATATGTGTCAGTAAATTCTTTTTTTTTTTCTAAAAATTGATTTGATATTAAATTTGTGCTGAGATCTCAAAGCTTTTCCAACAATTAAGTTACAGCAGACTTAATTATTAAATGTCAGCCTGACTGTAATGATTTGGAACTTAAAATTATTGGCTTAATCAGATGGTGGCTCTGCAAAGAAAACTTTTACACTAGAGCCTTTAAATCCTAGATAGGCATTTAGAGCATGCAATGAGAGTGAGAACTTTGAACTCTGCTCACAGAGTTCTGTTATTATTATTACTTGAAAGAACAATCAGTTGATCCATTGTTGTAACCTGTCCACATCTCCATTCCCAGAATAAGAATAATTGGGTATATGTGCAGAGATTTGTCTACCCATGTGAAAGATCTCCCAGACAGAGACTCCACAGTCCCTCTGCATGGCCTGTCCCTGCACTACAGAAGTCCTCCAGCCAAGTCTTTTGTAATGTTTAAGCTGAACATCTCCAGCTGCATCAACTGATAGTAAAAATTCCTGTTACTTGTCATCTTCTGATTCATAAGCTGCAAAACCTGAAGCATATTACCATGTCTCAACACAGGTGCAGAGTATGTTAAAAGTTATTTAAGAAGTTATATGATTGTGGATTGTGGTATAAGAAGAATGTTTAGAAGAACCCCCCCCCGACACTAAAACCCTGAATTTGGATTCCTCAGATGTGTTGATTTCCTGTGTAGCTTTTGACAAAGCCCTTCACCTTTAAGGTGTCTGATTTCTTATCAAAAAGGCACAAAGCTTTTACTGTAGCAGCCACTGTGTTTAGTGAGGAAAGACCACAAAATATTCAGACAGCTATTCATATATCCTTCTTTAAATCTCAGCACATTCGTTACTGTAGCTCACCATTCCCAAGGACTCAGCAGCTGTCCTTGAATCTTTCCCCCCCTTTCACTTTCTACACTTTTTTTTTTACTGAAATGTGTATTTACATTGTAATGCAACAAGGGTATTGAAAGTAACAGTCAGTTCAAGATGAAATCCCTAGCTGCTAGATCAGCAATTGCCTTGTTTTCAGAATTTCTACATTAGTTTGAAATGCTGTTTGAGGTTCAGTGTCTTTCAGATTAAACTGATATTAAAAAAAAAAAAAAAGAAGAATTATTCATTCTCTCCTAACCTTTGGAAATAACACTGGGTTCAGACAGTACTATCTGCCCCCTGCTACTTGTTTCTTATCATTTTCTACAGTGCCCAGGCTATTATTTTCTTTAACCTCTGATATGTGTTGTCGAGCTGGTCCAGGTGCTGAACACTAGAAGCACTTTTGTAAAAGAGCACTAGTGACCCACTATACATTTGATCTTGTTTCTTGACATTTCTATCATCATTATTTGACTACATGAAAAAGGTAAAAATCTCACCAAACTCTCAGCCCCTGGGAATATGAAGCCCTTCAAGCAGAAATAGCCTATACACCACTGGCAGAGAGCCTGCAAAGGCCATTTATCCCAGGATCTTGCATAAATGCCAACCAGTTAATTTGATGCTCCCTGCCTGGCTTCCCTGCAGTTTAATTTTTTTTTCCCCTAAAGTTTTGGTGGGTGAAGTTTTATCCCTCTTTCAACCGTTCTTTCTTTTTAGTCTGATTTGATTAATTCAATTTCTTATCAGAAAAACCTGTTGCCATTTCAGACTATTCGCTATTCAGATTTTAGGTTGCTCCAGAAATCTTGTTGTTCAGTAAAGAGCAACTTGACCCTCAGTCCAGGTAACATGAATGTTTGAGGGGAAATGTTCTACTTTGCACTGAGGGTGTATAACCCACTCTGTGCGAAGAGGGAGAAAAGACTTCAAAACATGTCAGATCCTCTAGTTACAAGTCCCCTGAACACCTTTCTTTCCCCACTATCTGGAAATGTCTTCCCATACTTATCATTAGATCTGAAGATCTGAATTAAATTTCCTTCATAATGTTTGTCTTCCTCTGCGGGGAATGATAGTGATCCACTCTATCTGAAAATGCCTATGAAGACAATGACCTGTTAATTACAAAAATAGGTTCCTGATGTCATTACAACCTGCTCTTACAGGACTGAAACCACAGTAAGTTCCCAAGTGCATTCTCTTCTTCCCATTTTTGACATCTAATACTGAATGATTGACCTTCATGTTTTTGTCTGTCTGTTTGTTTGTTTGTTTTATTGACCATTAAAAACACTGCTGTCCTGGGGGACAAGACAGTTCTAAAGTCCAAGAATTAAGCTCATTAGGAATGTGGGTAAACTTTTCATGTAATTAAAAAGCCTCCTATTGCCAGGCCTTTACTTACAAATTTTTTTTTTTGCCAAAAATATCCTGGCTCAGTTCAAATATTGACCCTGAAAATGGAGAGGGTCTAAAGTGTCTTTAAAATCCATTAGGACTCTACAATCATCTTATGATCTCATTGCCTTCAAAATAATATCAGTGACAGGCTTCATTTAAAACCACTGGTACAGGTGTATAAGTATCTTGGAACAGAGGATCCAAAAGCATTAAGAACTGTGGTGGATTAGATGCTCTGTTTTCTGACAGGGTACAATGCTGGCAGTGCTACTGGCCGGATGACTGAACTCATGATATCTTTTCCATCAGGCTGCTACTGTAAACTGTGACCTTGATGTACTCTGGCAACTTCTTCTGGAAGGATCTAATTTTTCTAATAACTGCATTTTGACCAGGTACTGATGTGCTATTTGGTGTTGAATACTGTTCCTTTATTCAATGATAGATCTGCTACTGCCCCATCGAACCATGGAAATGTTAAACCAGAATGTAAGAAGTAAGAGATAAAAAGAATGTCCCTGAGAAACAGTAAAATCTACCACATTCCTGTGGAATGAGGAAGTGGCAAAATATTCTCTGCACTACTATGGGTGATAGTAGCCTAAAAAACTTCCCTTACTTATCTCTCCATAATCTCATCACCTGGTAAGCATTTTGCAAATGCAGATACTGTCCAGTTACTACATTTCTTTGACCCAGGTCACTGAAATCAGAAAATAAATCCAGATTACTGGACTGAGGATGAAAGACTCAGGTGTACAATTAGTTAACTTGTTGATGTGTAGCAAGTGACAACTTGATATAGGAATGTTAGCTACCTGGGGTTTTTTACCCTAATTAATTTGCTTAATTTTTCACTTACCTTGGAATAAAGCATTAAATATGAAGGAGAATTCCCCAAATAGATGTATCTTAGAGTTATTGATTTACAGTCATAGCTGACTACTGGAAGTGTTGAACCTGAGCTGGGGTACCTTTGAGCAGTGCAAAATACTGGGTCAGTATACAAAGGAAGTAATTTTCATTGTTTTGCTGTGACTGACTGAAAATATTTGACAGATGGAAGCCAAACCTGGGTTTGTTTTTAACATTTTACAAGTTTACAATGATGAAATAAATAACACTTTCTAGCTGTAACTTTTCCTGTATATGTTCATTTGAACAACACAGCTTTATAGTAGCAAAAGCATCAGCAGCAAAAACAGCACTGTAATTGGAGTTAAGTCTGTTTAACACTTTCTTTTTTTGTCTTTAAGATCCTGAATTTCCCCAGGAAACTTTACCAGGCTAAATATTTACTTTTGCAGACTCTTTTCCTGTGAGCTATTTTTGTTCTTTCTGGCACTTTCTATGGATATTATTAAATTTGTTAATCAGGGTTTGAACATTTTTTCAACACACTTGCATTACTAAAAGAGACATAGATATACTTAGCTAATGTCTTATTATTTTTAAAAATTATTGATCTATAAGTAGAGAATAGTTTAATTCACCAAGAAGACTTTCCTAAGAAAGTCTGGGGAGTTTCAGGGAAGAACAGACTGAAATTAAGACACCCGATTACGGAATATAATGGGACCAAAAGACTAGCAGGGTATGAGCAAGAATAAAAATTGTCAAGGGGAGAAAAGAGTCTTACATCTTTTAATGTCAATTACTGCACTTCACACTGACTTTTACGCAATTATTTTTATCTTCAGCTTGGCTTGCATGGATACTTGCAGAATGGCACATGGCCTGGATCAGACAGAATTTTAAGGGTCACTATCCATCACAGTATGTTCATTTCTGTCTTTGAAACAGCCCACAAGGTGAAGTACATTAAGACATCACTAATGCTGTAGACTAACCTATAGCAGGACCTGTTAATTAACCTTGGATATTAGCTCAGGAACATGAGGACTTCACTCCAAGTTTTGCTCTGTAACAGGTAGACAGATTACAGGACCTTGCAACAGTGTTATCTACACCAGGATCCCAGGACTCCTCCATATTATTTTACACGAGGTATTTTTAGGTGTAGCCAAAATCCTGAAGGAAAAAATTCTCCACACACTCAATACATCCATCTCAGTTCAAGCTCTTGTTCATGGCCTATGGCATTGCTGGGGCAGAAAGCTGATGCTTCTTTCTCCAGCCTCCACTTCACCCCAGCCCTCTGCAAGACTCTCGTTCCTATGCCCCACAAATGTGCATCTACAGCAAGGTGGGCAGGTATCCATCCTCTCCTTCCTATGTGGAGCTTATGGAAAAACACACCTTTCTTTCCACCAGTGAGCCAAAGCTCCCAGGGATGGTACTAAATTGCTGGCAATCAAACCCTAGCTGCAGTACATCAGTGTCTCATATTCCAGGTGCCTGGTGGGCTTGTTGGATGCCCCAGTGTGAGTCTCCCGTAAGAACATGACAGATACTCAGCTCCCCACAGGTTTCTCCAGCTCCTGAATATACCCTCTCCACAACATTACTGCCACAATGTGATTTATACTCCTTGCTGAAAGCAATATAGGATGATGCTTCCTGTAGCTCCCACGTTGCTGACGATGCAGCCCTTTTGTCCACTTATCTTTTAAAATAAGGCTCTGGGATATCAGTAAAGTGAATCCTTCTCTATATATTTCTTCGTGTGCTGCTACACCTTTGAGACCATTAAGTCTTTTTCGTAAAGCTTACTGGGAGATGCCCATCACAGTAGAAGACTCCACCACTTGTGAAAAGCAGCAACTGACTCACTGTCTGAGTGAGAAAGGGGGCCTTGATTACCAGTGGTGGGGGAGGAAGCAGCGTGAGATATGGTGTTGGAGGTAGGATAACAAAGAACAGTTAAAAGTTTTAGTCTTAAAAAATATTGTCTGGGAACAGGTTTCCCAGAGAAGCTGTGGATGACTCATCCCTGGAAGCATTCAAAGCCAGGTTGGATGGGGCTTTGAGCAATCTGATGTTCTGACAGATGTCTGTGCCCATGGCAAGAGGATTGGACTAGATGATCTATAAACCATTCTGGCTTGGCTGGTTATTCAGCTTAGTTTTATTACATTAGTTCCAGTAGGCAACTTTGTTTCTTTTTTTCTCAAAACTATGTTTTGTTTTATCAGTACTAATAATCTAAGCAGCCTAAGATCCTGCCTGAGTCACAGTATTCATTGTATCATTTGACTGCCAGAACTCAGATACCTCGTGGTGCTGGAAACTGAATGTCCTGAAAAATTGTGGCCAAAGGTGTTTGGTCTGGGTGTCTCTTGAAATGTTTCCGTGTACTGCACTGGAACAGATTTTTATTATTTGCTTTTTCCTGAAAGTATGCTATTAAAAACTATAAATATTTGCTTAATGTGCTATTTGTTTTGATGATTCTGAATGACTATTGAGAGCTGCAAGACCAGCCATTACTTTTCTTGAGTTTTGTCCCATTTTAATGGCTGCATTTTTCCATGAAATTTCTTTATAATAGCTCTTTTTTTATTCAATTTCTCCTATTTGAAGAGTGAAGCAAAACTAAGCTTCATTGTACCAAGGTTTGGTTTGTGGGTGGGTTTGTTTTTTTTTTTTGTTTTTTTTTTTTTTTTTTTTAATATGTCTTTATTTAAGTCAAGAAATATTGGAGAGGAATTTTTTCTCAGAAAGTGTAGGCTCAGCTCAGAGCACTAAAGGTCTGTGACCTTGGACATGAGGCCGGGAAGAGGCTTTAGTGTAATATGAATAACTCCTGTTTCTATTGCAAAGAGAAGCCAAGAAAAGAACAGAGAATCAGACAGCTGATGTTGAACAGGATGGCTGGTAACAGATTGCATCATATAATTTCCCTAAGGCACCTCATTTGGCTTAAATGGAGCATCTTCTGCCTTAAAACTGAGGTACATTTCAGTAGAATTTTGAAAATCAAACTTTCTAAACGCTATCAATAACTTTGTTAATATATTAATTGGGCCCTGAATATAATCTGAAGAGGAAAAGTAGTTTGAGATTATTTTAGTAGACTGTCACTCTACTCCAGCTCAAAACAAAACAGCCATTTACCCAGAAATGAATGATGTAAGATATTCTTAGTCTCGTATTGTTCCCATAGTCATAATAACATCCCATTTCATTAGGATGTGTCTAGCATTGCTTATGAGCTAATAATTTCCTAGCAATAATTCAAACCACATCCTTCATTATCCAGATGTGTTCTAACAACAAACTACTCATTTCTTAAAGCAAACCAAGTTAGAAGTGCTATCAGCATTTTAAGGAACATATCCCTCTATTGCTGCTGAGTGAAGCAGTCATGTGGAAGGAAAGTAGCCAAGTGAATTAAGATGTCCATGCTTTAGGAATTTGCTAGGCAGGTGGTGAAACACAGTAATTAATGTGGCAATATTATGTTGTGCAAGAGATAGGAAAACGAGGGAAGTGTTAAAGGTGGTGTTTATTTTTTGATCCTGTCATAAAAGTAATTGACTTTAATTATCATAATAAATGCTCTAGCTGCTTCAGATAATTACATTCAGCGCCTTCCATATAGTCTAAATTTATGAGGGTGTTTGGGTCAGCACATCAGCACAGTTTACAGCTATACATGAAAAGTAGATTCCGCTGAGAGTGCTCTCTTAGAGGTGTTTCTTTCTGAAAATATTCTCCCTTTTAAAGTAAAATGTACCTTGAACTCATTGCAATTGCACCACAGGAAAAAAAGATGTTTCTGCTCTCTGTATATCCCGTATAGGACTATGTGTGCTGCACATGTACCTTAACTAGGTTCACAGTACTCAATGAATGAGAACTTATTGTATTTCTTTGTTGCTCAAAAGGTAGCAATGAATCTCAGCAAAGTTTTTCTTTTGCCTGCTTTCTGTGCGTGTGGCCAGATGACAAGGATTCAAGAGGGGCAAGCATGATCAGAACATGCCATTCCTAAGCCTTGAAAGTCAAGATTTCATATATATTTCTTTAATATCTGTTTTACTGGCTTGCATGTACAAAAACTGAAGAGTTTTCACAGTTCTTTTAAAGCTGCATACAGTTTCTTCACACAGATAATATTGTTAAAACTATGGCAAAAGAGCTCAGCTCCACTGACTTCAATTTCCCCTACTACGGTCTCTCTTGTACAGTGCAGAGACCTCTGTGGACCCCACCTGGAAAACTCCACCTGCACCCACCCCAGTTTGTACGTACAACCAGGGTTGCCCCATCCTAGGAGCAGAATCTGGTACTTATCTTTGTTAAACTTCATATGGTTGGTGATTGCCACGTCCTCTAATTTGTCGAGTTCTCTCTGAAGGACCTCCCTGCTTCTGAGGAAGTCGGCAGCTCCTCCCAGTTTAGTATCACTCGCAAACTTATCTAGTATACCTTCGAGTCCTGTGTACTGCCTCATCAGTCACTGATCTCGATGATCCTTGAAATCAAATGCACACTTGAAACACCAGACAATCAATACATGTGTGCCTATGCAGATTCACTAGCCCAATATTTCTCTTTCATAAAGTATCTGCAGCAGCAAGCTGCTCAAGTATTGCAACTCTAATTTTTGTTTGTTTGGTTTGGAGTTTTTTGTTTGCTTTTCTTGTACTAATCTCTCCTTTGTAATTGTACTTTCCTTAGCCTGATATTACCTTGATTTTTGGGGTTCAGCTTCAAGATGGAGATAAAGCAATTTATTTCCCTGAGAAGGGGATGCAAACTTGTACAGAGCTTTTTGCTTATTCTGTGAGGGCAGAGCACTTAGAATTTCTGTTTGGGAAGGTCTGAACTTCAGAAGCAGTCTAACACTGAACTCTAACTACTTGGTTTTGAATTTAGCTTCATAGTGTCCCATATATTTTCTTCCATTGTACAATCAATCTAGCAGTAGATAGTAGCCTCTCTGGCATTCCTCACAGAGATTGCCCTGGACAGTTTGATTTCCTGCTGAATTCTTTCTCTGCCTCATACTCATGTGCAGATGTCTGATAGTTACACCTTCCTAGGGATCAGCCTTAATCCACCCAGATAAATCAACCCTTAAGTAGGCATGTTCCTTCCCTCCCCCCCCCTTTTCTAATGGTGTGAATTTTAAGCACTTAATTTTGTTCTGTTATGACAAAAAGCCCTGTCACCTGTAAAGCGTGTAGTAGGATGTAAAATTAAAAAGGTAGTTGAAATCAGAGACCCACCATAGGAAATGTCTTCCACAACCCAATGTCTCACATCTTTTCTTTATTTCAGATAGTTCCTCTAATGGATGTCATAGAATTGTTAAACATAGAGCAATATTACAGTGGCGTGTAAATGACTTGGTTTTTATTAAAAAGGTTTTTCATTTATGTATAATAAACTCCAGTAACCACATTATTTTCTCCATCCAGTCCTCAACATGTAAGTCAAAGAGGACATTTGCAAGTGGAGATTTAAATGCTCTGCATCACAAAAAACATAGAAGTTGGGTGCTCTCTATTTGCTATGTTGCCTTCTGACGTACATAAGGTGTCACATATTGCAATAATAGCAACTGATCTACTACCAAAAAAACCCCAAACTAGTTAAGAACAAGTAGAAGATTTATATATTACTTAAAACATTACAGAATTGTCTGAACCTCTCAGGATGTTAGATTACCATCTAATTCAAAAGGTATTGCTGGATTTATTGAACTACTGAACAATTTCATGAAATCATTGTGCTTTTTCAGTATCTTAGATCAAATAGCCTGATATCAGCCTTCAAGATGTTACATCAGCATTAGCAGTAAAGAAAGAGTCTTTCCTATGATGGAAGATAAAAAAACCTTTTTACTGTTTGCTGCCCTGGCACATCCTACATCATGGGGGAGGATGATCTGATTGGACTGTGTCAAACGGTTAAAACTCAGTGATTTAATATCTACTTGAAAAAAGTTATAGAATAATATAAAACTTCACTGAAAGTAAAATCAAGTATGCGTCTATGATTTACCTCTTCTCCCCAGATCCATTCAACAGTGCACAATTTAAAATAACATATTTAGTTAATGTCTGAATCTAAATTGCAGAAAATGTGTTTTTTTCTGAAGTACCATCTATCATCTCTTGCTTCTTTTAAGACTTTAATATTCAATAAAGATCCATTTCAAGAAAACCCAAAGTTATTCATTAATTTGTGTAGAACTTAAAACAGTTTCAGTCCATGGCAGTATATTTGTCATTTGTATTCTCATTGCTTTTAAAAAAAAATTTAAAATAATTTGAAATTTATTATTGTTTAGAAATCACCCTACATCAACCTTCCTGATTATGATGAGAATATGTCTACAGAAATATATTATACATAAGTAAAAAACATAGTAGTTAAAAACTCCAAGGTTTTCATCTCAGTTTTAAATTAGAAAAAAATTGATTCAGGCAGGTGTAGCAAGAGAGCAAAGAGAATACTAAGTGATCAGAAAACTCTATACTAAATTTTAATTATTTGTATTTGTGAACAGTTCACATGACATTATCATCATTGTGGTAGTAAATGGAAATACATTTTCTAAACATATAGTCTTCCTATACATATTCAAGCTCTTAAGCTTAAATGTCAAGTTTTCTGACCCAGGTGAGCTGAATTTTGGAGATACTCAAGTTTCAAAATAAAGCTATTGGATTATTTTGTTTTGGGAAAGTTAGACATGATTGATTTTTTCTGAAAGGTGAGAGATAAAGGAACAAATTAAATGGAAGCTAAAACTTCATTTGCCATCTATATTCATCCATCAGCTGCAGAAAGGAACTAAGATGGAAATATACTTTTCAGAGAGTGGGGAAGATTATTCCCCCATTTTACAGGCTCCATTGGGAATATACCATACTATGTAAGCATTTCTAGTAAACTTGGGTGATCCCTTTTGAGAATTAATATATGCCACCCATAGCATATCTCTCTGAGATAGTAGGAACAAGCTCAATCATATGTCAAATCAGATTCCCATTCCTTCTTCATTACCAGGTAGGAATAGAAGCATTTAACCCCTTCATGCTGATGGAACTTTCCCTTGTTTCATACCTTACAGAGAACTGAGATATATGCCTCTTCAGAAAATTTCACCTCCATTATTAATAACAGCTCTGAGTTTGAGATTTGAATCAAAGCACCATTCCTCAAGAGGCTCAGGTTTCATATTCATTCCATGATCTGAATTACATTACTGCCTAATACACAAAAATGGGAAGAATTTAACAAGGGAGCCAGAAAGGGACAGAATCTAAGAGAAGAGAGGGGTTTCACAGCCTTTTTAAAGTTTAACAAAAGTTTATCTCTGGCTCTATTCTCCTTGGTGAGATTTTTGCATAACAAGCTTTAGGAGCTGCCTCATTATCTCATGTGGCAGGCAGTGCCAGCCATCTCCACCTGGCCATTTGAATGGATCTGAAGCAAGGTGATACCTTTATAATGATGCCATGTGATCAGTGGCCTAAGTAAATGTAAGAAAAACAGGAATTTTCCTGGTGCCTCACTGACTGTATTTTTAGGATTACAATCTCTCTTCCATTAAGATTGATAGTGTCATTAGCATAATTCAGTCAGTTGGCCCTGGAGCTTTCCTTTACAAAGCCACAGTTACTGATGTTGTTTTCATCCTTTCCTATGTCTTCTCAGAGACATCTATTTTGTGCCAAAGAGAAAGGTAATTTTTTTACCCCAGAGCAATTTGGCTTTAGATCAAACTCTTCACAGTTTTGTCTCAGGACTCTGTATAGCATCATATTAATCTGAGACGGAAAGAACAGATACATAATCTGGACCCAGCCCACAGCTAAAGACAATGCATAATCATTTCAGACAACAGACTTGCCTATAGTTCTTACCGAGGTGGATTTCAATTGACCTTTTATTTAAAGAATCATCCCACAGTCCTCTGACGTGCTGGAAACTGAGCTTGCATCTTCTTTCAATTTTTATCCCTATATTTCCGTCATTTCTTAACAAAGATAAAAGAAGAAATATAATGTTCATTTCAATACGGTACTGATTGTTATTGAAATAAGAACAGCAGTATAGTTTCCCCTAAAATGAAGATTTTATTTATTTTCTGAGGTGTTCTCTTTACTGCACCCAAGAAAGATCCTTGTTTGTGTCCCCAGTTCAAAATCTTGCTGCAGATTCACCTTTGAGAAAAGGTATCTTAGGTGTTACAGAGAGATCACAACTTAAGATCTTACAAGTGTTCTATAGTGGAGCAGGAAAAAGGACCTATGTTTCTAATGACCCAAAAGGGCATGTTTGATTGCTGGACCACACTTTGCCTCTCAGATGATAGCTAATGGAAAAGCAATGTGTCTCAAGGTGCAAATAAGCTAGAAATCTTTTATCCTTTACAGTACAGGACAGACAAAGGAATTTCTTCAATCTTTCTCTTGCGTTGCTGTGTATTCCTGAAAAGATAAAACAGTAACATCAGTGAAGCTATTGGAAGAGCGAGGAGCCACATGCAGTTTACTAGGTGTTATTTAATGTTGAATCTCTCTAAGTCTATCCCATTTATAATACATATTGTTATGAGCGTGTTAGAGATTCAATTAGTATTTGTTACTAATGTTTCCATGTCATCATTTCTTAATCTTATTGCTGAAATACAATCACTTATTAAAACCTTGCTCAGTCATTTGTCAGCTCTTTATGAACAATTTATAAATGGAACGTGACTGCAAACTGACCTGCTCTCATGTCTGATAATGCTGCTCTAGATGGATTCCTCTGCTTTGCAGATTGACAATCTGTGGTTTGCTCACTAAAAATAGCCCCACTCCCATATATTCCTTCTGCAGGGAAATATGACTATGTTCTCAAGAACAGAGCAGGGAAGGGAAGCCCAGAGGTGTTCTACATGGCAAACACAAGGTACAGATGGGCTCTTTGAGCTTTTCTTATCTAAGGGTGTTCTGGGATTAGGAGGGACCAATCCACTGTTTATGTGGCCATAACTTGAATCTAATTCTGTCTATCTTTCTCTTCTTTTGCATGCAACAGAAGTAAGATCACATTTCTGTGAAGCCTGGTGTATCCTTTCTTTCTCCTCAAAATTGTCCTCTTGCCATTTGAGAAAAAAGGATCTGGGGACTGTTGTGCACTTTCTATTTGAGACCTCAGAGACTGGCTGTGTCCAAGTTTTCTCTCCTATGAATTTGTTTTCAGCACAGTTTTGAACATATCAAAATTTTGAGTCTGTTACCTAGGTAGAGTTCATAAATGAATGTTTTCCCCTCAGCCTGGGCAACACCGTCAACAGCCATGACAATGGCCATTGTCAAAGGTTTCGAAGACCATGAGCAAATATTGCTCTTCCTTTAGGATGTAAAAATTGGTTGTGATAAAGAAACAGATCCAGTGCATCCCAATGTAGCCACACATAAGGTTATTACATGAGGATCTGAGTCATACCACCCTTATATTGGTGGTGAATGTAATGTGCAAGTTAATGTGGCATATGAGGCTGGAAGAATTACAGAAACAGGAGTAGTCTAAGGAGAGAAAAGGTTTGAGTTGTCTATTGAGAGTGTTGCCAAAATAATATAGAATGACAAAAAAGTAAAAATTGATTAAAACCAGAAAGCAAGGAAGGCTAAGGACATAAGGCTGGGCTGTCACAGAAGCAGAGTGAAAAGTCTGTAGGGAACTGGCTGTTTATGAACTCAGTCCTTTATAAAGCATGCGTCCTAAAGGTGTGGAAAACTTCAATCGATATTTTTGAAGGTGAATGTGCGTCAGGTACTTGTGGTGTGACTGTCACATAGTTTGGGGCATACACTAGTAGGAACCCATTTGGTTTTCCATTTACCTCTTTTCTCAGGGAAGTTAGTTTGCATGGATGAAGTTAGTGAAGAGACGTGAACCGATACAATTTGTATTACATGTGAATTTGTATTACATGTATATATATCTCCATATATACAGTGTGTATGTGAATACAAATGCAAATATGAATATAAATGTATAGATAAATATATGTATAAGTATGTTGCCTTTTTTTTTCTAGCCAAATTGCTAATAAAAACATAGCTTCTCTTAAAGGTCTCTAGAATCATGTTCTCAATTATTTTGGATGTCAAGTACATTTAATTAAACTCATGCTTAAAGCCAGAAATGCATATAGACCAGAACAGGGAGGGAGGTAATGGGAGAAGCTGCGAAATTACTTGGCTTCTCCAAGAAGCCATTACTTGGCTTAAGAGACCTGAAAAATGATAGGATTTAATCAAGTCCTAATTGTCTTGAATTTGAGGGTTATAAAGGATGGTGAAGGCCTCTGTTCAGATTGGAAAAGTGAAGTTGAATGTTTTATCTATCTATCATTAAAAGAGAAGAGACTAGAGTTGATTGCTAGGAATTATAGAAGTCCTGGCAGTCAATATTGCTTTCATTCCAAACTTAAATTGATGTCTTGACTTCTGGGATGTTGGGGTCATTGCAATTGGGTTTTTTGGCTAAGCAAAAGCAAAATCATATAATGATCAGCATGTGGATGAAAAATGAAGTTAAAAATGGCAACAGTGAGGAGACAAAAAGGGAGAGAGAATGTGGCAGATGGAATTCAGTAAGGAGATCGTGAAATAAAATAATGAAAAGAGGGAATGCACCCCTAGCAAGCTAAATTTCCTCTGAAATGTCAGTATCTTTATGAGACTTCAGTGTACAAAAAAAGAAGCTGAGTTCAGCCAGAAAGCTGTCGGCAAAGGTTTTTCTTAAAACACAAGACTTTTTAAAGCTAAGGGAAGAATCAGATTGACATTCTGCTTGTCTCTATGTAAGAAGTACCAACAGTTTCTATGGCAGAATATTGGACATGCAGGTACAGCAAGGGGATTTTTCCCATTGAGTTAATTTCTGACCAAAAAAAGATTTTCTGGGCTATCTTAACACTTCTCAATTTTGATAATTGCTCTCTTTGATTACAAAATTTCTAAATCTAACACATAATATACAACCTATAATTCTTTATTTTCTTCTCTCCTTTTTAAATAGAAATAAGCATGAAAGGCAAATATGATGTTTCTTGCCCAAACTGCACACTGTGCCTCCATATAACTCCCTGGGAAGCAGAGGTCATGGAGAATCCTGCCCCTACCACCACCTTGGAGTTGTCCACTCGACCTCACTCCATGGGTAGTTGCTACTCTCAGTGTCTGCCTGCTTCTCCTTATTTTTCTCCCATGGCTAGAACAATCTTGTACCCCGAGAATGTACACTAGTGATTTCCCCTAAAAGCAAGCTTTTCTGCCTGGTTTAAAAAAAACATTTCTACCTAGTCTGATAATACAAATGAGTTAAGAAGCAGTTTTCAGACTGAATGTTGCCCTAAATCCATGGGTGCTGCCACTTCACGGACAGGAATGAAGAGGGGTGAGTTTTTCCACTTCAGTGTCCAGATTATGAAAGGTCTGGAAAGGTCTCCAGCTGTTTTTTGATGGCATAGTTCACTTGTAAATTCTCCATGATGACAGTTTGCATGTATAGAACCCCTAGCACCAACATTACCTCTTGGTTGTTAAATACAAATCCTTTGAAAGCTGATCTGATAAGAAATAAAGGGGGAAACTATATTTTCTGAATCCCTAAAGTGGACTGTGATGGTGGCAAATGCCCAGATACCGTGGGTTTTTTTAGCTCACAGAAAGGATTTTCTCTCCTATAAGCTGATAGAGGAGGATTTTATTCTTTTCTCCTCTTTGGATGAATGTTGGTGGATTTTTAGAATGATGAGAAATTAATTTAAATACAAAGGGATGGACTTATCAGCCTGGGAGTCCCAGAGCATCTGGAAATGCAAAAGTTGAAACCTTTTAAACACCAACCATCATAGACTACCAAAAAGTATGGGGAAAATTCTCTTGCTAACCTGGACTGCTACTTCATATAGCTGCATCATGCAGAGGGAAAAGAGTCTGTATTCCCATGCTGTTCTTGTGTAATATAAATCTGTTATTTCTGTAATGAGTGCCCTGACCACTTTAAGCTAAACATTTGAGGTGATGAGTCCTCAGAAAGATGAGAGGAG
Source organism: Pseudopipra pipra (assembly GCF_036250125.1). Taxonomy (NCBI): domain Eukaryota; kingdom Metazoa; phylum Chordata; class Aves; order Passeriformes; family Pipridae; genus Pseudopipra; species Pseudopipra pipra. Next base: position 26,058,953 of record NC_087556.1, on the reverse strand, counting down.
AGAGAGCAAGAGACTTGTCACCTTTCATAGCAGAGTTTCAAACCATAGACTACACTTTGAATGTAGGGCATTGAAGTTCCCATAGAGGCCAAAAGACTTTCTTAGAATTTCTTAGAATTTTTGTGCTAGGTTTAGCAAGTAGAATATGGAGGGAGGTGCAGTATGGAGAGGAGAGAATTTTTTTTGAGTGTTAAATGACTGCCTTACCCATTTTCTTCTCTAGCACACAGCCATTTGCCTTAATGCTTCTTTAACAGATGCTGTTACAGAACAGCAATAGCAGTCTCACTGAAGCCCAACAAATCTGTAACCCCTCTGTTTGCACGGAGAAAACCCCCTGCCCTGACTAGCAGGATGGAGAGAGCAGTACAGTTCTGTCTGCACCAGCATCACAAATGTGGAGCACTGAGATCTCTATCCCAAGGCTGACCTGTAGCAGAGAGAACTGGAAATTGTAAGATGCATCAGCAGATGGTTACTTAGAAACTTTAAAATAATTTGTGTTTACTTTTTCCCATTTCCTAGGTAATACTCCGTTTCACAAGTGGTCTTCGTTCCTTTCCTTGTAAGGGTATATGTCTATGATTTAGTCAAAATGACTTCACTCCATATTCAAACTATTCAAACCAAAGGCACCTCCAGCTCAGGATCCTGAGCCTGTCAGTGGTCAAAAGTGGAACCTGAAGGAAAGTTTATTATGACTAAGTTTAGTTATTGTGACATAATATCTTCCTTTCATGTTATCATTAGTTGGGCAACAGCAAACAAACATTTGCACTTATTATAGTAAAGATAAATTCTTAAAAGTATAAGCAACCTCCACGAAACTACTGCATTTTATAAGGCCCTAGGAGTACATTAAGGTATTTGCTGTCAGCTTATGGGTGACAGCACTTGCTGTGCTGTCATAAAATGAACATTAGGGCTGCAGTTAGGTACCACTTTAAATACTGATGCTCAAGACTGGAATTGAAATACAATATTATGGAATAAAAGGCTTCCCCCAATCTATTCACTTTTTATTACAGCAGCTGCAATAGCACAGCTGGGACCAGAATAGCAGCCAGATGAAGATGAAAAATGGTTTACTGGAAGAGTCCCATTACCTGCAGTTGTCAGGAAGTGGTGACTGCATTCATGGATCTTCTACCACAGAAAGACTTTCTTAATCTACTACCTGAAGGAGTACTAAACTATCTGAAATTCTGGGGAGACCCTGAGTTCAGGATGTTTCAGATTCAAAATTTTGCTTTGGTGCAGGACAGAGACACATAATTCATAAATAATTTTCATTTCAGGACCCAATCATCACAAAACACTGAAATAACTAGATAGCCTGGCTTTGTTTTCTATCCTTAGTTTTATTTATATTGCTAGTTAATGCATTGGTAGCTGCTTTTTTTGTAATTTTTTTTGTGCAATGAAATCCTCTCAGGTGGACAGAAACCCCTGTGCTCATGCCAAACATTCTTCTGCATGATAGACTTTGGACAGATTTCAGTCTGAATGAAAACTTGCAGGGAGCTGATTGTGAGTTTATGTCCCAACAGATTTCTAAACAAGGGAATTGAATACAGACCTCCCACTGCCTTTATTTCTGCCTAGTGCCTTTCAGAATATGTTGCAGTTTCTTTAAATATGTTTGCCAATACACATTCATCTAGAAATCTTGGCTTGCTGAAGCAACTTTTAACAATTCATAACAGTTAAGTGGCCATGGGGTGAGTGAGAAAGATCAAGCTGCCTTTAAACTACATGCATAAAGAGGAGAAATAATATTGCCAAGCAGGGATGTCCTTTCTTGTTTTCAAGAATTGTCTGCTACAGCGTTTGTAGACCTATTGAGCCAGATTCTGATTTTTCTTTGAACAGCAAAGGAAGAAAAGTGTGAGAAATAGCATAAAATGGTGATGTGCACAGTCTACTTGGAAGTATTTATTGTATTATTTCCTCCACTGTAGGTAGCAAGTTAATTTAGCCTTCAAGTTTTTAATAGGCTTTAGGAAACTGGACACCGAAACCCAATGGAACATCAGGGGAGCTGTTTTTCTAAATGCCTTGCAGTTTGTCTGGGCCAGAGCCAGCAGAATGGTTGCTTTGGAATAAGCAAGAGCAGCACATTAGCTGAAGCAAAAGAGAGCTCTATGTGGGCCATCCCAATGCTGAAATATGTTGTTTAAGGTCAGTTCAAATATCCCCTCTGCAGAATAAGGGCCTACAGTAAGATCCCTCTTGAATATTTGTGTGGTTTAACACCATAATGGACTACTACAACTACTGTATGTAAAATAGGCATTTTGATTTTATGTGGAAAACTCTGCTGATTCTAGTTCTTGTGATTGTTGAAGTTTCTAGGCACTTAGTTTTGACTAGGAGACTTCTAGCCCTGAAAAAGCTGCTCTCTTTCCTCTGTCAATTGATCTACCTGCTAACCACCCCCAACCATAAAAATCAGTAGTTTAATCCTAGTCTAAACTTCTGTTAGCTGGATCTACCAGTTGGATCTCATTGTGCTTTACTGCAACAGATGATTCTCTTCCAGTTTCTGTGGGTACCAGAGCGCCGCCTCCACACATCTGTGAAGGACTTTATGTCGCATCACAGTTATGCTGCTCATAAGGTTAAGGGCTTAGTTATAGACAGGCTGATGCTGCATGAGGAGAATGACAACACAGTCCTACTTTATGAATACCCCAACCAAAAACTTCTCTCATTTTGTCTAGCAAGGAAACAAAATCCCCAGTATAGTCTACTCTCCAGTGCAGCTCTAGGATAATCAGACTAGAACCCAATTTTTTCAAAGTTATTTTTGCTGCACTTTGCACTTCCATAGTAAAAATCAAAGCAAATGTATATAACATTATTTGTATTATGATCCTTGTCCTCAAGAGATCATTCTTTCTACGACTTGTCCTCACAGTATGTGGTGGTCTGTGTGTGCAAAGCTCCTCTGCCTCATTGATGTACTTAAAGGCCTACAGTGCTAAAGGAGACCTTTTCTAGTTAATGCAGAAACATTCTATTGGCTTTGGTTCTACTCAAATATTTAGAGTGGAGAAGGCACTTACTTCAAAGTTTTATTCAGGAAAAAGGAAAAAAAAAAGTCACTTGGCCAGGACTTTAACTTGCTGGACAGTGCAATAGTAGAGAAGTCTTAATATCCACAGGTCCCAGAAACAGTGGCACCTTCATTGCACTGATGCTGTATTAAGTCTCCGAAGTGGCATTTTACAAGTGCCAGTCCAGCAGATGAGTAGGATTTTTTCATTTGTTACATATAGTTATAAGCACAATGGATGTACTTGCTTTTACACATAAGCTCTATCCTGAAGAACTGCTCTGGTAAAAAAGAAAGAAACAACTGCCAAGAAAGCCATTACTGTAATGTACTAAATGCACTTTTCTGAATCAACTGAAGTTGCAGAAAGTCCCATGTCTCTACCAACAAAAGGTCTGAAAGACAGTTACATCTGGCAAATCAAACCACTGAGGGAGCTCACTTGATTCAAGGAATCATCATCATGGCTATGCTTCGTGAACGAAGATTTGGGTCAAGGAATCAAAGCTTCTGATAAATACATGATATATAGTGTTCAGTTCTAGCAGATACTTGGGATATTCCCCTCATTGTTCAGTCTTGACAGATATATGAGGCACTCTGCTTCAACTTTGCCAAAAAAAATTAAAAATTAAAAAAGCTAGTACAGACTCCCCACAGATTCTGAAATTACCTTTTATTTAAGAAAATGTTTTCCATGTTTGGCTCAAACACCCCCTAGCTTTCACAGAAGCTTCACAGCTCTGGGCAGGAGGCTACTACACTGGTCCTTCCTTGAATTTTCTCCCTGAATGCTTGGAAATGTGAAAAATCTGGCTGGAATTGCCACACAAAACTTCAGGCCTGGGAAGTTTTGAGTAATATTCTTAAACACAAACTCAAGTTGCTTTCAGTGAAAATATCCACTTTTATTCAAATTAAATTTGAACTTATAAAACTGTGGCATGGTGTTCAGGAAAGCAAATTTCAGTGTCATTACAGGTTTTATATTTTAATATACTTACCTTTATTCTGAGCTTGACATAAACCTGGGCCTCCTCTGGCAGATGGATCCATGCATCTACAGAGCTCTGTAAAAGTTCTTCTACTCACTTGATATCACAGCTTTCTTCTACATTTAAAAGAAGATGTCAAAATTCAGATTCTTCCTTCAAGCCAAATTCCTGCCTGAGCTGGTGAATTGAATATGTAAGTCCAGATCTGCACTTCATGATCTCATCATCTAAATCTATTTCCTAATTTAAAACACGAACTTTACCATGTCACAATCTACATATTGGCAGAAAATGATGAGTGGTTTTGTAGTTAATTACCTGTCAACTCTTTTAAAAGGGAAATGGAGGATCCATGTTTAAAATGTATTAAATGATTTGGTCACCTCTGTTAATTGGGTCTCTCAACTGGAAAATCTTTCATCCTATGGTGCAAACTCCCTTTTAAACCAAACCACCTGTACCATTTGTTTTGCTGACAAGAGGAAAGGGCTCATCTTTCATGACAACTTGCTGCTGTGGTAGCCATTTTCAGCAGGACACTCCCATTTTTCTTGAGACGTTTCTCTTCTATCTTTAGCAGTGCAGCCAAGGCCCAAGACCATTTACCTTGTTGAGCTGCTTGCCTTCTTGGTGGAAGAAAATCAGTAATCTAACAACCCTGGAATTTTTTCTCTCTGACTTTGCTGAGTCCTTGGTTACTAAATGGAGAGTTATGAAAAATATCTACCTACTGGCACCATGCAATTCACCATGCTCTTCAAGTCAGACCCTTTCCAAGGGAAAGGGAGGGAGAGGCTATGCAATCACAGAAGAGGAAACACTGGAACACTGTGTAACACGTATATCAGGACTGATATAGCTGTTCTTATTAGAATACATCAGAATGACAATCCTATGCAGGCAATAAAACCATTTTATTTTCCCATATCATGATAATGGAATATTATCAGAGAACTGAACTTGTAATTGTAAGATGAGAGACACATGCTTACATGAGTCGAAGTAATACACGAATGTTCACAAGCTGTTCCTGTTCATGGCTGTTCATAGCTCATTTTTAAGTCACTAGAAAATAGGAAGAGAGGGTGAAGTATGTTGGTGTGGATCACACATGAGTTTGCACCTTCTACCTATCCTTTCTTTTAACTCCCAATCTCTACCTTGTGACTAAATTCATCCTCCCCTTTGCTTCTGGATCATCTTTGATACATTTTTTGAAACCACCCCCTAGAGTCACTCAGATCCTTTACTTACCTGTAGTCCAGTCTCCGATGTAGTGCATTTGCTTTTCAATCCTGCAAGAGATTCAGGTTGGTTCAGACTTAGAGGCAGCAATTCAAGCTGTTCCCTCCCCGACTTCGTGGCTGTGGAACTGTAAGAAATTTTTTACTTAATGCGCTTCGGGATTAGGTTAGTCCAGGGTAGGTTCAGAGTACTGAAGTCAACTTGACCTCTGTGAGAATCCATTAGTATTGCTCTGTCAAGGAAAGAATATTTAACTGTCAAAACAGATACTTAACTAGATGAGTAAACAAAATACTAGGGGATGTGCATTGTCAGGACTTTTAGAAAGACAAATATGACTAGAGGAAATAAAGAAAAGAAGGCCCCTCTGTTTCAAAGGGCCTTGACAGATCTCTGCAAAGGATGGGGGAACTGTGTCTAGTGTCTCACACAGCAGACTGACCTTCTTACTCTTTTGCTTCTTCCCTAAATTCCTTCCATCATAGAACCAAATAAGTTTCCAATCATTAAGGTTGGAAAAAAAATCTAAAATCATCAAATGCTACTGTTAATGTAGCACCACCATGTAGCACTAAACTGTGTTCCCAAGTGCCACATCCACATGCCTTTTGAACACTTCCAGGGATGGTGATTCCACCATTCCCTGGGCAGCCTGCTCTGAATCCTAAGCACCCTCTTAGTGAAGAATTTTTTCCTAATATCCTAATCTAAATCTCCCCTGGTACAATTTGAGGCTGTTTCCTCTGGTTTCCACTTGTTACCTGGGAAAAGGAACTGACCTCCACCTCACCGCAACCTCCTTTCAGGTTGTAGAGAGCAGTAAGGTCTCATCTGAGCCTCCTTTTCTGCAGGCCAAACAACCCCAGCTCCCTCAGCTGCTCCTCGTGAGACTTGTGCACCAGACCCTCACACGGACATGTTCAGTGCATGCATGCACCTGTCTATCTGACCCAGAAAAGACGCCCCTGGAACATAAAAAATGGTTGCAAAGATATTCCATTCCAGCCTTTCTTCTGCATCTGCAGGCAATCAGCATTCAGGGGAGCCATGTCCACTTCTGCCAGACCTGACCTGTTTAATTTACTCAGCTATGAAGATCTAATGAGACACTTCAGAAAGTCATTAGTACCATAGGGTATTTCTGTTGTCACAAGGCATTTTGATTTGCTAACATGATGCTGGAGTTCAGATTACAGTCCTGTGCACCCCATTAACATCTGAATGGGATAAGAGAGCTGGGTTCAGGTGGTCTCCAGGGGCTTCCTGTCCTGGCTCTGACTCTGCTGTCCTAGTTAATCACTACAGACAGTCTTGAAACCCAAGAGCATGTTTGCAGTTCTCTAATAACTTACGCTGAGTTTGAAACTGGTTAAAAAGAAATTCAAGTTTAAAAAAACAAACAAACAAAACAACAGCAGCACTGCGTAGAAGTTGAGTTTCAGTACTTGGACTCTGATGTTTTCTCTTTTCCATCATGGACTTTCCATCTATTTTCTTCTGCTTTTTGCATTCACAACTAATCTCCAACACACATCCCATCCTATCCCATTCTGTTTCCTATTATGGCAGCCTCCATGAATAACACAAGCATCCCAACTTGTTTTCTTTAGTCTAACTCAGATTTTTGTCCTCTTGTGAGCAAACGACCTTGAAAGTAACTATGAAAGCTAGGAAAGGAGATGGAAAAATGGCTTAGGTAGGGCGTGCTTTGGGAGAGCAGTGGCAGTTTGGGATCAGATTAAGCTAAGAATTTCAGTCTGATTCTAGCTTCTTTCCTCTACAAGCTGCCTCTTGGGAAGCAGTCTCATTTCATCAGATACGCAGAAATTTGGCACATGAAACTTAATTATCAGGCCACAAAATATATAATACTCAGAAATAGTCATGAATGTAAATGTAACATGCATGTTAGTATACAGTTGTGTGACGGCTGCTGCACTGTCATGGGGGCGATGTCATGACAGACAAGCCAAACACCCAGGTGCCGAAGATCTCATGGCAGAGGGCTTCAGAGACAGGTGTATTTGGGGAAGGTGCCCTCTAACAGTGTATTCAGCCTATAATAACAAAATATCAAAGTCTTTTTTTCAAGAAACCTTCCAAAAGAATTGAGAAACTGGCAGTTGGAATCCCAGAGGAAAGATCAGCGTCAGATCAAAGGTTTGATGGGAGAAAGAAAAACAAAAGGGCCCATTTGAGGCAGTTGTTCGAAGGACAGGCCTGATGTGTGGACAAAGGGCCTGATTTGAACAAAGCACCACTGATGAAACTTCCCTTCCTGGAGTGCAAAGTGCTGCCTTGCATAGTGCACTTTGTGATCTCACTTTTTTCCCCTGAGACTTGCTGGGAATGAGGCAACCTTCAGATCTGACATCAAGACAGACAGAGATACGTTAGGATTGCTTTATTACAGCTGCTCATCATATTGAGATGCAGCTCACACTATCTTTCTAGTTACTGATGCCATTGTCACACATTAAACTTTGCAACTCATGTATATGTGTTACCAACACACATAAATGTATGATGTGTGATATAAAAGACAGAAAACTGTTGATTTTTTTTTTTTTTTATTCTAGTATAGAAAAGTGTTAGGAGAGAGGGAGTGATACCCATAAAATGAAAATTCTGAATATAATTTTTTTATTTCAGTTGGATTTATTTGCCTTCCTTCTCCGCTCTTCACCAAATTTGAACAGCCAAAGTAGTACAGCATTGAGTAGATCTATTGTAGAGAAAAATCTTTATATATATACATCATTTAAGTTTTTCAACGAAACAAAAATATATGTCTCCTTTTAGATTGATCAGTTCAGTTTCAGAACATGCTCTGACATAGAACAGTCATTCTTGTGTCTGAAAGACTGAATGTCAGAAATCAACAAAATAATAAAAAATAAAAACACTATGGTTTTTACCTCTCTAAAGATCATGACCTCTGCCATTCTTCTAACCAAGGTAAGACCTGTGGAGGACCACAGAATTTAGCTTGTCTGTTCTTTTCCCAAACACACACATGCAGAATACACACTGGTATTTCTTTTATCCTACTGGGTGCTTCCTATGTTCTACTCTGCTAAGACATTTCCTTGACCAATGTCTGATGAGATGATTTAAATGGGTGAGAAGTTATCATAACACCAAAGTTCTTACCTTCTTAGTTATGCTTACTGTCACACTGATGGCTCACTCAAAGAGAGAGCTATCTGGAAGCTGAGATTTAAGGAGATGCATTGGGCAGTTTCTGCTTTAATTGAGCCATTAAGAATTTTTGTAAGTGTTTAAGCAGGAATTTGAATGCGTAATTCAGCATACACACTGGCTTGCTTTGCACTTCTCTTGTTCTGAAGTGAAACAGATTGGGAAGGGGGAGACAGCTGTGAGAACATCCTGTAGAGTCAAACTGAGCCAGTCCCTAATTTACATTGTGGCCTCAGAGATGAATTAATTAGACTTTTCTGGCTTGAAATTGGCAATAACCTCCTGGACCCGTGCTGGGCATACACACCATGTTTGGAGCGGAACTGGCACTGTGGAGCAGGTATTGATTTGATGGCTTAAAGAGATTATCTATAAACTCCTGAAAATGAAGGGAACTGGGGGAGTACTGGCTGTTATTAACTTCTCTGTTGGGAAGTACTGAAGTGACCTTTGTGCCTTTGGGACTGTAGTATATCAGCTGCATTGGTAAAGCAAGTGATGAAGTTGTAGCTTTCTCCATCCTTAAAGTGCAGGTCCCAGTGGATGATGTGCAAAACTGAGTGGGAGGTGGAAGCTATATCCCTTTACCTGACTAAGAACAAACTAGGACAAATTCGTGTATATGTGCACATGCATGTGTGTGTGCATGTACAGAAAGAATGTGTGGTATTTAAGTGGGTGTAAAAACCTACTGTCTTCTTTCCTACCAAAATATAAGAGCACACAGCTATACTTTTTTTGCTATAAAGTTTTCTGTTTTCATGATAATCAAAATTTCATTTCTGACAAAGTGAAGAGGAAAAAAATGGGTAAAAGTCTAGCTTTCCTTTTACAGTGTGTTGCTTAGAAACAATAGGAAGTTTGCTTAATAGAACCTTTTTTCCTCCCATGAAGTCTTTGATCTGGAAGGGTAGCAGCAAAGATAAAGCAAAAAGCACTCCATCAATAGTAAGGGGTGCAAAAGTGATAGCTTCTCCTTAGAAGTTAACACTTAATCATTATGAAATTTAAAAATTCCCTCCACCTTTTTTTTCTTCACTGTTTTCTGGGCAATTTCAAAAATTAAAAGGCATCTGCTGAAATATCATCTAGCTTCCATTTTTGGTAGAATATAAGGAAACTGGATGTAATTCTATTATGAAGGAGGACTGAAACTGATACATTGGTGACACCTTAATTGTGATTGACTTCCCATAAGAACAGGTTTATGTTATCTTCTGATTTTATTTTTTTTCTTTTGCCTCCTAATATCCCCTTGAAGTTCCAGCCGAACTAGAAAACCAATGTTTCTGGTTTGAACAAGAAAAAAAATCAGCTAATGACAGTATTTGTTTATTTTCATTTACTTTAGAATTCTGGGTTTCAAATCAGCAGAAGCACTTGGGTTTTCAGGCCCCTTCCCATTACTAGAATCAGACAAGCTTGCAGTGAAAATGCAGACTGGGCAACAATTGATTTCTGCTAATGGTCACTATACTAATGAACAGTGTCTGATTTTATCCTACCTATTCATGTCAAATTGAATCACCACTCCTCCTAATACCCTTGGGAAAAGATGTTTCTTCATCTTCCTCTTCGGCGAATTAATGCAGGCTCTGACAAAACTGCTGCTATGGCACAGGAACAATGCACCCATGTGCCATCTCTGCAGACTTGGGGATTTCTCTTACATATGCATAGTTCTGTCCACGTTTCTCCTTATTTTTAAACACACAGCTTAAAACTACTCAGCTTTCTTCCTAGTGTTTATTCCCTGGCAACTGCTGGGTATTCATCAGCAGTTTTAATGCAGAAGATTGGCTAAAACCAATGAGCTCAGTGATGGATAACAGAAGCAACTGGTTGTTCTGGCAAGTCCATCCAAGTAGGTTTATTAGCAACTGTAGAGATTGCCGACTCCAATTTTTATACAACAAAAGACCTTGTAAACAGAGCCAGGTGGGTGGGTGGTGTTGTGACAGGGGAAGTGTTAAAGGGGAAGGGACTTGGGTAATAGGAGCACTGAGTGCTGGCTGATGGACTTTCAAGACCTTCATGAGTGTCAGCTACCACTGTGGGAGGACAACATTACCAGTTGCAACTAGCTCATTGGGTTATCTTAGGTGTTTGGGGGATCACTGAGCTTTTCAAGTATAATACTATTGCTTGTCAGAGAGCAGCCACCAAAGCAACATGAAATGAAAAGAATATTTCCTTCTGAAACTTTTCAGAAGTTGTGAACATTTATTACAATCAGTATTCACAGGAGCAGACCTCTCTTCTTTGAAAACTGCTTTGAGACATCTGCAACTTGTAAACAGGTGAATGGATGATTCTTTTCCGTAAACTGCTTACTATTTGAGCTCTAAGCACAGTTCTGCAAAGCTTTTGAATCTAAATCTGCATAGTATACAATAATTTCCATCAACATACAGCACTTTGTATAATTGTTAAGAAAAGAGTGTTCTGCTGTTATAAGGCAAGGTGAGCATTCAGTAGATCTTGCCTCAGTTTTGCACGTATTTATTGCACCTGAAAATATTTTTTCTTATTCTTTCTCCTCTGTATTCAGACAGTAAGCTTTATGGGAAAGAGACTGACTCTTTTTCGTTATGTTTGTCAACAAAACCTTTCTGAGTTTTAGTTTGGATTTACAGATGGTGCTACACTGCAGATGACTTAAAGATTTGTTCTGTATTTCTCTAATCCCATCCAGTTAAAAGGCAGTGTTCTTGGATGAAGACTTGGCCATCTGCATCACTAGATTAGGCTGCTGCTGAACACCTACCTGGGAATATAAGAGGCAGCCCACTCAGAAACTTTCCTTTATGCTGCCCATGACAGCCTTTCTCATTCATCCTGCAATTAAATGTGTATTACATTGATAGTGCCAGGATTTCACCCCTGCTGCTTAGCCTACTAAGCCAGATATGCGTGGAAGTAGCAGTTATGTATTAAGATAATATCTGTTTTCTTTAACAAGAAAATTATCCCGTTGATGAAGTCAGAGTATGAAATACCACCTGCTAAACAGAACAGATTAGGCATGGAAGGCCATTCATTATCGTCAAGGCTCCCAGTGTTTGTTTATGCATAAAGAAACTCAAGACTTTGTGGCTTTTATGTTTCTATACCCATTAAATTTTATTTTTTAAATAATCAAGTTACAGCTGTTCCAAACAGCTCTCCCTTGTGGGCACTCCAAGGTTGTTTGTCTGTATTCCCATTTACTCTACATAAATACTTGCTCTAAATGATCCGACATGAAAATGTGATTCATATTTTGAGCTGCATGAATTGATGGGTTTCCTTATATGCAAATGTGGCAGGTTAATGAGGCAGAGTTTTAAGGGACAGGAGTGCTAGAATCTTTGATAGGATAAAGTGGCCAACAGACTGATTCAGACTACTGTGGTTAATTCACAGTATTTGAAAACAAGGAACAAAACAAAGCAAAATAAAAACCCAACCCCCTCCCCCCCAAAAAAGTTTTACTAAGGAAGGTCATACACTCTGTGATATTATACACTTGCTTTATTATACACTTGCTTGGTCAAATACAAGGTGATTGTTTTACAAAGCCAGATTAATATTAAAGACTAATAAGAGAATGCAGTAAATTATGCAAAAAGCTCTTTTTTTTTTTTTTTTGCTAACATTTGCACTCAAAAAGGATCTTAGTGTGATTCTTTATTATGAATAAAGCTCAAATCTACTAATGTAAAGCTCAAGGCCATTTTTTTTGTCTGGTTCTCCTTTAGGTAAATCTCAGCGTCTTGTTTTAATACATTGTAATTAGGGGATTTTATTAAAGGCCACATAATAGTGTTTAGATGTTCATTTGATCAACTAGCATTTCTTTGTTTTGAGGAACAGATTTTTTCTCAAAAAAGAACTTTCAAAGCAATCAAAGGCACATCTTAACCGGCTTCCTGTTGCCATTTTGTTGCTATACCGATCACTTATCTGCCTTCAAGTGTTGTTCAGTGTCCAGAGAGAATTTTGGCACAAACTTGATCCAAAGTCAGCAGGAGGTGCCACTGGTACACTTAGGTCAATATTATGGATCATCCATCACCACCTGGATTCTAATTTTCAGCTATACTGAATGTGTCTAAAGACATTCAGACTGTAATTTTTCTCTGGAAAGTGAATATTTTAAAATTATTGAGCCAATTTCCTGCCCAGATGTTCAACAAGGCTTCCAGAAGCATAAAGCTGACCAGCAGATTTCAGGCTAAGAGACTGGGGGGATTTACTAGTTGAGCAAATCTTAAGATCATGTAGAAGCCTGTAAAATTTCCAGTATAGAAAATAGAGCAAATATTCCTTTTTTGACTTGAACAGGCTTCTGCAATACACTGAGGCCCATTTGCAATAATAGGAATGGACAGAGCTTGCCAAAATGTTGTAGCCTAATTAGGCTGAAATTCAAATGAGAGAGATCCAGCTGCTAAAAGGAAAACTGTAAAGCTGAAGAGCTAGAAACAATCCCAGGTAAGTTAGAGATCCCTGTATGGATTGCTGAAAGCAAATCTGGCTGGCAGGCAAACCTTAAAGAGAATTGCTCAGTGATTGTTCATCCTACCGAGAGATTTTACCTCAGGCTGTAACGCTTCCAAAATCTGAAGCAACAGATACAGAGGTTAGTGGCAAGTCTGTCTGATACGCTTGATGGGACAGAAAGTTTGGAGTCTACCACAGACTTCTATTTTCTTTTGGTCAACTTCATTTCATTTCTTCATGTTTCTAAGTTTTCTTTCCACCCTCCAGCCTTCATTCTTGCCCTGAAAATAGATTGGGTGTTTATGCTCTAACAACCTCAAACTGATTCAGAGCTACAGGGAAAAGTCTTCCCATTAGCCATGAAATCAGCCATGTTTATTGTCTGTCTAGTGTGTTCTATCCTACTTCTCCATATTTAATGTCTGTTCCTATGTACTTGTTTGTGTAAGTAAATATGTATATAAATATATAAGCTTCACATAATAAATATCATCAACTATACCTATTTTTAATTTTTATTGCTAAAAATTCACAATATTTTAGTATAGTTGAACATTTTCCACTTTCCAAACCTGAGAAAGGAGTGTTGAGATATCAAGTTTACCTTGCATTAGGCCATTAGTTACATCACATATCTGCACATCTTGGTTCTTATTTTTCTTTTTCTAATCCTGGCATACTCTCATATGGAGATTATTTATAGCAGCATTTACTTTAATCATCCACCTTTGGAGGAGCTAATATTGCCAACATTAGCTTTAAACAATCATACTATTTCTCTCTAAAATACAAATATCTCAAAACACAGTAGGTTTAGATAGGTTTTAAATTTCTTCTTCATCTGACTTTCAGTGGTCAAAAGGTGTTGTAATAGGAGAGGAATAATGGTAGAAAACTCTAACCTGGCAGTGTTGCTGTTCTGGTTAGGAGAATGTACGTCAGAGATTTTGAGCAGACTCTATTATATCACCAATAAAGAAGTGATTTACAAGGCACAAAGATCTTAGAAGTAAGAGTAACCTCTGTCAGGATCACATAGGAAAAAAACATTAAGCTTAGGAAGACTGTGAGAAATTTTGCTAAGACCATAAAGCAGATAAATCTTTGACAAAGTTTTGTGTGTGATCATTAATCTTGCAGTTTTATTAAATGGCTGATGGAAACCTTTCACTGTGTTAAATAGAAATAAATAATGAATGGATTATCTGATTTTCAGTGTGACACCAAGACACTTTGTAGCCAAGTCCTGCAGAAATGCAGCACAGTTTTCCCTTTTCTGTACAGAATTTCCTGCTAGAGAATTGTGTTGTTGTTTGGTTTTCTTTTTTTTTTTTTTGTCCTGCAGTTACTCCTCAAAAATACTATTAAAACCTGACAGGTTGTTATGAACTCAGGTTAATTAGTATCTTAGGAATTATGCATTTAGGCACTGTGTTTTTAGGCAATTGTGTGCCAGACCAAGTTGTATCAGCTGATTCTTACCATTTTCATTCTACTCAACCAGAGAAATTCATAGGTCAGTTAATGGAAAAAAAAATATTGCTGTATAAAAGATGCAAACTCTTTTTTGGAGAAAGCTTGGCTTGGGATTCAAACTCTTTACTGGCTGTGTAAAGCAATTTACTTAATTTCCAGATTGATTAAGAAACATGTCTTTTAGTAAAGAAAACCCTTTGGTGAGCAAAGAATAAAAGAACTGCCCAGAAAGTGCAAAAGAAGAGGAAGGATGCAGAATGGCCAGTGAGAGAATGAAAAGTTTCCCGTTTTGAAAAATGAAATACTGAATGTTGGTGGTCATGAGTATATGCCTGAATTAGCTCTTTAAGCTTTTCAGTGGGACAAAATCCATCCACTCGTACCTCCAGTTTGACTCACGAGAGTTTCTCAGGAATTTTCTGTAACCTCTTCATGCTATAAAGTAATGAATGAATCAGCACTTTCACCACGAAGTATAACCCTACCACTACTGTATTCCCCATACAGATGAAACACAGTGCTCTAAAGAGAAAATTTCCCCAGAAATAAAATAATGAGTCTTTCAGGTTTTTTTCTCTTACAAAGTTTCTCTGGCAACCATGTATATGTAACACTTGTTCCAGTGATGTGGCACAGCAGGGATTTTTGTAAAAGCTGATAGTCGTAAAGCAGGGAGGTGGTCACCATCCTATCTTACTTTCTGGTGTGAAGCTGATTGTGAAGGTAGAAAATCAATATACAATAAAGGTGGTGCATGCTGAAACTAAATTGAAATGATTGATTTTTTTTCCCAGGATCATTAGATTCTCCCCCCAAATCTTTGTTTCTGATTGTGGAGAAATATTTACTCTTCACTTTAGGTTCATGGTGTAGTTCATTTATTTTGTGGGGAGCAAGGCACTACTTGTGCAGGAAACAAATGCTGGAAATCACTGTACTCCAGAAGCATTCCCAGAAGTCCCTGTAAACACAGGGTACTTAAAGGGATGGATATCTTCTTAATCCATGAACATCTTTAGCTGTTGTAAATCCCTATTCCACCTCCTGAAAGTAAATAATGCATTAGTGCAGTGTCATTTGCTGTCAGAAGACTTTGGGTATCCTTCTGGCTTGAGGCAGAGTTGGCCTGAGGCTTATAATGAGCTTAATTGCAGGATGAGAAAAGAACTGTATTCATATCATGGTACTTTGCCTTGCTCAGATGCTCTCACACGCTACATATATGTGTGCCATGTGTAAGTTTATGAATAAATCGTATTCTGTGTTCACACCTCAGGTTAGACTGAAGGAAAATCACAGAAAATGCCACCGGATAATTCAAAGAGAGTCTTGCTGATCTACAGAAGACTAACATTTGACCTCTCCCCGTGTTTCTGGAAACTAATGACTGGCACTTGAAATCTTGCTATTTGTATCAAGTAATCAAGTCCCTTCTGCTGTTTTGCATTTAACCTAGATTTATGTATCAGCTGTGGTGAATAAATGATTTAAACTTCTTACATGTTGTTACTTAAAGGAAATGGGTCCTTCAAGGAACCTGATTAGTGTTAGTAGAAACAGACTATTGATATCAACCTGCATAGATTTTTACCCCCAAAGAAAAGATGGTTCTTCACGGGTAGCAGAGCGAACCATGGCTGGCCATGAAAAATCCCTCAGCAAATATCTGCCATGCTTGGTTCAGTCTTATGTTCAGTGACCTTTGCTATGGGGCTCTTATAAATTCCCCACGTTCATGCTTCACTTTCTAATTAATTTCACCATCTGGAAGGCTTTCCTTCTATTCATTACATGTAGTCCTTTCTTAATGCTTTCCCATTACTGCTAATCACATTTCTGAGGCTAACCAGCACCTCAATTTTTTGAGAACCTTCAGAGTGTGATCACCAAGGAAAGCAATGGCTGAACTCAGGAACAGAAGTGCTCACATCTCTCAGTATGTGCTCATAATGATTTCCCTTATGTTTTTCCCACTGGATTTCATAAACTCTTTTTCATTTCTTTTTAATTTACTTAATTTCTCATTCTGCCGCTTTTATACAATTCCAATCTGAAAAGATCTTTCTATCCCATTGACCTCACAGTGATTGTTTTCTTAATTTAATATCCTACAATCTGCCTTAACTCTGACCTCCACCTTCACTAAGCAAGTTGTAACATTTTTACAGTTAAAAACCAATAATAAATCTCTGTGCCTAATTTCTCATGTGTAGGTCACTGTGCTATTATAACCCAAAATTCAAATAATCACCATTTCAATAGTCTCTAACACTTCTATTTAAATCTATACATGACCTTTGTATCTTACTAATCTAAGATTTATGCTTGACAAAATTTCCAATGCATTACCTATTGAGTATTTACCCTGTAGCAATAGACATCAAAGTCTGAAATGTCAGATTTTGAAACACTCATTTAACATTTTTAGAGCTTCTTGCCACTCCAAAATAGCCTTTTTCTCTAGACTGAAAACTTTCAAAGAACACTTTTTTTTCCCCTTAATGTTCTCTCTGCATATTCTCTCCTTTTTCCTCTGCTTTCAATAGCGAGATGAAAGATCACAGAAGAAGTGGGAGAATCATGTGAGAATAATGCATACTATATCTCTCTTCCTTCTCCTTATCTTCATAAAAATAATACAAATTATGTTTTCACAGGGAAATAATCACGAGAATATCTGAATGAATTAATGGCTACTACATTTCCCTGTTTCCATACTGGATCATCTTTTGAAATGGCAAGGAATATTTGTGAAAAAAGTTACGATTTTTCAATCTGCCCTATTCCTAGTGCTTTGCGGAAACAGAAATGCTTATGGAACTGAATATGGAGGCAATTGGAGTTACAAAGTTGTAACATCACATTTTTCTGACCACAGCAAAGATCAATATTTAAATCTTACGATATTTTCTTTTTTTTCTTATGTCTTTCTTTAAGAACAAGCATGATATCTTCATCTCTTTGATCACAGAATGAATCAAAATGAAATCAGAGGGAAAATATCACAGCAGCAATGCTCTATTTCAATGCTCTATTTCTGTTTAGCTCTGATGAATGTCAGTGTTTGCAGCACACGGCAGGTTCACCCCATGATCTGCTCCAGCCCTGAAAAATCTCACCGTTCACGTACAGCTAACAAGACTGTCAAGACCAGTGTGAGAGCAGGTCTTCTAGATCAAAAAAGTCAAACATTTTCCATCTCCGAACCAGGAAAATACTATGTGTATAAAAATCTGCAGGATGAATATCCTGTTACAAATACCTTTGAGTGCCCTGAGACTCAAACCATTAAGAGGAAAGTGGTGTTTGCTCTAATGACCTAATGTTTGACCTAATGACAACTTCAAACATACTTTGGAGTTACTCTTACTTTCCTCTGCTGTGTACTTGCAATCAGTACCTGCTTTTCCTTAGAGCACCAGTGTAGGAAACAAAAGCTCTGAGCTCCCTGCTGGCTGCGTCACTGCTGGGGAAAGTAATAACTGTCCATTTGCTCCATGGTACAAAAACCTGTTTCTTTGTATTCAAAACATATGTTTACCCTATTGCAGCTTTCTGAATTATCAGATATCCACTGGAGAATGTTAGCAGATGGAGAATCCTTTTTGTTCCTGTCACAGATGCAAATGACAATGTACTACCTCAGAGGCTTCCCACATGCATGGAGTGACACTCGTTGATGTTCTCTGGCAATGCAGCTCAGTCACCTTGTGCAAACAGGGACATGTTTCCTTGGTCGGTTCCTAACTGTTCTTAGAGTGTGTGCATTTCACTTTGAGAACAGCAAACACCTTTAGAACCACCAGTACACAGCTGAGCAATCTTTTTCTCAAGTTGGACTATTCTGCAATGGGGCCATTCCTGCTTCTGCCCCCTATATGACCAGTATCAAATTTACAGAGGTACTTGGTTTTTGTTACTCAGAACAGCAGCTCAGAATAGGGATGTTAATATCTGGCTGCTCCTAGGGATGGCTGTGATCTGCAGCTAATTATCATTTGTAAAGCACTTTCCAGTCCCCAGAAGAAAAGGCCTTGGTGCTCCCCAGCAGAGAGCTACTGGCCCACGCTGGGACACAGCTGGCGGGATGCCCTGCTCCAACGAGATTTCCTCGTGGTTATTTTAAGATAATTAGCTGTTCTGGTACCTAGTGAGCTTCCTAATTTTTGTCTAACATAATCGATTTGCAAATGCACAAACTTGTGTGCATGCATGTCTCTAATAGAAACAAATCCAGAGGGCAGGCAGGAGCCACAGTCACAGTGAACATGCAGCTATGGCCACAAGCAATACCTGGGAAGTAACAAAATCCTCCTAAAAAACAAGTCACTGTTCTGCCTAGGGTGGGAGAGGTATAACCATGACCCAGACAAGGGATGGGTAAGCTGTTACTCAATATTTTTTCTAAAATATGATCTTGGATATACAAATGTCTGTAAAGGCAGTAGAAAAAGTGCTCTCCTCTGGCTGGAGAAGGCAGCCGTTCCTTCCTGCCTGGTCACTCAGCACTGTGGAGTGTGAGGCACAATTCAGCTGAAATTTAGAAGCAACTGTTGCACCGTGGTTTGTTTAAAGCTGTTTTTCTCCAGGAAGTCATTATTTTAAATAAATCTTGTCCATTAAAGAGACACATTTAAGCAGTTACATAATGCAGCATGGCATTTGTTAAACTAGAAAAGCATAGGGTATTCAAAATCCTAATCTGGATAGAAAAATAAATATGTGATTTTAAATAGAACATTTATGTATATGAAAAATATGTATGCTTCTCTAATCCAAGCTTAACGTTTTAGAAATTTATTTTTCACTGTTGGGCACTGTTAAAAAAAAAGCAAACAAACGACACAAAACCCCTTGCCTCTTTCAGTATCTCAGACTGGGCTCCTCAAAATAGATACCTATCTGTTAATAAGGATATATTTTTGTTTAAAATACATGGTCTGCTTTTTATATTTTTTTTTAATTTGCATTTTGAGAATCAACTGTCTTGTACATGAAGTCATGAATTTGAAAGTAATATTATCAAAGTTCAGTGACAATGAATAAACTAAACCCAGTCTGAAAATAAAGAATGGAAATTCATGGGTCTTGGGTAAAGGAGAAACATTTAAATATTAATGTTACATGTAAAAGAAACCCTTGAAACCCCCTAATATGATGTACTATTGCATGTCCTTTCTTGGAGCAAAACCTTAGCAGTAACAGGCAATGGGAAACAATTTTTGCTCCTGTGTCAACTTCAGGAGTTTTTAGCTTGGGGATTGATACAGTCAGCCATATCCCTAAAAAAATTGCTTCAAAGGCAAAAATGCAAATGAAATTATAAAACTTTATTTATTATTATTATTATTATTTGGTTTCTAAGCTATTGTGGTTCACATCCTCTTGACACAGAGTTTGAAACACTTATTTTTAATTAAAAAAGGAGTCTCATGTTTATAGACTTTCAGAGACCCAGACTTTGTGATGCAAATACTCAGAATGGGTGGTGTTTGATCCAGCCAGGTAACACGGATTTGGATTATAAAGGCTATTTCACATCCCTTGCACTAAAGGTGCTCTGTAGTTGCTACTCCTGTTACAGCTGGGTGAATCAAAGTGTCACACACTCTTGTCCCCACACTGTATTGTCAGGGCTATATTTTTAGGTGGAACACAGCAAATTTAAGTAAAGTGCCTGAAATGAGAGCAGAAGTCTCTTGTCGTGGAAGAATTCAATGCAGAACTGCCAAACTTCCTTCTAAGTTTCTTCTTGGTAGTTTCTTCTGAAACTACCATCCATTAGTGGCCCAACATTTTATGTCTCATGCACTACACTTGTGATTGTGTACTCCAGCAAAGTGTGAATATTATCTG
Organism: Pseudopipra pipra; assembly: GCF_036250125.1. Lineage (NCBI taxonomy): Eukaryota > Metazoa > Chordata > Aves > Passeriformes > Pipridae > Pseudopipra > Pseudopipra pipra. The sequence goes on along the minus strand of NC_087556.1, from coordinate 26,038,637 downwards.
TCAGATAGCTTATGATCAGTGCACATAAGCAGAGCCCAGAAGGCTTGCTTCTATTTTCAGCTGTACTACTACTGCCTCTGATCCATGACAAGGTTGCCTGAGTCAATGAAATCCCTGGCTGCTTGTCTCCAATAATTAAGCAGTAAAACTTTTAAATGTGTACCCCAGATTGGGAGGTCACTGTACTGATTGTCTGTGTAAGTACTTTTGTGGGGAGAAAATACCAGATCCTAAAGGACTCTTTAATTCCATCCAAAAAAATTCTAATGAGAACTGAGAGCTGGCAGTTTAAAGTTGAGCTTGTCTGAATGAGGAGCAAGGTAAAGATTTTGAGCTTTTACTGATAAATGCTGTCCTCTGTGGAAGTGGCTCTGTATAATTTGACTGTTTAGTAGGAAATAAGACATTGGGGTGTCCTCTCTGGGGTCATTAGAATCTACCTTGGCTTTGGTGTTGGCCAGCCACCACATCTGAGGAATCTGTCTCTATACACCAACATATAAGTGGGATGTTGTTACCACAGAGGAGTAAAAATCAACTACTAAAGAAATTCCTTCCAAAGAAGATAACAAACTATCACCTGTGGCTGAGAAACAAGAGAGTGAGAAAATAGATTTTTTTATATGTGATTTTTGTTCCTCCAAACACCTTTTCCCCAATGACAAATGAGCACAATGGTTTAATTCATTAATAGCACAATTAGAGGTCTAGTTTATGTAGGTGATTCAGGTTGATCTTTCGACTTTTAAAGGAGACTTGAACTGTGATGTAGCAAAGACCCTTGAAATCATTGTTATTGCTGATGAAAGTCAGGACAAAATCACATCATCAAAAAGTCTATTTGTCATTTGGACGTCTATCAGGGAACCATAGCATAATCTATCTTACTATTGCTGAGAAAGGGATATTTCTGAAATTTCTAAACATGTCTGTGTTCTGTCCTTTTAGTCCTTTTTCTCTTTGCTCGTTTTTTTTAGGTGTTGTGATCACTTGCAAACAGCTGACATTTTTGCACCATGCTGACTTTGGCATAGGATTTTACTTTTACTTCAGATGTTTCTCTTTGTTTAATGCATGGGCTTCTGAAGAAAAACATGATTGCCTTTGATGAATGGCTTCTTGGAATAACAGTTGTGACTGGTAGTATATGAGTTGCTACTATTGATCCCAACAAGCTGTAATACTTCTATGAAGTGCAAAATGAGTAGAATCAACGAATTCAGACTTCTTCTGAGCTGTAAAGTGACAGTGTTTTTCTCTCATCAAATCACCAATTGTCAGGGATTTGTTTGTTTCCTGGTAGATGCTTGTTTCCTTGAATACTCCCTGTATGATATCTTTTTAAGACATCCACTGGTCTTATGTCTTCCCTAACAATTTCTTTTTACAGTCTGTGTACGTGATTTTCACTTATAGGCCTCTTCAAAGAAAAATTTCAAAGAATTTTAAATCATGAAATTGAATGATTTGTAAAGGTTTGGTTAGAGGCTTGCCTTTATCTATATAAAGAAGCAGCATAAAATGACTCAGAAGAACTGGACCTCATTTGCAAAGTGGTGAATTGATGAGAATCACTTGGAGAAAAAATGGACATGGAGAAATAGTGTCCACAAAAGGGCAGATTGAACTAGGAATGATAACACTGGTTGTGTTCACTGGGAAATTTAGTAAACAATTATTTCTCTGATTATTTTATCTTTTAATTTAATCATTTTAGGACACCATCCTTCACTGTTAATGGCTTTTGTCATTCTCAGCTATTTGCCACTCAGCAGTATGACGTCTTTTATAAATGTTCTCACATCTCATGAAATATTAGCTAACAGGAAAAGACATGTTTTTTGAGGGTAATATGAGAATTCAACAGTACCTGGAGAAGAATGAATGTAATTTATCACTTCTTAAGGCAGCTGAAGATCTCAATCAGCCACCTGTTACTTTGGAAATTATTATTAAGCATAAACAGGGCCAATTTGCAGCTTTTAAAATTCGTTTTCAAGCTTTAACTCGTGGTTAATATTAATTCAGTTAATAAGTCATGAATATCAAGAAACTCTGAAAGGTTCAGCTCTTCATTCTCTTAAGTTTCTTCTTCCAAATCTCAGAGGACAATCCCCATGAGAACAGTGTAATTGAATTAAGGATTGGGAAGGTTGCCCTATCTGGGATTTCCTCCTCTCTGTAGAAATATTTGAGAAGTTTCACTTCAGCTTCATATGAACTTTGCAGATGAACCCATTGTTTCAGCTAGACCAGTGGAAGTAACATAGTTAAAGTGCAGAAAAGACTGAACAGTATCTTCCCAGGGCCCTCCAAATATAGGATTGTAGTTAGAATTTGCTAAGTTCTCATGAAACCTAAGAAACCTCTGAGGGTTAAAATATGGACAAAGTGTATTAGGACTGTTCTGGTTCAAGCCTTCTCTCACTAAGGACATCTTCCTGTGACTGGCCCAAGCTTAGAAAGATCAACGTTTAGGAACTCAAGAACTCACTAACTAGTATTAGGAGTATAGGAAGAGGAAAGGAATCACTACAGGGCACTAGGAAAAGATTCTATCTTTTGTGTTTGGTATAACTTACTGTGAATAGTTTTGTTTTTTTAAGGATCAATGTAAGTTTTTTCATTGGAAGGTTGGTGAGAGAAAGAAGAGGTGGGGCCTTCATGCAGTATTGGAATTGCATATAAAATTCAAGCAGTTTGCAGAATCTGAACTGGTCGGAGATTCAAACAGTATTTTTGACACAATTTCTTTATGATGGGTCTTTTTATGGAAGGAGAGTGTAGTAGGACCAAAAAAATGGACACACACATACACTGAAAGAAAAAAAGAAGTACCAGCTTCTTTTGAAATAAAGCTCTGACAAAAGAATCTAGCTAAACATTAAATCCTGTCCTCCAAATGATATCTTTAAAAATCTATAACAGGCAATAAAATTAAAATATATCAATTAAGTAATTTTAAAATCAAAATGTTCCAATCCAGAAATACCTGAATGGAACTGTGTGAAATTATCATGACTTTCTATTAGTGTTTAGGTAGATCAGATTTTGTCAGGATTGCCAAGTCTTCTTATAATCATTTTGCTGCTTAGTAATAGCTTTTTTTAAAGGGCAATTAGGGAACATAAAAACGAGGATTTTTAAAGGGCAATAGTCATTGCAGGAAATTCCTGGCCTGATATAAATAATAATCAGAGAGCACATAAAACAAATGAGAGAACAGCGCTGGTGGGGCAAGAAGTAGTGTAATATAAAGCAGATAGATTGAATATGATATATATTCTGTGATGAGTTATTCTTCAGAAGTCAACAGAGTTACACAACTAAACATTAAAGAATCCAGGTCTGGAGGATGCAGGATGTACTTAAAGAAGCAGGATGCCTTTTACAAAAGAATTAAACAAAAAATAAAAAATCTAACCTAAGAAAAAATTAATTCCAAGGGAGAAAAATTTGTAAACTTAGGCTGGTTTTGTCAAATGCAGCAAAATCACAAGGTTCTCAGAAATTACTTCCTGACCTGGCTTTTACTATGCATGTAAATAAAATAATTTGATGCCTTTGCAAAGGAGGAGTTCCTGGGGGATGAGAAGAGGAGGGTCATACTATGTCACTGAGGAGGCATAATAGCCTTGTTAATATGCAAAGCCACAGGAACTGAGACGTTCTGCTTTATTGGTATCACTGGAGGGACTGCTCCAGAGACAGCTCCAGGCTCAAACAAAGCAGGCAGTGGCCTGGTGTCGTACAGGGCTGAGATTGCAAAATGGCAGTTCCCCCTCCTGCATACATTAAAACCTTAAAGCCCAGGTTAGAGGTGCCAGGGGAAAAATTGAGTTGTGCTGATAGCCTCCCCTTCTGGGAAAGAAACACAGACAATGACAGGCATTCCTCCCTTGAAATACAGATGGCCATCCTTACGAATGCAGCAAAAGCAAGTCTCTTCAATTCCTCTCTCATACCTGGAGGCAGAAGCAGTCCAGCCCTGGCTGCTCATTCTCGGGAATGAGGTTTGGGCTAAGTTTTTGAGAAACACTGATCATGTGTGTATAATTCTAGTAGCTACTTCCTGCAGCATTTCTACTTCCACATCTGGATGTAACATTCCTCTCTCAGGGCCCTGCACCCGTGCTCAAAAAGAATGGCAGAGCAGTCCCAAAGCTGGAGGCACTACAGCTGTTCCATGCACAGGGTACAGCTGAGTACTCACCTCCTGAGCCTGTATTGTAGTGGCTTATGCAGCAATGAGAGTGGGACCATGCAGTATCTCAGCTGCAGGCGGTTGTGATGCTGCTGTCTTGTGCTCCCTCTTCTCTTCCCTACTGTCCTTTCCAAAATCAGTGGGAATGGGCAGTTTAGTCCTGTGCATCTCCACTGGTAGATATGTAATTATGAAAGCATACAGTCTTGAATAATGGCTGATTCAGATAATCCATCACTGCCTTGACTTATTGTTCATCTTCCACAGGTCTTTAAATCAGATTATTTGATTTAAACCCTTGTTCAGATGTGGAAATCTAAACCAATTTGTGCACATGCTTACAGTTAAGTGTCATGACCCCACATCTCATTCCGTATTATAAGAATCTTTCTCGTGATACAGTACTGTCAAAAAAGGAAGCTGGAAATGGAAGTGCTGGTAATTCTGATGAAGTGTCACTGAAGATGAAAGTGGAGCCAGATAGCCATTTTGTTGCAATTTCAGTGGAGGCTTCTGAAGTGACAGGCAATACCAATTTATGTTAGGCAATACATCAGTTCATACCAGGCTGGCAAATTGGCTTTATCCCTCTTGCAAGCAAAACCCTGCTTTGGCTATTTTTGTTTAGTTGGTTGGTTTGGTTTGGTTTGGTTTGGTTTGATTTGTTTGGGTTTTTTGCCCACAGAATTCATCTGTTTCAGGTGGCATGTGCAATGGGAAAGCTGAAAATATGAAATGAAAGAATGAAGCGATGAAGATGACCTGTGTAACTCACTGGCTACTACTCATACTCTTGGATATAGTTAATTGCCTTGGATATAGTTAATTTGATATTCATTGCTGCTGACTATTTCCAAGATTCAGCACTCTGTACTTTTTTGAAGCATAAAAGGTTGAGGTTTTTCCTTTCGTTTCTCATCACTTACTTCTCAGAATAAACATCTCCTTTCTGATGTTTTTTTGACAAGAATTTCAGGCAGTCCTATACTACAAGGACTGTCCTATTGCTTTTAATGGTTTACTGGGGTGGAGAGGAGGAAATGAGGAGGGTGAGCAAACAGCAAGTGAAATTCTGTAGACAAGAATATAGCCATAAAATGCGGGCATGCAGATTTCATCTTTCTGTATCATCTAGAAAATGTTAAGCAGCAATGGATATTGCTTTTATAAACGAGAAATGTCAGTTTTCCCTTAATATCTGTGTGGGTGTATTACTATTTCCTTTTATATTGCCTTTTATATTTGGAAGGCTCATAAGCTGGTTTTGTACTTACTCAAAGTCTGTATGAAGAATATTTCACTCATTACTGAGCTTCTGGTGTGAGATGTGGCCATTATTTCATAACTCACAGTGATGATAGAGCTCAAGATAAGAGGTGAAAGGGAATAGTCCCTAAGCTGTGCTAGTACATACTAATGTAGGACTATTGATGACTGTGTTGATTTATGCTTGGCTCTATTTATTCATTGGATTTGGTTGAATTTACAGGGCAAAATAATGTCAGTAGGTTGAAGTCAGAGGACAAACCATTTGACACGGTTAGAAGGAAGAGGGAAATTGAGCCATGCAATTACATTTTTGTAATTGGGCAGTGATGCCCTGAAGATTCCAGTCTTCATTACAGCCCTACATGGTCAAGAGGATCTCTGCTAAGTTTTCATTCAGCAGAGGTGCTGCACCAGGTTGTGGGATTTAATGGTAGCATTCAGATGGCCACTGTTGCTATTCCCGTGGAGCAGCACTCTCTCTCTCCCAGCCGTTGTGACTCCATTCTGTTTGCAGAATTTCAGATGATCACTGAGCTGGAAGGTTTTCCAAGGATCACCTTGCTGAAAGGAGGGTCAGCGCCTGAATCAGTTCTGAATGGTGACAAACTAATCTTTTCCATAAGATTCCCAACCACTGGGGCTTTCTCCACTTTCTTCGGCAACGAGTTCATTTGCCGCGGGATACAGGATCTGCAGACAAATGGAACTGTCAGAGTCAGCAAGCAGAAGGTGTTTGACATCCAGCTCCTAATGCAGGAAAAAAATAGCTTGTAAACACCAAAGTTCATGCACGCTGCTTTCCTCTGACTTTAACAATCCTGGGATTCTCTGGCACTGACTTCCCTAGGGCATTGCTTCACTAAATCCTCCCCATCAAAATTCTGGGCATTCCCAGTAGCATGTGGTATCTTCTTATGATTCATCATGTGGATTTAGCTCTACTCTCTTGTTTAATTTAACCTTTTGAAATAAACATAAAGGAAAACAATGACATGCCAGGAAGAGGACATTATTAAGTGATACTGTGTGTAATTGACTCAGCAGGATCTTTCAAGTATTTTGGAAAGAATAAAAAAGGAAGACCCAGTGGGCATTAAAAGCTCTCAAGGTTATAATCTTTGTTAGATAATAGTCCAGCCAAGCACCCAAGATTAGTACTGATAAGAGGCATTTTAAAAATACGTGTGTATCTTTTTGAATATATTAAATTCATTTGAAACTTGTAACTATTCTGTTGGCACTCCTTCAGTTCTGAAGATGCAGGAATCTCACCCGTGGCAAAGTAAATCTGGAGCAACTCTGGGAGAGGGAGGAGGTGTTAATAGTGGCTGAATAAGAGTGAAATTAAGTCCTAGAGGTTTTTGTTTTTAACTGAAGGGTCAAATCCCCAGGTGCATAAGCATAAATAAGGGTATTTTCCTGTAATGTGAAGGCTATGATGGTCTGACATATTAAGTCAACTAAAGTAACTCCTGATTCACACAGATTCAGAAGAGCTCTGTCAATTTTACACCTTCTAAAGGTAAAAAGCTCATATAAATTTGTCTCTTGTTTACATTGAAGAAACCCTGCAAATAAATGGTACCTGTCAATGTAAATGAAGAATTATTTTGCTGAGGGGGTAGAAGTTGCCCTTTAGTGTAAATCAAAGTAGGGCTTAACTCCTTTAGACATCTTTAAAAATAAATGAAGCAACCTTTCATCTAAAACTGCACAGCAAATCCCTTCTTTAATTTTTTTCAGTCTCCTCTTATAAAGAGAAAAAGCAAAAACATTAATGAGCTATTCAAATATTCAAACCTTGCCGAGGGAGAAAGGATCCTTCATTCATCATGAGCTCAACCTGATAAATCCTTTTTAATTAGTGTATATGTTAACATTGTATAAAGCAGCCATGAATCAGAGACCACACAGAGCAAAAGTGAAGAAGAAATACATTATGAGCAAGAGGAATTGGAGCCCAAAATATGTCTTTTTTGGCTTTCAGAGAGTATTGAAAGCATGCTTATTAGTTGATGAAGTCTATCATTAATAAGCTCTCAGCTATGTTCAGTCTGTTCCCCAGCACTTTGCAGTAATATGCTGATAGAAAGGGCATTTTCTGGTACCTGATAAGTGGGTAGCAAAATGAGAAAGCTGAAAGAGGGGAATGTAATGTACTTTCCTTCTTACTCCAGGTGGCAATTCTCAGCTATTCAGATAAGGGGTTGACTCTACTGGGGAAGTTCTCTGTAGAGGCCTTGTTTGTTCCTCTCCGATACGTTAGAGTCTTTGGGACTGTCAGACACTGGGGCAGTGCAATGCCATTGGAATGGCTGATTGCTGTCATTGGATAATCCCAGATTTCTCATGCCAGCATTGAGTGTACTGACACCCTTGAACCCTTTTAGCTAATTGCTCTGTCTTTGACTCAGTTTCCAGTCAGCTGGAGAGACCTCATGGGAAGCAACAATACCAAACGGTGATTAAAAATATAAAGCATTCACAAACAAGGCTTAAACTGCTATTTCTTCATTTTAAAGACAGAGAACAGTATGCCTTTAGGTGAATTTGACTGCTAATTTGGGGCCCCTTGCAATCAAACTTTCTCCTGTATCAAAGTTGTTAAGGTGAATCATTTGATGAAAGGGAATGTCTTATAAAATAATGGAAATCAAACAATTAAATTCCATGCAGAAGACAGTCATGAAAACAAGGTTCATAATAAAATTTTGAGCTGGCAATGTTGAAAAGCCTGTTGTACATCATTCCAAGGCACAACCTGGCAAAAGGGGCAGATTTTTGGCTGTTGTAAATTGATGTAGCTCTTCTACTTTTGCAGAAAATTCACAACCTAAAGCATGTCCTCAGTTTACATGTGAAACTGTAATGTTCATAAGGAGTGAAGAGGGCAGACCACAGTGTTTAGAGAGGTCATTTCTTTAAAATAAAATCCTCTCAAGCAGTGACAAATCAGCTCAGTTGTTACAGTCTATCTCTGACTGAAGTTAAAAACCATCATTATATCTACTCCCTAATAATTAATGTGCCTGGCAGCTCCTGCTTCTCTCTTTAAGAAATCCAGCTGTATTGCAAAGCTCTATTTTGCACATAGGTGGTAGCTTCTATCAGAGGTAGGAAAAGCAGTTTCTAACATTTAATTTTTTTGAGCTTCCCTAATGTTCTTGCTGAGCTGTTACAGAGTATTTTCCTGTTAGGCCTGGATGAATACGTGAAATGAGATTTGGATGTGCATTTGCCATATTTTAAAATAGTTTCCCTAGGATATAATTGAATTCCTTTGGTGTCTTGCTACCTGCCATCTGTTACATCATCATAATACTGTAACATGTTTAGCAACCCTGAGTTTTAGAAGCTTGACTGACAAGGTCCATGATCTTAGAGGCTGTGACTGAGAAGAACTTTATAATTCTTCACTACTGATGTGTTAGGAGAGCTAACTAAGACTTATCATGCTTTCATATCTTTCTCTCACTTATTCATCACTCTTTGTCACCAAAACTGTGATGAAGTCAATGTTGACAGACACTAAACACACTGGGATTTTTCTGTATAAGACGGGGCATTGTTTGAACACACAAACCTGAGGAAAAAAACACACAGAAAATCAGTGATATGAACTCTTTTGGATTTAAAACTATGCATGTGTATTTGTACTCAACTTCCAATCATTCAAGAGAAAGCACAAGCAAACCCCTCCAGGCAGACATCTCATGGAACACATCTGTGAACAAAGGTGGCACACAGACCACCTTCTGCCTGTGAGGAATAATTAAGCAGGCCACCAAAACTGACACTCAAATGGTACTCTTAAGTGGAAGTTTCTCTTTTAGAAACAGAGGATTTGTGCATAGGACTTACTTTACAGGACAGCAGGCTCAGATCTCTGCTGACCATCTATTTGTGAGTGCCAATAGCATGCCAGGACAGGCACTCAAAACAAAGCATGTGGGTGCACACCAGGGTTTCTATTTCCTTTCATAGTCAACTATGCACACAGAGGAAGAAAGGGAAAAAAGCAGACAGAAGCTTGGAGACAGGCAAGAAAAGAAGATGGAGGCACATGAGTGGAGACAAGACATGAGTGTGTTAGATAGACTGTAAAGCAAAATGACTCAGGGATTTGAGACATGGAAGGGCAACTTGCGCAGTGCCAGAAAGGCTTTTCTGGTGCTATGAAAGTGAGGAGCAAAGAAAGGGTCCAGCTGTGTAGTTTACAGTGATACTATGGCAGCATATAAGGTGGCACCGGTCCTTCGGAGCCTTCAACAGTGCTGCTGGGCACCTGAAGGAAAATCCAGAGCATGGGAACAGTGGGTCTGAAGGAGAGCAGTGATGGAATAGGGGGAAATTTTAGATCAGGTCAATGAAAATGTATAACAGCAAAGTCTGAGAGAGAGGCATATCTCAACCGCAGTACTGGAAAAAAGCACATTATAACTCACATTAACAGTGCTGCTTTTAATCCATCTCTATCCCACTCAACGTGGGTTTAAAAAAATATAATAGAGGTGAAGAGTGCTTTTTCCTGGAATCTAAATTATCTGGGATAATCTGTGTTAACGGGCCATGGGATGGCTCATAAAAGGAAGACATAACAGATATGGCTCAGTTAGTGAATTATATAGTGCTCCTTTGCAATACAGAAAATTCATAAAGAGGCTGATTAGGGGCAGCGGACGGAAATCAGAGGAGACATCAGTTTTAGAGCTCTCATGCTACAGAAGCCTGCTTCTCACAGATGGATTTGTCGTCCTTTATTTGGAGACTCTGGTAAGCTTCAAACTCCATAAGAAAAAGTCAAGTTGGTCCATGTTTTGAAGACTGGATAAGAAATGCGGGTCTGCTCTCATTTATTCTAAGGCTTTTTTCCATGATGGCACTAAAGTGGGCTATAAAGCAAGCATAAATGCAATTTATGTCCATTACATATAAAGAGGGATGAGTTCAAATGGTAATCCAGCCATGTATCATCACGTCGCAGAACGGTAAATGGCATCCATTATGGGACTGTGACTCTGTCCGAGGCACTGAAACCTCATCGTATCTGAGATATCAGTGAGAGAAGGTTTTGGGTTTTTTTTTATCTCAAACTTTCTCATTGACTAAGAAATCTTTTTTTTAACTCTCACTCTGTTATTTTCTATTATATTCCTTCAGTACCACTTTAGATTAACAGCCTGGTTAATTAATATGGAATCCAAGTGAAAATGCTATAGGAGCACTGGTGCCATTCCCATTAATAGTGGAGGGGTTCATCAAAATTAACATTATTACAGTAAATACCAAGAAAATTAACTGTGATTGGCTCGTTATTTTAAATTGTGCTCCTGCCTGCATTTGACTCTTCTAGAAGGTTGTATGGAATAGGTATGGTGATGACTCAGGACTTGGAGTCAGAAATAAAACAGAAAGCATGATGAGCTGTGATCAGTGTTAGAGAAAGTCTTCTGTCATATCTCAGGTGCACTTCACCATAAGGCAGATAAATAAGACTCGGAACCCTCCTTTCCTCACATCCCTATCCAGTATATCTAGGAAGTTTTGGTAGTACCATAATAGAAATTTTGACTTATCAATAAATGAGAAGAGGCTCCAATGTAGGAAACATCTCTCTGTGTGCAGTGTCACAGCTGTATTAGGAAACCATTTCTACACCACCCAGCTGTGAGTCTAAATTCATGTGATGATAGTGTATAAAAAAGAAAGTTAAGGTAAAATTATTATCACATGGACTGACTGAATACAGCCAATTGGAAAAACAGACCTTATATTCAAATCTTCTGTGTCTTTATTCTGTATACTGTTAACCCAAAAATACTTTCAATCACAATCACAAATATATAGATAATATCTTTCTGAATAGAAGTACTATTTCATCTCATTCTTGTTGAGTGTCTAACACAAAAAGCAAACAGGTTGTGTTGTGGCTGCCTGTTTTACAGAAACCTAAGCAAAGGACTCTAGCTTTGTCCACTAGTAAAAAAAAAAAAAAAATGGAGTCAAATAGGCCAAGTCAAGGAGTATATAAGCCCCCAAATATTCAGGAAAGTGAGAGGAAAAAAAAGGAGCTTCAACTCAGAAAGCATACAAGATATGAAGACCTGCAGAAAGATACCCATATTGCAGCAGCAACACAATTGTGCAGAATCATGAATGCCAAGATTTGAACTTTACAAAATTAATTGCTGTTTTCCACCTCTCATTTTCCTGTTGAGGAAAAGATGAACAGTCACCTGAAGTAAGTATTTGTAACTTTGCTTAACTGGAAAACTTAGTGTTACAGAAATGCAAATCAAGGGCAGTTGGAACCAGATGGTTTTCAAGATCCCTTCCAACCCTAACCATTCTGTGTTTCTATGTAGGAAATTAAACACTTGATGTAGATAAAAGTAATGGTAATTAAATTAAAATTATGTAAATAATGGAGGAAATAACATATACATATATGCTTATTGAAGACATTGCAGCAATGACCCCTGCATTAGAGGTTGGAGGCATTATTGTTACAAGTAAAATGTCAAAGACTAAGATACATTCCAATTTATTGGTACCACCACGAACTTCAGTGGAGCTGTTCTGATTTATATCATTTTGAAATCTCACTGAGAAGCCGGAGTGTCGAAAACAGAGGTTGCACAAACTGAAAGTCCACAGCAGTTTGGTTCAGTGATGTCTGTGCTCTTTCTCAGGTGTCAATTTTTCCCCAAAGCCCCTGTGGTGTCCTTAGTCCATTGACACTTGCTGAGAAGTGCCTCCAATCTGCATATCAATGATGCAGTAAAAAAAAAATAACAGAAAAAAATCATAGTTATTCCTGAATTAACTTTGGGTTTCATTTTAACATTCAGGTTTAACAAAATGACTCTTTTTATAAAGAGGTTTGCTCTTTTTCTTGTTGTAAATTACATTTTTTCAAAGAGAGAAATGAGTTTTCTGCTTCTGTTGAAGTTGAAGCAGAGACGACAAAATGAACTCTGTCTAGCTTTTAACAGGAAACCTTACATTTGAAAATACCATTCTAAATAGAAGCCGGGAATTCGTACACACTCATTTATCATAGAGGTCATGAAAGCAGTACTATCTGGAGAGAAGGAATGAAGTATCTCAGCAGTGATATTGCTGCAAAGTGCAACTAAACATGGGAGATTTTGGAAGTTTATTACCAAGACAAATGATTTTTTCTCTTCTAAGGCTTGCTGTGTAACACGAGGATATGTGTCACTTAGCTGGCACAAGGATCCTTCATTTTGTTTGTTGCCACTAAGCTTGTTTTGCATCTTTAAGGGAACCAACAAAAACTAACAAACAAAATCATTAAGGTCAAATCTGCTCTCCTGGAATCACTGTTCTCCTAGAAAACATTTAGGGGTTTGAAACAGGAAGTTAAAAATGTGGTAAACGGGGCTATTGACTAACGCAGTGAATGACTCACAGGTTGGATAAAGTAGCATGGGGTGGGGGTTGCAATTGTCTGGATGTGACAGTGACAGCTCAGTTTGTCTATGCCATAGTTCATCCAGCTGTGATAATGATTGTCTTTCTTTCAGAGGCTGCTGAAGGGCCCTGGTTAGTTTATTAATGCACATGAAGACTTTTCAGCATCTCCCAAAAGCATGACTGTCATTTACAAGGCACACAGTTCTTGGTGTCACATTAATTTGCGGCAATAAAGGACTGGGCTGCATATGTCTATGTATGCTACATCTGTAAATGTATGCACAGAGACTGCACGTTTTGTGAAAAATACCTCAAATCTCTCTTTAGCCCCATCTATTAATTAATTAATATTTTTAAAGGACTCAGAGACAATGTAACATGGAAAACAGGCAATGTACAGTTCTCTATTCTGACTAAATGCTGCCTCTGATAATCAAGGGGGGGAAACGGGAGGATAGTGGTGAGCTTCTACACCATTATTTAGCATATAAAATGGGTTTTCCAGAGGAAAAAAACATTTTATGAAGAAACCTCTTAATACAAAATAGCCATCTTCTACAACTGTGTATGCACATATGTACACATCCCTTTGTAAGTGTGAAAAGGTGAGAAGGAATCTGCAAAACATACCTCAGTTGGCCAGGAGGATTACTAATATCAAAACTTTATACGTTAATATCAGGCTAATTATGATGCTTTCAGCTTGTAAATCATCTTGCTGCATCAAGCTGAATGAAAGAATTATAAAAAACAGAGATAGGAGAAATGGGATTTGTCCCCTAACAATAGACTTTCAAAAAAACATAAGGACAATGTGCTAAACTGCTAAGATTATTCTGAACTGGCTGAGTTACTCTGATTTCTACTAGGTGAATCTGGTCTTTAAAATTAGGGAGGTGGGATTTTGACAGTCTTTTACAAAGCACAAGCTATCAGTGAACCTAAGCTGGCTCCTGTGAGTCCACCCTCAGCACCTTCAGCTGCAGGCTTAGCATCTTGCTGAATGGAGCCAAGTACACACGTAAGCAGTACATTGGATTCGGCAGAGTTCCCTGCAAAGGCACAAGGCTGATCCATATGAAATGAACATCAACATTTTTTGCTGCTGGCCACGGGATCAAAATGCTCTTTTTGGGGAGGGGGTCAGGGCAGTCACTTTCTCTCTTGCCGCTCCAGTGAGCAGCATGATCCGTATGTGATGGAGGCCGTGCCTGTTCCAAGGACAGCTGGGCCTCTATGCAGCTCCCAGAGGAGGTCAGAATGAGAACCTGTGTCCTTTTCCTCCAAGCATGCTATCATGTTTCATTTGAAGGAGAATCAACACATTCTGAGGTAAAGCTGCTATCACCCTTGTGAGCCCGAACATCAGCAATGCAGCAATTTATGGTTTGCCTTAGCAGAATCACATATAACCAGAGCAAATAATTACATATATTTTCTCATGTTCAAAGCAAAATATTAGCATAAAATCTCATCTTTCTTTCGTACATCCTCTTCAGGTCCAAAGATGATGAGGGTGAAGTATCAATTTATCAAAATCCCTCAACTACTGCGCAATTAACTTGAACTGAACAAGTGAGATTTTTCCTGTGATTTTGTATTACAGTCAACGTAAGTATGAAAGGAAACAGTGTAAGGAGAATATGTGATGTGATAAAAGTTAATATTCTAGCAGATAATGAGATGTAAATTGCTAGTTGGAACAATACCTAGAGGTTCAAGTCTTCAAGTGTTGTTTTTTTTTGCCAAAGATAGGGGTATTTTTTTCTATTAATAATTTTCAATTCTTGAGCTCTTTATAAAATGGATCACTAACAAAATGCCTTTTCAAAGGGAGAAACTGAACAAAAGGAGATATAATATACAGAGCTCCTTAGCAGACCTGATACTCATCACAATACCTAGATTTCCTGAATTTCCTTTTAAGTTCTGAAATATGATGGCTTTTACATAATGTACAGCTTGATAGGCATTAAATACTGACCATGTGGTTGGAACAGTTGAATTCAGAAATCATCCTTCAGACAAAAACAAATAGTCAGGAAGCTCTCCTATTCAAAGGGTGACTCACACATCATATCACTTTTGCTCTACATGTTAGCCTAGTGTTTAAGAAATCAGACTGTAAATACTCAGGTTTCTTTATTTAAATGAGCAGGGGTTGCTTATGGGTAGATGTAATTTAGGCATTTTCTGCATTTCCAAGGGATTTATACATCTTAGCTAGACATAGCCTTCTTTCAGGCCTAGAAGTGTGGTCTGGGGACTAAAAAACTGGATTTTAACTGAGAAGACTTGCATCCTGTTGCTGGCTGAGCCATGTGGCAGCTGGTGTCTTTGGATTTGATAGTGCTTTCCTAGGACAACCTTACCTCATCCTCTTGCTTGCCTCAAGACAGCTACCTCCACAGGAGCTACCTCCTCCTAGGTATATCCCTATCCACACAGCTCTGTCATTGCTTTCTGGAAGTTTGCTTTTCTATCCAAGTCCCAGTGCAGTCATTTTGATTTCAAATAGTTTTGAGGACTGACTAGTCACACTGCATCAGTAGCTGTGTCTTCCTGAACACTTCTGATCCTCTGCAGGCATGATTACAGTAGTCCAGTCAGGCATCCTGCCACAGGTGAATGTCACTACTGCTTGGCCTCAGAGCAATTCAGTGACAATTCTGGTCTTTTGCTGTTAATGGCTAAAAAAGATCTTTCCTGGTTCTTCTTATGGGGTCCTATCATTCAGAGCAACAAGTCTAGCACCTCTGCAAATGGCTTTGATGAGCTGTAGTAGAGAGTTACATTGGACATGGGCAGGTTGGTTTCCCTAATTTGTGTGTAGAGAAAGCTAGAATAAAACACTGTTTGCATTTACATGTTTAGCGATTTAGTGTTTGCAAAGTGCTTTATGATCTATGGTGCTGTACCACTGCTGTTCTAGATAAGTGCTGCCACAGACAGAAAATGGTACTTTTCTGCTCCAGTCACTTGGGGACAAAGTAATAGCTGCAACTGTGTCTCTGGGTCTGCAGAGTGTTCTGCAACAACCCTCCCATCTGGGATGCTCTCATTGTTAATAAGAATAAGTTGTTGCTTGAGGAGAGCTTTGCTTTCCTGTTTTTTAGCCTGGCTTCTCTTACCTGTCTGAAAATATCTCCTAACTGCCAGCAAGGCTCTCAACTCAATATTGTGATGAAATGCCTTTTGCTGGTATTCATACTATGGATAAAGGGTTCATTTCTGCAGGATTGAGTGATTTTTTTTAATCTTGCAAAGGGAGAGGTGAACTTCGTATTTTAAAATAAATGCTATGCAGCATTGTTCTTTGGAAAATTGTGGTTCTCTGTACTACATACAGATGGTTAACTACATGAAAGAATATATTCATTTTCCCTACTGCTCCAGACACTCGGCTGGCAGGAGAACTAACACAGACATGTGGAAAAATAAAAAACTTAAAAAGTTATTCTGTCCTGAAGTCTGAATAAACGAAAGAAAAAAACCTGAGCCCCTGTAGCAATCACCCATTTCAGATCCAAGTTCTGGTGACTATTGTGATTTTTTTTTTTAATTACTTTAAGGTGATTTTTAAAGGTTTGAGTTTACAAGCCAAAACATATAAAAAGTCTTGGCACTTCAACTGTGATAGAAAAATCTAGAGGTAAGAGGCTTTCCATTTGACATGGGTCATACTTTTCATTCAGACTTGGTTTACACATTTGTACGCATAAATAAATAAATAAATAAAGCCCAAAAGGAATGAAAGAGAACTCATTCTGCTTTAAATGCCACAAATAGAATGCTTTGACCTCATTTTCACATTTTATTTCAGGTTTTTGAATATTTTTCAGTTCTGAATTACAGATAGCATATTTCAGTGAAGTCATTTGCATATAAAAATTAGCATTTTTCAATGGGAATAAAATCTCTACCACTTCTCTTTAGAGGTGAATCTTCACCATAGGATGACTGTCATCCTAGCCAGCAATGGGGACAAAGTCAGACACCTTCAGCTGAACTCATAAGTCTCTAGAGTAAGAACCACATCTCCACTACCTGTGGTAGCTAATAAAAAGACAGATTTCCAAGCTCACCCCTGGACAGGAATACCAGAGCCAGCTCTGGTGTAGCTTTTTGCTCTGTAACTGCATTGCCTTCTTATATGTAGTATGCAATGGATACAGGTTATCCTTGCAGAAACCATCGTGATTTATAAGCAGCTGGATTTTACTGACACATCTTAAGTGTGGGTGTTTCTTTAAGAAACAAGTTAATAATTCTTCCTGGTGATTTAAACACAGCTTTAAAATTACATACAAATGACTACCAGTACCATAATTTTGTGGGAGGAGCTTCATCACCTTGAGAGTTGTAGTCTGAGGGTTTTCTCCATGGAAGTATGGAAAAGGATAAAATATGATGCTTTAGCATCTTGCCTTGAACTTCCTTTTTTTCCCTCCCCTAATAATAGCTGCAAACAGCATAGCTGAAGGATCCATCACACATTCATCACTTCTTTCTTCTGCAGCACAGAACTTTGCAGCTCTCAGACACCAATGACATTCCAGCCTCCAAGGTGCTGTTAGTCACAGGTGACAGGAGCAAGACCCTTTGTAAGAGGAATTATTGGGCCAGTGCTAACATGGCTGCATGGGTCAGTGCTAGGTTTAGACTCGACGAGCACTGGCTTCTCTTCTCACCTCTGCTGACACCCTGCATGTAATTTCCTTGACTTCCTGCCTGAAACATATTAATGGTGGTATTTACAGCTGTCTGTTTTTGGCACAG
The DNA here is from genome assembly GCF_036250125.1 of Pseudopipra pipra. Lineage (NCBI taxonomy): Eukaryota > Metazoa > Chordata > Aves > Passeriformes > Pipridae > Pseudopipra > Pseudopipra pipra. The sequence continues at coordinate 26,020,945 of NC_087556.1, read as the reverse complement.
AGAAGCAACAGCACAGCTAGTATAGGGATTTCCTGTAAACTTAAGAGCATGAGGTCAAGTTGAGCTGCAGCCTTGAGATGTAGGCGATCCCTTTCTCATCTCCCCTTTCCATGTCCAGCTAGATACTTGGGCTCCAGAGAGGAGGGTAGGACAGAAGCTTCAGGCCATCTCTAGGCAAAGCTTCTTATCCTTAGATTTTTTTTTTTTTTCAGAAAGTATCTTTTGGATATGTCTTTTGACAATACTTGTTTTCCTGTCTGTATGAACAGTACTTTGACCTTAGCTGTAGCCAGCTGACATAAGTCAGAAACCAAGCCAACGCAGCAGCCCCTCACTGCACTCAGAGCTCTGTTGCTCCCACAGTGCCTCTCTACTTGCATTGATTCATCATCTGCCCATCTCTAGTTCAGAGCAGCCAGAGCTGCTAAAAACGTCTTTCTGCCTGTGGCTGTATTTTTGCAGGCTGTGATCATCTCAGATCACACACACACAGAGGTCAGAAGGCAGAGCATCAAACCCTCCCAAAGCCCAAGGGTGCTACAAGTGACAGCAGTGACAAGCCAGAGTGCTGCAGGATGGCCCCTGTGCCACAGCAGGACAGAGAGGAGAGCTGTACTACAGAATATCTCTCTGGTAAGAGCCAAAAGCCACTCCTTGATGCTACTGAACACTGCAGATTCCACATGCTTGCTTTCCAAAGAAAAGCAACAAAGTTTGTGAAGGGGCTGGAGTACAAGTCATCTGAGGAGCGACTGAGGGAGCTGGAGGTGTTTAACCTGGAGAAGAGGAGGCTCAGGGGAGACCTTATCACTCTCTAAAACTATCCAAAAGGAGGTTGTAGACATGTGAGGGTTGATCTCTTCTCCCAGGTAACAAGTGATAGGTCAAGATAAAATGGCCTGAAGTTGTTCCAGGAGAGATTAAGATTGCGTATTAGGAAACATATCTTCACAGAAAGGGCTGTCAAGCACTGTAACAGGCTGCCCAGAGAAGCGATTGAGTCACCATCCCTGGAGGTATTTAAAAGGTATGTAGATGTGGAACTTGGGGAGATGGTTTAGTGGTGGACTTGTCAGTGTTAGGTTTACAGTTGGACTCATAATCTTTGAGGTATTTTCTAACCTAAATGATTCTATGTTCTATATGTCCCACCTGTATTCACCTGCTTGTTTTTTCTAGATAAGTTTATGAGGGAGGAGAGACCTCGTGTGATGTGGCTCTGGTTCAGTGAGGGAGGCTGGAGCCCTCTATTCTACCTCATATCTCAGCTCAGGCAACTAATCCTCCTATCCTACAGAATTAGCACATATAAATCCACCTTTTACAGATGGGTTCCAAAGTTACAACTCCAAACCTCTGAATCTAAATGTCTAGGCAGCTGATTCAGAGGCTAAAAAGAGTGATAATAGAAGGTTTGCCCATGGTGGAAAAGGACCAGGGATGTTACCCCCCAACTACAAGTTCTGACATTAAGTAGTTGTGGTGGGGAGAAACAGTTTTTCCCCTTGAAGTTATAAAATGGTAAAACCCCAGGGGGTGGTGACCCTTGAAGTTTTGTTTTAACCAATGAGCACCTCTGCAAAATATAAACATATCACGCTCAGAACAGAAGAGAAGGTAGTTGTAGTTTGGTTGTAGAAGAAGTAGCCATGTTGTAGGAGCCACAAGGAGAAACAGCAGCAGCCCCAGTGGGGACTGGGCCCCCCCCAGCCCCCAGCGGGGGGCTGCAGGGACTTGGAACAGCATAAGGCTGGTCTAGGTACCTGTAGCTGAAAGCTAAAGAAGTTTTTCTCCACTGTGAGTGAGCAGCAGAAGCAGCGGCAGAACTGCACTGACCAAAGAAATGGTGGCAGGGAGCCAGGAGAGATAAGACCGAGCAGCAGAAACAACAGACATGCAGCACACAGAGAGAACTCCTGGAAGGAGAGAGAGAGCCGAGAGAGAGAGAGCAGCAGAGAGAGTAAACAGAGTTTTGGGGTAAGAACTGAAACCAAAAAAACCCCAAACTCCTTGGAGACCCCTCACCTCCTGGAAGGGAGGGGTGAAGTGCAGGATGCACTACAGAGAGGAGCTGGAAAGCTCCAAGAAGAATGCGGAGGGTGACCTTGCCCCCCCCCCCTCCCCTGCTGCTTGAGACAGAGCACGGAGCTCTGCAAAGGGGAATTTGAATCCCCTGAAAATAGGGACCATCATGAAGACCCCTGCACTTTGTGATATGATGTAGTGAAGTGACCCTTGTCCTGGTGAACACAGCCTACGGAAGAAGACCCTTGCTTTAGACGATGGGCCACGAGGGCTTGGATACCGCTCGTGTGTGCTGGCAGAGATCCACCTGCTGCATGGGAAGAAGAGCGAAACAGATAGATGCTTGCTGCCTTAGAAACATTGCTGCTCTGAAGAAGGGATCTTTCCTTCTTCCCTCCTGGACTTTTATTTGGAGGGGAGAAGAGATTTGATCCATTGTAAATACTTTTATGTCATGGTAGAGATAGCTAAGATTGTATATAATGTATTGTAGTATTTATTTGTACAGTCATTGTAATATATTCCCTTTCCCCCATTTTGAGTCTCGTGTGGTTGTCTGGAAAACCCATCTCACATTGGGTTGAGATGTGAGAGGGGGCTTAGACTAGGGAATTGGATTTTGGGGCTCTCAAACAACGACAGTAGTCTTTGGAGGGAACACTTTCTTGCTCTTCGACATGGTTCTGCAGAGGCAGTAACTCAATATTACCAGATGTTCAATCCAGATGTTGTGTTTATTTTCTTTATTTAGCAATAGGTAAAGCACCTCCTGAGCAATTCCTGCCACCCTAGGGACGGGACAGCTTCAGGGCTGCTCCCCGTTTCAGGGGACATAGTAGAAGCATCAACTAAAACACATGAATTGCCCTCAGAAATGTGAAATAAGGTTACTTCCAGATGTCGAGGGCTGGCTTTTGCTCTCTACAGTGCTTCAGAACCATGGAAGCTTTATACTACAAATAGACACTGCAATCTGGCTTCCTTACTTTACCATACCAGCTCAGCAAAAAGCTCCAAGGTCTAGTCTTTCATTAGGCTGCCATCCAAACAGAGGCTGACAAGCCCCCGTGCCTCAGTACATTTATTTCCCCTACCTGTTGCACAAGAAGGAGGAGGAAAGAGTTTCCTAATAAATTTCCATTTCTTGTCACCTGTGTTCCTCTGCAAAGGGAAACCTACAACCTGATGCCCAGCATGCCAGCAGCTCCATCTTGCATTCCATCAAATGCCTTCTGTGCCTCTGTTATCATGAGTGGTATCTTAGGGACAAAGTATTCCCAAAAGCGGAGATAGGAATTCCATAACCATAGAGAAACTTAAAACTTTGGCTCACATCCTTGGAAAATGACAGATCTTTGATTTTTTTAGACTATTAACAGACAGAGGCACTCAGACATTAGCCTATGCTGCACAGCTGAGCGTGCTCTCACCTGAAGGTTGTTAAGGCAGGCAATATACAAGAAGGTAGACGTATCAGGCACAAATGCTAAATATCTTGGACCAAAGAGAATGCATTTAGCCCAGAACATGGGTGATGGAATTCAGGTCTGTCTGCACACATGCACAGAGGTGTCTTTAAAACATTATTATCTCACAATTTTCTGAAATTATTTTCCCAAGGATTCATTTGACTAGTGATATGCATTATAAGGCAAGGACCCACAAAGGCTCATCATAATGATTTTTATCAAATCTGTGAAACTGCCTGAGGAACAAGTGTGGGTAAGGAACAAAACTTGCTGAAATTTGAGACCAGACATGTAAATATTAAACTCAAAAATCATTCTGCCATTGAATTTTAGTGGTTTAATTTGCCACAGGAAAAAAATGTTATGAAGGAGTAGACATCAGAAATATCAGAAGCTGAGCATATGGGAAATTAGTATAGAAGGAAGTGAAGTATACATACATGTCACATACATATTATATATATATATATATATATATATATATATATATATATATATATATATATATGACAAGGTTACCTGGGAGGTTTTCCCTGTCTTTCAGTTTCTCCTCTCACTTTACTGTTGCTATTTACATCAATATGAAATGGGACAGCTTGGGATTCATTGATGTAGCCTCATTGCTAGGAGAGTAGCAAGCACTGCATTTCAAATTGCCCTCAGTGGCAAACCCCTACATTAAAGTAGTCACACAGGACTTGAGCTGAACAAGCAAAATGAAGAGGAAATGCAGTAAATCTTTTTTATATGAAGGCTTTACATGATGCTCAAATACTATACAAAAGATTTTAATGAGAAAAGTGATGTTCCTATTGTGAAGCAGCAACTCAAATATCCAATCAAGTAAGAAAAGGACTTTTCCACCTCTAGAATTACCTGTGCTAAACGAAGATGCCTGAAAATGTTCAAGTCCCCTTTTCCCAATTCTGGAATTCAAGCAAGGTGTCTAAGGGTAAGATTCTCAACTGGCAGATATCTGGACAGCTCTGCTGACTCTGAGAAAGAGTTTGATTTTCATCAACTGGAACCGTTATAGGCAAAAAAACAGTTTACAGAGTGAATGCCAACTGGCAGCTAATAACTGGGGTGTGAGAGGGTGAAGGGCCAAGACTGAATGTTTTTGCTGTTCATCCATTGCATTTTGCTGCTCTGAATGTTGATTGTTTAGGTTGAGAAAACAGAGGGCCTAGAAGATTGGGAAAAGAGAATGCTTCAAAAAGTGGTTTAAGAAGGAGGAAGATAGTACAGAAAGAAGAAGTTGAAGATCCTGCTGGAGAAAAAGATGTCAGATGTGGAGGAGATCATGGAGATCAGGAAGATAAATGCTGAGGGACAGTCGGTGACCTGATTTGGTAGTGCCACCTCCCAGTGTGGAAGGGAAGTTGAGACCTGGTGAATGCAGTGCTGGGGGACAGTAAGGATCTGAGTATATGTGTAACAAAATCAAGAAAGGTAAAAGCTCTAATCTTAAGTAACTGCCAGTATACAGTGTCACTGTGGGTGGTGGTTGACTCTGTCACACCCATGTCAAAGACTTCATCCCAATGAGTCTTTACAATTTCATTGTCCTGTATATAGCTTAGAAAAACTTGCTATCCCTCCAGAGCTGTCCCACTCCCTGTGAAAGGGATGAGCTGAACTGTTAATGCAACTCAGAGCACAATATTGAACTACACAGTCCATTAGAAATACATCAGTTAAGTCTTTTTCTTTTCTTGTATGTCCTCTTTGGGTGGTTTCACACTGATGCAATTCATTGAAAATCAAAATAAGTACAACCCTACACAGGGAAAAAATTGCATTTGAAGGTTTCTCAGAGACTGTGAGACTCAGAGACTCTATCAGTGGTGACCAGCACTGATAGATTACTTTATCATCCTTGAAAGAAATATTCTTCACTCTTTTGGCAGCTTTGTCATTCAAGTGGCAGAAGGAATTCTGTTTTCCTTTCAGCAGGTGTTAGTACAGTTATATCAAATCCTAAGCATGGGAGAAAATAACCCACACATCCACATATATGCGCAGTGCTCCCACCCTTCCCCCATCTTCTTCAAAGCTCAGAAGCAGAAGGGATCTGACCTGAAATGTCACAGCCAAGTTGTTATTTCATGCCCTGTAAACATGTGCCAGGTGACTGCATCTTTCCCTCAGGCAGGAGGATGGATGGAAAATATTGTTTCTTCACTTGCTAACAAACCTTGGAACTTAGTGCGCTTTTCCCTTCGAACACCAAATCTGCTGATTTGTAGCTGTGAGGATTTTCGCATCTTCTCTTCAGTCCTGTTAAAGATGTGTCTTTGGGCTCTGAACATTGGCACTACCGGGAAGACCTCAAGATTTCTTTAGGAGGGACAAGAACCAAATGGAGTAGGTCTCACCAGAGGAAATGTCACTTAAATGAGGGACATTTGCTCTTTTCAGGCCTAGCCCTTCATTTGTCAAGAAAAATAGGAGCTTATTGGAGAAGAAGGTTTCCATGCAGATAAAGGGATGTCTTTTTGAATGAGATATTAACACACTTGATGGATGAGCCACAGTCATTTGAGAGTTTGATTTATGAATGGTGAAATATATAGACACCTTTGAAGGCCCCTTCAAACTTTGCTTGCCTTGGCTCTGATACTGTAGGTACATTGATGTTTATATATGACTATTTTAAAGTGAACTAAGAGAGATTTTAGCTTTCTTTAGTCTGTAGGTTTACAGCTGAACCATCCAAGCAGTGAGAAGTAGAGGACCCATCAGAGCAGCTGGGATGGCCAGATGAGAGCGGGAAAAATTAGAGCCTTTTCAAGAGAAGGTGTTCCTTACTGTGAGCCAGGGAAAAAAAGTCTTTTAGTTTCAGAGGAGGAAAAAAGAAAGACATATCTCACATACTGAAAAGTAATAAATTGAAAGAGCTGGATTTCTTACAGCAAACTGAAGTAATCTCTGTTTAACTATAGCAGCTGTGAGACTGTGTCCTGGAATCAGGGTTATCTGATAGCCTCAAAGTTTCTGATAGTAATTCAGTCTTGATCACAGAAATAACAGAGGAGAAAGGAACCCTACAGCTGAGAGACACAAAGCAACACACAGGTTTAAATGCTGTTATTTCTTATGTGGTTTTGATAGTCTGTACAAAACTCCCTCATTACCTTTTTTGTTGACTTATTTCTGAAAGAACCACTCCACAGCGTGTATATTTGTGCTGCTTTGAAGATACCAACCCATGGGAAATTGAGTCCATGAAACTTTGAAAGACCCTTCTCCTTTGGGTGACAAGACTCAACCAAGGCCAGAAATCAATAAAATAGAGTTGAAGAAATGAAAATTGGAGATTCATACACCTGAGATCATGGTTTTTCTGGACAAGTGTATCTTTCTTTCAGATGACCCCAATCCACTTATCTTCATACCCTCTTGAAAAGGTTACCCCGAGACAGGAAAAACAGGAGGTCAGTTTTCCTTCCTCCTTTGTATTCTACACATAATTGATATTTTTGTCATTTGTGTCTGCTTGCAAAATTGTCCATGAAGGTAATTTGAGATTCTTGACTTTATTTCATCCAAAATTGAACTGTAATCTCTTTTATTAAAAAGCCCTGTACAAACACACTGTTTGTGCACATAACTGCAAAATTCCAACTTTTCATTGAGCTGGTCAGATACAGCAATTAACTACTATTATTGTGCATAGTTAAAACATAGAAATCTAAGCTTTAGATTTCTGAATAAAGCTGAAAATACCCGCACTTTCTGTATTGGGGAAATTTTACTAGTATTCCTTCTTAGTAAGCATTTTTAATAATTTTTTTAAAATTTTTTTCCCACTAAAATGTTGAGAGGGAAATAAATAAGAAATTGTCAATTATTTCTAAAATATACAAAGACGTAACACTAATTTTAAAATCATATTCCAGCAAAACATGTATTTTAGGAAAGATGATATCCTCTAGATGTATTTGTATGTCTCTGCTCTTCTGTACTGCTCTTTCACCTTTCTGAAAGAGAGGTGGTTTCTGCATTTCTGACTGTATTTTACCACAACAGTTGGAAATAATACAATCTGACAAGTTGTCCCTGAGCTGACTTCAATACACAGTAAAAGTTCTTTGCAGCAGATGACATTTGACAACATAGATAACCTTAGCACAATAAGGAGATGTGGACAGATTCTCCAAAAACACAAATTAGTATACCTCCACTGAAGAAAAAAGAATTATGTCTATTTACATCAGCAAAGAAGCTGTGTGATACAAAAACACAAGTTGTTTAAATTGCTATTTTCTTGAATTATTTGCTGTAGCTTAAGAAAAGGAGTAAATAAATTCATTATGAATATCTTTTCAGTATGACTCAGTGCCTTAAGTAAAATATTTATAAAAGGTCTAGGAGTCTCATCATATTCTGGCTGGATAGAGCAGAGAGTGCTCAGACACTGTGAGCCAGGCAGTAACACTCCCAACACAATCTATGTTTGCTTCCTAAGGTGACTAACATCACCAGCAAAGATTAAGTGTAGTGATGGGACAAGCTTTTGTTTTAGCAGCCAAATTTTGACAGAGGGCAGCAGGCACAAACTTAATTCTGTCACACCTTCCACTTGCTGTTAAAAGGGCTTAGCACAATATGCAGGGTGTGATGTGTTATGACGTGTTAAAACATTTTCTTAAAATTCGAAGACAGATGCCTTAGTTGTGTTTCTTTTCTAAAGTTTTACACTCTGAAGGATAAATGGTATAACAGAAAAGCACCATTTGTTTCATATGCAGATAATAAAGCAGGGGTAGTAAGGAGCAGTTTGCATCCAAGAGACGTTTAGTTTCAGGGATTGTGGTTAGCAACGAACTGTTATGGACCTAACAGATGAAGATGGACCCCATTTGATTTGTTTATTTTGGGTAAAACCATGCATTACTTCTAGATTGTGAAGGTCTGGAGAATCCTGCCACAGAGTCAGTGGCACAGGCTTAGACAAATGGCCTTATTGTATGCTATTGGCTTTCAGAATGTTTAAAAAAATATCCCCATTGTGTAAGGAAGACAAATGTTCCAACCTTTTGATCATCAAGAAGACTCTATTTCATTTCATATAGATCCAAAAAAGATCAATCCAGAGCTGAATGAGTACAGGGGCATGTAAGTTACTATGGTATCTATACCCAAAATCATATAAAAGAGTGCTCTTAACAGCATAATGTTACTGATGTCTTTAGTGGAAAATGGGCAGACTCTGAAAAAAATCTGGGGTGCAACTTGACATTAAACCCATGGTGGAGCACCAGCTGCTGTACCTCTGCATTAGAGTCCTTTCTTTCTTTTACCACTTTTGATTTCAGCCCTGAATCTCAGGCTAACTCTGCAGCTACAATAGGACTCTGAGATATGAACAGTGTTATGGAGTTTACATGAAAATCTGTCTTTTTTAACAGAGAAAAGGAATAATTTAAAAAAATAAAAACTATCTCATGAAAGCAAGTGCTATACATGAAACTCCATCTTCTTTAACAAAGAAGAAGAATATTCAACAAAAATCTCTATCTGATATAAACAAATGCTATAAAACTTTAAGGCAGGATTTAAGCTCTGGCAGATGAATGTTCAGATAGATAAGAGGTCAGTGAAAAAATCAGTCAGGGAATTCCCTTTAACTTGGCATTAATAGTATTATTGTCAGGAAAACAAGAAATAATGAAAAGTCAAAAGCACAGAGCTGAGAAGCACATTTCCCAAAGCTAGGAGGCTGCTTTCTTCCAAACTTCTTTAAATAGTCTCTGAGATCCAGATATGATTTGAATTCTAAAAAACTATCAGCTAGCTAGAGAAACTCAAACCACCTCTTGCAGTAAAGGAGCAGGATGCAGTCAGATGTGGAATGCTGGCCAGGGTCAGAGGAGAGTTAGAAAAAATCATTATGTTTAACCCACAGAAGTCAAATCACATGGTCAATTGAGTCCACTGGCTTTGCCTTTGCAAAGGATTTTCAGCTGGTGAGAGCAGGCCAAGAAATACCTTGCAATATTGTATTTGTCTTCAAACTACAGAAACCCTGAGTGTAAAGTTATGGAATTTTAGCTGTGCTTACTGAAATGTGAAGAAAGGTAGATAATATTACCAAGAATAAGGAGTTTGAAGGCCAGATGATTATATAAGCGAGAAACATGTAGAGAAAAGCTGCCATTGTGACTGAAGCTGCTTCTTGCCAGGGGGAAAAAAACATCTGAAAAATTTGAAATTTTTCATGAAGGAGAGCTCTACCCGGTGGCCAAGAAGAGCACAAGTGGATTCTTTGAAGTCTTCAGAAATTTTTCATTCCAACAAAACACAAATATTTTATGTCTGTTTCTATTGAAATATTATATATTTCCCTATAGGAAAAAAAAAACAGTGAAGTAGGCAAATGGTGACTTCCAAATACATAAATAAAGCTTCAGAAATTTTAAAAAGGGATACTACCTATTCTTAGAATCTTGATCTTTCTTATTTAGAATGGAAATTACATGAGTTAAAGTACCTCAATTTCAATAGTATAAAAAATATTCACGTGGGCTCACTGTGAACCCCTCACATTTTCTATGACTGACTTTATGAGTAATTGTAAGGTGACAGATAAAGCCACACAAAAGAAGAAAAAAAATCTTCTGATGGCTTCCTGGAAAACTCTAACACCTGGGGAGACATTCCCAGAAACTGATAAAAGGACTAAAATGAAGAAAGGAGTGATATGAAAATAACACAGTCTTTTTTTTTGAGAACGTCCTGGTTGCCGGGAACTCCAGAAGTGGACTCTCGGGCCTACTTCATCTATCACCCCAAAAATCAGTTTGTTGACTACAGCCACTCAAACTGTCTAAAGAAAAAAGTATAAAAAGAGATTAGACCCAAGAAAAAACTGGGGAGAAGGTCCATCAACTCCACGCGGGTAACCGACAGGCTACATTTTTCTCCCTCCACGTTCTCGGGACGCCTCAGGGTGAGCCATCGCTTTATACATATATACTAATTTTATTTTTACTCCAGAATACTTCAAAATTTTTACTTATTACTTCACTGTAAGTTGCTTTTTCTTTATAGGGTGTACTTAAGTTTTTGCTTTGCTTATTCTTTGTAAGTTCTTTTACATCATTTGTAAGTTGCTTTTGCTTTGGCGTGTGTGCCTATCCCTGGCTTTATTATTATTATTATTATTATTATTATTATTATTATTATTATTATTATTATTATTACAGAGTTTAAGCGTGTTTTTGTGGTTAGTCCCTATTCCAGACACAACAAACCTCATAAATTTTCACAGATTTGTATTAATAAATGTGTTATTTTGTGAACTGTTAGAGTGAGTCCGTTTTTAGGTGCTGACAGTTTCATCAATGGTGGAACAACTCACATGAGAAACCTGCTGAGGGGTTTTTCTATCGCTATTAAGTGCAGTCCTTACACAAAAAGGTATCGAATGTCCTGTCCATCTCAGCAAACCTGTTAAGAAAAGTGTCTCATTAGGTGAGATGCTAACAGACTGTTTTGGACATTAAAAGCCTTTGATCTCCTGGGAGGGGGGGAGACTGATAAACGAAAAATAAATTAATAGAGGTTGGACAGAAAATTCTTGTTTTCTGCCCCTTTTTTACATGACAGTAATGCGTATTTGATCTAGAAGTTGTCATATATATTGACAGCTTTCAGAAGTGTTATCTATAAAGAAGATAAAAATTTAGCTATTTTTGGAAGGCACTGGATGCAGCTCTATTTCTGCAACTAAGTTTATATACTTTGCATCACATGTCACTGATACATATGCTAAGCAGGAGTCTAGTTATACGCATAATGAGACATATGCAAAAACACTGCAAAATATTAATAAAGGCTTTGAATTTTGTGTTGTGAGTAGAGAATTCCAGTATCCTTGATATAAGCCCAGCATACTGTGGCAACTGATTCCCAGAAAGAACTACTTTGAACCACAAGTTAAAATATAGCTGACACAGAATGAGAATGCAATATACAATCTCAATAAAAGAGGAGCCATAAAGGGTAAGACTACCTAATTGCACCAAAGAGTCTGTAATTCAGTGGCATGGTCTAGTTTTGTCAGTGGCACATGTATTTGAGAGGAAGACTTGTTCACTCACTGAAAGAGCTACTAGTTCACAGTGAAAAGGGTTTTCCACCTTTTAAAATGCTCTTTGCTATCCCTTCAGGCCCAGCTCAAGTTTCTATCACTAGCTCTTAGAAGGAGCTAAGGACAGCTTTATAAAACAAATTGGCTCCCATTTCAGTGAGACTCAGAGTAAACAGACATGTCATTTCAGGGGAATTTAGGAGTCCATTTCTTTTCTGGAAAACTACCTACTTCTACATTGGCCAAATGAGTTTCATCACATTCTCACATCCTGTGGGTGACAGAAGCAAACTGTAGACCATGGGCTAAAACATTAATAAAAATGGTATTTTGAGGAGATTTTCAGAAAAAAAATAATAGGAAAATACAGAGTGTATCATGCTACTTTCTGAGAGAACAGACTAAAAGAAGGGGGAAAAATAAGTTGAATTTACATTCCCTCTAGGTCCACTCCATTTCAACAGACATTGAGCAGCAAAAGGGCCCTGAGGTATAAATTAGAGCAACAGCTGTTCTTAGCCTGCAGTACCTCATGTTCAGCTGCCTGCCCACTTCTGCGAAACTCAAGGCACCTGAACAACTATTTCATAAATGTTCAAATTCATATTTTCTAGGGAATTCACATCCAAATCCCAAACAATGTCTTTTGGGTGCAAACCCTGCCTCATGAGCATCACTAGTTATGTACTTCTGTCTCTTTGCCAGCCTTCACTGTTTGGGGAGGAGGCTTTTCATGTTATCAAGAGGGATTTCTGCTTTGGGACTTTGCTTCCTAGACTTTCTCGTGTGTCCTGGTGCATTCCTGCACCCTACTTTTAGCTGCCACATGGGATGCTGTCCTCCTTCCCTCCTTCGTGCTGCTTCCCTTGGAGAGGCTGTCTAGGCAAAGCCACCTGGGGCTGCTCAGCAAGGAACAGGATCACTTTTGTTAATTGTTCTCCTAATGACTGTATCCCCAAGACAGAGGTAAATGTCTCTCTCCCAACAATAGCATTCAAAAGAAGATTTGGACTGAATGCAAGCCTACTTTAGCTTCACTGACAGATTAAAATCAACTGGTTTTGTATCAATAACCTGTATTATGGGAGACCAGGATCACAAATGTCAGATAACACTGAAATTAAGTAGCACGATTGCCACATTTTATCTCTGCTTGGTTTGCTTCTGCTATTAGAAAAAGTCACAGGCTTGTTTAAGCAGAAATCAGGGAACAGAGTTAAAATTTCAGCATATTTCCAACATTAAAGCCGTTCTGGGCCTTGTTTACTTGAACGCAACTTGCCAGATGTGGAGTGTTCTGACACCTAGAAATATTGTCCTGTGTAAAGCAGCCACCCCCCTCAGACTTGCCTTTCCTACTTTATAGCAGCTCTTTTACATATTCACTTCCTAAGCATCTCTTAACCACATTAGGATATAACTCTTACTGGCTACCCAGAAGACGTCTGTTATGCTTGCCTCAGCACTTATGCTGCTTGGCCTTGTGGTTGCTACAACCTGACTTCACAGTTCTCTGTACTTAATGATAAAAAACAACCCAAACTAAACTTCCTAACTGAACAAAAGCATTGTGCCTTTGTTTTCCTTTTCAAAACCAACAGCTACTCGCTACAGGCTGTCAAGCTAATAGGACAGCTTCTGTACATCATCTGACCAACAGTGCAACTTGTTTATATCAAGTAAATGGTATAGATATAAATTTTGTTTGCTTGTGTTTTTCTTAAGCAAAAGTGGCCTGGGAAGATCAACAAGAACTCAGCTCTTTCCCTATGGTGTAGTTCACACTCGGGTGAATGATTTGAAAGATGTGTAAGAGGAAATGTCTGTGCATCTTTCCTGGGATGATACGGATGGTTTGGAGCAATCCATCATATTGCCAAGGTCAACAATTGGCCTGTCCACAGCAACCCCTTCAATAATCATTTCACATCAGGTTGCACCACATGTTTCTTTTTCCCTGCTGCAATATCTCAGGAAATCTCAGTCATCATATTAAGACAGAGAAAAGAGGAGAAAGGAAATTATCCCCCTTTGAAACCTCTGAAAGGCTGAAACTATGAGTGGTCTGAGATCATGTGGCCTGCCCAGACTGGGAACTTGTGGCTAAACATGACTTAGCTCACATTTGTAATAGCAAGGAGATTTCCTTTCTGGTTCGTAGTGGTTTATTTAGGGTGAGGTAGTGTTCAGACAGTAGGTCTCGAGGTGCTATAAAAGTACTACAAGCAGAGGGGAGAGAAGGACCAGATCTGGAATGACAGCAGATGATGCATTTCAGAATCAGCAGTAAGTCAGTGGGAGCCACATATGTATAACCTCAGAAGTGAGATTACAGTACTGAGCTCCCTGCAGTTCAAAACTGGAGTGGAAAGGACACATTGCAGCTTTAATTATGCTATTAAGGTTTCTTTTCAGGGGAATTACCATCCATTCTCAGGTACTCACAGAAATGGTAAAATCAAGGAATATTTAGGGAGTGGAAGAGTTTTAATATTGGGTGGCAGAGCTCTCACAGGCTCTAATTTTATTCTGAATAATAGAAATTGTTCCCAAGAGACACTTGCTCAACATCTGAGAAGCATAATATTAATTGCTTCTCCCCAGTTCTAACTTTCAGGGTACTCTTGAGTAAAGCAAGCAACCAGGAACACTATTTTATACTAGCAAAAAATTAAATGTACCTGATTTAGTTTCTGGTTGCTCTCTAAATTACCACCATTAGCAGAAGCTATTACTATCTGTGCTGATTCTCCCAGCTTTTTTCTTCCTAAAGCCTGAGGCTTTGTAAATATATTGTGTAAAAAACATGTACAAAATCCAGACACCTCAATCTCATGCACATGCACATTCATACACATGCATAAAGTATGCCTGAGCAGCCTCAAAAGTCACTGACAAAATAGAAGTCTAGCAAAGGTAATGTAATCCCTCTCTGACATCTTGAAGTAAATGACAAAAATCAAGGGGAAAATTAAACATGAGTAGGCTTCACCATATCTTATGGCCTTTAAAATCTCAGAATATTCTTAGACACAAAATTAATGTCTGCTTTAGTCCTTCCTTTCTCTGTCTTGACAGGTCTGTGTGGATGAAAGTCTCATTAGTTTAAGAGGAGGGGACAGGCCAGGGAGGGCTAGTGATTGCTATAGTGGTCTCTGATCTTTGAAAGCCCCTCTTCATCAAACTTTTTCTTTGTGTCTTCTGAAAGCAGAACAGAGATGGAGAACATCCTTTGCAGCTTCCTCTGTCCTAGGCTCTCTGATGTTGTTCAGCTGAGCATTTGCCCCTGACTGGCTTCTAGGACACTCCCCCACTGTCATTCAGGATATGTTACACTTTTATTCAGCACAGCTCTGGTGTATTGCCTTCCTGCACCTTTATGAGGCAAATCAGTGTTAATCCACAAAAAAAGAACTGAGAGGCAGTGGGAATACCTGGACTAGAGTTAATTTAAACTACTTGTCCTGCATCCATTTTCCTACTTCTCAGCTATTTCCAGTCCTGACATTGTTCTTCTCTAGCTGGTTAACTCTGCCTGATCCCCATTGCTCCTGGGGACACAGGGAAGCTGCCTGGGAGCTGAGTGTACTAATACTTTAATACATTATCTTTCCTTCACTGAGCAGCAGACCTTGACCTCATCTCTATTTGCAGCATCTTTGAGAAAGCACCTGTTCCCAAGTCCCTAGAAACCAACAAATGGCCCTCTCTGCTCTGGCTCAGATTCTTAAAGAGGTGAATATAATTCATTCTTACTGATTTTCATTTGTAACTGGGTGCTTGTGCACCTGTGAGGATCTGAGTTTCCACAGCATAATGAAGCCTCACAGAAAATAAACCCCACTTCTTCATCACAAGTAAGTCAGCACTAATCTTCCCATGAACTGTTTGTACTGTTTATATCAACATACAGAGTCAGAAATTAAATATTCTGGGCTTTGTTCCTGTCTAAAAAGGGACACCTTTCAAGCATCTACTTTTCTTTTTTCATAGAAGTTGTTTAGTATGCAAATGAATACATATGCGTGTATAAACACGTGTGCACATCTATATGCAGATGCAAATACCCAAGCCCTTAGTATTGATACACACATCTTTTTCTGAATTGCAGTAATTCTAAACAGAATCCCTCCAGGGCTTTTCTTGCCACTCCTTTTTGCATGTTTGACAGTTTTTCAGGGAATTAGTCTTAGTGCATTATTAGGTATGTGTTTGAAATAATTAAACTTGACAATTATTTGGGAGAAATCTCAGGCAAAAAAACCTGAAATCTATGGATGCAAAAAAAAAAAAAAATTGTGGGAAGACTGTTTTTCTGTCTTTCTAGGCTACTCTAAACCCTCCCTTTAACTTTATCTCCTATCCCATTAAATGCAATTGTTCATCATGTTGATATGCAGAATCTCAGCTCAGCAGGTGCATTTAATTTATTGAAACATTATTTGAGAACAACTTTATTAAAGATTCAAGATGTCAATACAAGATGACACAGTGCATAGCAGCTTGTAACTGGAAAGCTTTTCAGAATTAAACAACATTCAACAGCTGGCAGGATGTGGTGTGAATTACAGAAAGGAGCAGTGTTAAACTGATCCATGGTGAATTAATTAAAAGTGTTCAGTCACATGGTCAGTAATGAAGATAGGCAGGAGCAGGGATACACAGACAGTAGACAAGAAACTGTGTTTGTGAAGAGATGGGGGGGAACAGAGAGTAACTTACTTTGGGTTACAGAATGTGCAGGGAAGGCTGTGGGATTCTTGGGAAAGTGATACCTGAAAAGGCAAGAGAGTTTTGAGGTCATACAGTTTTCTACCTGACTGAAAGTTATTGTAAAAGGTGATTTGGATGTTGGCATCTATTGAAATGATTCCCAGCTCTGCCTCTGGGGGACAGAGTTCACAGCTCTCTGACAGTGAAGTGTCCTGTGAAGGACCAGCCCCTACAAATTGCAAGACTTTCGCTCATCTAAAGCTCTTAAGAAAGTTCATTCCATAATGCCACAAAAGGTATGCACCAACAACTGAGTACCAACAAAGAAAGCATATGAACGATAGCTGGGTAGAAACATAATGTATATTAGTATTTGTAAAGAAAGTAATTTACCTGGAGCCAAAACTGAGCACCGGGCAAACAGGTTTGCAAATAATACATTTGAAATACACTGAGAACAAATTTATGCAAAGCATTAATAAACCAAGCTGAAACTTTATGCCTATATCAGTTTACATTCTTTAAAATGCCCTTTTTCAAAAAATAGGGATCTCCACAAGAACTATTTAATTGACAATTAAGGATTTCTCAAGGCTTTGTTTACTGTAGAAACAGTCTTCAAAGGACGCTCAGCAAAACAAACCTGACTAATACCACTTTCTGACCTTTTGAATATAATCCTTGTGAGGTATTTTTAAAGCTGTTAACAGAAAATACAAAGCTTTGAAAAATAATGAATAAAGCCAAAAATATTTCCACATTCTTCCAGAAACAGGGAAACATCCACAGCTGGCTCAAGCTATTGGCATTTGTGCTTTCCTTTTCTACCAGAGAAGATTCCTTTGTGGACCTTGAAGTTTCTAGGAGAGATATTGACACTTTCCTAGAATCAAAGAAAAACATCTGCATACATTTAATGCACTATTTTCTATGGTAAATATAGTTCTGGCATGCTCAAATGTCACCTTCCTCCACCTCAGTAAGCCATGCCATAAATCCATAAATTCCCCAGTGCCATTTATCTTCCAGTGTATGCCCTTCTAGAGTTTCTATCAACCATTTCACCATAAATTACAGCTCTTACCTTTTGAATTTGTTTCTTTTCCAGCTATTTCTCTTACAGAGCCACCATCTTTTGCAGACAGGGAAAGAACTTCCAATAGGGCAGAAAAAGCATAGGTTAAAAGGGAGGGAAGGAAGCGAGTGTTGCCCAATGAATGAAGCATAACCTTTTCCTTGTTCTGTTTATGAACTTCATCTTCTTGTTTTCGCTTGTTCTTGCACTCAGCCTGAAGATCCTTAGATCAGACACTTTTTCTCAAGTCTTTTTTTTGTGGCATACATAGTACAGAAGAGTCTGACATAATTTAGATGGATAGGAAAAAGTATTAATAATAAGGTTGATACTTACCCAGCTCATGTGTACAGGATGTGATGATTGCTATATTCACCATAAAAAGAATATTTGTCCATAAAGTATGTAAGAATTTTTTCTTAGGAACAAATGTCCTAATGTAGGAGTACTTTTCCATGACAGGTCCATATCCTATTTGCTAGCTCTTCTATCAAGTTACCATTCAACTTCATGATGCAAATGCCCACCCTTGAGGGACAGAACTGAAAATGGGAAGAAGCCACGTGGCAAAGGCTGCCAACAAGTGACCTGTGGCCGCAGTCCTGCTGAGCAAAGGTCTCTGTGGGAGGTGAAGGATTCTGGTCAGCCCTTTGCTGCACCCTCACTCACGGTAAAGCAGAGGTGAGCCACCACAGACTCCTATCCAATCTAGAAATACAAATGGTCAAGATGGTTCACAAATCTACTTTCCAGAAAGTTCTTTCTAATGATGAACCCAGGTAGTCCACAAGTTTTGGACCAAGTTGATAATGAAACATCTGACTTTGCAGAAGTTTGTAATAAACTTATGAGTTTATTACAAATTTATTTATTTATTCTGTACACACTTTACTTCATCATTAGAGGCAAAGGTAACAAAATGACATGATGGAATGTGTTCTCCATGAATAAATGCTCATTAACAGAGATGAGAAAGCAAGAGAAGGCTCAGGAGAGAACTTTGTAATGATTTCCAATCTTTTTTGGAGATCTAGAACAGACTCTTCCAGAAGTAAGCTGTATTCAGACAAATCCATCTTTATGCCAGGAAAGTCCTCAATCATGAAACTTCAGAACTGGATGGTATTCAGAAACCTAATTCTCATCTCAAAGTTCAGCTCCTGTTGGAATCAGTGCAATGTGCCAAAATCTCTTAAAGAGCTGATCTTTGTTAGAAAAAAAGCTGAATATATCCCTGATCTCTTTCACAAAGTCCCATGGGTATGACTGATACATTCACAGCTGCAAGTTATTTGCTCCTGTCTTCCTCAACTTGGAGTAAGTTGTTTGGGGTGTATTTATGTAAGGAAATCCTAGGAGATGTGACCTGGACATAAAGAGAAGGGACTTCTACATTGCACTCCTGCAGCTCTGGGGCCATGAAAATCCTGAAATAATAATTCCTGGTCACTGAATGATAGTCTTCTGTCTGCTTGCAGCTAGCTGAGTGGGGGGACTGTCCTGGAATATGAAATTACCTGAAGAAATGTCTATTTTGATATCTGGACAAGGGGCAACAGAGAGTTGGAGAAATTCGCTTTAACAAGACAGCAGCCAGCAGTCAGCATATAGCTACATTACTGCCCCCAATCACAGCAGACTCCCAAACTGAACAAAAAAAACACCAAAAAAGCTCAGTTCAGTTCCTTTCTAGGCTTGGGCCCAGGCCTGCTTTCCCAGCACAAAGGGGTTATTTTCTGAAAGAAAGGGAAAAGTTAATTACACGATTCCTCCTGTTCTCTTCTGGATTAGACTAGTGAGGTCTAGAGTTGCAATTTAGAAAGCTGTTTATAGGCAGCTGCTTGGCAAAGAACAGACATCTTTCTTGTAGTCCAATACATTTAAATATTTAAAGGCCAGCTGCACAGAGCAATGTCCCACATCATTATCACTGAGACATGGTGATTCATCCACAGCCGGAGGAACATGAATTGGACTTTCTGCCACATGATGGGGCTCTGCCTCCCCTCTTCCCCCATATACTTTATTTTATGCTTTGTTTCCTGTCCTGCATGAAAAATCAGTGTTTCCTTGGTTATAACAGGTCTCTTTTTTCCCCTCCTTGTTTTGCTGTATTGAAAAACATTAATTTTCCATGGCAAGCAACTTTTCTGTCTTGTCCCCAAACAGACACACAAAACTGACAAAGCCTCTCAGATCCCCTTGGCTGAGACAGATGAGCTGTACTTACAGAATTAAAACAAAACCTTTATTGCAGAGGGAAACGATGCTATAACCAAGCCATCTGTTTCATAGCCTCCTGAAATGGAGAACATTCCTGCAGGTTTCCAGCTTCTTATCATTTGATCGTTTTATTCCTAACAAGCAGAGGATCAGTGACCAGGTTCTGACATTTGGTGCTCACTGGAGAAACAGGAACAGGCTGGAGTTCACAAACTGTGCTGGATTTTTATGCAGGAATGAATAGCAGCCTCAATTTTACAGTAAAGAAATTATTAATACTGTGGTTTCGCCCAGAGGCTTTCATCAGATTTCACAATGACTGGTAGTTAACACACACATATAGAGGCAATTGGCTTTGCCTCTGGGTCACACTACTCCTTTCTCCTCATAGGAGGGAATGGCTTTAAATAGGATCACTGGTTTCTATCCATGGGTACCAAATGTCTTAACTGAATTCCATCGCTTGTACTTACTGGTGTGTGGAGCTGCCCACCGCCTCTATCCATATATTGTTGCAAATTGAGGCACCACAACCACCAGAAGAGGTGATCACTCAGAGTCAGCACACGTAGGGAACCTTCTCCCTACAGTGTCGATTGTTCTTAAGTGGTGGGATCTGGGGATGTGCACATCTGAGGATGATTGCATGTAGCTCTGACATTGCAGGGTGATCATCTCTCCTTGGAGAGAACCACCATGAACGGACCTTCCTGAGTGTCTGAGTGTCCAGAAATGTATGCTGCAGAACTGAACTTTTGAACTTCTCCAGTAAGCAGACTTGGTTCCCGATAAGAGAATAACTTCCTTTTTTTTTTTTTTATTTTTATTTTTTTTCCTTTGTGTCATCCCTCTCTTGTTGCTGCTTGTAATCTCAGGACTCCCCTTCCTGCACTAAATCCTCCTGCATACTTCCCTGTCTAACCCCTCAACAAATGTCCTCATAACTGCTTCCAGGAAGTAACAGAAAAAAAATTACAATCATCAATATGTCCCTTGCAGGACACCCGGCCAAGCCAGTCCTCTGAAAGTCTGGCAGCCATACCTGTCATGCTTTCCTATATGTTTTCAAGCCCTACAGGGTGAACAAGCTGATTTCTTGATTTTGCTGATTCGCTGCTGTGTATCTTTTCTGTATCCCTTTGTTTATCCTAATTGTAAAATAAAATGATCATATTGATGAAGGCAGTTTAACTGAGTTACAAGGCTTTGGAATAACAGTCTCCTGACGAGTCTCTACATTTCTCATATTGCATTATACACAGTTACTGCTAAATTTTAGTTACAGGAAGGTGACATATTTTCTTACAGCAATTGTGAGCCATTTAGAATAGTTTTGCAGATCACCAGCAGATTGTGAATCATTGGTCAATGTATGTTACCCTTACTATAAAAAATAGAGGCCTCTGAATAAGCCCAAATCTCATTTCTTTTCTTCCCTACCATTTTTACTTCTGCTTCTTCCTCTGTTATATACTCGTACTTTTTCTCAATAGGTACAGAATGCTACTCATCTTTTAAAAACACTGAAACACCAGAAAAGGCATTCACATATTCCTAAATTTCATTAAAATATAAAACAGCCTTCAGCACATTTAAAACTTGGAACCAAAATATATTTATTGGATCAAGTCCAGTCCTGTGTGACCTGAGGTTGCTTCCTCATACAAGCTCATTATAAACTTGTCAAGGCTATTTTAAATGAGTTAGAACTTTCTCTCCCACTAGTCCAATTGGAATCTTGCTGGGATTTGCTGATAAAGGAATCTTCTCTTTTTAAAGTTGACTTCTTCATAGCCCAGAGAAGAGGGATTTCATGTGCCATTCTTTGTAGAACAGGCCAAAGAAGAATGTCAGAGGCTTCCCTCCATTTTGATACAAGTTGTTTTTACAAAACTACTAAGTATAAAGTGATTAGCCAAGCAGTGGGCCCAGAGGATGAAAGTGCATTTTTAGTGCTGAGTCTGAATGCTGGTTAGAAGTCATGAAAAAATCCTCTCTGTGAAGACTGGACGAAACCCATCAACAATTCCCATTAACATTTTTTAAAATTAGTGTTCAATTCTCCAGTCTTTATGTGAAGTAACATAATACAAGAGTAAATGGAAACCACTTTCACACTAACTTTAAAACAGAGCTTTTACAAATCAACTTTCTTTAGGACAAATTGTAACAGAGGCCCGTAATGCTGAGGAGAGCTCCATACCAGACTTCTTTCTGCTGTGCTCCTTGAGTGCACTGGTTTTTTAAAGTGTGTTTTAAAGTCTGCTGTCACTGTCTTGTCCTTCTTAGATGGAAGCTGTTAACTTTTTCTCACTGAAGTTTTCTTTCTGGGAAACTTGTGGCAACCACCTCACAGCTGTGTTTGTACACTTTCTTCACAAAGACTGAATACCAAGGTACCTAGGACACAGTACCCTGCTTCAAGGAATACAGAACATTTAATTCATGTAGCTCAGGAAAGTGGACAGCTACGATAGGCTGAAATTTAGGACTGGATGCACAGAAAACCTCAGAAGACACAGTCCCTGTCCACACTTCACACGAAGAGCCACCTCCCACTCCTCTTGTAGATATGAATCACAGCTGTGACCCTGCTATTTATTGACAATAACAGGGGACAGGCAACACTAGACCACTACAGCCCATGCCTAGTGTGACAGGGAAGCTGCTAGGCTTGTCCTCTGCCAGCTGTGTCACTTGCACCACATTGAGACAGCTTCATGCGGCCACTGGTCTTGCTCACTTTAGTCAGGAAATACCAATGGTCCAGTCCATGGTGAAATGTCCTCTCAGGATCCTAAATGCTTTCAGAGAACACATTTTTATGTCTCTTCTCCTCCATCCTGTGCTTTTTCCTCATTCCAGGATTTGTTTATTCCCTTAGTACTTACATTTCCACACAGCCATTCCAAGACGAGTTGTCATTAATTATTGGTTTTAGGGACTGTGGCTTAATGAAGATAAATGATCCGGCAGTTTCTGTAATATAAAGCCATTTGCACTCTAGCAAATGGTGGGTCAGGCTGTTGAGTTTGCATCCAGTTCAGAGCATCCAGCCAGATGTTCCCACCATACGTCCTGTCATCAGAATTGTCACTAATCACCAGCCTCGTTAGTAGCTTCTCTAAACTCAGGCCAAGGACCGATGGACCACAGAAGGCAATTTTCCCCTAGAGATTATTTTTGTCAACATGGTTTAAAAATGCATTCAGCAAAGGACAGTGTAAGAAACAACTGCTTGTACTGCTCAGTGTGTGAAAAGATGGCATTTCTTCAGAGCAGCCAGTATGGCACTGCTCACTAGCAGCAGTCAGTGCTGGAGGACATATCAGTGGTTGTGCTCTCAGAAAGAAGTTGCTAATGCATCTCAGTATGGCCGAAAGGAGGTTGGGGAACAGGGCTTCTGTTGGTTTTTTTTTCGGGTGACAGTGATGGCCCAATCACCATGAGGGCATGTTCTTTCTGAGTATGTAGGTGCTGCCCTTGGAACAAAAGATTGAAAGGAAAAACAAACCAAAATCCCCTAGGGAATTCAGAGGAACAATGTAGGATTTTTTTTTTTTAATCAACATTTTTCAAGTAGTCAGAAAGGCTGTGACAAAATGCAGCAGAAATATTTTTTCCTTCTCTTACCCTCTTACCTAAGTCTCATACAATTTCACTGAAATTTTAAACTAAAAAAACCAACATCCTAAGCCAGAAGAGGAGTCCAACACAATTTCATCACAAAGAATTAAATAAACAACTGCAAACAAGCTCATAAAGGTGAAGTTTCAAGGAATCTTATCTCTAGAACAGTAGTGCCAACTTAGTTTTTATATCCTCTTCTTCTCTCATATTTCCACTATTCTGCTTTGTTCTATCAATCTCTTTTTTCTCTACTACTCTCCTTTTGCATAATACTGAAATGAGGTCTTTTATTCTCTCTCTTCCTATCTTTTCTAAATAGAAGCAAACCTTACAATCAAAGAAGTGCAAATCTAGTTTTCCACTCAGTGGTGTCTGAGTGGATTTGAAACTCGAAACAGAACAATTTATTGCATTCTGGCTAAATGATCTATGATAAGGAAGGAGCTTTGTGCCTTCCCTTGGAGAGCTGGTCTTTTGTGTGAAAAGCACGAAGGCAAACCAGTAAACCTGCATGTGGTATATATGGTATTTGGTGCTGTACGAGTCAATATGATCTCCCGCACTCTGTCATATGTCAAAACATTAGTAAAATAGAGGGTTAGTGATTTGCGTTGTTATTCAGGCTAATTAAGGAAAGTACATAAGTCATCATCATTACTGGTTCATAATATAGCAATCAAAACATGATTGCAGCTTAGCCCTAACTCTTAGATGACTGAGCAGGGCCACTACAGCAGGACTGCTGAGAAACACTGCATGACAAGAGGTTTGTAATGATTTACAGGGTCTTCCTTAATTGCACAATCAGTTGTTTGTTCCTGTTAATTGAGTTACCCTTCCAGTAATTACTCTTTGCAGTTCTTTATGCCACTGTACCACAAGCTTAACTTTTCATACGGCTACCTTAGCTCAGTTACTTCCCAGGAATTTTCTGCCTCATTGCACTAAATTAGAGTTGCCTATGGTTAACCAGGAATGATGGATTTACTTCCTATATTATTTCTTTATATATTGCACAGGTCTCTTTAAAGAATATGGCAGAATGCAAAGGAGGATATAGCTGTTTTCTCCCATGTGCACTACATGAGGAGTCTTGATCTTTACTGCAGAAGTCACTGCTGCACCCATGGCCAGGATACAGTTCAAACCATCACCTGCCATATCCTTGACTTCTTCATGTCTATTTCTGTCACACAGGAAAAAACAGCCTCTGTTTCATGGAATTCTAAACTAGTAAGAAATGTGTAAATAGTAAGTATATGACTACAAAACTGAGCAAGTAATATTTCATAAGCGTATAAACACAAATATGAAAGACAAAGAAGTCTGTAGTACCAAGATGAATGGAAGGGATGATGGCTGTCTCACTGGCTATCAAAATTTGCAGACAAACTTGTATTTCTTCTATCACTCAAAAAATGTTAACTGCTCTTTGTTGTCTGCTGCTCCTTATCTTCAAACTGTTTTATTGTTGCTTTATGTTAGCCAATGTTTTATATATACAAAAACCACTGTTTTAACTTGGATGCTCATGAAAATCTTTTCTGTACTATGGGATGTTGCAAACCCTTCCTTTGTTTTTGTTTGCACATATATCGAGGCATCTATTAAAACTTTCCATGATCCTTTCAGTCATCCACACCTATTTGTATTAGTTGTGATTTTTTTCTGTGCACAATTTTTTTTATGTTTCTGTTTTTAGGATTACCAGATGCATACTAGTAATGATGACTCATATGTTTCATACACACTGATATTTCTGGTGCTTCTGCTTCTAAGAAAAGCAGATGGAGGTTAGCTAAATTTCACCAAGCTATATTTTACAAACAGGTAGGATGTAAGTGAGTATGAAATGATGTGCTGAGCTTCCCCCTCATTTTCAGCCCCTCTGTTGCTGCAGACCAAATATCAATAACATATGTTTTATGTCAATGCTTTCTTGATTTTTATAGCCTTCAACAATAAACCAGCAGGCATTGGAATCTCAGTACTCTGCTGGGATTTTACACTCTTTAAACACAGTTAATTCTCAGCATCTTTTCTCCTCTCTGCTGTTTTGTTTTTTGTTAAAATCCATCAAGGATTAGAAATTCTTTTCTCCACAAATTCACCCACTCAAGATATGGATCATCTGGATTAAACTGATGTGCAGAACAGCTACCATTTTGATTTGCCGTCCAACTGGAATATTGGGCAGTAATAATTGCTTATGGTTGAGCAGAAACAGATAGTGTGTGTGTGAGAGAGAAAAACACCTCTGCTACACCACCCTGAGAGGTTGCTTTCAAATAGCAAAACTATGCCATGATTCATTTCAAGTATGTGGTGGTTTTCAACTTTGATTCCAACTTTTTATTTTGTTGTAGTTCATCTTTAACTTCTCAAAAATATATGTCATTCTGAAGGAAAACACTTAAGGCAAAAAGATGCCCCAACATTATAAAAGTTACAAAATAATATTTTTAACAAATGTCCACACTAGGATTCAAAATCCTTTAAACATTTTCACTTTTTTCCTTCTGAAATAATTTTTTAAGTGCAACCTTACTTTATGTACTGTGTTGACCCTCTCTGAATGCCACCAAAACTGTTCTCTCACTCCCCTCCCCAGCTGCATTGGGTAGTGAAAACGTAATGAAAGGCTCATAGGTCGAGTCAAGGGCAGGGAGAGATCACTCACTGGTTGCTGTCATGGGTAAGACAGACTTGACTCAGGGAAAATTTGTTTATTACTAATCAAATCAGAGCAGGATAATAAGAAAAAAAAGATAAATCTTGAAACATCTTCCCCCTACCGCTCCCTTCTTCCTAGGCTTAACTTCACTCTGGAATCCTCTACCTCCCTCCCCTCAACAGTGGTGCTGTGATCAGTTCATCACACGTTATCTCTGCAGCATCTTCCTCCTCACAGGGGATTCCTCACCTCTTCCCCTGCTCCAGCACGGGTCTCTCCCAGAAGAGACAGTCTTCCACAGTTCTTCCCACGTGCTGCAGCTCTTCAAAAACTGCTCCAGCATGAGTCTCCCATGGGATCACAAGTCCGGCCAGCAAACCTACTCTAGCATGAGCTCCTGTCCTTCTGTGAGCCCACAGATCCTACCAGAAGCCTGCTCCAGCACAGGCTTCCCACAGGGTCATAGCCTTTTTCAGGCACCCACTTGCTCTGGTGTGAGGTTCTCCAGAGGCTGAAGGTGGATCTCTGCTCCCCCACGGATCTCCATGGGCTGCAGGCAGCAGCCTGAGTCACCATGGGCTGCACCAGGGGCTGCAGGGGAACCTCTGCTCTGGCACCTGGAGCACTTTCTGCCCCTCCTCCTTCACTTGCCTTGGTTTCTGCAGAGTTGTTCCTCTCACATTTTCTCACTCTTCTCTCCAACTGCTCTGCCTTGGCCAGAATCAGCTCCATCTTGGAGACGACTGGCACTGGTTCTGTCGGACAGAGGGGAAGCTTCTGGCAGCTTCTCACAGAAGTCACTCTGGCAAGCCCCCGGCTACCGAAGCCAATACAATTTGTAAATTTTTATAAATTTAAACTACTCCAAGTCCTACAACCCTCCCCCAAAAAATCACTCTAAAATGAGAGAAGAAGAAGAAAGGTTGAAAAATGTATTTTAAGAGATTTTAAAAATAAGCTTCTTCATTGGCCATTCTTCATAGGACATTCAGTTTGGTAGTCGGAGGGAACTTGGGAAAGATGTTTTGATGTTCTGTACCAAACAAATGAGTCCTAGCCCTGACACTAGAAAGGTGAATAGAAAATACCCAATTAGACAGAGAACATTGTCCAAAGTGCTGTGTAGTTCCCGGAGTGCTTAACTATGGGGTTTTGGGGTTGTTCTGAAGGGGACTTTAGTTGCTGTTGACAAAAGAAACTTGAATTTAAGAGAAGAAAAATAAAAATTGACTGCACCAGGTTCTTTTCCAGTAAGTTTAATTTCCTAATTCTTTGTAGGGTCATTCCCAAGAGCTGCCAAGGTGTGACTCATCTTTATTAAACACGGTGCCATCCAGCATTGTTCATCAATATCTTTCAACCATTCATTCCTCTCAGCCAGTGTCCCTTTTAAGAAGAACTCACAGCACTGGATTCAATTGCTTCAACTCTAGTGAAAAGCAAGCTCACATCAGATATGCTGAAAAGTATGTAACTTTTATCACAGAGCTAGTTAGGGGACTAGGATGGAGTCCCTCCCAACAGAAGTGAGTGGTCCTGTTGAGCCTTGGATGATAGTTTAACCTACAGATCCATACTGAGTCAATATCTAAAGACTGCTACTAGGAACATGTCTTTTGAGCTTATTACTTTACAGAAAAGCCTTTAAAAGGGGATTTTTTTTTTATTCATGTCATTAAAAAGCTCATGTCAACTTTTTTTCAAGAACAATGATTTATGCTAATTGTCTGACCAAATTCTGTTCTGCAGTTCTGGTTGTGACCCAGAATATTTTACATCCTAGTCCGCTCTGCTATAATATCTGCATCAAAAGTAAATAAACACAGATAAGTCCTGCTCCAGAAATTGCTCTAATTCCTGTCATGGCTGATGATTTTTTTTCCCTAAGCTCAGAGTTTCAGGACTGGGTGGAGGGCTGTTAATCCTTTTGGTTCATTCTGGATAAAAAAAGTGTTTTCTAAATATAAAGTGATTTATTGTTATTCTTTTCATAAACGCAATGGAAAGAGAGAGAGGAACTAAGCAACGGGTAGTTCAAGAATACTAAGACTGATTTGGTACTATTCATTAAGGCTGTTGCATTATAAATGATCATGAAATGAACTATTTAGAATTCTAACAACCCCAGTAAAGGCGGCACATTTATTTTTAGAGCATTGTTAGGAACAATTGCTTGGTTTCCCTTATAAACAGCAGCAGCCTCAAGTAGAAATTAGCTGATGTGTAAACACAGTTGGGAGGTAAATGCGTCTGTGTTGGAGCGAATGAGTTGCATTGCATGGCTGATAAATATCAGCCAACAAACTACTTTATTCTCTGCTTCAACAAATCCTACAGTAAATGTTCTGCTACTTGGTGTGATCAGATGACAGCCCTGGTGGATGTGCTGCAGGTGCCCTAACATTGAGTCTCAGTTGTGGCTATCTTGCAGTTGTGTCTTCACCATCAAAACCACAGTACACAAAGTAACCACTCTGCCTAGCAGCAGCACTTCAGGTCTTCAAATGAAAATGATGAAGTCCAAAGGCTTCATTTCAGTACAGAACATCATCCATGAGGTCCTCAAGAAGACCTTCTGCTGCTGACATGATGGGGAAACTCTAGTGCTTACATTAGAAGAACTGCTCACTGAGTAACAAAAACTAGTGGGTAAATTACAAGCCTAAATTATGCAGATTAGAATTAATTTTGGATTATTATCTCTTAATCATTTATAAAGTTAGCTTGGGCTCATTTCCAGTGTCTTCCCTTAATTCCCCCCTTTGTTTAAATTGGGAACTAGTATGCACTTTACTTCAGCACAGTATTGTTCTGTATCACCACACGTTTTCATAACATCCTCTTTCCAGATTCAAGGAGGCTTTCTTTTGGACACTATTAGCTTGCACACAGTATTTTTAGACAATTCTTCTATGTATTTTTTTTAACCTGTGCTGGTTTTGATGAATTTACAAAAACTTCAAAGTCTATAGATACGTGTCTTAATAAAAAAGGGTCTCCTAAGACTATTTGCAAATTTGGAGTCCATGGTGCGCAAAGTTATTTACCATTGAGGCCATTGATTCCTCCTCAAGGTTTTATGATGTACATTCTACCTTGAAAAGAAATCACTTTAACTAGAATGTAAATACATATCTGAATATGCAAAATTATTCTCAGTTTTTCATAGCTGTGAGCTGTGCTGTGTGGAGGACATTTAAAAAAACTTGCATTGAACATCAGGAGAAATTTTGTAATAGTAAAGCTTTTTGCTTATTTAACCATCTCCCAGATGAACAGGGCAGGGAAAATTGAGTCAGGAAAAGAAAATTTAAGCTCTGAAGAAAAGCAAACTCAAGATATTATTTTAAAACTTCCACTGTAAAACTGAAAAACGTAAACCACAGCTCTTCCCTCAAGCTGGTCACACTGGAATGTGTTCTGTCAGGCCCACTGAAAAGGTTCAAAATGAAATTCATAAAATATTCATTTAGATGTTGACTTCAAAAGAAAGACTTGACTAAAATTGGCTTAATGTTTAAATACAAAGGCATTTCAAATTGAAACACCTTTTTCTTCCTTTAATGAGTGTCAAAGCAATTTTTTGGACAATATTAGCCCATTTTTAGCTTAAAAATCCATTCAAATTTTCTCTTCTGTCAAAAGTACAGTTACAATAAAACTGCATTTTAAAATGAAAATATCTTTTGAGAGAAAATTCTTAACTATGTCGAGTCATGTCACACCACGTCACCTGACTCTTAATAGATCAGGTAATTTGGACAAAGACATTTTAGTGATCAAAAATGTGGGAAGTGATTCATGACTGTCAGAAATATCTAGTCTGAAATATGGGCTGAAGTATCACTTTTTCTTATGGGAATGTGGTGAAGATGTACAAATTGAGGAGATGTTCAGATGACCTTTTGATGTGGAAACAGATAAACAGATCAGTCAAATGCAAGAACAGTGTTTTGTGGTCTTTAGACCATTTGTGATCCACAGTTACATCTGAGACACCTCTGTTGGCACTTGAAGAAATGCCACCATACATGTACATGCAATCTGTGGAAGCAACATGTCTACACTAGATCTTTTCTTCTAGAGAGCTTCAGTAGGACTTGGGAGTTCAAAAGGAGTTGAAAATCACTGTATTCAGCTGCTAAGAAAAGTTTCCTACTGGAGAGTTTTGAAGGGGGATTTTTTTCCCCGCTTATGTTTTTTGAACCTCCTTCTATTACTGACATGTGGACTGTTCTTTTTTTTTGTAAATACAAACATCTCGTTCACAATGCTGCCAGTTAAGGCATCCCCTGTGTGTTTTGTTTTTCCTGTTGCTGAAGATAACTCTCAACTACTTTTGGAAACTTTGCTGCCATTTCCCTGCCAAAAGGGTCTGAAGGGAACACCTAGCCAGCAGAGATCCACCAACATCACCACTTAAGAAGGGTAAAACTGCCCCCCTCACCATGGTTTGCTTTCAGTGTTTGCTTGGCAGAATCCCTCTCTTCTATCCCCAGTTTTTTCAAGGAAATACTGTACACTGAAAAAAGGAAGCTTGCAATCTCATGGCTATCTGAAAGACAAGTGCTTCCTAAATCTCTCAGAATGATCTATTTCAATTTTAGAGCTATGCAACTAGGGAGGTCTGCGCTTCAATAAATTCCCTCTATTCATCCTGCAGGGCAACACACAACTCCTGTGATTAATAAAAAGCATCATAAAAACATAGCTTGCTGCCTGCCCAAATCTATTAACCCTGTATGAAAGTCTACTACAGAGTCAAGGGGCCTTCATGGAGCTTTTAATTCTTGTAGCAGTTGTATCTTTACCCTCATTAAAATTACCCATATCTGCTTTTAATCAGGCTCTCCAGAGCTTCATAGGAAAGTTCGATTGCTGATTAGAGGGTGATGTTTGCCCATATTTCTCTTTTTTCTGTTCCTTAGATGCTCACTTGGAGGGTGAATGTCTTTTTGCACAGTCTGCTATTGCAAAGGGATTTAGAAATTATGAGTTGAGAGATTTTCTAGTTATGAAATTTCCAACCAGTTTTTAGGGGCAAACAAAGACGCATGATAACAACAACAAAAATAACAATAATAATAATAAAATAATTAGAATATAAAAAACAAGTGATGCACAATACAATTGCTCTCCACTCACAAAACAATACTCAGACAGTTCCTGAGCAGTGGCCCCTGCTCAGCTTTTCCCCTAGTTCATATACTGAGCATGCCAGACAGGATCTCCTTTCAGTGTGTAAGGGAACCTGCCAATTCTCTCAAGCCAAGACAGGTGCAGAAGGACAGGGAGGATGATGGAAAAATGGAAAAACACCATTGAGATGCCCTTGATCTGAGTCAGCAATCATTCAAACCCATGTGCATTCAATTGAGCAGGCTTCTGCTGCATTTAGGGATATGATTTAGTGGTGGACTTGGCAGTGTTAGGCAAATGGTTGGACTCAATATTAAAGGTAGTTCCAACTTAAATGATTCTGTGATTCTATCTGAGAGTCATGTGCATTGGAGGTGGCTGCCATCCAGCTTGTGGCTGAGAGGGAAGCACTTTGCCTTTTCCAAGCCAGTAATTCTTCTTAAATCTCAGGGGAATATGGGGTCCACAGCATGGCACACTGTGCTTTCTACTAGAGGAAGAGAGTAGTCAGCTTTTGGGAGGATGGTTAATGGCAGGTTTTACCACAAGGCAGAAGCCTTACATGTGAGACAGGGGTGGAGGCTCTGAGTTGGGTTGTACATAGTTTGCTTTTTGATCTCTGTTCCTCCCCTGTGTGTGGTCAAGTAGAGCTTTTCCAACTTTCCTCTAAAGGAGAGGTGCTGTTCTGCCTTTGGAGAAACTTGATTGTTTCTGGTCCAACAAAGGAATCTGAGCTGCTCTATCAAGAAGACTGTTAGTGAGGCATTGTTTGACACCATTCATCCAAGAGAGGTTGGCTGGAGCTACACTGAGAAAAGCATTTACTAATAGCAAAGAAAATAAAAAAAAACCCTGGGCAATGATTTTGTACTGAAGAAAGTAGAAAAATGTCTTTCTAGTTTAAGTTTCTTGAAGGTTGAGCAGTAAAGGATATATTTATAAACCACAGATTTTTCCCTCCTTTGGAGAATTAATTCCTACCTACCAGGAAATCGCCAGCAGGTTCAAGCAGTAGATGGCAAAGCCATCAACACAACAACTTATCAGGAGCCTGTGCTACAACACACAAATCTTAATGGAAAAGCTGAGCAGCTGCCAAAGAAAACAGCCTGAGGGAAGGGGGAACACACCGATGTTCACAACATCTGAATCATGGGCTGGAAGAGCAAAATCGTTTTGAAGCCTTTTGTTTTTTGATTTCAGATACAGATTTATAAAGGGGGCTAAAACAGTCCTCAGCCCTACAGGTACTGAATGTAAAGCACATTTATTCCTGTGTCATGGCTATGCAGCAACACAGTCTTATTGAGTACAGATCAGGACTTCCTTTTTTCATCATGGCCTTTACTTTCTTCCTTCTTCCTTCTTAGTCACCTAGTTGAATCTTTCTTCTGTGGTTTTCTTCACCTTTGCTGGTGCTTTTTCTTAATTTTTTTCTTTCTTTCTTTTCCTTTTTTTTCTTTTTTTTTTTTTTTACCAGATCATAATTCCACTTCATTACAGTAATTCCTTTCCAATTGCCTTAGTATCTCTTGCAATATTTTTACAAGACCTAGTCATATATAGATGAGGGGCGTATACGCCTATCAATAGAACACCTTGAATTGAAAATGGAATCATAAGCAAAACAATATTTATGAAGAGGTTTTGCATTTGCTAGTAAATCTCATTTGGTTTTTTGTCAAGAAAATAAAGCATCTTCAGACAAACTCAGATCGCTTTCAGGTGTGTTGCACTGCTACAGAACCTCCTGGAAACTGTTGTTTGGTTGGTTCCTTAACCTTTGTACCAGGATTTCCTGCCGTGCTTCATCCTCTAAAGGAGTTTGTTCAGACTGAATATACCACAGGCAATGTCGTGCCCCTTCTTTATGATACCTATAGATATTGGGAAAATGATGTTTCAAACAACACAATTCAAAGAAGTCACTGGAATACAATATTTGCATTTGTCATAATCTGTTAAAAGATTTTTAGTAATTATTATAACTTGATGAAAAGTTCTTTTGCATTTCACTTCACATCTATAATTTTCCTTAGCTTCACATTTGCCATTTAGTTTCTTGGCCTTCCCTTTAAGTGTGTCCCCGTATTTCTTATCCTTCCTACAAACCCAGACAAAGACAATTTTCTTTTGTGACTAGAGGTTAGCAGAAACCTGATAGTCTTGGACACAATGAAGTATGTCCACTCCACAAGGGCCCTGACACAAGTCCAGCTTAAATATATGAGTGGGTTTAAAATAATTAGCCAAAATCATGATCTGTTTTTACAGTAACATGGCTAAAACTCAGACTTTACTAGGACTTATAGAGGTTCTGGAAAGAATGAAGTATTTAATCCATGCTTTATGCTCTAGAGACGGGGTACTAATTTTACTCTTTAATACTGTGGAAGAAATTGTTGAAGAGATCGACATGGGGGAATACAGAATAATGTGTTGTATCAGAGAAATTGAATGACTTCAGGAGCCTGAGGACCTCTGAGTCTTTCAGGCATTGCTACAGATACCTTTCAGCCCACAGGGGTAATTCACCAAAGATCACATGGACACATGAATACGTGGGCCTGAAAGAACCAAATGAAGAAGGCTCCATTGCCACTTTGGTGTGTCTGAAGGATTCAGAACAATTCCTATGTTGGCTGACAAAACAAGTCATGCCAAAGGAAGCATGGTAACCTTACAATCATGGTAAGAAGTGAGAAGGACATGAGAAGTCTAACAGATGGGCTGACAAACTTGCTGCTGTCATAGTATCAATGATAATCCGAATGCACCACACAGCCTTGGGAATGTCTGTCAGGAGACATTTACTGGTCTGTACTCCTGGGCAGGGCTGCATAGAGGAGGTGCTAAAAGGAATGTAGTTTCTCTTCTTTTCTTTTTTGGCCTTGGTCCAAAACATGAGCTTCCTGTTATCTAATATTGTTGTGGTGTGGGTAAACTGTAGTTTCAGTCTTGCTTGAAGACCCATCTCTGTGGAGTAAATTGTTTTATCTTCAGGTCCTCCATTCTATCTGAGAACTTGTTAGGCTTATTTTTTTATATACTTGATTATGACTTATTTCAATTTAAAAATACAGCCACACTCTTTTGCAGGCTATGGTTTTATTCATAAGTCTTCCTGTTGACATCTTTTGGACCAAGCAGCTCTTTGTTTTTGACCTTTTACCACGAATTACTTTGATCCAGACAGACTTCTATATTGGTGTTACAAGGAAATAAACAAACAAACAGAAAAAAATCAGGTCATTCCTTCACAAACAGAACAGCTCATAATTCCAGGGGACAGGTGCTGCTGCAGCTATAAACGTCTGTAATACACAAAGGAATATTCTTTACTTTTGCCATTATTACTGAAACAATTGCCTCCTATGTTAGAATAGTTAAGTCTCCTGGAAGGTGTTAGTTTTCATTACAGCATGACATGACTGATCAATTGTGACAGCAGCTAAAACTAAATGTCCAATTAACCTTCAAAAGTCAGTCTGTGGCTCAGCAGTATTTATTTTTTCACTATGCAGAGCCCTTCCACATCTCTCACCCATTTTAATGTGCTGCTGGGCCTCCAGCTACTCCAGACTAACCTATCTGAGCAGCAACATCACTTGTCATCTGTCTCCTTACCTGTTCTTGCTTCATTGGGGTGTATTGGTGTTTCCGTGAACTTGACAATTGTTCCAGTTTTCATTGAAGATCTTGCTGATTACAACAAGCCATGCAGCTTTAACCTGACTTGGTGAGGTCTGCAATCTTTGTTATTAGCTAAAGACTGGCTCAATGGGTGATCCAAGGGTTGTCCTGTCTCTACACAGTGTGGAAGTGGTCCCATAACCAAGCCCCATGGGACTAGACTTCTCTTTGAACACCTCCCAGATCCAGACTTGCTGACAATATGCAAAATCAAAGAAAAACATTTTGACTCCAAAAGGCAATCTTGGTGATGAGTTTGTCTGGCAAATGTCTGCAGTGCTTGCATATCAAGGTGATAACAAATGCTGTCTTGTTAGGTGAGATCCTGACCCCCAAAGTATGTCTTCTGAGATAACAAAACCCTTTCCAAAGATTCCTCTGTTCAAGGCAGAGATTTTTAGAGTGAAAATGACATTTTGGAAGAGAGATTTTTTTCCACCACAGGCTTTATTTAATAAATTGCTAGAGAGAATTGAGAAATTGATCATATAACTCCCTGGATAAATCTTCTTTTCCACCTAGAGTCATCAATAGATAAGTATGTCATACACTTACTCTTTCCTCTTTCAGATGCAGTCAGAAGAAGACTTTGCAAAGAGAACCAAATTCAGCACGTTTCATTCAGTCACCAGATGCTGGACATCAGCCTTTTAGAATGACTGAAAGCAATTGAGCAGTCAAGGCTGTTAAGTCTCAAATTGACAGGAGGTTTTGACATAAGATACGTCCTGAAGGAATTCAAGTGTCCTGGAGGCTTTTGTACTAAAAGAAGCATCTTGGCATGGCACCATAGTTAGAATTTTCATCTTGTATAGAGGGACACGGACAAGTGTTATGGGAAAAAGCATAGCATTATGGTCTGCCTATAGTGGTGATACACCTTTCAGCATTGCAAAATATTTACATTGTCATTTTTGAGCTTTAGGGCAGAAATCTCAGGAATCAAGTATATCTTGCCAGAAAAGCATCCTCATTTCTAGCTGCTTTTATACTTTTTTCTTGGTTTTGGTCTATTTTGTCAAGAACAAGCTCAGAAAAGCAAAGCCTATCAACTACTTGCTAAATCACCTCTATCGTGCAGTCTATTTTAATTCATACACTGGCACTGCACACCCAGACTTATACTTTGAAGGATCTACTCTCATATTCTGGATGACAGAAAGATACTCCAGAGGCTGCAAAAAGGAAAGAGCTCAGGGAGCTCATTTCTCCTGTGGCTAAAGTACAAGATTCAATCATCAGTTTTAGAGTCTTTTTTCATTAACATTCTAAATTGCATAGCACTGCATATTATAGATTATTTTTCATCTAAATCTCCTAAGAAAAATACTATTTTTTTATTATTATCCTGCGTGAATATGCCTGGATTTCTGTCAACACCACCCTTCTTAAGAAATTTCAGCTCTATTTGTTAATGATCTTGATGCCTCATTGCTGCCTCTCTCAAAGTGTGGTGACTGGATTTCTTCTCATTGGTAGTTCTGACATTCAGAGTGATTTTCTGTGCTCTGTCTTCTACAGCCTGCCCCAAAGCTTGCTCATGCCTTCACTAAAGACACTTGTAACAGACAATGAGGTCAAGTAACCACAAGTGGAAAGGCCAAATGTACCCTGCTACAGAAATGGGTGAGAAGGTGCCATCTACCTCTGAAACATTATTCTCTTGAGTTTTGACATCCTGAAGAGTTCGGGTCTTTATAGTCATGTCCGGCAGTGGGACTGTTCCTTTCACCTTTTGCATAAACACTTATTGATATATAAGAGATTAATACACTAATATTTGACGGGAGAGGATGTGACAGTTCAGAAGCAGATTTTCTTAAACTTTATAGTAAATTCTTCTGATTTAAGAGTCATGATGGTATCATCCCAGTCCCCTACTGTCACACTTTAGGACCTTCAATACTGCGAAGACTAGACCTTACCAGAGTCTAAGACAGCACCAGAGTCACATAAACACAAGATTATGTATTATTGATGAAGTTTCAAACCCAGAAAACAGTTGAATCTGTAAGCCTGTGGCCTGGACATTAAAAGACCTACACATGGAGCAGAAGAATCATTATTTTCTGTAACTATTAGTGCTGCTAACTTCTTTCAATCATCCAGCTGCTACCCCATAATTGTTTATTGACTCCCATAAGTTAATCCTCCCTAGGCACACCTGCTCTATCATTATCTGAAGTTCTTGCATGTTTAGATTGAAAATTGAAAACCACTGCATAGATAGTGAAAAAGATAAGAAGGGCTACTTTTGAAGAAGAATTTTTCAAATTACTGTTTCTTACAGTAAGAAGTATATGTTCTGTATCAAAAAAAAAAAAAAAAGGCAACACCATCTCATTATGATGCACAGCCAGTAAATCTGGTTAAAATGGAAAAAAAACAAACTAAAAAAATCAAGCTATTTTCCCCCAGGTTTGTGAATAATTTAAAAACTTCTCCTTCCCACTCCCCCATTTACCTGTGGATGAATAATGATCTCATTTAATATTTATTTGTTTCCTATAATTTTCACTGGTGTGGGTTTTGGCCCCAAAAGCTTTGCTTCCTTTCCATGACTGACTTACTCTTTTTTTTCCAAAGAAGCCAAAAAATGACAAGTAAAGAATAGTGAATAAAAATGGTGCAAATTCATGAAGCCTGTGAATCACAAGCATGCATTTCCATTACTACCCATCAGTTATTTGAATATAACCAGTAAGCAAAGACTGTGCTCCCTTGAGGTAACAGCAAATGATACCTGAGATTTTGATTCAGAATCATGTTAGTGAATATGTTTGTTTGTTATCAAGTCCTGCTTGAGATGAGGAAGGATTTTATTTGAGTATATTTTGATTTCTCCTTCCCTAAGGGTTGTATACAGTGTAAAGATGCCCACTTCACCTTACTGCACACATCCTTCTATGCCCAGGTCTCAAGAGAAATAGGTAATGCCTATGTTTCTCTTTCTGGAAGTCTGTGGCCATACATTCACCTTGCCAAGCCCAGGGTGGTGCCTTGTGCCTTCTGTCCACATGGCTGCTGCAGAACTTGCTGCAACACCAGATGTGAACAACAAGAAAGTCCTGAAGAGTCTATAGTCCAAAGAGAAGAGACTACTAGGACACTTTATCTCGAGAAGCAGCAGCAGACACTGGTTCTGTAGTCAATATTGTCTAAGGAGTAGACATCTTAGAACCTAATTACACCAGTTGAGGTTTGATTCCCTTGGATTAGGTTAATAATAACAACCTAATTTTTAGTTTCTTTCACCTTTCACTGAAGCATTAGATACATTATGCTCTCTAGAGTGATGAGAACATCACAAATTAATGCATTTCCTATTAAGGTGGGAATCATACACCACTGCAGTGCTCTTCATTTCACTTTCTTATTCCCTGTTATATGTGACACATGGGATGTATCTATACTTCATGCTAAATCCTAATTCAAGACCAAATTACATATTTACCCATGATGTCCTTTTATACAATATCTATAAAACCTCCATACCATTCTAGGGCCAGATAAAGTCCACAAGTCTATCAGGAGTTAAAGACTTGGTCATGAGTTTGGATGAAGCGGATATGGATGGTTGTTTTCTCCCACATGACACCCACTATTCAAACAGGCTACTTTGGATCTAGACATGCAGGTCAGTACCATCTTGCATGAATTCCTTGTATTGACTGTGCATGAAAGCAGTGTGTGTGGAGAAGTTACTTCATGATAAGTGACGTCAGATGTCAATGCCACCTTGCCCTGCTCTAGAGTTGTTTCTGTCACCTTATAAGCCAGTTTAGAAGATCCATAGTTAGCACAGGCTAGACATGAAAATCATTATGAGAAATATATTGTAGAGATATGGTAAAACTAAGACTTGTTTTCTTTTTAAATTCATATAATTTCCCTGCCTTTGGCAAATATCTAATATGTATCATCCCTGTGCATAACTGGCTTCAATTTCATGCAGTTTTGTCAGATGCTAAATTCAACAGTATGGGAGACCCTTCTGGTCCACTCACTTCCAAACCAGCTACAAATGTAAAAAATAGAGCTGGCTTCAAACATTTTTGCTTTTCATGTGTTCAGGTGCAACCCTTTCCTGGGCCCTCTGAAATTATGCAGGACACCAAATGAGGGAATGGGGAGAGGAGGGGAGATGAGGCCTAATTGTGATGTTCAACTAATAATTAATTCTCTCTTATAATTTTTTAGTTACATATGAGAGATTGCTACTTTAAGACAAAAAATAATAAACTTGACAGCTCTCCCTCACTCCACTGCTCTCACTGGAGGTTGCTTGGCAACCCCAGAATGTGGTCGAGGGGAGGCTGTGGGAGTGAGGCACAGGAAGAGGAATGGGTCTGGCACTTCTCTGTATGCCAGCAAGCCCATGGAGGATCCACCCTGTTGTATATGGGCAGCATAAGAACCACACTGTGATGGAGTATATGGATGGAGTATATCTCTTTTAAAGATGCAGTAGGAAAATTTGAGCCAGTACAATTATGTACCTCTAATAGGAAAGTGCCTGCAGCAGTAGAAGCAATGAGGTTTCATTCCCAGCTTAAAGGTTTAAAAGACTTCCTGCTTAAGAGGGAAAAACGAAGTGCAGTTGCTTTCCTGAGACACATTTCTGCATGGTATTATGTCTACATAGGAAGAAACTGAAGGAGGCTTAGCCCTTGCTTTCTGACAGTCCAAGTTCAAGCACTACTCAACTGTTCTGTTATTTCCTTTGCTGTGTCTATGGACTGTAAGATCCTTCTGCAGGTCCTCCTAACCTGATGTAGCAACACTACATGCCACTATATGCCACTATATAGGTCAAGTCATCTATCCCAGAGAAGCTGCTTTCCAGAGTACTCCAAAGCCTTCTTTTCAATACTATCACACTGCTGGTGGCCTTGGCATTAAAAAAGGAACAAAAGGGTGCATCTAGCATAACTACAATGCAGTTGCAGGTCTATTCTCATTTTCTACTCTAAGATAACATTAGGCCCATGATAATGTTTTCAGAATATTTGAGATCCTTCTGAACAGGGATCAGTGTGTGTATCCAGGGAGCAAACGCAGCAAAGCTTCTGCTATGGTAATAGTTTCAATAGCATTTATTTTGCAGGAGGATATGAGAAGCTGCCAGTCTCTGTGTTGGTGTACAGCAACATGAAGTAAAGCTGTAAAGTAAAACATGAGCTGCTGTATTCCCTCCTGTGAGGTGCTGGGCACACACACACGACCCGATATTGTGCTTCAAGTGAAGGGATAAATTCAACTTCTAGCTGGGGACTGGTGGCTTTCTAAAACAAACTGACATGAGCATGCACAGCACATCTGTCACATTTATAATTTGTCCCTCCCTGCTTATAAAACCAAACTGTTTTTCAGGCCAATTTCTGTTTCCCTCACCAAATCTTGACTTTCTCTGAGATGCCATAAACCATTGAAATGATTCTTATGTACTGTCATTCCTGAAGGATGGGTCCCACCGGTGTGGTTGCTAAAACAACAATGCATCATCTGTCTTAGCTGAGATAAGATAGATTATAACTTAGATACCCCTCTCCTCAGCACATATCTCTAGTGCTGCTGACAACACTGCATCACACAGAAGAGATAATGTCTACCCGCCTGTAGCAACATGCTTTTGCCCTTGACCTTTTGAAGTCATGTATCATACTCTCTCCATGTCAAAATATCAGGCAAAGAGGGCAATTCCTGTGGTCCCAAGGCCTTCCATGCACAGGAGTGTTGTGTACAGGAGGAGCTGATGGCTATCTATCTCAGCCTGGACAGAGCAAAGTACTAACCCACATACAGTGTCAAATCATCAATCAGCCCATGCATGAGGTAGATGCTCACCTGTTTTTATCAAGGCAGTTTGTTGAATGCCTCAACAGCACTAAGGGGTTGACAGTCAACCATAGTGCCTTAGAAGGGAAGCCAAAGAGAGCAGGATGGTGGCCAAAAGAGTGTATGGCTGGCATCCTTTGGAGGAGGAGATCAGAACTGCCTAACTTCTTGGTATAAATGTTACGAGGTTCCTGCTTATTCACTACATGGTTTTGGTCCTTCAAGTTCTGGATGGGCCACCCGAAAGTTAATGCATATGAATAAGAATTGCCACAATATTAATGAACTTACAGTTAAATCAGGTGGATGGCTTGAAGAGAAATATATTAGATTAATTTTTTACTGTGTTTGGTATATTAACCCTTGTCTTGGAAAAGTAGATAGTCATCTATCTAGGCTATCTATCTATTTTTCTGTTCTGTCTGGTAACAGAAAAATTTCTGCTACCTCCCTGACAAAACCCTGGAAAGCCATGTGGCTGCTGTACTGGGAAGTCCTGAGGTCTGTGGGGTGGCAGCTTCTGGTGAGAGACAGAAGTGACCCACTCCAGCAACAGAATTTGCATCCCCTGATTGCCTCTACCTTACTGGAAGGAACAACAAAAAATTAATTAATCAATTAAGCATGATTTTCCATGACTCTTGTCAGCTATCTACCCTAATTTTATTTCCCTTTCCTGTAGCAGTCTGGGCCCAGCCTCTTAAGTCTGTTGGGAGCACAATTTAATGTTGTCTCCACTACTGGGAAGCTTTTAACTCACTCCATCCCTTGTGTAGAACTGCATCTTCCACAGTCTAATTGACCTAGGTTAGAAGTTTATCCTCTGTGGAACAAAATATGGGGTCAGAGGGAGATTGTGTGACTTGCCCTAGCTGCTACAATCAGTGTCATTCTAAATGGGCCAGATGTCCTTTCCTTTATAGAGTTTCCCTCCACTGCTGAATCTGTGAATTCTGACAAGAACTCAGCAAGGTCCTTTGCCATGTCTCCAGCTCAGCTTCACAAAAACAAATTACAGGAAATCATTTTTTCTTTTTTTTTCCAAATAAAATTTGTCACCAATCATTTAAAATCATAGAACTAATTTCTGATGTAGCCTAAATAGTCTATCCTAATAACAACCAGCTTTGACTCCTTCTAGGAAATGCTGTTTATCATGGGACTTGCATGGCTCCAATGGATTTCTCATACTCAGAGGTTTACAAACAATTGCAGATGTTACTTCTGTTTTTCATGTGCCTCCTAAAGGCTATTCCAAACATCTTGTTGCAAAAATTTCTTTTTTTTTTAAAACTGCCTAAGGTCATTTTCAATGACCCTGTTACCCCAGAGTATTCACTGGGATTAGCTATTAAGAGCATTTCTTTCCACCTTCTCCAAATGAACCTTCTTCCCACACGTTTTCACCATTCAGTAATACCAGCTGCTTCCCATACATGAAAACCCATTTGCAGTAATTAGATAAAATTACTTACACCTGCTCAGCAACACTGCATTTTTATTGGCAGTAAGTAAGTGACATTTTCTCCAAAGAGTACATTCTAAATGAGAATGGGTTCTGAGATGTTTCTCTCTCTTTGCCCTCTTCTCATTCTCTCCCAATTCCACTTATTGTTTGTGGCCTTTTAACAATCACCCAGTAATTATTTTTTAGAACTAAGTCCAGGAGAGTGCTGAGATGATAGGTCACCAGCTTTTGTGTGGGCACAAGTGCATTAAGCTG
The DNA here is from genome assembly GCF_036250125.1 of Pseudopipra pipra. Taxonomy (NCBI): domain Eukaryota; kingdom Metazoa; phylum Chordata; class Aves; order Passeriformes; family Pipridae; genus Pseudopipra; species Pseudopipra pipra. The sequence goes on along the minus strand of NC_087556.1, from coordinate 25,978,645 downwards.
AGTTTAATGATGAGTGTGGGAGGCACCTGCTATGGCAGTAAGCATGGTACAATTTCAGTCCTGCAACTGCACACTGTGCATAGCTGTGTCATTCAGTGCTGACAGCAAGTAGAATGATTCATGCCCAAACTGTGCAAAGAGGATTACTCTCCTGCACAGATAGGGTGTATTTCCTCAGCACTGAATTTTTTTTTCTGGAGCACTAGAATGTGAAGGGTGTTTAAGCAATATAATACCTGAAGTTGCAGGTAGAAAAAAATTAAAACTCAAATAATAAACTGAGTTTCCAGATATACCAGCTGGAATCAAACCATACACAGCCCATTAAGTGTTTACATAAATTTCATAACCACTTAATCTTTCACTGGAAAACATCGATTTCCATTAAATCTGGTGGCAGCTTCTGGAAGAATGATGCTCACAGAGACCCTTTTAAAATAACAGCTGAACATATTGTGAACTTTCACACATTTTTTTCCCCACAACAGCTATGACTAGGTTGGGAAATACTTCTATTCCCATTTACTAGATGAGGAATTTTACAGAGCTATTCCTTCCTTTGTCTAAGGTTGTATAAGTTCCTGGATGCCAAAACATGGCTTTCTCATATCCCATTCTCATAACAAAACAACTGGGTTAGTCAGTGGTTGATTTGAATCTCTTTCCAACCATTCCTTTTTAAATAGGCAAGACAGTATCTCTGCAATATGTCTCCATTGGATTGTACACAATAAAACTAACGGTATATTATGTAATAACTGTCCATACCAACACTTTCCATTTTTTTCTCCTTCCCTTTCCGTGTAATGGGTTACAGCTCTTCATATCCTAAGCCAAGATAACAGGAAAACCTATTAAGTCCTAGACAGAAAACCAAACCTGTTTCTGCCCCCAACTTTGCATTTTGTACCTGCATAAAAACCAACTGCTGCTGGTGTCAGATATGGCATGACTGTGTGTTCAAGTTGTCAAAGGCAACACAGAGACTAATCCTTCAGTGATTTTTCTCTTAGCCTCTCTCTAGTCTGACATCTTTCTTATGTGCCATATCCATACATATTCACGTTACAGGGTTTTTTTATCCATTAAAAAGTTTGAAATTTCTAAACTTCATTTCTAGGGTAACAAGGAGTTTGTCTGTGCAGGGAGAGCATCAATTCTGTTACTGAGGTAGAGGTATATTACAGCCACAATGTATCTCATATCTATCAAAAAAATGAAACACTCCCCCCCCCAAAAAAACCCCAAACCATTCTCTAATTAAAAATAACAGAATGGTATAAGGTTTGTCTAGTTTCAATTTTTGTCACCATTTTCACTAAAGTATATGTCTCTCTATTTCTTCTTTCATTTTGTACACTATTAAAAATGAATCAGCACACAATTTGCTGACTAATCTACTCCAGAAAATTCCAATCTGGAGCCTAGCAGTAGAGCAAGTTCCAGGAGCTGCCTTTTGGAGCCACCATAAGGCTATTCCAGGCTACAGTAGAAGGTGCCTTTTTGATAAGGCTGGTAATGATTTCCTTGCAAAGCCAGGCCAGCAAGACCTACAGAAGGACCAGATTTTTTCAGAATGTTTAAAGGATCTGATCTTCTGCTATTAGTCATAATAGTTTTGGGACCTTCCACATGTGCCTGGTATGAGTGTGGGAAGTTGTTATTGACTTTGCTGGGAAATAATGAGCCTTCTTTAGGCCATCTGAGAAATTTGCTCATAATATCTTTTTCTACTTGTTTTTTTTTTGGTGTTACTTTAATAGATTTGGTGTTTACCCACAGAGGGGACAGGTACTACAGAGACAAAGTACATGCCATAAGCATTCAGTACAAAAAATCCAATTACAACTGTAATATAATCAGCAATAAGGTCCTTAATTATTGTTATTGAACCTTGCAGCTGTAACAGGTTTTCTTTTATTTTCTGCATTCCCTTCAACAGTTTCAACATTTTCTTTTGATATTTTTTTTCTATGTAGAATATAACAACAAATAATTACAAAGCTCTTCTTCTGGATGACAAAAATAAAATAAAATAAAATAAATCCTGAGATGCTATACCCAGAAACAGAGAAATATAAAGAGCAAAAAAATTAATTTTCAAATATTAAGTTCCCTGGGCACAACCCTGACTCGGAATTAGAAGTCAAGTTACTGAGAGGAATCTGTTTTTCTTTGTGCTTGAATTTGTTTATTTTGCTTTTGGGATCTTTCAGTTAATGCCTCTGGGAGCTGAACTGGCATACTCTGAATTTAAAAGAAATGCAATAAAAACAATTTAGCACCTTTCCCCTATGTCTTCATTTGTTATTTTCTACTCATAGGAGAGAATAAATTGTTAATGTATATATATTTAACTGGTAATATTTATATGCATATATACACACACGGTGGAATATTTCGTTGTTTGTTGGTTTTGTGGTTTTTTGGGTTTTTTTGTTTTTTCTTACAGAGTCAGGATTTGCTAAGCTAGAAGCAAAAACTTTGTCTCTAACAGGACAAGCTATTTCCTAAGAAATAGAATTCGCTGAAATAAGTTCTGGATGCTACTATATTCAACCAACAGCAACTATTGCCTATGTAATATCTCTGTTTTCAGCACCATCAAACTCTGATCTTGTAGCACTTTATGGTTTATGGAAATCAAAGTTAGAGAGCTGTTGTGGGGAGGAGTCACCCCTAGTGAGAATAGGAACTCAGATTCTGAGTTAAAAATCAAATCTATAAAAATCTTACTCTATCTGTACTTTATACTGATTTGTACCTCTAGTAGATCAAATGTCCATAAAAGGTCCTCTCCTTCTTTCTCATAAGGGCTGAACAACGATACATCACACTGCAATGTTTCACTGGCAGGTCAGAACTTGTCCTACTACTATAATCACAACACATGAACATGATCAAGTCTAGCTGTATAGTATTCCTAAAGACATCTCTTACAGCTGAATAGTCTTTTTAACTGACATGGGAACTATTGGGTTGTTGTGCTCCAATAATGGACGTTTTATCCTGGAAAAAGTTTGTGTAAAATATTGAGGAACAGTATTTTAGAGGAACAGTTCAATATATAGCTCAAAGAGCTACATCAGTAAATAATAGACACAGTTGTCCCTAATTAACCCAAGTCCTCTCCTTTGATTGGATAGGAGCTGAATCAGAGAGTCCAGGTATATGAGGCAATTCAAATCACTTAGAACTCTTCTTAAATTATGTACCATGCATCCTCAGGACTGTTCTTAGGTCTCCACAAACCAGCAAATTGTACTTTTTGTTATATTAAGTAACTTAGCTGGGTACAAAAGATTTAAACACAATTTCTGGCTTTTCTATTAGCTCCTGGCATGAAGCCGGTTAATCACCGTGCCACTGTGTTTCATGAAATAGAGATATGGGGATTTGCTGTCACAAACTGGGATAAAAGATGCATCTTATGGCTTAGTAAAATACCCAGTGGACTGGGAAATGCTCTTGCCTGCTTATACTGGTAATGATTGCACACGACACAGTTAATGTTTTATGTTTTGCTATCCCTGGTAATGTCTGCAGCACCATATTAGTTGTTTCTATTTAAAACAATAGCAATGGATAGCTGAGGCCAAGCCATGTGAGCTGGAATGAAAACAGCTGTTTAGATCCAGTGATCTGAACCCATAGAACTGACAGACAATCTTATTCAAGCTCCTATTCAGCTAAGATAACCATACCATAGTAGTCACTCTGCAAACCTTTACTGAGCACCCATCTGTTTTAAAGACTTTGTACTCCCAGAAAACTTATATCTTTTTGATTATATGAGCTTCAGCTCAAAAGATTGGTCAAGAAGACAGAAGACTGATAAGTATATTTATACAGCAAATCCAGAGGCTGAAGAAACCAAACCAGCCTGCATAAAAGCATATTATTAGGCTAACTCTGTGCATGTGCATACTCCAGAGTGTGTATTTCTTCTTAAAAGAGGATCTTATGGGATTTATTAAATGACTGATAGCATTTCATTGTATTTTCTGAAAAAGCAGGACTGTGTTCCTCCGTGGCTGAGGAAAACCTAAATGGGGAGCTGAGAAGCTGTGAAGGGACTATAATTAAACATCCAGTGGCTTAGCTTTGCTGGTTAATTTATTTAACTTCCTTAATATGCAAAGTTGAAAATAGCTATGGATTTTTTAGAACATTCAGTGTCCAGGTGGGCTAGGAGAACAGAGCACCAAAACTTTAAGAGCCTGTAGTAATCCTGCCTATTGTGTGTTGCTGAATGTACCGTTTTTGGTACCTTTTGATGTAATTTGGCACTGCATTCCCAGCACTGTGTTTCAGTTCACCCACAGAGTGATATTGTGATGCCTGTCTTGTGTTACTAATGCACACAAAGTAGAGTACCTTCTGTTTTATCCCTCTCCACGTGACATGAGGACACTGAGAATGACAACAGTGGTAAAAGAGTTATAAACCAATTTACTTTTCTGCTTCATTTCTTAGAACCTCACAAGTCTACATGCAATCAAGTATGTAATAATGTATAACTTGCCACACGCAAACCTAAAAATCTTCCAGAAATTATACATTAATAAATAAAATAAACCAGTGCCAGGAGGGTGTGGAGTGAGAGGTGATGAGAGCATGAATTAAGAAAAGGAAATCACATCAGACTTCATCAGAGTTAATGTCTCAGAAAATGAAAATATGACCTTTGCTGGAAGCTATAATAAAAAGCTTAAGAAATCAGAGCGCCAAATCAAGTGCCTTTGAGCAAGAACAGGGGGAGGCACGGTTACTGTGCTAAACTTATGCCAGCCTGCTTCCAGGGAAATTGTACTTTCTCTTTCATCACCTCTTAGTCACAACTAAAACTGAAGACACGCTCCCATTGTTTGGAACAGAGTGCAGAGGAATGATTATCTTCATGTTCTTGTGAAAAAAAACTAAGCCATTTGCAGTGCAGGGTATATCTTCTTCCTTTGCGTTTAAAAACATGGGGGAGAGGGGGAATATGGTTACCATGAGGAAAAGGCTGAAGTACTTAACACCATCTTTGCCTCAGTTTTCAACAATAAGGCAGGTGTCCTCAGGACAACTGGCATCCTGAGCTGATAGACAGGGACAGGGAGCCAAATACCCCCCTGTAATCCAGGAGGAAGCAGTTAGTGACCTCCTCATATGTCATGACCCAGAGTGTGCCCAGGTGGCCAAGAAGGCCAATGGCATCCTGGCCTGTATCAGGAACAGTGTGGCCAGCAGGACTGGGGAAGTGATTCTTCCCCTGTGCTCGGCACTGGTGAGGCCACACCTCAAGTGCTGTATCCAGTTCTGGGCCCCTCAGTTCAGGAAGGACATCGAGGTGCTGGAGCAGGTCCAGAGAAGGTCAATGAGGCTGGTGAAGGGTCTGGAGCAGAAGTCCTATGAGGAGAGGCTGAGGGAGCTGGGGCTGTTCAGCCTGGAGAAGAGGAGGCTCAGGGGAGACCTCATCACTCTCTACAACTCCCTGACAGGAGGTTGCATCCAGGTGGGGGTTGGTCTCTTCTCCCAGGCAACCAGCAATAGGACATGAGGACACAGTCTTAAGCTGCACCAGGGGGAGGTTTAGGTAGGACATTAGGAAGAACTTCACAGTAAGAGTGAAGGGACTGCGCAGGGAGGTGGTACATCACTGTCCCTGGAGGTCTTTAAGAAAAGACTGGACATGGAGCTTAGGATCATGGTTTAGTTGACACAGTAGTATTTGGTTATAGGTTGAACTCAACGATCTCAGAGGTCTTTTCCAACCTGTTTGATTCTGTGATTCTGTGAAAAAAACCCTTCTGAATGAAGATGTTGCTTAGTAGTTTGAATGATGGGTACAGGGTGACAAAGCAGCTAACAATGTGGTAATCTGGTTTATCATCTCTAACAAATTCAAGATAATATCTAGATGACATTTTTGTGTGATGGATGCATAAAGGTTGGTTTCAATCCTGCACCTAGTAAAACCTTCCAGATGTTCTAGTCTCTCTGTTTTTTAGAAAAGGTAATAAAATTATGGAGAGAGTGTAGGAAATAATTTCAGAGATGAATGAGGAATCTTGTGGGCAGACAGTCAAAGGAAACAGCCTATTTAGTTTGTGAAATGTATGATGGAGAAGTACCTTGTTCACAAGAAGTGAACAATTTTGTGAGAAGAAAATATCAGGTAATAAAAAGCTCTTTGTTCTGGTGGAGAACAACTAATAGCTGTAAACACATTCAGTGAGAATCAAGGTCTGAACATTTTTCAGTGATGGTGGTAAAATACTGGAATAACTGTAAAAGCACCAGGAGGTTTTCCATTTCTAGGGGACTTCAGTGTTGTGGTTGCTGCTGCCAAGGACTGGCTTTAACAGCCTGTCACAAGTTCTGGTAGCATGGGCGAAACGTTTTAAGACTGCTGTGGTCATACTACATGAGCTAATGGTCCCTCCAGGCTTCAGAGTCTATCAACCTATTAATTAGCAGCTAATTAGCAGCTGGTAGCAATAATAGGCTATTATCTTGTAGCAAATCATCCAGTTGAAGAACAAGTAATACACACACTGGCACCTTATATGACTGAGTAATACTCGTTTTTAACAGCCTTACTTCTGCTATTTAAAATGAAGTGACATAGGTCCTCTGAGATATACAGATGAATAAACAGATTTAGCCACATAGTAGAGTTACCTTAACCTTAGGGCACCTCCCCCATCCCTGTTTTTATTTCAAGTTCTAGATGTGAAGGAAAAAAGCTTTGGATAGTCTTTCCATTAGAAAGTTTTTGGGTTCTTTTTTGAAATGCAAAGTCCACTTTAGTACCTTAAAATTAGTAATAATCATGAGGATATGAAGCATGCAACATCTGCATTTAAGCAAACATTTTAATTTTGCCATGTTATCTTTTGTAACCTAAAAGACTTCTAGGTTTATTGTAACTTAAAAACTAGGCTAGAATTTTGAGTTCCCATGTTTTCCTTGGAAACATTAGCAAAAACACTTATTTCAGTTTCTCAAAATTCTATGGGGTAGGACACCATATTGTTCATCCACATCTGATAGCACTTTCTTTCTGTTTGCTTTCCTTAATTCAAGTAATCTTCTTCATACATCCTGTCAATTGTCATCCTGGAAATCTAGGAACTGAGCTAGAAAAAGAAATCTTATCTTAGGCTACTCCCAAAATCTACCTCCTGTACTCTTTCCTTTGTCAAAAGGAAGATAGAAATTTCTCAAAAGAGTCACTCCAAAAACCCCATGCTAGGTTATGCTCTGGACAGTAAAAACAGATTAATATTATCTTTGTGAATGCCTACATTAACAGTCACTTTTTCTGTCTGTAGAAAGCAGCACTAATATTTTCCTCACTGTCAGGAATAACTCCTCACTCACCAAGAGACTTTATTAAGAGACTTTAAGGCAGGTGTCGCCCAGAAGCATCAAACTAAATCCACAGTACTGACGTACATTCATTAGTCTCCAGATTTTTTTTATTTATTGTGCTTTTTTGATTCTGCATTTATGGTCTAAATATTCCTACCACAAAACTGGGGTTTGTATACACAATAACTCTGAATTTTGTATGTGGACTAAGCCAGACATATTGATGCACATTCCTCATTTATTCTGTGCACCAACCTTTTTCTGTATGAAAAAGGAAAGAAACAATGAAGAGATAAGAAACAGAAGTATTTTGTTTTGGGTCTTGGACCTATTGCTTTCTTATAGATATTACAGATAATATACCTTTGCATTTCTCTTGTTAGTATGAAGAGGAAGAGTAAAAACTAAAACAAAAAAATCCATTATAGGGGCCACAGAGAGACTTATAAAGAGATTAAAACACAACAGAAAAAATACTGAGCACAAGGAGGGTTGCTCCTACAGCAATAGTGACAAAGTACTTAGAAATCCTCTTTGGTGGGAAGTGCTTCAGATCTCTCATATTAGTTACAAGGGAGATATGGCAGAAGTTTATTGCTTTATCCCTTGTAGTTTTAAATACGTCAGACAACATAGAAGAATCAGAATTCCTCAGAATATATTGTCTTTCCTATGAATTCAAACTTCTAAGTTCTAGGATCCTCCATGATCTCTATGGTTAGACAAAGCAGGTTTAGTCATTTTGGTAATTTCTTGGCTGCTTGTACAGGTTTTTCAACTTCTTCCGGGTACATTAGACAGCAAAGAGAATAGGTAGTTGCTTTAGTTGTGTGATCTGCCTGTCAGGCGTTTTACTGGATTTGCCCATGACATATCCATAATGAAGACTTCAATTTCTTCTTTGTTGTCTGAAAAGAAAAAAAACATGAACAACCTCAATGCATAGGCTTTCATTAGTCCATATTCTACTCATATGTGGCAGTAAGGTTCTAATTAAAGGCTCTAGGCAGTCCTGACTGTGTCCATATTAACGCTCCTACTGAACCTGCTGTTTTTCATTTTATAGTTAGAGAGTAAAGTGAGATGTGGGAGGAAAAAATGCAGTGTAGAATGAGGTGTTTCATTTCTCTTAGATAAGGACTGAATAAAGGAAAAGAGAATAGTTCAAAAACAAAAGACATGGAAGAAATGAAGAGAGAGATGAAAAAGTAAACATAAAGTGACAATAAAGAAGCAAGTGTATTATTACTGCACGTTCATTTTTAGTATGTGTAGTTGCCATCATCAGCGTGACTTAAGGAAGATGAAAGCCAGATTTCTAACTTTGGCTAGGAAAGATTGCTTTACACCTTTGTTAATATTAGTAGAGTTCAGCTTCTGTTGTGCTGAAAAATAGTGTGAGGGAAATTCAAAGAGTGAAATTCTGAAAAAAAACATGCATTGCAACCTCACAAAATTAATTGCTGCACAGCATGGAAATCTTAGGGTAGAATATCGAGGAGATAGAGGAGATAGACTGGGGAGATACCAAGTTTGTGAACACAATTACTCCGGGGTCAAAATGTCAGAGCCTATTGCACTAAAATAAAAATTTCATTGGTTATGACAAATAATCACCAATTGAATCAGAAATATTCTATTATTCTACTGTACAAACATTACATTCATTTCATCACTCAAATGTATCATCACTGCCCTTGTTTACATAGCTTGTTTGGGGCAGAATGGGATTTTTTTTTCCAAAATATAAAGCACTACAGACTTATTAAATCCTAGCTATAAACTCTTTCTCAAGGAATAAAAACAAGCTGTTTTGAAAGGCTGAAATGGCTGTTGGCTCACCACAAGTGATTTGTAGGGAGCAAGGGAACATGCACAGAATGTGGTATTGCGCAGAGAGCAGCACCTGGTTCTGCAGCTGAGCCAAGGCTGGGTGGCTGGGAGCTGTAGATCACACTCTAGTGAGAGCTGGGCAGGACCAGGCAGACTCTTCTGCTTCCTCCGAAAATTTCATGGTAATTTCAGTGGCGAGGGTTACCTGAGCAATGGCCTTGCTATCTGTTCATGAGTCACTATTTCCCTGGAAGTATGAACAGCCATTTCTATTTGTGCAACACTTCATTAATCCTAGCAAATACATCATTTTGGTTATTTATTGTTACAGCAGTGGCTGGTGGCTGGAAACCATGGAGGTTGCTATTTCAAAGCAGGCAACATAAACTTACACAATGAGAGAGAAGGTCTGCACTATTTCTGCCTACTTTCCACTAGCCAAGACAGCACAAGCTTTGGATGGCATGACAGGGAATAGGCCATTTTCTGACTTTCAATCATATTATGATTTCATCTGGCTCTGATTCACTTCTCTTCCTGTAATGCAAAAGGTAGTAAAGAAAACAAGAAGAGCCATTCCCAAGGTCAAACTATAAATCCAGGACAGACTTTGGAATAGCAAGTAGCCTCCAGCTTGCTGATTTGTGCTCACAAAGCAAGACTGTGCAGGACATTTATATTTTCCTTTCATCATGAGCTTCCTAGAATATTCAGTTTCCTGCCCATGCAGAGTTGTACATCATAATGAAGAGACTTTCTGTGGTTACCGTCAATTTTGTCAAGCATCAACAGCTGTCTGAGCACACATGGATTCCCATGATTGAGTAATCTCTGTGAGGAGTGTGGTAGATGGTACGCCTCTGGCACTGAGATACAAGCAGGCTCTTTTCCCCCACTTTGTGTTCTTTCTGTAGACTTAGCAATTAAAAACTTGAACTACAGAGATAGATAAGGAGATAATTTATCCAATTACCTTACATTCTAAAGTGTCATCATTATGTACAATATAAATGGAAATTGTTAATATAATTTAATATTCAGTTGATTTGGCCTTAGGAATATAATAAATTTCCTTTGATCATGAAAAGCTATGCCCCTTTACATGAACATGTGCATTAAAATAAATCAAATTGTATTATGTGAAAGCTACGTAAGATATAGAACACCACATCAACAGGCTTTGGGAAAGCCATTTTTAATTCTTGTTATTTCTGAGGCATAGGGGGTGACACACCCCTATTTTCAGTCCTGGCCTGTCATTTATCTGCACTGCTTGCACTAAAACTTGGTGCTCTTCTCTACAAGATGGAATAATAATGCTGGTGGATCCAGAGCCTTAATGAATCTAGAAGTCCTTTGGAGCCTCTTGGATGAGAGAGACCACAGAAATTCAAAGTATTGTTAAAAAATCCCCTAGCACCTGCCCCACTGGGCAGATCATCTGAAAAGCCTTTTTTTCCCCTCCCAATCTGCTGTAGACTAAGTGACTGAGCCAGAACTTTCAAAGGGTGGAGTCAGCAGGTAAAAGAACTAGAGAAGGTTTCTGCAGTCAGCTTGAAGAAAGGAAAGTGCCCTACTAGCTCAGCAGCCTTTGCAGCCTCTTCAAAGAAGGGCAGGAGTCATCTCAGGCACACGGATGGGTCCCTGTCCACCTGACTGGTGCAGTATCAAGAGAGAACTACAGAAAGATGAGTCAGGAAGGGCCTTTGGAAGAGACAAATAAGAGCAATGAGTAAGGACTAGAGGCTGGTGGGGAAGGCAGAAGTGTTACAAAAGGATTTGTGACACTGTCAGCCACAGGCTCTCTCTCCCCTAAGAACAAAAAAAGAGAGAGAGAGAACAAAGAGGTAACGCCCCTCTCCCAAAATCCATGGACAACTCTTGCCTTGGATGCTCACTGTTTTCTTCCAGTGGGCAGGTGACATTACATGGGTTGTGCACTTCTTCCTGAACAGAGCACATAAACCATAACCTCCTGAGAAAACCTTTACCTATCAAGGCATGTGCAACTCCCCCTCCAGAAACAGTGTGGGAAATGAGTCATCTGCCCTGCATGCAAGAAGCAACTGATTTTCCAGTGAGTGATGAAGGTGGTCAGGTCACTGTGCTAAGGAATCTCAGTTTTAAAGCTTCAAAGTGTATTAGTCTTATAAGTTGGTTCATGCTATATTATTTCCTGATCACATAATAGGTTGTGATATGCTCTTGCTAGAGTTAGTCAACAGCTTATTAATAGATTCCATGGGTCAGATATCACTTAAATATATATAAAACTTGACTAATTCACATGAAAGCAATGACAATAAAGCATCCACCCTATAGCAAATTATCTGCAATTAGAATCAGGGCTTTTCTGTTTGTTTGTTCTCTGAAGGATAGTTAAAACTTTCAGAACAGAGATAAACATTTATAATGTGCCAATAATGTTTTCCTTTTTTTTTTCCCCCTAGAAGGCTAATACTTTGAACCCCATAGGAATCTAACAATCTCCAACAGAGCACAATATTGCAGAATCTAAAAGTAGACAGATCTGTAGCTGAAGCTGCTGGGGACATTTTAGACTGACAAAGGACTTGTACTCAAACATGCCTAGGGCCCTGGGAGTAGCACAGGATCTTTACTGATCACTAAGGTAAAAGGACTTTCATTTTGCTCCTCTCACCTGCAGCAGCGGAGTTGTTTCTAATGATAGGCTAGAAACCCAAGCCAGGGCTTTCAGAAGTCTCTTTGGGTCAGATTCACAAAGGAGTTTAGATTTCACAGTCCTGAGGTGCCTTTTATCACTTACTGTGAATTGCTCTAAGCTGTCCGTCATATAGATAATGGCCTGATTAAACCCTTCACACGTGGAGTTTGTCACATACTCAACAGAAGGCTGTGGTTTTCTTTTAATAAACTGGGAAAGAGAAACCGGAGTTGATCTGTGTGTGCAAACCTTCCTAATTGAAAATATTCCTCACCTCCCTCTCTTCCACACCCAGATGATGGAAAATTTTCTATGACAAGGTAACTGACTCTGTAGAGAAGACGTGACTAGCGACCACAGTTCATCTGAACTTGCTTCCTTAGAGCCAAACGGGGGAGATAGGGACTGAATGGGTAAGCTTCAAAGTGGGTGCAAAACTGGCTGGATTGTTCAAACAATAAAACAGTTTGAAGTCTAAATGATGTGGTGTTGTTCCTCAGGTGTCATGGGCCAATGACATTTCATACCTTCATTAACAACCTGCTTGACAGGAGAGAACTGACCCTAAGCCAAGTTATAGGTGATACCTCATAAGGCATGGGAGAGGGAGCTGCTGAAAGCCTGGAGGATAGGGCTGCTGTTCAGAGAGACCACAGCAAGCTAGAAAAGTAGGCCAATGGGAATCTCATGAAGGTAAAAAATTTCAAATGCAAAGTCCTGGACCAGGGGATAAAATCTCCATGCAGCAGTGTAAGCAGGGTACTGGCTGCACAAGGAACAATTCTGCAGTAAAAGGCACAATGATGCTGGTGGGCAGCAAATTAAGCATGTGTCAGCAAGGCATCCTTATAGCAGAGAAGGCTGACTATTGCTCTGTGTTAAAAGGGGACATAAACAGCAGATCAAAGGAATTAATTTTTCCTACTATTTGGCACTTGGTTAAGTTGGCCTCTGGAATAGCATCTGGTTGTGGGCCACCCATGCAAGTGAGATATTGACATGCTGATGCAAGTCAAGGAGAGAAATGAATGTGTCAAACCCGCACAAGGGGAGGGTAAGAAGAGAGTTAGTTGTTGCTTTCAGCAGGACTTGGGCAGTCATTCATTTTAGCAGAAGAAGCAGCCAGACTTCAGAGAGCAGCCAGCAGCAGAGAAGGAGTAAGAGGAAGAAACCACAAGGTGCAGCAATGCGAATTTTACTTATTGAGAAAATCCACCATGGCAGTAGCCCTGGACCAGAGTGCCAAGAGGCTCTGGATTATCCTTCTGTGTGGATTTTTGGAATTTAGCTACACAATACCCCGAGCAATCTCTTTTAACTTTGAGCCTGGTTATGAGCAAGAGGCTTCTATAGGGCTCTTCCAAGATGAATTATTCAGTAAATTGACATATTTCCCTACTTTTTATCCTGTTTTTTTTTCAAACAATTCAAAGCTTGCAAGGCAAAATACTACCATTAACAGAGACAACTGTAACTACTAATTACATAGCCAGAACATAAGCTCCATTTCAAAATCAAAAGACAATTAAGGCATGTAACTCAGAGGAAATAGTTTGACAACATGGTTTTACCATAAGATACAAAGTCTTACACCATTAAAGGCAGGCATCTATTGTAAAGCAATTATAAGGGGGAAAGTCTCTATAGGCTGATCCACCCTATCCTAAAATAAAAGTCTAAGTTGAGAGGAATCTACTTCCATTCACTGAAAAGGGAACCTGGACAAGTAGCTCATATTTTACACTTCAAATTTAGGTAGCTCTGAAGAAGTATTACAAAGATAAATTTCACTGTAGTAGTAGTAAAGTGGTTCATGAAAAAGTCAGTAAACCTACCAACCTGTTGTTCCCAAACAAGCAGTGAGAATATATATATTGCTAAAATTAAACATGGGTGAATTGCATTCTTCTGCATTTACTCTTGATTGCACCATCGATTTGATGTTGATTGCCAAAGAAGCTTAATAATGAACTGAAGTATTTATCACCAGAACTGAGTGAAATGAGCTCACTAGCTCTGTTCCAAACCTGGTTCATAAAACACAGGTTCTACTCATTGTAATTTACATTATTTGCATTATTGGCAGTTCTCCCAACAGTACTGTATTAGGCTGAATTGCAAGTAAGCACATATTTGTTTTAGTATCACTTAGGCAATTATTCATTCCAAGGAAAGCTTTGCTTTCTCCATTTAGATATGTGGTTTAAAGACCTTTTCAAAAAAACATGAAGAATCTATTCCAAGTTGAACTGTGAAATTTATTACTAGGCAGAAGTTCAGGGCCAGAAGCTAAGGGGTTGATTCATGAATATAAGCCAAAAATGGATGCCTTTATATTGAACCTGTCAAATGTATTGATACTTGTTAACACCATATAAATCTTAGTTAATAGGTTTTCTAATTCTTGTTTCTCCTTTTTTTTTAATTTTTTTTTTCTTTTTTTAATCCACCATCATAGTCTGAAGCCACCACCTGCAAGGAAACAGCAAAGAAAAGTAGATCTGGGAGTTGAGAAATTACCATAAATATTCACTCACTTTACATTGAAGATGAGTTTGGATTGACAGTTTTTCATCTGGAGTCAAAAAGTGAGTTCCCAGGTCAAGACAAGCATCTTCTAGTAAAATTTTAACAAGTCCATTCATCTTTGCTGCAGCAAAGGAGGAAAGTCCATTTGTTTCCCCACCACTGTAATCTTTAGAAACTAAATTGTTTCCTATGATTCAAGATTTGAACATATTCTGAGGGATGTGGGAGGACTAAGGGATTCTGTGTATAAGTGTCACCTTCTTTCACAATATGCTTAACTGTTGTTTCCAGTTGTCTGAGGTCTCTGGAGTCACTGTTCCCAGTTGTGTCCCACAGCCAGGGCTTGATTTGGAAAGCTGCCCGAAACTGTGCACTGATAATGAACTAAATCAGTAGTTCTAACATCCCTGATTGTTTGTTTCCCTTTTATTCCCCCCTGTACTCTCCCTTCTGTGTAACCACAGTATTACTTAATAAGTAACTAATTCGCCTTGGTTTTCTTTTTATAATAGATCAGTGTTAGTGAACAAAGCTGAGGTAACAGATGAGTATACTAATTGGATATGTCAGGGCATTGTGGATTCATTAATGACTGAGAAGTGGACTGAGAAACATCAAACACTTCCTCTTGACTCATCATGCACCTTATCTGCAGAAAAATGAAAAGCTGGTTAAGACCTTTTGTATTTTAGTAGAGCTTTAGTGGGTACCAAAGGAGGCATCGTCTGAGCAAGTAACATGAAGACTAAGTTTATTTTGTCAGACAAAATATTAGAATAGAGCCAAACACAATCCATGATGTGTGTGTGCTTTATTCTAAGACTGAATTTTTCTCAGCCAAAAATAATGAAAATATCTCAAGAAAAGAAACTAGCAGATAAGCTATTTGCACAAGAATATATTTTTATGTTTTACAAACATTTTAAAAGTCTCTTGACCACTCACATGATGGAGGAATGGAGAGAGCAGTATGGGATAAACCAATGAACTGGGAAGCAGGACTCCTGCTTTGATCTGTGATCTGCACTGATGTCTGACTCTCAGCAGAATACCTGTTCCTAAACCAGAATTCTTTCCTTTCTAAAAATAAAAACTTGACTCTCCACTCTTCTTTCTATAAAATGTTTTGATTTTCAAAGAGAAAAAGCATTGCATAGGCTGGATTCTTCAAACCTTCAATGTACAAATCAGATTCTGTACAATGTTTGCTTTATTGGAAAAAAAATCTGAATCACTGAAACTGATTTCTTTTCTTGAAATATATCAATTGGACAAAATTTCCATCTAATGAGATGGAATTTTGGACATGTGAGCATGAAAGAGATTTCATCCACTATTTTTCACTGCCAGAGCTGCTCCCCTTCATCCAAATAATGGATTGCAGGAGGCTGCCTCGACACTCAGCTGGCTGAGACAAGCAGATGGGTGTTCAAAGTTCTCCTGTAAATAAGGACAGGTCCTACATCTCCCCACTGTCAGCTGTAGACATTGACCTGAGTGTCCTGGCACAGTTTGCTCTCACAGTGTTCTCAGCCTTGGCCAGGAGATAAGCTCTCAACAACCTTTATCTCATGTGCACAAAAAAAGCTATGGTTGAGTGTGTTTCTGGATTGACTGTTCTCTGAAAGTTATACTGCTCATTGTGCTAAATAACTGTTGCTATCCTTATTAATGGGATATGTATTTCCACTGTGGTATGTCACAGAATCACAGAATATGCTGAGTTGGAAGGGATCCACAAGGATCATTGTGTCCAACTTTTAACCCTCTACAGGACCATCCCCTAGATTCCCACCATGTGCTTGAGAATATCATCCAAACACTCCTTGAACTCTGTCAGGCTTGGTCCTGAAGGTTCTAAGAAGAAACAATGCCCTTTTCTAGCCAACAGAAGTACTGAATGAATGCCTGTAAAGACAAAGATTTATTGTGAAATTTTGCTCTGGAATGGAGCTTCTGTAAAGTTACTGGAGAGTTTAGTTTAGACAGCCCTGGATAGCATCCCATTATCATTGCTATTTCTTATCATTGCTATATGACCCAAGAATATTAATTCAGTATAAAATAAATTGGAAAATGAGAAGTTTGGGGTTCTTTTCATAAAGGTTTGCCATGAGTCCAAACAGAGTTTAGTAAATAGAATTAAGTCTTCTAATGTTCTTTTTTGATCATCTCTAGTTGAAATTACTTCTCAGGTGCTCTTTTAACACAAGGTGATGTTACAAAGAACTAAGTTGCAGTGACTTGGCCAGCAGAAAATTTAATTCCAGCTGTAGGATAAAACCAGATCTGTTCTTGAAATGTGACCGTACAAAAAGTTCTGATCTCTGATAAGAGTTTTATTGTCCACTTTTAAGTTTCAGGTTTCTCTCCAGAGCACTATTAAATCTTTACCTCAGTTACAAAACCTTTCCTTTCTGGGGTAACATAACAGATTTTGCCCCAGGACTTTGCAGAGACAACCCTCATGGATTTCATTTCTCCAGTGGGAAAATTCGGAGATTAACTAATTATTTTCTGCCATGAAATAATAAACATTTTTAAAAGGAAATGATTTTCAATTGAAAATAAATTTCCCTAGGGAAAAACATTAATTTCTAACTTGAGATTTTCACTGAAAGAAAGGAAATTGTAATAATACATTTGCCTTCCAGAAATCAAGATAAAAACACCTATCCTTAAAAAAAATACACTGTTTCTTATAATTCTTTCAAAACTACACCTGTTTATTGGCTCATTTAATGAGAAAAACAAGATTATTTCCACTGAGGTTTTGTTACTGAACTAATTAAACCATATTGTTAAAATTAGCTAAAATTCCCTCAGATCTAAACTGTGGAATCCTGTCACCAGTGAATAATATTGCTGTTTACAGTGATTTCTTTTTTCCTAGCCTATTTTCTTAGTCATGGTTCCAACTTTTACAGTTAGTTAATAATGATCATGTCAAGATTTATTGGAAAGATTAATATTTAGTTTGATGAGTCTTCTATGAATATTTTTCAAGTAATCATAACTGAAATGTGTAAAATATCCAACTGAGATAAAGAGAGCCTAAAAAAAGGTCACATATCATTGAACAATTTATCACCATGGAAAATACCATAAAATAGCCCATAATTATGGAAAATCAAATATAAGCTAGCCCATAAAGCTAGCTTCTTTCTTTCAACACGCAGTGAAGGGAAGAAGACAAAAAAAAAAAAAAAACAAACCCAAAACCACATGAACTGAAAAATGCATTAGTGCTGTAATTCAGCAAGGATAAACTTTATAAGGCACAGGATTAAAACTTTTAGGGAGTCTAAACAAAGCTATGATTTTATCCATACTGAATAAAAATATGTAATAAAGCCTACATAAAATAGGAAAACACTAATTTTGATACACTGGCAAGCCCATAAGTGTATCTATACAAGTTCTTTTATTAACAATTCAGGGTTCTTTTAGTAGCTATATAATACGTTATGGTTTCAGACGAAAATCGTGCTGCAAAGAAAAAACATCACTGTAAAATACACAATCAACAATTTCTAACCCAACTGAGGGAATTACTTTGCCTTGCAGCTCTCTACACTTACCATTCTCAGGGTTAATGGTTATGGAGAGCATTTTTTCAGTATATGAATTCAGTCAGGCTAAATAAGGGATTTTGATATAAAAATGAAGAGCACCCCCAGCCCGCCCCCAGTGTAGGATTTTTCTGCATAGTATCAGGTATTAAAGCACTGAATTCTTCTCTTCTTTGTCTTTTATGATGCATATACAAACCCCAGAAAAGGAGAGAAAGGTCTCTACTCCTCTTATACTTTGGATATAACTTCATCTTAATTGTGAACTTATATCGTCCTCCCATCAAAAGGGGCTTTCTTTAAAAAAGGTGTTCCCAGCCATCTGTTCACAAGGAACATTGCCAGCTGGCAAATTTGGTTGGGTTTTGTTGCTTTAATTCATTTTCAAAAACTTCAGATTTCCAAATCTGGCAGCAGATGCAGAGTAACAAATTCATGTCTGTCAGCCCACTATTCCCTGATGAGATGCCTGTGAGCATGCTGATTATACATATGCAACTAATTAGTTCTATGGTTAGGATAAGTAAATGGATTGATTTACTTCCATATCCAGTTAAGAGGCAACCTCAGGAGCACACAGTGTAGCAGACACTGTCCCATGATTTCCCACTGCCTGATTCTTGCCAGCCGAGCTGCAGAGGCCAGACTTTCCATCTCCTCCAGCACAGATTGCCTCCTAGAAGCTGTGACAGGGGAAGGATACTTCAACAAGGAAAGGGATGGTACATAGCAATCTTTTTTAGACAGGAAGGGATGGCTGTTTCTAAGTGTAAAACCCATTCAGCGGCTTTGTTTCCTTTTCATGAGGTGCTAAAGGCCCCTGGCACTGTTTTAATGACTCATGTGGTTGAACATAAGCAGCAAACTTTTGAGAGAGTGTGAAAGCCAACTCTTCATTTATAGAGACTTAGTGCTTCTGGAATTATTTGTTGGAGACACTTAGTCAAACAGGGATAAGAGGAATTTTCCCGATGTAGAACAGTAGTGCACCTAAAAAACACTTCCTGTGTTGCTTCTGTGTGTTCCTGTGGGGGTCAGAATGCAGCTTCCCTGCCTGAGATTCATCCTGCAAGCGCAGTCCTTACACACGAGGACTTGTGCAAGTTACTCTTGGTATGACCTCCCATGGTGCTTCCAGGACAAACTTCCTCTCAGACTGAAGAAAATGCTAATTTCAGGTCAGATCAGTCTTGTGCAAAGTGGGTCTGTTCTCTGCATTGACAGGGTTCTAGAGAGATCTTCATGGGTAACTGCAGCTGCAGACCCCCAGGCTTCCTCCCCTCTTAGCTCTGTGCCACAGCACTGAAGTCCCACAGAGGAGGGACCACCATGGGAGATAAGTCTGGAAAATAATTTTACTGAACTCTAGAAGCCTGGCAGGCAGACCCCCAAGTATACCCAGTAAATTTATTATAGGCACAGAATGAATATTCTTCCTATATGGCCAAGAACAGAAAATTCAGCCGTGTTATCTTTCACATACACTCAAACTTCCTCTCATCATACGGTTCCAGTAGGAAAAGGAGGGGCCAAATGTATAGTTGTGTGTATTGTACGATGTGTACACACACAGAGTTGCATGGGCATTGAGGGGTCATATCCTGCTTCCTTGGTTTTCCATTTCTCACAAATAACTTTCTAAACCCCTGATCAACTCCATTCAAATTCGTCAGAAGAAAACTGCCTGTTTATAAGTAACAGTGAAAGTTCGTAGAAAAAACATCTCTCAGGTTTCTGTTTATTCAATAGGTCAGTGAGTCAAGTGGGACAAATTTGTGGGGACCAAGTCTTTGTTCTGCTCATCATGAAAGTTTTTGTTTCTCGTGACCTGTCACTGGTCACTGCTAGAGAGCAGATTGAATGGCTTTGTCAGCCAATGGCTTTGTCTAATTTGGTATCCAGTATGGGTTTGTCAAGTATTACTTCATTTAATCTCAATTCTCAGTTGCTCGAACTTTGAGTGGGGAAAAGCAGTGTTTGCAAAAGATCCACAAATTGTGTTTGGTCTCTAATGGAAAAACTCCTTCTGCAAATGAATGAAATCATTATCACATGATACAGGACATAGAATTGCATCTGCCTTTTTCACCCCATGCGTTTGCAGTTTCGAATCAATGTTTCACCTGAGCAACGCGATGGGCAAGGCCTGACAGAGCAGTGTTCTGGGCCCTTCAAAGCTGAGTGCTTCTGAGCAAGGCATTTCTAAAGCAATGGCATGAGAATAAAACCACATTCAACACTCTTCACTAAATATCTACTGAGAAACTCATTGTTTCTATTTTTACTACAGAACAGTGGACACATTTAGTGGACACATTGTCCTACACTGTCCTTCATGATCTATTTATTGGGGGTTGAGTTGTACATGTGCTAACAATCATGTCAATATTTAAATACTGGACTGAAATGTCATATGTTAGCAATATATTTTAAATAATTTAAACTACTACAAGGACTGCAGGGTGATTACTAGACTAGTTTGCAGAATGATTTAGGACAATACCTTCATCAGAGAATTTCTTAACTGAAGACCTAAAATAATCCTTAACTGTTTTTTCAACCATGTCTTCTACAGATTTGCCTGTCTCAAACTGTATTAGATGCAACAAAGAGTTAATTGAATTTTTTGTAGGCTTCACATTAAATTTGTGCTAAAGGACATTGCTGAATCAGGGATTTAATGGGCAAACAGTTAAACAAAGGAATCATGTGCATGGCTTGAGCCAGGAAGCAGGAGGCAGGAATCCAGAGTTTTTTTCACAGCTCTGCCTTTGGGAAAGTGAGATTAATCTTTACACTTGTAATAGATTTTGAGCTTTCCTTATATACCTCAAGCATCCCAGATATAATTAGAAATAGTAATCAAATGTCAGTCTCATGCTTATTGTACTTAGCAATTGTGGGATTTAGTTAATTAGTACATTTCATGTGCTTTGGGGTCCTTGGACAATGAAGGTCATGTACCTACTTAGATAGAAGTTGGAAAAATGTAGGCTATTATTATTCAAATGCACTTGAAGTCTTATGAGTCAGTTATAGAGAACTGAAGAGGACTGAGGCTGTGATAATCACTCCAGATGTTAGTGTGGCCAGCTGTTCTTAGAGAAGATGGATTCAACTTTTCCACTATCAAAATTACAATAAAGTTAAAAATAAAAAAAAAAAAAAAAGGAGGGAAAACATTACACATTTAAAAGTTCCATTTAAAAGGTATGACAAGCTGTGCTGATGACAGTGTGGGGAAGACAGCCAGGTTGCTTGTGACAGGTCCTGGACATAGATTATTTGATGCCTTGAGAGCACAGATAAAATTCTTCCTGCCATTTGGGGTATGTAAGGATTATCTTTCCTGTTATCTCTCTAGCTTCTAAAGCATGAAGGCCAACATTCCCACATTTAACACAGTGGCATATTGTGGAAGAATCTCCATCTTACATTTATGTGTCCACTTATCTTGAGTTTCCCTTGCAACTTTTTAATCAAAGGTAGTTCATATCAACCAATGTATTCAGTAATGATGGTGAGGGGAGAGATGGCAGGCAGACAGACACACTGGCTAAACCTTCTTTTCCTCAAAGAAAACAGTGAAAGAAATCTATTAACCTTTCTCTTCTTTATCTATCAGTGCTCCAAATCTCCTTGTCCTTTCAGTGGCTATTTAGTTTTGCAATAAAATGTCATATGCAACTTGGTTTAGTTCCAAAATTCAGATTTTATGTTAAAAACAGAAGAAAAAAATAACCAAAAAAGTTAAGGAGGGACTTTCAGGGGGAAAAAACTTTTTTAACATTTGCTTTCCCAGCTAGTGAGCAACACTGGTTGCAAAGTCAATTGTGGAACAGCTCAGCAGGAAAAAAATATAACCAGTCAGCACCATTTTCCCCTTCAGGACTAATATCTATAATGGTAATCAAATGTGTGCAGAAGTTCATATGGGTGCTGTCTTAATTTTGTTGCGAAAGACAAAGATTGCAAGATGCAGAATAAATGAATGAATCAAATATTCGTAGGCAAGCAGTAGCAAATTCAATTATTTGATTTTTTTTTTCTATTTCTTGCTACTTTGAATCTTGGCCCAGAAAAGGCTTGTGCGTATTAGTAGCCTACTTAACCTCATCAGTTTCTCGATTTTAGGATTGGAATGACCCATTATTATCATCCAATATGACCTGCAGAACACAAGCCAGAGAACTCCAGCTGATAAGTTCTGCAGTTCAATAAACTGCTTATTGACTTGATCTTCCAAAACGCTGAGCTTTTTGGTCTCAGTTGAGTCAAGCATTTCAAAGTGATCCATGTTAAGAGGAAGAAAAGATGATTATTCACAGCTCAAATTATCCACAAAAGTGTCTTACTTTGATGGAGTCTAAACTAGTTTTCTAACAAAGGACTTAATCCTTCATGTCAGTAAGAAGATGATTTAGGCCTGAGATGCTGGACCCGTAAGCAAGGCAGTTGAGAGGGCACACATACTCACTCTGCACTCTACTACACTGACAGGATCCTTCACAGGGCTGGTCAGAACATAAACTCAAAATCTGTTCTTCCTCAAATGTTATTTTGTTGGGATCAAACCAGCTTTTAAAAATGTGTTGAACAATTGCGCTGTAGAAAGCAATATTTCTAAGACCTGGAGAAGACACCTTGGATGATTCCAAGGACTTTGAAGCTCACCAAAACACCAACTTTCTTATTGTGGAAAGGGGTGTTTTAAGAAATTCCATTTAATTAAAGCTTTGAATTTAATTCTGATGCAGAAATAAAACAAAGGTGAAATCTCTGAAGTCAGTTTAGAAGCAAAACACCAGGCTCCAGAAGAAGCAGATTCCTTGTTTTCTTTCTTCTCTGCCCTTTTAAATGGGTTGTACTCACTTACTGCTCTCTTGAGGCTTTGCCTTCTTCTTTCTTTGAGCACTTTTACAAAAGCAAGAAAGGAAAAAATACTTGTTGTTCTTTAATTCTTGAGTTCACCAGACAGTCTGGGATTCCAATGTGAAATGTCAAACTGCTTATGTCCACCTGCAGAACAAAGCTGAATTTTCAAATCTTTTATTTATTTATCTATTTGTCTGGGTTAAAAGTTATCCTAGCACTTGTCATATTCCTTGTTAAAGCCCTTTGGTGAAAGGACTTTGAAGCAGTATTTATAAATCTCATCCTTAAATAGCATTCCTTTGAGGTAAAAAAAAACCCAAACCTGAGACAAACAAAGGTTGCTGGTTTTCACTGTTCATTAGATTTTCATATCTGGAATAAGCAGTGGGCTTTAAAAGGAACGAAAGGAAAGCAGCAACTCAAATTGCCTGCAATATCCTAAAGCAGTGTCCCAATGTATGCATTCAGTTCCCATCCTAACACACCACACTTCTGTGTTCAGGGCAAAAGAACCTGAGTAATGTCTATGAATCAGTTGTGATTTTTGTGCATTCTTGGTCTATGCATGTAATGGACTGAATTTAACTTCTTCACATGTTGTTGCCCAAAAGCTAGCAGCCTCTCCCAGAAAGTCATTTAGGGTCCCTGTAAAATTGAATGTCTCCAATTTGCTTATAAAATGGGCATGTCACTGCTTGAATAGCTGACATAAATGCTCCACAGAGCTAATGAGTTTATTGCTTCTTCCTTTGAAAAACCTCAAAATTGTGTTTAGTTTCAGTTGAAAAAAAAACAAACAACAAAACCCCCAACAAAATCTGCAATGCAAATTTTCTTTTTATTTCACTATTTTGAAAGACGTATGCTCACTTGATGTGGAATTGTGGTCCAGTTTAGATTTCTGAACATGAAACATGTTCTATGATAATATATGAAGATACAGAAAGTTATTTCAACACTTCTTTTTTAAATTATTTGAAGAAGTTTCACTTTAAAAAGGTAAAAACATTTTATTTAATCTTCATATTTTATTTAGTATGACACAAGTTGATTTTACTGGAATACTTATATGTGATTTAATCCTTTTAAAAGGATACTCTAACATCTAATTTAAAAATTTAAAAGTTCAATACTCTAAAAAATGCTTAGAAAAAATAATTCATGACTAATATCCCCATTTCCGTTTTGCATTTTGAACAGAATAGCAGAAATTGTTGAAAGAAATATGGTTTTCAGATCAGACTTTATACATGGGTAGCAGAGACAAGCTGGATTCATGTCATGTAGCATCTGTGCGTTTAGCAATCACGTCTTTATTTAGCCTCATAACAAGCCAAGGGACAAGTTTACTTCCACAGTGGTCTGAGTGTACAGCTGCATTAATAGAAGAAGAGTTAGCACTGCCATAGCACAGCAACCTGTTGACTCCCTCAAAGGCAGGGAGGCCCTGCAGAGAGACCTCAGAAAATTAGGGGACTGAGCAATCGCCAACCATGTGAGGTTCAACAAGGGAAAGTGCCGGATTCTGCTCCTGGGATGGGGCAACCCTGAATATATGGACGGACTGGGGAATAAGATGCTGGAAAGCAGTGCCAGGAAAGGGACCTGGGGGTCCTGGTTGATGGCAAGTTGAACATAAGTCAGCAGTACCCTGGCAGCCAGGAAGGCCAACCATGTCCTGGGGGGCATCAGGCAAAGCATTGCCAGCCGGTCGAGGGAGGGGATTGTCCCACTCTGCTCTGCGCTGGGGCAGCCTCACCCAGAATATTGTGTCAGTTTTGGTCACTGCAATATAAGAAAGATATTAAGCTCTTAGACAGCATCCAAAGGAGGGCAATGAAGATGGTGAAGGGCCTTGAAGGGAAGCTGTATGAGGAGCGCTTGGTCTGTTCAGCCTGGAGGAGACTGAGGGGAGACCTCATTGCAATTACAACTTCCTTGGAAGCAGAATAGGAGGGACAGGCATTGATCTCTTCTCTGTGGTGACCAGTGACATGACTAAGGGAATGGCCAAAAGTTGCATCAGAGGAGGTTTAGGTTGGATATTAGAGAGTTGTTGGGCACTGGAACAGGCTCCCCAAGGAAGTGGTCACAGTACCAAGCCTGACAGAGTTCAAGAAGCATTTGGACAATACTCTCAGGTTCATGGTATGACTCTTGGGGATGGTCCTGTGCAGGGCTAAGAGTTGGATTTGATGATCCTTGTGGGTCCCTTCCAACTCACACACTCTGTGATTCTGTGATTCTGTGAAGTTATGGCTCATCACTGAGTTTCAATAACTGTGTGTAGTCTGTGCATCTGCATGTGTTCATCACTCTTTGCAATCGGGATGAAAGATCTGCTTAGCAGATGGAAACCTGTCAGCTCCTTTTCACTAAACTGCTTTCTTGTGTCATTGATCCTTCAGATCATTTCTTTTTTTAAAAATATCCACCCGTTTCAACAAAATCACAGGGTGAATCAGAGGGTAACCATGTTTCAAAGTATTTGTTGACTTCTGTCACAAATGCCAATTGTTCCTGAGAGGACGACCTTTGGTCAGGAGAACAGCATCTCCTAATATCCTGCTTAACTCTCCCAAAAAGGCAGAGGAAAAACTAAAAAGTCTAACGCCCGGCACTCCAGACCAGTGAGAGTTGACCATCATGAGTTTTATATCATATTTATTTTCCTCGTCACTGTAATGGCAACATTCTATAACTGTACAAGGAAGAAAGAATCCTAGAAGAAAAGACACCTAAGTTCTCCTCAGTTTTTAGGACTGATTCAGTTCTCCTGAGTCAGCACAGGCTTTGTATTTACTGGTGTGCAGCTAAGCCAAGGAAGGCAAAGGTGGGGATGGCAAGAAGCTGAAGGGAACCAGTCTGTAGTGTGTTTTCTGCATTAGCTACAGTATAAAGTGACCTTCTGCCCATGTCATCATTGCAGACGGAAGACATATCAAAGATGCCTTTAAAGCAAAACTGACAGCAAAACCAAGGACCACATAACTGCTCCTTGAGTACCGTGTAGGTGCTAAGGCAATTGCTGAGCTTAGTCCTTTTACAGCTATGCTGCCAACACTACCCTCAACCAGATAGGTTAAAATTTGCTGAAATTCTTCTTACTTAAACTGCAAATTTAAGAAGAATTGGTTATTTGTGGTATATTGCAACAGCTGCACTGTAGCTGGACCCAGCTCTTTCTGTCACTTCACTGTCCCTCCTCACCGAAGCTGGTCATTACTCATCTTCCTGTAACTTTTCCCTACCACCCCAGACCTTTCATTACTCTTGAGCATAAGCTGTCCACTGGCATATGGAAAGCAAAAGTCCTTCAAAGCTCTCAGTGCAGGTCTTGGCCCAGAGTTCGTCTGGGATGCAGTTCTTGCCCCTTTTCTATGTCTCAGCCTCCAGGCTCTGGTAAGGATCATGCTTTTAAAGTTGGGGATGCATCTCAGGGTGATCGGTCCGAAGAGGAGGAACAATGGATTCAGAGTAAGACTCTTTGTTGTTCACCTTTCTGCGCAGATAAAAAAGGGTTTCTTCATTCAGCATCCCAACACAGGAGCAAAAACAACAGAGTTCATTTCTTGCTGAGACAGAGAAGGCAGCTCTTGTGTCAGGCTCTGTAGAACCTGGAAGAACTCTGTATACTTTATACCTGCAGATTATATTTCTAGCTTTTCTTTGCTTTCATAAAGAATTAGTATGTATCTCTATTTATCAGCAAGTCTCACAGCATTTTACTGAAAAAGAAATTAAAAAATCTCAGTGTCATGAATGTAGAAAGTGAATTACAAGACATGTTCCACATCACTGGACAGGGAATCAGAAGAGAAAAAGCAACATTCCTCCTCTGACAAGTGTTTGTCCTGTGCAGCTGAATTTTTGTCCTCTGACTCCAGGAAATAAATCATGAATGCATAATGCCTGTGGCTCTGTGGAGTTTTTCTACCAAAGTCTGCTTTCCTCTCGGGGTACACTCCCAGAACCTCTTCAAACCCAGCACAATGAAGGCTGCTGTCAGAAGAGGTGATTTTCCCTCGCAGCTGCTTGCCCTCTCCTTATGTTGGCCACATGTGGCACATAACCACATCAGATCAGCCCACTGCCATAGCACAGGTGAGAGGCAGAAAAGATATTTCTTGGGCAGTAGCTTAGGCAGCAAGTGATGAATATCATCCAAAACCCTGTGTTAGGACATTACCACATGGTTAAGCCCTTTGGTTCAAAACCAGTAAAAATCCCCAAGCAGCACAGAGACCTGATTTAAATAAAACTTCTTTAGTGGCAGTGCCTTACAGGGATCCACTGTAACCATGGATGTCAGTGAACCGGTCACAAAAATAATACTTTTGCATGGTCAATAAGACCTGACTGACTGACTATTCCCTTCTGGGAGAGTGAGTGCACTCACCTTCGGCTTGTGAAAAAAGAAATCTCATGCCACTAACTTGCATGAGGAATAAATCCCGGGTTCAACAGACTTGTCATCTAGCAGTGAGTCACCACCCAGCTTAAAATGAATGACATTAATTTGATTTTCAAGGAACAGTTTTTGCATGTTATGTTTCAGGAGGTTATAAACAAAACATGAACCTGATACATGCTGTACAGACAGCTCACATGGACAGATAAAGCAGATTTTATTCATGGAGAAATCCCAGAGGGAGATGGAAATTTGTTCTAATGACAGTTAATCTCAGGATTTAGAGGTAGAAAAGAACAAGGGAAAATAGATTATGAACCTGTCTAAGCTGGTGGAAGTGTCTGTGCTGTGTGAGGATGCGTATACGTACACTCAGTCTTCACCCTGCCCTCACACAGACACTCCTCCTCTTCTCCCCAAGAGATTCAGAAATGTATAAAGCGATTCCTATGAGGGGACTGTTCATCTGACTTTCTATCATTCAGTTCTGCTTTTGGACATTTTGACACTTTCACCTCTTCCATCTACCTTCATTTTCTTCTCTATCTGGGAGCCATCTCTCCTTCCTGTTTTTCACAGATTACAGGCGTACTTACACATGTATCCATTTATGTTATGTGATGTTGCTAAAAAACATATTAAGACACTGATCTCTATCCAGGTCTACTCCCCTTGGAAATGCAAAATCAGGGTGGGAAACTGTATCCACAGAACTGATTGTGGAAAAGGACAGGTAGCTGAGGTCTTAAAAACCCAAAACTATTTATGTCTCATTGTAAAGTAGGCATTGGCATACAGATGTATACCAAAGTTATGCACACACACAGACACCACACTTCTATTTTTGATCTTCCTTTAAAAAAAATCTCATATTATGCCTTTGAGTTAAAAACAAACATGGAAATGAACACAAAGAGAGTCATTTAAAATTGAAATTATTTTTTACTGCCTCTCCCTCACTTCTGTTCCAAGTAGCTGTTGAACATTACCCTGTCAACTCTTCAAGTATTTAACTACAAAATACTCTTCATAAATAATGTAGACAGATTAACTAAATGGTACATAATTACTGCAAATTTAGAGTCCCCTTGCAGAATATATTTTATCCGTGATTACAGTACTTACAGATTTTCCAAACAGCCTCTTGTATATTTGACAGTAAGCCATAAGAAAATTTCAGCTGTCTATAACTGCTTTTCAGAATCTATAAAAACTTAGATTAACATGTTATTAAAGACTTTGGATTAGGAAACACCTAATACATTTTTTTATGTTTTTCCCTTTCATTTAAAGTTAAAAAAAGAGTAAAGCACAAGATTGCACTTGTAAAGTGGAAGTTTTCAAAGTTGATTGCAGGTTCATAGCTGTGTAACAAGGTACTTTTGCTCTGGCAGATACTCAAACGAGACAATTAACAGGAGCAATGAAGCAATTCAAAGAGAGAGTTGCGGGGGTTTTTTAATTGGTGTTTAGAAAGCCAAAGTTCCCTCTACACAGAAAAGAGAGAAGCCAGGGAGTAATTGCCTTGCCGTTTCTGTAAAAAGGGCTTGAAATCTCAGTCAAACAAGCTCTTGATCTGAGCACAGGAAGGTCATGGTTCTCTGGAAGTGTACAGATGTTCCTCCCCTGCAGTGAGTGGTCCTCTAGTGATTTGAAAGATTTTATGCTGGTCATTACAAGGTACTGAATGAATGCCAAAATAAAAGCTAAAATACAGACTCGCTACAGTTCCTGTTGTGTAATAAGGGAAAATTTCCACTAACTGCAACAGCAGCTGGGCCTGCATGTATTGATAATGAAATAGTCATCTTATATCCAAGTACTTCACTGTGTTGATGCTCACATTTCAAATGTGACTTTGGGTAAGGACCGTATATCCACTTCTGACAGTAGATGTTGTGTAACTGGTCCCAGAGCAGCATATGATTTTCAGACTAAGAACATGGGATTAGGTTTCCAGAGTCCTGGGCAGGCAATAAAACATTGTTTGACCAGAGTCCAATGTCATATGCTGTCCTCAAAAGTTTACCAGTGTAAAAGTTTCAACAATGTAAGCACAATTCAATTTTGTTCAATTCCCAGGCTGACTCACTTCAGCTTTCACTCTGTCCTCTCTCTTCTCCCCATGCACTTTGGGAAAGCAAAGGCAGCTGTAGGCAGCAGCAGGTGGATTGCCTTTAAAATCCACAGAGCCATGAATGCCCATTGCTACTGAATGCCTTCAGAGTTTAAGTTAGATTGGTACCCTGCAGAGGTGTCTTGTGTCCATAACATTTCCATTGCTTACTAGCAACTGACTACTCTGCTTATGCCTCAAGTCTAACAACCTTCTTCAGAAAAAAATCCTGGCTTGAACAAGGTGTAGGCCTGCAGTGAGCGACTTACAGAGCATTTCCATTTCCTTTTGAAATCAGTGGGAATTTTGGGTTCAAACCTCCCTTCTCAACTGTGCATTGACCGGCAGTGTTGTGCTTCACTGCCTTGGATGTATGAACGCTCATGAACTCAAGAGGTATTCACTTGGTGCTGGAGGTTGTGGGAGTGAAGGAGGTTAACGACTCATAATATTAGTCATATTGTCATTGAGTTAATGGAGTCAGGATCAATCCTTATGAGGTTAAAAGCACATCTCTTATTTGCTGTTAGCCTTGAGATTCCTACAGCTATAAAAACAGTAAGAGAAAGACCAGGTTCGCAGTATATTAGATGGACATGAGGAAAGAAACCGGACCATTTCTGCCAAATAAATGACTTCTAGGTAAAACAGCTGTTAAGAAACATCAGACTCTCAATGAGGTTCTTTTGCATTGTGGTGGGAAAAATGCTCATTCCATTCCTTAGGCACCCTCTCGGACATATTGCAGAATAAGGATTTCAGAGCTGCAAATGGAACTTCATCTTCGGTCGTTGCAACAGAAAACGATAAATTTAGATCTGTCTTATCCACAGGTACTTGCCCTTGTCAGCAAATGTGGAGGCTTGGGACAGATACCTTGAAACTCTGTGCAAATTACCACTGGACAAGTCTTATTTTACACAAAGAAGGAAATTCCTATTATAAGGAAATGTGAAAGTCCATTTGTTGTTCCCCACTCAGTAGAGGTAAAATTGTTGTATTTTTAAGATGGTGTTTAGATTATCTTCCTTCTAATTCTCACATGTAATCTTGGAAAGTCATCTGTTCCCTCAGTGCTTTAACTTTTTATCTGCAAGATAAAGGTACTATGACTATCTTCATGTAAACTTGTCTAGATCAAAACTAGATCAGAATGAAGAACAGATCTTTTATTCAGTGGTTGACTTTGAAAATCAAGAAAAAAATTCTGATAGATTAAATAAAAATGGAGATATCTTCTTTGTCATTTTATTTTTCATAAAAGCCATCTGCAGATATTGTGTTCAATCCCAAGTAAAGTGAATAATTTTATCTTGGCTTTGACAAATTCTTTCGTCCTTTTTTTTTTTTTCAAACACATTTTAATACATTTCCTATTGTCAAGTTTTCATTTTAAAAAACCCCCACTCATTACTTTTTATTTTAAAATTCTCAAATTGTGATTGCTTTAGCATCCAGGCTACTATTTCTCATTTTGACAGTAAAGAAGTGTTACAGTTTTAATTTTTAAAATTAAATTATTCATAAAAATTTTTCTTTTTACAGTGTAGGTGAGAAGTGCTGATACTATTTGTGAAATTTGAAACAATTTCAGAAATAACTGTGGTCCTTCCAGTTTTCATCTTCTATTTTTTGTCTGTTTTTTTTTTCTTTAATGCAGCTCAGTGTATAGTCTCTGGTGTAATGAATACCCAACCTCAATGGGATCACATTTAGCTTAGCTAATTGCTTCTGTTCCTAGGGAAGGAAAGAATAACATCAGTGACACAGTGGGCAGACTTGCTGCAAACACTGACAGTCCCACATGCAACAGTGAATTTCTGTCAATTGATCCTTACATTCATTAGCTGAAAAAATGTCGGGGTTAGGATGGAGGACACAGTTTATCGCTTATCCCAGCCTTGGTTTTCTTTTATCTTGCTTTACACTCTACAAAGTCCCAGTCTTGACCTGAAATAGGTCCCGTGTCAGTGTCTTTCATTCTTATCTCAATCGTGGCAGCAGGCAGGACACCTTTTATGATCAGGTTTCACCTCATTTGTTTCAGTTGTGGCTCTGCTTCTGCCAGAGGAAAAAGAACCATGAGAACAACAATTTCTTTTCTTGACAATCAGACTACTGCATAACTCTACTCTGATTTATGTCTTATCTCTTGCCCCTTCCTCCCCACTCAAACCTCCCTCGTATGTTTTCTGGTCTTGCCAGTGATTTCTGATCTGATCATATACTTCTGTTGCCTTTCCATTTCTGTCTCCCACACTCCTACCATCCATACAAGAGATTTTGGAGCCTGAACCCCCATACTTCACAGCAGTATTAAACCATGGCTACCAACAGTGATAATGGGAGATTTAAATAGATTGTTCTTCCCTACCATCACTGAAGACCTACTTATCAATGTGAACAAATAAATGATGATGTCAATTTTTCCTTGTAACATATTGTTTCGTTATCTCATGTGGGGGAAGAATGAAGCAAATAAAAGCCTTCATCTATCATTCTGGCTTATCTGCATTCATTTATTGTATAGGTTTTCAAATTTTAAATTGGCACACCTTCATAAATGGCACCCACTAATGGTAGGTCTCTAATCTTAGCAAGGACCACATAGAGTGGAGTCCAGACTCCAGCAGTTTGCAAAGGAGTGCTTCTCTGTATTCCAGAACTGGGCTTCTCTTGAAACAGAGTGAAAACCCTGTTGCCCTCATCAAATTTGTGTGTGTAGATAATGGTGGGCATTTCTTTATACAGACTAGGCTCTTGCTTGCAATTTTGGGGCCATATAGAACATACTTAACAATTGCAGCTTCCACTGTAGGATCAAATAGTATGAATAAGAGGTGAAGATAAAACTTTTTCCATGGACACTGTTTATTTTATCTGGAATGACTCTGAAGAGTTGAAGTTCTTGTGTTTGGATGTTTAAGCTGAATGCTGGATGATGTTGGTCAAAGTCAACTTGAATAGATATATAAATGTCTTGTATGATACTCCATATCATACAATTACTGTGCTGCATTCATTAGGGAGCTAGCACTTTCACGACATGCTAGCTTAAGTTTAGCAGTTTGAAGGTCACACAATGCCATTTTACAGAGCTTTACAACTAAACAGTTTTTCTTGTTCTGCAAAGTCACTTAATCACTTCACATGCTTAAAAATAAGGATATCACTTATCTATAAACCCACCTGTGCTACAATCTATTTCTGAGCATCTTTGAATAAGTATTTTTCATCACTACATACATTTGCAATACCAAGACATTATTGCCCTTTGTGTGAGCTGGGGAAACCAGGCACAGAAATTGATTTCCTCAAGATTATAAAAGTATTCTTGGAGAAAAAAGAATCAAGATTTCCCTTATTTGGAAGAAAACACAACTGTTCTCTACTTCTAATATTTTCATGTACATCTGCCATAAAAATGGCACAAATTGGGTTTTTTTGCTGGAAAGAGAAGCCATGAAACAAATAGATATAGTTTGAGTTTATCCTTATGGAATTGAATTGTCTCCTTTGTGTCAGAGAGAAGCCAGCTGGGTTTGAAAGTTGTACTGCTGATGCCACTCTATAGGAAATCATCATACACAAGTATCATAATGAATGGATGGATGGAGTTAAATCTTCTGGCAAGAGGCACGATGGGTACTTACTTCTGTCTCCACAAAAGAAACAACTTGAAATGTGAGCTATAAATAGGCTGTATGATCTGCACCTCCTGCTGCTTAATTGACACCTTACAGTGGCAAAGTAGAGTTGGTACACCTCCCACTCCCAACAAATCAGGTGCAACTACAAACCCTTCGGAAAGAAAGTAGTTTTCCTCACGTTTACAGTACTTGTCAAAACTTGTCAGAAACTGAAATTTCTGCTTTGCCAGATCTGCTGATAATTTCGTGTTTTCTTCACATGCTAAGTAAAAAATTTCTGTCTTTTTTTTTTCTTTTTTAGAGAAATAGAAAAACCTGGTGTCTCGATGCCATTAGATTTGAAACATTAAATCTTCCTTTGACACTGAGCAACACCTGCCTGCACTGCTGCAGTGCCTGTGAGGACTGACATCCAGATGCCCCATGTCTTACAGGACCTGGGCTGAACTAGCATAAGTTTCCCAGGATCTCTGTGGCATTGGATGCTGAGAAGGGAACCACGTGCTCTATGACGAAAAAGGTTCAACAGTGGTGGCCAACACAAAAGAAACTGTGAGTAGAAGGCATGCACTTCCCGTAGGGCAATGCACTGATCTAAGGAGTTGCCAATTTAGGCAAAGCTGAACTGAAATTATAAGAGATAAAAAAAATATTTTGGGTTTTGCCCAGGCAATCATGTCAACTCAGAAACCTTGTATCCTCCACAGAATAATTTCCTTATTTGGAAGATGTCAACTTTAAGTCCCTTCCCCACTGAGCACTTTCACTCTTTTTCAGGGGAAGAACTACAGCTACACGCACATCCTTTGAGACACCTTGATTTTTCCTCCTGATCCACAGTCCCAATAGCTTGTGTCTCCCCAGGGTTTAGTGGGTCCCTTCAGTACAAGTGACAATCACAGATGCACCTTATTTTATTTCATACAACATTCCTGTTCTGTGCAGGGCTCATAATTGGACTCGATGACCCTTGTGGGTCCCTTCCAACTTGACATATTCTGTGATTCTGTGATTCTTTCCTAAGGCTTGTCCAGCTAATTCCCTTTGCTACCTTGGTGAAAAAATCTTATTCTTTTTAACAATATTGACAGTAATGTAGGCTGCAAAATTTTCTGCAAAATCTTTGAACATCATGAAATGCCAGTCAAACAGATTGTGCAACAGCTCAGTGGTCATTCATTCACTAGTCTACAGCACTGTCAGCAAGTGACTCCTAATTCCCCATCTGATAAAGGAAAGAGGCTGTCTGTGGGAAAAATAAAAAGAACAGCCACAGTTTATAGTGATTAAGTCGCTTAGTTCAGTGCTGATTAAGCTGGAATGAAAAAAAGGACAAATGCTCTGTTCCTTTCCTGTCTTTTCATCTGCACATTTTCTTTCAAGGCAGCAAGCAGCATAATCTTTCTATTAAGGATCGCTTCAACAAAAAAAATCTTTTGTTTCTCATATGGTCCGTTGCTATTATTTCTAAATCCTTTTGAAACTGTTTTATCAAGGCTATTGTTTTCAAAAAAAAAAGAAAACTGTCCCACAAACACAACAAATCATGTTGCTCACAGACACAAACCATTTGCAGACAAACTGCCTTGGGCTAGGAACTCTTGGAGCAGGCTGAGACATGCTGCCCATTAAATAGCACCTGATTCTCTCTATATATGCAAAACATTCTAACACAGACATCCTCTTCAAATTCTGATCTGTATGTTTGCATTAGAACTGGCTAATGCTTCCCTTCCCAGTATGATCAGATATTGCTTTGGAAAGTTGACATGTACTTTAGCAGGATCTGTCTTAAGAAATCCCAGGTTTTCTGCCTGTGACAGCTACTGGAATGTCTGTTGGCTGATTTTTCCAAGATCCCAAAATACCTGTATTTTCCTGAATAGCCAAAACAAGACATTTGTGGGCTTGACATTAAATCTCCATGTTGTTTGCTTCATCCCTGCACATCAGTCTAGGTTATTAACCTGCTTCCAGGATTCAGGGACCCTATCTCTTTACCCCCGTCAGTAATACTGCATCTGTAGGGAAAACTGATGTCTCTCATCAGGAACAGAATAAGTGAAGGAGATTTCTCACTTCTGTTATCTGTCTAACCAAGGCATATCAGCTTTAAAAAAAAAAAAAAAAAAAAGAAGTTGGAAATTAAAAGCATGGGTAAATAAAGCTGACAGAGAGAAAGAATGAAATCTCAAGTCAGGTATTCCTTTCAAAACCAACCACTTTCTGAATAACCCCTCTCTCTCAGAATAACCCCTTTCTCTTAGAGTATAAGCTATAATGCCTTCTACTTACCTATATCACTCTCCACTTTTGTAGTATCTATGCAAAAATCAGAGCAACTTGAAGTCCCTCCCCAAAACCAAAAGAAACTATGAATACTGTAACAGGTAGGAGAATCCTCATCTCAACCATTAAAGTTCTAGCAGGTAATGATCTAGCAAATAAAAATGAACTATACCTACTCCATGCTTATCTCCCCACTGTCATATTTGAGTTCTTGAAGGCCTAATGGGCATGATTTTATTTCTGGAGATAAAATGTAACGGTACCAGAGAGTTTCACTCTGCCCTGCACTACAATTGTATTTGGCTGTATGTCTCATTAAGTGTGAGTGAACAGCAATGACTGAGGTTATTTTCCCTATTGAACTGCCACTGCTGACACTTATGACTCCAATGAGTAGCACTAACTTTTTTTTCAATGTTGTTAAGTGAACTGAAATTTTGGTGTTCACAAGACAGAAAAATTGTTTTGTCAGGAGGGATGATGCTATACTGTCATGTCCTCCATGTTGAGTAAACATCAATTAGGCTTGAACTGACATGGAGGTGGAAGTGTTGATGAATTATAATCACTGAAAAATGTCTGTGGCTCACTGTATAGACAGAGATGTTCCCTCCCCTGCAGGAACATTAGTTTGACTGTGCCCTACTATGACTAATAATGGATAATTCTGGTTCTGTCAAGACAAACTACTTAAAATCTTGGTGCTTGCTTTGAGATTTAGACCTTTGGAATGGGAAAATCCTTCCTTGTCAGAAGTCAGAATTGCTGTTTGAATTGATGTTTCTGAGGCACTCAAGTATTTCCCCTTAACAGCAGAGCTGAGTATCATATAATTTTTAAAGTATTTATCTTCATAATACACTTGTGAGATAATGCTCCTTGTTTTCAAAGAGGGAAGAAAGAAAGGATCAGGTCTTCTAGAATATTTATTGATATTCTGGATGTTATCTTCTCCAGCAGTTCCCCCTATACTACCTGGAGGTTTCTGTATTACTGGCAGTTTACTACAATTTCCTTTCCTCTTTTGCTGCAGCTCACAGACTGATGTATACACTAAAAGACCAGTCAACAGGATCAGATATGCATTTCCTTCTGCCGAGAAGGTAAATCCTGGGAGGAACTTGTTAATCCCCTGCTTCATTGGATGGAGGAAAAATCCATGGAAATTTAAACCATCACTGGCCTTAGAACTCACCTGAAAGTGTATGAAAGAGCTGGAGCAAAATGACACATTTCAGTAGGGTCTCTTAAATTCCAGGAAGGTCCACAGGGCATGCCTGTAGTTAGTGGGTGATGGAAACAGCAAAACTACACACCAGAGAAGTAGTGACAGGAGCAATCCTGATCCTGTCAGTTCCCATGTGACTCTGTGCTGCTCACCTGTAAGATGACCTTTCTTTACCTTGAGGACTATATCTGAATTTAAATATTGTGCCTGAATCTGTCTTGCCAAACCTTCTATCCCATCCATGTTTACAGAAACACAAGTGTGTGCGTGTGCATATTTTATCTTCATATTAAACCTACATTTTTCTATTTTTTTTTTTCAGTAAGTAGACAAGCAGAATTTTCTTTCGGACTCTGTTGAATGTTAAAACATTTTTCTTTTTTTGGTTTTGGCTTTTTTTAAGAAAGCCTTGGCTCTGTGTTTGTGTGAGAGAGAGAATGCTTGTGTCTGGAGGGGTTTAAAAAGTTTGGGATTTATATACTTCAAGAAGTAGAGAGAAAAAAGAGCAGAATTGGATTTAACTAGAATCGGGTTTGATTTGCATACTAAAAGGTATCTGACAAGTGTAGTAGGCAGGGAATCTCACTAAAGGGTTCCTCCTTTCTTTACCCACTTGAAATGATAAAGCCATCACAAAGACAGGTCTTCAGAGACATCACAGCTGAAGCTGTTACCAAGGCACGGAAAATCTTTAGACAGACAAGTATTCTTTCTCCTGTCACTTTAACACTCAGTATACCAGCCCAATCTCACAAGCCATATATAAGGTCAGTGCACAGGATCTTCTAGACGAGAGGTTTGAAAAGATATCTGCCATGAATGTCACTGATCTTTTTTTGATTGTGTTGTACTGAATCTCTGTGCAGATTCTTTGTCTGCAGAACAGGTCCTGTTCTCATTGGCATGGATTCCCTGGCTGCAGGCTTTTTGTCTCCTTTGAAAAACTGCAATATTTCAATCCTGGAATAGTTAGCATAAGGACAGAGGAAACAAGAGAGTCTACTCTCAATTTTGTTCACATTGAAAAAAAATGTGTATGACATTTGACCAGAAGCAGTCAGGTTTCGATGAAAGATGCATGAATCAGGTGGAAATAAATCCAGTATGACTCCATAAGTCAGGTAAACTTGCCTGTGCAGAGCAGCTGGGAGTTCCAGAAACAAGAAAGAAGAGCCTCACACTATCTTGAAAGCTGTGCAGTGTTAGCCACACACTGGAATATGTATACATACATGTGTGTATGTAGAAGCATACATGCATATAGGATAGAATAGAATATTCTAGGGAGTTACAATGTTAGAAGGGACTTACAATGATCATCTATTCCAGCTTCTTCACCACTTCAGGGTTGACCAAAAATTAAAGCAAGTTATTAAGGGCATTGTCCAAATGCTTCTTAAACACTGACAGACTTGAATCATCGACCACCTCTTTAAGAAGCCTGTTCCAGTGTTTTACTAACCTCTTGGTAAAGAAATGTTCCCTAATGTCAAGTCTGAATCTTCCCTGATGCAGCTTTGAACCATTCCCATGTGTTCTGTCACTGGATACCAGGGAGAAGAGCTCAACACCTACTTTTCCATTTCCTCTCCTTGGGAAAGTGCAGAGAGCAATGAGGTCACCCCTCAGCCTCCTTTTTTCCAAACTTTGCACAAACCCAGTGTCCCCAGCATGTATATATGCAAGCAATATGAAGGAACAAAAGGAAAGATTTGGCACTATGATTAACTTATGAAAATTCTACTTATTACCCAGGAAACTGTTGAGCATATTCACCCTACACTCCTTGTAGAGGTAATGAAGAGAGTTAGGTACCTCCAGAGGCTAATTTAGTCCATTGCTCTCCTATAAAGTAATTAGGCTTCATCAGGTAGAAGAAGAAATCTGGGCCTTCATCTTACCAATAACCTTTAAATGAGCACTTGAACTCCCTCTGCAACTTGAGATTTACAAACTGTTTCTTCAGCTCCTATCCAAAATGTTTGCATGTTGTCTTGCACAGCTTCCTGAGAGAATATTCCTGCTGCACTTTCTGGCAAAAGAAATCAAGCAAAAATAGCCTTTAGACTGTTAACTTGCTTCAGGCTTTTAAAATGTTTTCTGGGAGGGAAAAAAAAAAAGCCTGTTCCTACATTCAGAACTCTGATGAGCTTTGAAATATACTTAGATTTTATTTTTAGATGTATTTAATCCACCAGGACTCAAACAAATACAGTGGGCTGCTCTGGCTAGAAATATTTTGCACTCCTGACTTAAAACTAAAATAAATTTCACTTTAGATTAACTTCAGATACCTGTTAAAATAGGTTCAATTACAATCCATGAACAAAGCCAAATATAGATGTTTAAAGAAAAACAACCATCTCATTATTTAAAGATATAAACCAGATTTTTGAAGAAATATTTAAAGAAATAAACCATCTCCCCATTTTTGTAAAGTTTAAATCACATACACTTTTACCTCCTAATTATTTTCTTTAGTATTTCTTTTCATATTATTTGGAATTCAAATGATAACTTAAGGTTTATAATTTAAATGTATTTATTCCGTTAAAAAAAAAGATTTGTCACAATTTATTAGTACCGCAATCTAGATTGTGCTAGTTTTTACCTTATAAATATCAGGATTAGAAATCATAAATGCACATGATTTTTCTTCCTATGCAGTTTCATATGTTAATTTATAACCAAGCAAGCTAATTTAGGAACAGGTATTCCTTCTTCCAGGAGTTGTTCTGCAGGTATATTAGTAAAAGAAGATTAATTTTCTTGGTTAGTTGATTCTGAGCAAATGCACTTCTATGACAAAAACAAATACCTAGGACTCTTGGGAGGCTTGGGGGCTTTCTAGAGGCACATTCACAACCTTAATAAGTCACGTAATTGTTGCATCTCTCAGTTGCCATGTACATGGAGCAGTGAAATAATCACACACTTCAAAAAGCAGCACACAAATGCAGTGTACATTATAAAGTCAGGGGAAGAAAAATAAGTTAGAGCATACAGGCAAGAGATGGAATATCAAAATGAGGTTACAATGTCTTTTGCTGGTTAGGGTCTGACCAGAAATGGAGGATGGGGAAAGCTATCCTATGAAATGATGCACTGAATGTCAAGCCAATTTTTCCCACAGTGTAGACACTTCAAACAGCTCATCTGTCCAAGGTGGACAGCTTGGTGGCAGGCTCTAAAATATTCTTGACTCTTTTTCATGTGTATAAAAAAGTATACTCAGAAGAGAAAAAGTATTACCACTCATGACCTCCCAGCTCATCCACGTAGGACCTAAGCTGAGCCAGCTGATGCTGTACCTATCATTCCAGTTCAAGCTGGGAGGAGCCAGCACTTCCACTGGAAAGACGATTCTACCTTTCTCCTGACTCTGGCTTCTCATTCTTGTGCCATGTATGAATCTTGCCTTTACACCTCTGCAAGCAAGGAAAAATGGGAGAAGCATTTTTTAAGAAAGTTAAGTTCCCTCTCAATATTCTTGTCTTTCAGACTTGTAATTCAACCTTTCCAGTTTGATGTGATGAATCTGAACTTCGATATTCATACAAACCCATTTTCTTCCTTGAACATTTGTAAAAGTTCTAAATGCCACTATCCATGCCTATTGACAAGTAGTGTGTATAGATAGAATATAGTAGAATATGTGTACAAAGAGAGACATAAATGTTATGGGAGGAACACAGAAGATGATGTTCTCTTCAGATCCCTATGTGGATCAAGCAATAATTAATTTTTTTTCACTAGATGCACTTTCCATATCAATGCATCTTGCAGTTCATCCTTATGAAGTGGTACCATAAGCTTTGACAGACACAGTGTGATTGACACAAATGCACCACATGACTTATGTGTAGCTATCAAATTACACAAAGCTGATGGGTAGGAAGTCTACCATCCTCATGCTTCCATAATAACATCATTAAATTCATTGGCCTACTTGGAGACTAAAATGGGTCAGACTTATGAATTTTGTTCTATCTGAAGATTTATTCAAGAGGATATAAATACTAACAGGCAAGCTTTCATTCAGAGTATTTCATATATATTTTCTCTCTATGCAGGATTTGGACGAGCAAGGGAAAAAAAGCCCCACTGCTTCCTAGGGAACAGTTGTGTTCTCTGACTTTGCTTTTACATCATGTCTTTCTTCCTTCTTTTTTTCTTGAGCATCTAAAAATATTTCATGCATCTATTTTGCACATTTACATACTAGAGGGGCATGGAAGTCAATGTAAAGTAAAAT
This sequence comes from Pseudopipra pipra, assembly GCF_036250125.1. Lineage (NCBI taxonomy): Eukaryota > Metazoa > Chordata > Aves > Passeriformes > Pipridae > Pseudopipra > Pseudopipra pipra. Next base: position 25,937,839 of record NC_087556.1, on the reverse strand, counting down.
CTTGCCTTTAGTTTTGAAAGAGATGATCAGTTAAGTGAGTGATCCACTTAGGCATTTAAAAGCACGTATCAAGTTACTTATTTATGATTTTAAGACATGCTTGCCATTAATGCATGTATTCCTTCAAGAAGAGAGTATATGCTGTGCAGCCTGCTTACATCACCTTTCCAAACAAAGTAATTTATAATTTCATATGTATATTTCTACCTAATTAGAAAAAGAACAGTGAGAGATTCTTTCCTTTCAGATTTATGAATTTTTCATCTAATATTCTGAAACACAAGGTTTGATTCACCAGGTCTCTGAGTGCAGACAGAGACCTATGTCTATACAATATAGAAGTATATACGGTACGCACTATACTATCTATATAAAATCCCCTACTCTCTCTCCAAACTCATAACTTCATTGCTGAAGTATTTTCCCAGCAAGAAATCTCTTGTCCATAGTCTGTAAGAGCAAACATTTCTAACACTCAATATACCTGCTCCACACTCTGAGAAGTGTCCATGTATCCTATCAACACACATGCTTTTCATATTAGGTCAGAAAGTTCTGGAAACACACACAGAATAATCCTGACAAGGTATGAGGGTCAGGTTCTTTGAAGGAATGAGAAAACTATAGTGGGAAGAAGCTAGTAGTTTTTCTAGTCTTCCTATAAAAATATTGATTAATACTGGAACTGGTTATACAGTTTACACTGAAAAAAAATCGTTACTCCTCTGTTTGTGGAGCCTTCATTCTTCTGTTAACATCTTATGAGTTAGGGATCCTGTGTCATAATATGAATGTGTCCATTCACATCAAAAATTCATCCAGACCTATCCTAACATTGAAGCTTTTACATTTAAAAGAAGTGATAATGAAAGGGTAGTGAAAGGAAGTACCCATTTTACAGACAGAGGACTGAAGGAGAGTAAACCCATCGCATCAGCAATCAGCACCTAAAGTCAACCTTGCAGTCAATATGTAGCTGGGTTTCAGTCCTAAAACATTTTGAGAGACTTCACTGAGGTCATACAGGAAGTCTCCTTCGGATCTCCAGTCTCCTACGTCTCTCATAGTGGTCCAGTGAGAGAACACTTTTCCTTTCCTTTGCTAATACTATTCACAGGGCTAAACCATCAAATACTCTATACCATCACCAAGACTGTAAGGGTTTGCTGACCCAGACCTATCTCAAAGCAACACACAAAGAACACTTAGCAGTTTTATCCACTTTCTTGTTGTTGGTATGTCAGGGCAGTGGTACAAATTCATTGTTGCTTATCAGCTGTCTGGCACCTGCTGACAATATCTTCAGGAAAAGTGAGTGGTTACATTTAAATATTTGTCAGTAAATATGACAAAAGACGTGAATAGTTCTCTGGGATTTGCAATGACCTTTTCATTTGCCTTGAAGAGTTGTCTTCCTCTGATCAAGAAACTAATTAGATTGCTGAAACTTGCTGTACATCTCTATCACAGCACTGAGGAAATCCATTTCTGCATTTGACAATCAGCAGGATATCTCCATTCTTCCTAGAAGCCTGTGGCTACAAATAGTTATGCTTCCTCTATAGCTGAAGTCTGAGCTTTTCACTGTGAGGGTGATAGCAGACTGAACAATTTTGATACTAAGCAATCACATTGTTTGGCAAAGCTGAATTACTTTGGAAGCTCATAATATTGAGTTTCCATAATGCATTGGTACAGTCTTGTAATGCACCCTAAGCTTACAGCTCTTAAAAGAAGACTGGAGGAGTAAAAAGCAGTCACAGCTTTCCATGTACCAAGAAGATGGTGTTTCTTGACACTACACAGGGCTTACCTGCATATGAATTTTAATAGGATGGTGAGGGCACATCTAGAAATAACCTGGTAAAATGGATCTTTTGGTGACACAGCAACCATCAGTGATGGTGAAGATGAGGCTTTTGTCTTTGTGGTGTCACATAGATGAGCAATAGGAGTATGGCATGGCCTGTTGTCTCAGTGGATTGTTTGCTATCTATGTCATGATTTGCAGAAGGCAATTGGAAAATTAAGAGGGTGCCAGGAGACACTCAAAGAAGCTTCAGGTGGAGATTCAAACTCCATCTGTTCACCACAGCATGTATACCTTGGAGGAGCTCTTTCTTGTGGAATATGCTGCCTCTAGTAATAGGCAGACATCTCACAACAGATACACGGGATAAATATGACTCCAAAACAAGACTAGGTTCTTTCTGGAAGTTATCTGTTTGCTGAAGACTTCACAATGAAGGGAACCACTAAAGTCTTGCCACTAAAGTTTGTGCTTCTCCATAATACCAGCCCTTGTCCTTCATGCTCTTACTCTCCTCCAGTAGCTGTAGCCAGCTAAACTTTGCCGGGACAGAGATGCTGCACAACAAGGAACTACTTCCAGGGAAGAAAAATTGTGAGCCTACTCCCCTCTTCCAGACCAAGTGACATTGCTCCATCTTAACTAAGGCGAGAAGAGAACCAAACCCCACAGTTTTATATGTAGATTTTCTTTTCCACTCTGTTTAGAGGACTCTTTATGGAGAGAAGTGGGCTGTTCGTATCAGCTCACGTGGGGCTCAGGAGGACTATCTGTACACAGCTTATATGTATGTCCAGTAGGGCTGCCCTGGGGGAAAGGCATCATTTCCCAAGTTCTAAGTGTCAGTTATACATATCTCAGTGCACATTCAACTGCATCATAAAACTTCTCCTTTCTTACAGTAACTGTGAAAGCACTAAGTGCACTAAATTAAAGTACTGTTAAAGTGGTTTGTGGGGACTCCTTATAAATAATCATCAAGATCTAACTCCTGGGAAAACACTGTATTTCATGCAGTTTTGTTCCTTGCAGTCCAGGGAGAAGGCAAGCTTCATAAATATGCACCTTCTCTATTAACAGTTATAATTCTCGCCTTTCCTGAGAAGCTTTTCTTCCTTTTTGCAGGCTTCCCACTTCCAAAAGGCAAATACACAATTGAGTGGGTCATGCAGTCCTGAACCCTGCTGCTATTCCAGGCAGGGATTGATTCAGAAACCCATGTCTACATGTAGCTTAGATTGTTTCAACTTTAAATTTTTAAGTGAAACCATCTGTCTGAATGCCCCTTTGTTAGCAATACCACTCTGTTCCCAGGGATGCTACTGGTGGACCTCCATTAGCCCCATTAGTCCATAGGACCTTTTCTCGTGACTGGGGTTTCGGAATTCCCACAATATGGTGACACAACACCAGCCCTCTGTCTGCCAGCCTTCCTCCCCTTTCCTGACACCCACGTGTGACTGTGACAGAGAGAGACAGATAGATAGACAGATAGACAGACAGATAGAAAGACTGATTCATAGATACTCTCTCCCACGCTTCAAAAAACTTCATCTTCTCAGAAGAGAAAGTATTTCTCTCTCTCTAAAAGCAGGGGGAAGAGAAAGACTTTAAAAGGAGATCTGTGTTTCATGAATGCTTTCATCTAACCCTTCAATGTTTATCAGTTACTGCTTTAGATTTAAAGGACTAAAAATCATGATTATATGGAAAATTAGAACTAAATTACATATAGGTGGAAATCAGTATGTAACTATAGTGCTTCTTACATGCTCCAATATTATTTTAATTGCATATGGATACTTGATTTAGTCTTTATCCTCTGTTAAGAGAGACTTCTCATTAAAATGTTTTGGGGTTGGCTTATTTTAATTTTGTAGGGGTTTTGTTTGTTTGTTTGTTTGTTTTTTTATTTGGGTTTTTTTTCAATTCTTTTTTCTCCTTTCTCAGTAAATTGTGTTCTGGTTTATGGAGGGAAAAAAAAAAGTTAATGTTCCAAAATTGAAATACTCTTTATATGACTAAATTTTAGTATTACTCTAAATTTCTCCTTTTACTTCTGCACTTCCCTTTACTTGGCAGATGGAAGGGAGGGAAGTGAAAGCGGAGGAGAGGTAAAAATACTCCAAAATATCCCCAGGAAACAAAGAAGTTTGGAACTTTAAATACCTCAAATCCATTTTTGATAATAATTTCAAATGCACAAAATCTTTTTACATTATCACCTATCAAATTACATAATCAATTTCAGAAGTTGTTGGCTACTTTCCACAGCTCTAACTCAGAAGTCCCCAGACAATGAATTCTGAGGGTTTTTCATGCAATTATATACCACAGAGCCCTCATATTTTCTGAGGTAGTTACATTTGTATTTATATTTTATATTTACAAAACTATTGCTGCACTGGTATTCCTAATCTGGATCTGCTCAATGGCCCAGTCCTCTCTCACCAACCATGAACAGAACCAGCTGCTTCCAATAGCAGAAGCAAAAACTCAGTTTCTAGAACCCACCCAGGATGAAAGCTCCTGCCTAGCCACCATTAGTTAGTTAATCTACTATAACAATTTTAAAAAGCACATAATGAAGGATGGGCCAAATGACTTTAAGAATGCCGCATCAGTAAAAGGTCTCATTTAGTTGGCTGCAGTTGAGCAATGCAGGTGATCAGCCAAAGCACCACAAATGGATGAATCCACAGTACAGTGCAACACTGTAGTTAATTTACTTTCCTATAAATTTTTGCTGGTTCCCTTTGACAGGCAAGATGTGTCAGACCAGAAAATGACCATGATATCATTGCCCAAAGGAGTAGGCATGTCTATTTGGTTATCATAATATTCTAATAATTTCCCAATAATCATAAAGCTGAGCAGACGGATATCTGATGGATGGGTTTAATGGACTGACACTGATCAAAGAGAAAATGTGAATTAGGTATTGTGAGCATGGGTCTAACTGCGATTCATTAGAGGATGCAATAGCCTCATGAGTTAGACGCTCCATCAAACAAGTCCCTGGAGAGAAGCACCAAACTGTTCAAATGTTCTTCTGGTGACTGAATAGATACACAGGAATGGAAGGAAATATCCAGGCTATTCGGTGCATTCAGCACTTCACACGCAGGCAACAGGAATTTAAGATGGGAATCCATGCCAGATCAAGGCATTTAAGTAGAAATATCTACATTTGGGTACCTACAATGGGGCAAAGAGGAAAATCTAAAGGGAAACAGAAGTACACATGGCTGAACTACCTTGTTCTGTTTTCAAGTTTCTTGATCAAAGGTATGTTAAATAGTTTCATTCAGGATCTCAGCAGATTTATGTTTAATTAAGATCATTACTAACGGATGAAAAAAATCACATAGTTTCAAAAATGGGGGGGGGAAAGTAAGGATCTATTTGTAAAGTCCAGGGAAGCCAGAAGAAAATATGGTGCAAAGTTAGATTGGCAGATCTCCACCTGATCTTTTAGTTTCGTTTCTGAAGGAAATATACTTCTGTCTTTTATTAGTTCTTAATTCCTCTGTTGATAAGGAATCATTCTTTATTTTTCAGATAAGGGAAATAATCTATTCAGACTCCAAAGCTGTGTTTGATATGGTACAGCATGGGAATACAGTAATTAGATTGCAGAAAATCATTACTAGTAGAATAACTTCAAGGCAAGTCATGATTAGAGAACACATTACAACAGCATGTGCTAAAATGAGAAATATTTAGCTGAAGGGAAGTTATTTTTGGAATTCCCTAGAACTGGCATCAGGGAGATATTTCTTCAGAAGTTTAACATAAAGAGGCTGTGCCTATGAAATCTGTTATGACGCAGAACTAGAAGCAGTGGAAAAAATTAAAGAAAATCTGAATATTACATTGTATGAATGAGACTACATTGAGGTCTGGATTAAGTGGAATCAGATGATTAAAGTTCAAGGACATGTTCCCAGTAACTATAGTCAAGATTCATTATAGAATATAAGTCACATTTATTCTTGAATCCTTGTTAGGAAATGGCAGAGGAAAAGTAATGTTTAGGTAAATAAGTCAACAGTAGGATGACCAAGAGCCACTTTGTTGATGTGACCAGGAAAAAAGACAAATATTAGTTTGGATATACATAGATTCCTCCAGGGGAGAGTATTTAATGTCTCTGGAAAAAACATTAGATAAACCATGTTGACTTATGCCAGCTGGATCCCAGAAATATCATTTGTAGTGGACTACAGATATAGAAGGGAGATGGGAATGAGCAGAGAAACATAGAAGCAGTTGTAAGAAAGTAGTTATAAGAACAGTGGATATACTAAGTTCCCTTTGTTCCCTCTGATGCAACAAAGTCAAAAGGAGGTAGAATAGTTGTACTGAATTAAACATCTGGGAACAGTCATAGAGTCATTTACTGGAAAGCATTTCCAGGAGTCCTCTTGTCCAGCCCTGGCTTAAATCAGTAGCTGTCACCATCAGTAGCTCAAGTCAACCATGGCTCTGGACTAATAAGTCTAATAAAACTTTTAGGACGGGGATGCCACACCTCCTCTGGTGATCATTGCCAATAAACTCAGGAAAATGCTTTCCTGATGTCCAGCCTGAACTCTCCAGCTGCAGTTTGTGACCATTTCCCATTGTTATGTTATCTGACAGTGCTAAGAGCATTTACAGATCACCTCTGACTCAGAAAAAAAGAAGCAGGATTTCCACTAAGGAAGATGTGGTCCTAAACAGATGTAACCCAAAATTAGAGGAACTTTTTCTCTGTTACTGGTCTTGGGCTCTGGAGCATATTTTGGTCAGGGAGACTGGGAATCAGAGGAATATAAGACAGTCCATCAACTTTACAGTGAAGCTTTAATAAATTTCTGAATGGGAATCAAATATTTCTTGGTTAAGATGTGGAAGAGGCTTGGACTCTTTTCAGCACTCTGTTCTGCATTCACAAGTTTCTCTTCTAATTTTCCCCATCTAATAAAGCAAAAACTTTGCCAATCTTTACATCTTTCCCATTAGGTGCAACAGGTAAGAGTTATATTATCCATTGTTGTTAGAGATTTTAACACAGTCCAAGTACTGTTTGCTAGAAGTCACACTAACCAACTGGACCACTAGTGTGACAAGGTTACACGGGAGTGTAAAGGTAACTCACCATCAGAGGGCTGGATTGGATCACTGTTACTCATAGTAAATAGTCCCCTGGAATTCCTCACAAAACCTTGGTAGAGACAAACATTCTTTGTGAGAATAGATTATTTCGCAAGGATATTTTCTACAAAGCTGATAATATCAGCTTAATATCAGTTAAAAGATGCACACAGAATTTCTTTTATGTCAGGGATATGATTGTTTCTAGGAATTATTTTTTTTTCATGGGTGACCTTGTACAGTATTATTCAAGACAAGCTTTTTCAGCACTGAAATAGAGTTATAAATATGTCTCAGCTTTATATATATATAGGTATTACAAAAACTAATAATTTTGATGATGGTTTTGAATGGGAAGAAACTCAACTTTGATTACCTGCCAAATGCTAATGGAGTATTATAAGATGTGGAAGTTATTTATTCATAGCAAATTTCCTCATTTTACTGGTTCTCAGGAAAGAAATTCATGTTCTTAGGCACCCTCATTTTCCTGCTTCTCTCTCTTTTTAGTCTCCTCTTCATCTCTGGCACAAAAACATTTTCTTTTCAGAGCCACTATTTTATTAATTCATGGTTATGCATTTGTGACACTACTTTCCTCAGGTTCTGTCTGAATACCTTTATTCAAGCCTCTTTCTCACATTTTGAAATTACAATATAGAACTGAAAAAGAACAGTTTTTGCATTTTTCCCCTTCAAGAAATAAAATAAATTAATAAAGAGGTCAGACAACACTGTGTGCAGGTGTTCCTGCGTGAAACAATTGATATTATTATATAAAAGGAAGTGGAATGAGATGAGTTTTACAGAATTCCTGAGGGAAATCATTCAATATGCACTCTTATCAAAGTCTAATAATGGCCCTTCTGCTGCTTGTTTGCTTTGATGAATTTGATAATAAAGGAAATCTACATCTATTTGCATTTTTTTTCTGCTAGAATTCACTGAGGCAAATCCAAATGTAATTTTAAAGTATTAATCTAACACATGTAGATTTGTGAGTTGCATCTCTGAGTTGCATTAAGTAAAAAGAGATCAGACACAAACTCAGGAGACAAAGTCCTGGGGGCTGCGCTTGACCACCACGACCATCTGTGAACGTTTGTTCTGGGAATCACCAGACATGAGTAGTGCCTCTCTGTTTCAAGTATCCAGCCAGGGAAAATCAGAGCACCAAGGGTGGAAGAACAAAGTGAGCTACTGAGAGTAATGCTTGTGCAGCTTTATTGAGGCAAGCTTTGAAGATGTAGTAAGGAGATGGAGACACCCGGAAGTTAACTAGGAATCTATTAAACCTCCCTTCTCCAGGATCATGTCTCTGTTTAGTTCCTTATGCCTAAATCTCAGAATCTAGATATGACTCCACTACTTAAGCTTGCAGTGGTTTCCTACAGGAGGTAGAAGTCTGTACAAGGTGTCAAGTTCTAGTTCAAATTTTTGCAAAGAAAACAGGCTCTCATCAGAATGCCGAGGGGTTTGAATGTCTCTGCTCAGATTTAAAGATGGCTTCAAAGACAGAGTCTAAGAGAAATCGCTAAGAGAAATCACTCCACTGCAATTGGCACAGTCAGATCCTTCTTACCAAGATTCTAACATAATAGTCTTGATAATCTGCATCATTAGTTCTTTCTTCCAATACTTCCTTATACTTACTATAAATCTCTCCTTGTCACACAGTTACTGGCTGCAACAAGGCAACAGCTACTCATGCTAACTCCATGTGCTTTATTCCATTCCTCCAGCTAGGATTCTGCATTGATTCAGTTCTCTTCTTCTCCAGAGCCCGAGACAAACTTAGTGGTTTCCAAAAACTTCCCCAATCAATACCTCCTAAGGTCCCTGAAGTGCTGTAATCTGAATCAAGGTCTGTGAAGCAAAACTGAAAATGAGCTCGGTAGGGTTTAGCTGCAGCCTGTTATCTGTCACAGGAGGGTTTGTTTTTTCCTGCATGGCTATTTTTTTTTTTTTTTTTTTGAGTTGTTCTTTGCATGTTTGTTTTTCACTAACTTTCACTTCTCAAAAGTCAGCTCCTGTTTCTGAATCTGCAAGCTCTACCCATGCACTGTATAGGCACCATTCAAACTTTGAACTCAATAATCAAACGCTTTTGATTTCTTCATATCTCTCAGAAACAAAAGATGAATCTGGGCTGAAAGGATCTAATTTTATTTGTTTAACTTGATTCTTCTCCTTTGTTGCAATTTGAAATAATTATTGGAACAAAGACACAGTTGCTGGTAGAGCAAAGGCAAATTTCAACTGATTTTTTTTCACTATTCACCAAGGAATGATTCATTCATTTTAAGGCCTGATTAAGGAGCTTCCCTGTAGCATTATATTATTTACATCCAACCCACCAGTCATAGCTAAAAAAATCAATTAGATATTAGGAAAGGCAAAAAAATTTCCAGTCAGAAAAGTCATTCTTCTGTGATATGTTTTTGTTAACACAAGTACCACTGAGCTCATGAACATTCATGCTCAATATTATTATTTGGTGAGATAATCATATTTATGTTTTGGCATTTCTTTGATATCTGGGAAATGCATTTTTGGTATTGCTGAACTTTCCCTGGAACACCCAAAGAACCACCGTGAGATTCTCCTATGTAATCTCTGAAGTTTGCCTTTATTCCCTGGATATGTGTAAGTCATCTTGCATTATCAGATGGGAGATGGCAGTATTCCTTTTCCTCTCTGTCTGATGCAGATTGTCTTGCATAAATTAAACCTGGTAGTCTGTACATGTGACTATTCACACACATAAAGCAAACCAAGGAGTGATGCTTTCTACCCTACGTGCCCTATAGGCAACCAGAGCAGAATACAAGAACATCCTCACATCCCTTATCCTGAAATCTGAGTTCTGTAGCTTTAATAGGAAAGGAGTCATGATCATCCATCCAGGGCTCAATAGGTAAGTTTTAATCTCTTCTGAGTGTAGTAAAGACTAATATAATCAATATTTTCCATTCTTGAAACATTTGAATTCAGTGAAAACTAATTTTTTCAAAGGGAAAAGCCATTTGACACTGGCTTTTCAAGGAAGGTTAGGATTTGCTATTTTTACATTTTGGAAATGAGAATTTCTAGGGATTCTTCTGTCCAAATGTGTTTTAGTTTTGATCATTACTTGCATTTTTTGTAATGCAACAAGTTGGAAACAGAGTTTCAGACTCTGAGATAATTAGAAAAAATCTTTTTGTTGGGCTGAAATATTTTGAAAATAGTTTTATTAAAAAAAAAAATGTTGGTTTTGTGGGTCAGTTCAGTATCAGGTCAGGATATGACCATTTTCATGAGCAAATAGATGAATTGTCACCTGGTTCACAAGAATTAGAAGACCTTTTCTCTCTTCTACCCCTGTCCTTCAAAATAAAATTAAACACGATGGAAAAAAAAAAAAAGAGATTTTGTAAAACTATTTCTGTGTACTGGCTATAACTAAATCTAAAACTTGACCATCACTTTGCTTTTGTTTTTAGGGTTTTTTTGTTGTTGTTGTTTTGTTTGTTTGTTTTTAATTTAACAGTTTCTACAGCCAGACTATTTCTGGAAAATTTCTGTTCTGAATCAGAGTTCAGAAATAAAAAACAACTTGAAGCAAATTCATTAAGAGCAACAAGAAGGAACATTTATAACAAGTGATACTATTCCAGCTAGCAGGTCTTAAACAAAGTTGAGTGCTGACAAAGTTGAGTGCTGCTATTTCAGTACTGTACAGTCCACTTATCCTCTTCTATGTATAGTTTTAATGGGGAAAAATCATGTTTAGATTTGTATGTGCTTTGTGTATAGTGTCTGTATTTTTACATCTTTTAGTGTCACTGGAAATTGGTATTTTATGTGTTGCATGCCTGAAACCTACTGTAACAAATGTAAGTGTACTGAAACAAATGTAATATATAAATATATAAATGTAAATTTATAAAAATGTAATACAAATCCTGGTTGATGGGTTTTAGTAATAGAAACACAGGGACTGTGTTACCGGCTGCAAGCCCCAACTTCCCATAAAAACTTCAATGGCTGACTTTAGTCGTGTTCAAAGTGAAGAGATTTAATAACAACCAGATTTAGCCACGCAAAACTCATCTCTAGGTTCAGACTAGGTGAAACATCAAGGAAGATGCATATGAAGTCTAGTTTTAATGGCATAGGACAGCAGGAACTGCCCTGTTAACTAAGGTGTCACCCCAGGCAGCAGTCCAGGGAACATATAGAGTAGGTCTCACCATCTTTTCTTCTTCCAGGTGCCCTACTAGGTGCCCCATCTTTTTCCCCTCCCTTCTCCCCCTTTCCCTTGCTGGCATTTCATGAAAGCTTTAATAGGGGTTTATAAATTTTCTGGTTAGAGGCACAACTGTGAGCCTAATGGAACCATTCCTTTAAAACATGAACTGACGTATGCATGAATTTCACAGGGAAGGTCTATGAAAGGGAATGTTGTTCTTTTGTCTGTATGCAGAGTGAGGACAACACTTCCTCAGCACAGAAAGCTAGGGATGAGAATGTGGAAGGAGCCACAACAATCAAATGGGCTCTGGCTTTTATTCAAGTCCATAACTCACAATCCAGAAGAATGTGATAGCGGCTAAAAGATACCAGTGCACTATAGGGTGGGCTCATCCCTAGTACTAAAGACAGTGATATTTTGTTGCCTTTGTTATGGATTAGAAAAACTGGGCTGAGGATTCTATTCTCAGCCCAGACACTTAAAACCAAAGCTGCCTATTTCTCACTGAAATGAGCCTGAGTGCTGAGGCACCAAACAGTTTTCTCAAGTTGAGAATTCACATCCCAAGTCCCAGGTTGCCTTCACTGGCCATAAAGTGGGAGCGTGTGTAAGAAGAGTAGGGATGATAGGGTAGACTGCAAAGGATTTTTCACTGGAGGAGCACTGCCTGCCCCAGTACCTGGTGTGAGAAAGGTGAAGAGCACTGCTCAGCCAGCTGCCAGGGTTTATCTTTTGTCTCACATTTTGGGACCAAGTTCTGCAACTCCCTCACCTTAGAAACTCTCATTTCCCATGGATATTTGATACGTACCCCTTGTCTGCAATGAATAATGAAACGGTGGATTATAGGTATATACATGGAATTTTTTACACTGCTTTCTACATAGTTGAGTTTAATTTCACTTAGCTAAAAGTTAGATGTTTACCCACAGCAAAACAGGCATTTCAGAGGGCAATTTTTCCATCTGTTTGAAGTACCTATTGCAGGGTGGAATCAACCTCTTGTTTGGCTTGTGGTGCCAAACACTTACTAACTATATATGATGATACATACAAGACTTCCTTGCCTAGATGTCTAACTTTTAGGCAGATGGTTCCACGTCAGTGTCATTGATATTTTTCTAAATGCTCCAGTGGAGATTGTAAAGCAGTTTCACATAGTTATCATCTCCCCTCACACTTACAGAAAAGGGCAGTCCTACATTTTCAAGAGAATGTCTTCCTCATTTCCCAAGTATTGCTAAAGGTCCCTTTAAGGTAACCAATAAAAAATAAAAAAAAAAGTACAGATGCAGGAGAGAGAAAATGTGTGGATTGATTCAGTGGGAAATAGAAACACATTTAATTCATTTCTTGTAGTGTTTTCAAGCTCCCCATAGGATTTTCTGCTCATACTTCCTTTGATGAAGGCTTAGAAATCTATTTAGCCACTGTCAAATATCGTGGACTAAAAAAGATACATACTTGTGGTTATGATTAATTCCTCCCATATAATCAGCCATCTTCTCTTGTTTGCTGGGAGGAATGGACTATTGTACGTTGACTGAAAAAGCACATTGTAATTTTTTGTATTTGCTGCTTTGATTTGTGTTGATTTCTCTTCTCTAAGCCTGGCATACATATTGTATATGAGTACACATAACTCGACAGCCTTTGACTTGGAAACAAATGTTCAATTGTTGCTTCAAGAGTTTGTGGAACAGAAATTCAGGTGGCATAAATCAGTTTGGCTTCACAGACTGCAAAAAAGCCTCAATTCTGCTATACAGAATTAAAATATATGAAGTTATACATCTTGAACCTTGATCCTTTTTCTTTTTTAATCTTTTTTAAGAAAAGCAACACAATTCAGCACAAAGTTACTTTTCTGAATCCCTGTTTACAAGGACACGCTCAACAGCAGCTACTGAGTTGTTCCAACTGAATCACTGGCTGAAGCAGATAAGATACATTAAAATTTTAATTGTATTTCATCATGAATACAGCTGTTTTGCATCAGCCACCATAGGAGCCCCATTTAACTATTCTCTTCTGGTTTCCGGACAAGTGGAACCTCAGATTTAATTAGAACTGTGAGATGCAGCCAAGAATTTGATAGCTAACAGCAATTCTGATGGAGCTAAAGACCCAAAAAGGAGAAAAGTGAGAGATAAGGTTGCTTTTAAACAGACGTAGTAAATGCAATTTTGCTTTTGGAGCTGGAAGATGTGAAGGTAAACACCATCTTTACAATCCCATGGTTACTCTGCATGGTGACAACATAATTTCACTCATCTTGAGGCACTTTCTCTTCAAACTCCTGCCACATAATGAAGTAAAATGCAAGTTTATTTGGAGAGCAGATAAAATATGAAGGATCTGATCTCACTTGCTACAGTGTCTCAGTGATTGTGGCATTCAAGTCTTAAATTTCTGACATGCAAAGAAATGAGGACAAGGAAAATTTTAGCTATTTAGCAGGTGTTAAATTTAGGTGGAGGATAGCAGAGTAAAAGGTGAAGAGTTTATGGGAAAGCAAGACTATCAAAACTTGAGGAAAAACTGACTTCTTTAGGGAAAACAAACTGTATAAAAATATTTTGGACAAACATCATAAAGATCAGTGTTAAAGCTAACTAGAATAGTGATCTTAATTTTAGAGATAGTTGTGCCTCACACAAAGGTGTACCTGAACTTTTTGTATACCATCTAACTTGGAAGTTGGTGAACACCACCAGCACAACAGCAGACATTTGGGGCTTTATGATACAGAGTCAAAAATTTGGTCAAGCCTGCAGCCCACCTTGTCATGACTACTGGTACCTAGGAAGTCAGATTACAATTAACTTGGATACATAAAAGTTTAAACTGCTGTAAAATTAATATTTTCATACTAGTACAGTCTTGAAGCTTTGCAAAATAAAACCTTTTTCCTGGAAATTAGCTTTTTTTGGTGAGATCCAAACCGAGGGGAGTGTCAAGAATCCAGTCATTCACCCTTTGAGAAGGGCTTCATGCTGTTGATGCAATTAGTAGTGCTATCCCTGCTGCTGAAGAGGGGGACCAAAACATAAAGATTGCCTGAAATTCAATATGTGATTTCTAAATAAACACTAACACCATTGACATTAGGGAACCCATCTGCTTCTCTATTTCCTTACCCCCACAAAGTCTATGATATGTGATTGTAGCAGATGTTTCATGTCTACAAACGATGATATGTTACATTATTAAGTGAAGAGGGTCATTAAACTGAGTTGAATGCATTTTTTCAGTCTATAACTGCAAGATCATGAACACATAACCTTAGGGTTATAGAAACCTCTCTCATCCCTCTCCTGACTCAGTGTGTAACTTACACAGCAAATGCTCAGCAAATATCATGAACATCTCCATTAAAGCTTGGTAATGCTAAGTGCCTGTAGGCATCTGTACAACTGTCAGAGCTAAAGTGTCTTAATGACTTTCTTGCCAGAAGCACTTCTTATGTTTAGCTGCAACTTGAACTACTCAAATACCAGTTGCCTACCTTGATAAGAATGTGAATTTTCTAATGTTTTAGGTAATAATATTGAATTGGTCTATTCTGTGACATCAGAGAAATAAACAGGAATCTCCATTTGAGCAAGGTGTCTTCATTTTTTATTATTATTGTTATTATTATTTCTAGATTCTTTTTCTCTTTATCTTTAATCAGAACCTCAGCACAAAGGGCTTTTCACATGTCTTTATTGCAATTCTATTCACACAATATTCTTTCATACTGGAACTGCATACACACACATTATAGGAACATAGATGCCTATTTTCCATTTTCAAATATAATGTAAAATGTTTTTGTTATGTCTCTGTAGAATGACTGACAGAGTAACATGAGCCCCAGAGAGAAGCAGGTTTTATTGAAGGATAATATTTCTTTATTGAAAATTCAACAACAACAAAAAAAAAGATGGCTCCAGTATTTCAGAGATCAATGTAAAGTGTGTAATTAAAATCTGTCTCCTTATTTAGCAGGATCCTTGGGATTCTTACCCATAAATTTTCATTGTAAATTTTCATAAATGCAGCAATATTAAGGGCAGAGTTGTTGGGAAGTCTAAGGAGAATTGAAAAAATAATATTTAAGGACATCTTATTCAGTCCTAGCAAACAGTGTTAAATTCATGTGGAAAGTATGAACACCCTTTGAGTTAAAGACAGGTCCCAGTCAAAAGTTTATTAGTATATTTGTGTGCATGTACTAGACACGGCAGCTTTGCTTAAAGAAATAATTGTTCTTTTGTCTGCAGCCACTCAAAACTATTCCTTTTAACTCTTTGCTGGAAAAAACCCAAAAGTTTTTGGATCCATCCTGCAGTAGTACCTCAGTTCACTAATGTCTCAAGAAAACCATTGACTTTTACAAAATGCCTAGTGATTTTAACTCTGAGTATGAACTGTGCTTTGAGCTTCAGTCTGGAATGCATTCAATTTTTTTTTTCTTTTTCTTTTTCTTTTTTTTTTTGTGGAGGGGTTGGTCAAGAAAAAGCAGTTATAAACACTGGGAGCTTCTGGAGAAAGATGAGAAAGGAAAACTAGGCATGGGTATTTCAAACTTATAGTGAAAACATGTACAAGCAGCTGCAAGACTCCTATGCACAATTGCAAATATCTGGTGGCAGTCTCTTTTGTCAAAGAGATCATTGAAAAAGCGTGGGTAAAGCACTACTCATGTCTTAATTTTGTTGTTTTGAAGTCCAACCTGATAATGAAAAAAGTTTTCTAGCTCAGGTATCTCAAAGCTACTTGTCAAACATGACCAGTATCCTGTAGGGAAATGAAGACATTGGAGCGAAGGAAGGGATACTGAGATGGGAAGAGCAAGGAGATCTCCAAAGTCCCCACTTAGAGTATTCTCTTCTAGATTACATTGTGGCCCCAAAGGACATCCAGTAGATGCACCTTTCATCATGATTTATGGACAGAGATCAGATAAGCAGTGCTATTGTTTCACTGCAAAATATTTAGGAATACTTATTTCTATTTCCCCATCTGCCTGCCTTATGCACAGAAGTAAATGTCTCTCTTGTGGGCTTATTTCAGGATGATTCCTTGGTCTCTACTATTTCTATTGATATCTCCTACTTCTAACAGTTCTCTTTGGAAGGGTCCTGTCCCTGTTCAGCTGGCCTAAACACACACATGATTTCCTCATCCTGATGCACATATTTCTCCCTATCAGTGTGTGCTATAGTCATACAGTCACTTTTCATGGAAAAGTAAATAAAGCAGCAACAATGGCCACTGCCTAATCAATATAATGTTGATGTTCTACTGGAAATATTTTACCTACCAGTATGTTATTCTGGACTAGCACAACTGATGCTTATGTCTTTCTGACCTTTCTCCATAAAGAAAAATATTAATATTACTGACCATGAAAGCATGGCCAAGACATTGCTTGTGGTACATTCAAAAAGCATGCGACTTTTAAGTTACATAGACATAATGTTCAAAAGACTGTTCTATGAGGATGAATTTGTAAAGGAAAATTTCTCTCAGCCTTGGAATTTCAGCCAGCATGTGGGCAGTAAGCCTCTGACTTCAAAGGCTCAGTTTCATCTCTAAATTATCTCAGTAAAAGAAGAGTCAAATGCATCTTACTGAGAATTTTTTGGAACTGTAGAGTCAAGGTAGATGCATTTTTCAAATATTTCATCTAGCAAATATCACCATTATGTGAACCACTGAGTGTTACTATAGCTGACAGTCTTGGAGGCATTTCTATTTATCTGGACTTTTAAAAAATACCGTATGGCTGGCTGATGAAAAACTTTGATTTAAAGTGTATTTAGATGCAAAATCATGGGCAGCATTTCTCCAAAGCTCCTTGGAAGAACTGAAATAAAATGTTTTCATTTTTTTTATCATCGTCATGTTGTGATTTGTTTTTGAATGTGGTTTTTTTCTTATTTTCTTATTGTTACTTCTCTTTTTGAAGTTGCTGTCTGTCTAAGAAGAGATTGTACTTAAGATCAATAGCATTGGACTAAATGAGCCCCTCTGCTTTGATACTGAAGCTAATCACCTCTTGTTTGGCCTTTGAAACCTTTCAGAAGTCTTCTCCGAGGCATTATAATGACAGACTCCTTAATATGAAACCTCTATCCATAATATGAAACTTCTAATCTGTTAGAAAGTGGATTTCTTAGACTTTGTGTGACTAACTGGCAAGTTTGTTTGTATATTGTGCTGAACTTAGCTACCATTTATTCTTCCTCTACATATTCTGTCTGCAGAAAAGAGTTCCATTTCAATTTCCATACATCTGTACAAACTCTGCAAATTCTGCAAAAGGAAAAGGGCTCCCAGGTGATGTGTCTTCCTTGTTATTCCAAGAGCTTTCTTTTGTTATTAGGGTGCGTTAGCTCCCCAAGTAGTGCCACAACTCCAAAGCCAAGCCTGCCAGTCCTCTAACCTAGAGTACAGAAAAATATAGCACTGCATATTGTAATTTTCAAACAGAAAGATCATTATGTTCTGGGCACTTCACACTGGGCACCATTTCTTCTGGAAGAACTCTCAGTCAGACTTATCCAATATCATGCTGGGAGTCTACAGTAGAGTCTGCACAGCCCCCAAGAGACCTGACTTATGTTCTGCCCCATCTTAGCATGCCTTGTTTCTTTCCAGACAAGCTTCTCATTCAGAGTTCAAAAAGTACTGGTGTATTCACAAGGGTAATTACTTTCCTCCTTTCACAGGCGTGATCACTTTTCTCTTTTTTCATTACTTTCCTGTCCCTAGACAGAAGATTTTACTGGTCTTCGGACTCCCTAGGGTCCTTTCCAACGTGTTTGCTGTTATCAGGAGATTTTCCTGGGTTACCAAGGCAAAGACCTTCATTTTTCAGTGCTACATAGAGCTTTCATCTGCAGAGATGTCACTGCAATTGCACGTCAGAAGGAGCAGCCTCTGGTGAGGATTCTTACCATCCCATTCCCAATATAGGAGGAAATTTGTGGTCAGTTTTCAGGTGGTGGAGTTGTACCAAATATGATTTGTACCCTGTAAACACAAATTGCAATTCAAGTCTTGTTTTTCCCTAGAAAAAGGAAACAAGACTGGGCTGACATCTGTTAGGAGAGACCAACACAGTGACAATGTCGCCTTTAAGAGACTGTGAAAGTTGCTTCTTCATCAGCTTTGCTTTTTCTTTCCTGTCTCTGTCCTGACAAAAGTTTTGCTCTTTGCCAGTCAAGGCAAAAAAACAGTACAGAAAGGTATCTGAAGAGAAATTGATTCTGCAGGCAAGAGATAACTTTTTTTTTGCCTGGGATTTATTCAAATCATATTTATTCAAATCATATATTCCTTGAAGTCAAAATTTGGAGAGGAAATCATTGAGCTGATGAAAGGTCAGACCTGTGCTTTCCATATCTACTTTCAGAGAGGAAAGTTCTGCTTTTTGTGGGTGAGAACACAGTGTGGTGATTTGTGAGAGATCTCTGAAATTTCAGCCTCTCCTTGTCACCACCAGTCAGGTGTGAATACAGGAGCTGCAGGCGAATTTAAATTCCCTTTCAAAAGGATATGAGCTTCCCAGATTACAAATGACCTGGGAAAAATAATTATCCAGTGAAATCTAGATTGTGAATCCTCAAGGCCAACAAGTGAACTGCAGTGGCTGTCTTCTCTTTTATCTTAAATATAACTGGATCTCTTTGGAACCGAAGTAAGTGTGGACCTTGAGTCTCCCAAGACTATAAGATCAAAACACAGTGATGTTGCTTGATCTAAAGGCCTGGAAGCTTTGTTTGACTCCTAACCTTCACTTCTGGAGGTACAGGCTTTTCTAGCGTGGGTTTTACAAAGATTTCTCAGAAACAGCTTCACTACCCATGTGTTTATCAAGTTTGCATGCAGCTATGAACCAATTTTATCATCTATGCAGATGTGTATTTGTGTAATTGACTGTCATGAGAGAATTACTGCATTTGCAGCAGAAATGCCTAGCTCTGGAATGATGCAGTCAGGCATCCTAAAGTAGTGTCACACCAGAAGTCAGATTTTTCTTCAACTGAAGCAGAAAAGATATTACTTTGCATCTAGTTATCTGATGTGGTTTGTCCAATGCAACTGCGGGTTTAAAAATGAGGGGGGTTTGTAAAGCAAAAAGAGGAACAAAAATGTAATAGTTTCTAAGTTGTCACAGTTTCCCAGCACATTGTATAAGTCAGCTGCTAGGAGTTAATCCCTGAGAAAATCTGAACTGCCTTTGACAAACACCATTTAATTCTTTAAAGGGTCATTCCTGTGACAGTCTACTGCAGGGTTTGTCTTTGCCTCTGAAATTTTGTGCCAGAATTCTTCTCTAATTGAGCTGTCACTCCAGAGTGGTGCCGTGCTATTGATCTGACATCAGAAAGTCACTGACAGTGGTGACCATGTGTCAGGCGATTTTGCCTGATGTAAGAAGCAATTGGTATGTCCAGAATGAAGGGCAGCTAAACTGCCACGAGCTCCTTGGGTTGCTGAAGTTGGCAGATGCTTCTTTGTGACTTTGGTGTCCAGGGGAAGCAGAAGACTGAAGAGACTGGAGCCTCTTTTTTGCTTCATTTTTGAGCATGTGCTATGTTAGAATAGTCACATGACTTCCCTGTGATTTCACTCCCAAGTCAGGTTTACACTGTCAAATTTTGTGGACAAGTTCTCTCTGTTTAATCATGTAATATTTTTTCCCAAAGGAGACTGAACATCTTGTCAAGTAGTTACCCCAATAAAGACAGCAAGGAGCACTGTAGTATCTAACTGTCCCTCTTGCTTTCTTCTACTTTTGGGAATGTCACCGCTGGTCCAGGTGTGATGCCACTTCAATGACTACTTCAGAGTCCATTTTAATTTCTTAGGTGGTTTAACTTTTCTTAGTTCTTGAGGATCAAAACTGAAGAATTAAATCACTTAAAGAATCCATTCTGCCATCATAGGAAGTCCTTTTTAATAATGGAATTTATTCTAATTAGACAATGAGATGAAAATTACCTTCCTCTTGAAATACCTATGGTATTCCTTGACCAAGGATTCACTTGGGAAACCTTTTTCTGACTGCTGTTATCCACTGCTTACAACCTGTTATTCTGTGTCTTTTGCAAAGAACATATTATTGTTGTTGTTGTTTTCTTTGGGTGTTTTTTTTTCCTGAGAGTCTTTGTATGAAAAAAAAATTAAATGTACTTTAGTATTTCCAGTAATGTGTATTTCCTATTTCCTATTGTATTTGCTGGGCTTTTTCCGTAGTAAAAAGGAAGTAATTCTAGAACATTTAAATCCTCCTGATTTGTGCTCTTTCTTGAGAATAGACTCAGTCCAGGTCTTTTGACTACTGAAAAAACTAATCAGACAAAACAAAGCTGCAACACATGCTGGTAATGTTGTAGTAAAAAGGATAAATCTCTTCCTTTCCAAGTTTTGTTTTGTCCTGTTGATCTGTATTTCCCATGACTCATAAAATCACTAATGGGAAGAATGTTAATAGGCACAGGCTCTTCCTTGCAGGATGGTGGCGTAACCTGGACAATAAATGAAGAGAGTTTGGTCAGTGTGTCTGAGAAACAGCTGAACCAACATCTGCCTTATTGCAGAGAACTGAATAAGTGTAAACTAAACATTGGAATTGGGTGCTATGACTCTGCACTATATTGTCAGTCAAATTATCCTAACTTTCAGAAATCTCCCCAGACTCACTCTCTACATAGCCAGGCCTGGTAATGTTGAATGCTCAAACTCACTGTGGCATCAAAAATAAAAGATATCACTGAATAGAAGGAGCAGCAGGCACCTCTTATGCTCCCCTTTGCCAGGCTCCTGGTCAGGATCTTTAACATGTAAAACATTGCACAAAAATACAGAGGTTATTAGTGATATTATGTCTACATTCCAATTAGCATCAATGTGTTCTTTTTGGTAGCTAACTGCCCAAGAAATTGATTTCTTTGCTTTCAAAACTTTCAACAAACTCATGTGATCTGTCAAAGAAATGTATGAGCCATTAAAATCCACAACTACATTACTTCAAGTCATAATTAAAAAGTTGGGTACCCACTTCAGTCCTCAGCCATTGATTTCTAAGGGAAGAGTGTTTAACTGGTGATGTAAACCCCAATGAATCACTAGACATCAAGCAGAAAAAAAAATAGCTCCTCCCAAACAATCTCATATAATGAGTTTTACTGAGGAAGCAAGGAAGGAGGAGGCAGGGGAAAGAAAGGCTAAATGATTCTAAATTTGTATTGTGTTTTTACAGCCATTTATGATTGAAATCAAGCATAATTTGACATTTAATTGATACTTCCAGTGTTTAAAACTGACAAGCACTACATTAAATTTTACCATGTAAACCTGATATGACAATATAAACCATCTTGCACTTTGCTTAGGAACTGTTGCAACAATGTAAGTAGAAATGCCATGCAAAAAATAATCTACTTCCGTCCACTAATCCTTCCAAGCTTTCTAAAGCTTTTTTCAGTTACCTGAACAGGCTTTACCACTTTATCTTTCCAATTTCATCTCTATGCCAGGATTTTTATCTAAAAAACCAACCAACCAAACAAACAAAAAAACCCCCACAAAAACAAACAAACTACAAAAAACAACAACAACAACAAACCAGCAATGAAGGCAGCCACTGCTTGTTGCCTGTTTAATTTTAATTTTCAGTAGCTGTTGTATTTGTCCTGAAGAAACTGAAACTGTGAGGCTCCCCCTCTGCTACATATGCTTGGTGGCTTTTCCCTGAGATACCTGAAAAGGTGTCATCCTTGTCTGAGTACTATTTGTACCTTCCCATGTCTTTATTACACACTGACTCTCCTCAACAAGAGCAGCAACAGAGGAGTAGCATAGCAATGATAGTATGTTTGCCCTTCTTCATATTATGCTTCCCTGCAATTGATACAGTTCTTCATGTTTTTCTTCATGAGAATGTTTTTGTTGCTCCTTGCTACAGAGAAATATAATTTCCAACAGCTTAAAAGAACAGATCTTTTTTAACAGTACAATTAACAATGACAATTAAGACACCTCTTTAAGAAACAAATATCAATTTGTCAGAAAGTATAAACTTGCCAGGTGTTCAAACACACAGGAAATCTAAAGGTAAAGTACAATATAGAAATCAACAGGTTAGTGGACTAAATCTGTTAAAAGATTACATCTCCTCACTGATATCACACCAAGTGGTACTTCATTAAATGCCTTTGAAAAAAAAAAAAAGACCTTTGAAAAGATATAGAGAAATAAACATGAAAAGAGGGTTGAAGTGCCCAGGTAAAGATTGATTTTTGTTATTGTTTAAAAAGAAACATTGCATGAATATCTAGAATAAAACTTCAGAGAGCAGGGTTCACAAACAGAGATCAGGAAAACATATGAGGTTCAGCAAAGGCCAATTCTGTCCTTAAGCCACTATTTATCTGTGTTATAAGGCTCTTAAGAAAATGACATTTCTGAACACCAGTGCAATCTGTTTAACAGGCTTCTACTGCATTGGAAAATCTTTTACTGTTCATTAGATTTGATGTGGGACTTCTGATCAATGATCAATGGATCACTTTGTGCATCATTTTCCAGTCTAAGGTGCTCATTGCTGATGTGGCTGGAAAGATAGCAAACTTTTAACCCCAGTCCTAAAGCACTAGGGTGGGATTATGACAGTTTTAAAGACATTCGGGCACCCGAAAGTCGGTTTTCTTAGGGTTCCTTTCTTTTACTGTTTCCTGCTCATCCTACCTTCATCAGCCTACAAGCACTCTGCCTAGAGGCAACACAGAAATGTCTCAGGAATATTTGCACCCACCTTCTCTCAGAATCACTGTACTATTCACTACTGTGCAATGGATTCCGTACTTGTGCTTGGTTCAAGGGGGAAAAGCTAAGGTTTATTTTTTTTAAGTGTCAGTAAACTGGAGGCTGCTGGTTTAGCTCAAATGGGATAGCCAAGTTCCAGCATGCTAACTAGGGAAATGTGCTCTACAGCTGATAGAAAATGTTGAGTAGCAGGATGAGCGAGATGTGGACTCTATTCCACTCAAGATATTTGGGTACTTAAACCCAGGAGAGGACAAGATACTTCTTCCTTATGCCTTAAGGTTCAATGATTAAACCATGAAATTTCAATTTTTTTGAGGGGAGATTCTAGAACTTCAGTCACTGCATTTTTTCAATCCAAAAGAGCTGCATTTCATAGGGAGTGAGTATACCACAAAATTATAAGAAGTGCCCTTTCAATAATAGCTGAAAAATTTGATTTTCATTCAGCCCTACCTTAGAGCACTTAAAGATCTTTTCCAATGAAATTTACAATTAAAAATGAATTTTAAATTCTACAGAATTTAGCTTTCCCTATTCACTCAGGTGTGAAATAATAGTGATTCTTTTGGGTTTGGTGTTGGTGGTTTGGTTTTTTTGGTCAATCCCTAGTAAATGCCTGGAGAGAAAATCTGGGTAAAAGACAGGACATTTGAAAGTATAAAGAAAATTCAATCAACATGCAAATGTCAGTCATGATTGTAAAATAGACTGTTTAAATGAGCACCATAATATATCTAGTATAAATACAATGTGCATCCATTCCTCATTTTAATTCACTTTTAAAATCAATGGAGTTTCTCCAGAAATGGGTATGAAGGTAGCTAAGTAGGAAAACTGAAGTTTATCCATTTCTGAGATCTCTCACCTCTGCTTATTCCTCCTTTTGGAGAAAGTTATAAAAAGATAGCATGTTACTCTGCAATTCACCATCAGACATTGAATTGTTCAAATCAGCTTTGCTGGTGCGGATTTTCCTCACCATGGAAGCTGACAGAATATGGTACATAGACTGAGAAATTAATTTAGAGATTTTTTCATTGTTAATAATAAAGTTATACAGAAATGGCAGGTTCAGAGAGGGCATGAAACAGCTCTTCCTTAGATATTAAAAAGATGAGATTCAGAAACTGTAATACTTTTCATTGCATGATTGTTGTCTGACTTCAACAAATCAAGGCAAATCCTACTGAGGCATACATAATGCTTTCAGCAACAGATGCTGACAAGTGCATTAATAAATCATGATCATCATTAGAATTCTTAAACCAATATTTTGCTGCCAGACATGCTGTTTATTACAATTTCTTCTTTATTTATTCAGATTGTACTAATCTTTGCATAAGACATTAATTATTCAAATGGCTGTAGCAGAACAGTGTAGAAAAGTCAAGACCAACACAATTAGGGTATAGAACCAACAGTTGATGCTTTGACATGGAAAATGAGAGTCAGAACTCTAGAGACTATAGTAACGAATTAATTGTGAAATGTTTTGTGTTGTATTTGAGAGTCAAGTTCAAACAGACCTGGACTGAAGTGATTCTAGATCTTGGGTGACAGAAATGCAAAAAGTAGACCTGGGGGGAAATAAGCCTGTTGTAGTGGGTTGCACAACTCTGTCTTTAGTTAGACATTTCTCCATTCCTCTGTGTTAGATGATCAACAGCAGACATTAAGGGTAGCCTCCTTCAGTACAACATCCCTTACTGATTTTTGCCCAAAGATACTTGCAGTAGGTTCTGCTTCTAAGCAGGTATATAATGCTCTTATTGCTTCCGAGGCCACAGTGAGCCCTCAAGGCAAATGCAACTTTCTTAGTGTCTTGAATAATACAAGTTTCTTCTCATTTCACCTTACCCCAGATCCTTCTCAGTAAAGAAATCAAACAAGCTGGAATCATCATCTCATAGATGGAAATACCCCTGAAATTTAGGAACAGCTTTGACTTCATCTGGCTTAAACTCAAAGAGCTGCAGGTATGTAGTACTCCAAATTGTATATCTAATATCTACGGAAAAAGAAGAAACAAGATGCTTTATCTAACCATCATCCTGGTTACCAACAGAAAGTATTGGAAGAAGAAATCTTCTGAGTTGGTTCACCTCCAAGATCAGATCACTTCTGGCCACAACAGTAAAAAATTTCATCCCAGAATCCACCATATTTATCCCCCAGAGTTTTCTCAGAGAAGGTCTGCAGTTACTGGAACCTCTTATTCTGTATCAATAACCTGAGGGATAAAATCAGCTGCCTCCTCCAACTCCCATGCCCCAGAGTAAGTAGACCAGCATCATGGTGTTTTCTATTTCTTCTTGTACAACAAACAAGACATAATTCTAGTTCCTTGGATAGTATTAGCTGCTTTTAAAGGATACTGAGGAAACCGGTTTGATTCTATGAGTACCTTCCATGTTCTGCAGAAATCACACTTAAAATGAGTGAAGCTCAGATACTGACTTCAGCTTGCTTACTCACTTGTGGTTAAATAGCTTTGCTGATCAGTGCTCTGGGGATTCCAGAAAAAAAACCAACCAACACAAGAGAGAAGGAGGTTCGTTCCATGTAATTGCTAAATATAGACACCAATGCTCTTTTACTTCTAATAACTATTTTAAAACTTACCTAAATACTGATTTATGTATCAAAGCTCTAAGCACTCCATTGATCCGGTAAATATACAGCTAAAGATTGCTTAGCACAACAAACTTGGTGGCTGTTATGGTCTATTAGACTAATGTGTGTTTAGCCAAAGTTGAAGCATGCATTATTCACTTGGTTGACATTAGCAGCTTGATGAAGCTGCTCTGGGAGCTGTTATGAGACACAATGCAATCCAGAGTGACAGAAATGATGGCAAATGAAGCCCTGACACAGTGTCTCATAGCAGCTGTGTAGCGTCAGCTCGTGGCTTAGTTTAGAGATGAGTGTGGATATGTGGGCAGAAAGCAGGTGCACATTTTCCTAGGAGAGCTCCCAAGCCATTTTGCCACATGAGATTCTTTCTTCCCTCTTGAAGATTACATGGAGTTACCATGTGACTGGAAAGGTAAATAGCTTGTGATGGAATTAAAAAGTCCCTTCCAAAAACCAATCTGTGTTTGTTTTGCAATTGATCTAGGACCCAGCTTTTCACAAAGGCTCGACTCAAAAGGGGTGACTGTCAGGGAGTTAGATATGAATAGGACTGGTTTTGATAGTGTCTCCTCAATCAGTGTTTAGCAAGTGACCAAAAGAAACCAAAAACCTGTCTGTATGAGGGAAAGAAATTCCAAGACAAAAAATATTTGGTTCTGCAGTTAATGTGATGCATTATTTTTCCACAAATTCATTGTTTATCCCTTCATGATCCCCATTTCATAATTTTCCATTTTGGGCCATACCTGAGTATGAGATTCCTCTTTCTTTCTTTCTTCCCTCTCTCTGTCTCTCCTGTGATACAAGATAGTCAGGACAAGGATATTTAGTGTGCATCATCAATTTAGATTCACCTGCAGGCAATTCACTTTTCCTAGTGAAACCGATGGTGGCCCTTCAGCACCAGTCATGTATGCCAGGAACAAATGGGATTTCAGTGCAGGGGAAAGATCCTTCCTCTGAGTCATTATTGTTAATCAGACTTATAGCCCATGGCTTTTCATGGCATAACCCCCAGAGTAAGTCACCCAGCAGGGCTTTCTGCTTTTCTTATGACTACCCATAAAGGTACCCTTTAAGGAAGTGCAGTCACTCCCATGTGGTTCTGATTGCACTGAAAACCTGAGCAGTGCACTGCTAGCAGCATGCAGCTCCACAACACACAGACTTAAGGACTTCTCTCTCCCAGCTTCTCCGAAACATTACCCAAGTCAGGGAGAAGTACAGGAAACGGAGTGCTCTGAGGATCATATATCTGTCCGCTCTAATAAGTAGACCAGCACATACACTGCCAAGCTCGGACAAGGACAGATCCCAAGTCAAACTCTTGCCAGACAGTTCAAGATATTAGATCAGTAGTCAGAAGTCTTTAAAAAGTCACATAGTGATCTTTTGACTTGCATTCTGTTGCTCTTCATGGGAAGGCAAAGCAGTGGAAAGGAAGATTAGAATTTTTCAGTTGTTCCTAAGATGCTGGAATCCAGAGAAAGAGTTGTAGATGAACCTCAAAGACCATCTCAAAATTGGATATCTTCAGGCTCCTGAGATTTCAGGGGGAAAGAAAGGCTTGCAAAAAAATCTTACATTGCAAGTGTGGCAGTACCATTCAATATTCCCTTGTCTATAAAAAAGATGGAGCTAAAGTAAGCAACAAGTCCTATTTTTGCCTCTTTTAGAAAAGATTAAAGAGTTTAACACTTAAAAAGTCTTGTACTCTGAACCTTACATGAAAGGAGTTTAGGTGGTTTTGATCACTTAAAAAGGGTCAGTACAAGTCTGTGTTTTACTTCTAGTCTCCTGTGTTGACTCAGATAAACCACCAGCCATATTCTAAGCTGTGTGGTGGCACTTTAAACAATAAAATAAACTCTGTCTTATTTCAATTCTACACGCAGTAGAGAAAAAAGAAGTTGTATTCAGATGGATCTAGTAGGGATACGTAAGCTTGCAATCATGCTTTTCTTCATCAACAGTACAGGCAGCTGTCTTCAGGGTTATGTACTGTATGATATGATTTTGAGTAAGGGGAAATTTGAGTCATTGAGAGACTACATGAGTTTACCTACACTAGGCTCATTTCCAGCATTGCAGCAGTTGGTCTGAGCATGACCCTTAGCCTCTCTCTTTGCACCTGTCCTTCATCCTTGCAGTGATGCTCAGAGCTGAGTTTGTTGGCAACTGAAATAATAGAGTTAATGTAGGAGTTGTGGACAGACTCTGCAAATATTTTAACCTGCTTGAACTTCCTTCAGGGTAAGATGTTTACCTAGCACTGAGCATGGTTTGTTGTGGTAAAACAAGGGTCTTTTTCTGTTTCCTTAGGGGAGAAAGAGTCAGAGGGGCTGTCCTATGGCTGACACTACTGTGAGCAACTCAGTGGTTTCAGCCAGGGCAGTATACAGCTTCCTCCAGGAGAAAGGAAGACAGCCCTGACTGGAGTGTAGCCTTGAGGCATGAATTGCCTCCATGGAGGGTCTTTACCATAGATCTTTACTGTCTAACATGGAAAGCACTAAAGACCAAAAAATTAGTGATGAGGTTTCTGACCAAAGAAGTAAGAGGACTTCTCATCTCTGCTTTTGTTCTTTCTCCTAAACCACATTTTGCATCTTAAACTTTCACTTAATTTAGATAACTAGATAGTCAGTACATAAATTTGATCACGAGCCAGGTGATGTAACTGGCTGACCTCGATCTGCCCTGCAACAGGGTTGAGAGTGAAGGGGAGCCTTGAGGCTTGGCTTGGAGGACAGAGACTGTGGGGTTATGTTTTATCGGTTTCTACTCACACTGATGAATATGTGATTCAAGCTAAGTTGTTTCTTGCAGATTGCCTTCTTTTGTTATGATATTTACAGCTTTTTAAAAGACTTCTGAAAGGATAGGAGTTATATTGATTAACTAGCTTCTCTCCTAATGAATGTCTTAATCCAAACATTTTTATCTTTTTTTTTTAACCACAGATGAATTGTGAAAATCAGCTGGCTAAAGCGCTCTGAGGCTTGCACTCTGTTAGACTCATGACCCATTTGTATAGATAGGCTCACTGTGAGTAGGTTATTACTCACAGGCTGAATTCCTGCAGACCCTGACACAGATCCAGGCCATCCAGACAGATGTGTCCTGCAGATATACCAGTCACACAGAAAGGATGGGCCCGTAGAGGAGGGCAAAACACACAATGTAGGTAAGTAGACTGTTTCACACCACTGCTGTGACTGGCAAATGTGTACTGTAGGTGGACTGTGCACGTCCATCTCTAAATGCATCACAAAGATAGAAGTTTTTTGTGCATCAGCTGAGTTCTTCCATGGAAATTACTTGGATTTCAGAAACAAGGTATCATGCATGAGATAGAAGAAGAAGATTGAACCTCCTTTCCCTTCAAGTTCATAGACTCTTTAATACATATGAGACCCTAAAGCTGAAAATATTTATTCACTTGTGCTGTTTCTTCCCTATTCTGCCCACACATTATGAAAAAGGTGAAGAATTTGCAGTATCCACTGAAACCTCAAGTGTGATAAGAAATGAGATTTCTATAAGGCGATACTTTTCCTCTGATTATGTAGTATATTAGCTTGTGTACCCAGCTGAGAAAAAGTATTAAGCTTGGTATACAGAGAAAACAAATAGGAGAGTAATATTTAGCCTTAGGGCTGGAGGAGTTCTTAATTTCTTTCATTTCCTCAGCTCTTATTTATACCAAAGTCAGTTATGTTTCACAGTCACGGTTGGCTTCAGAGCCCTGAAAGTGGGGTGAAGGGCAGCAAGAAGAAATGAACTTTTCAATTGATGGATGAAGAAGTGTTTCCTTGTACATAGCATATTAAAAACAGACCGTATTGAAAGAAATAGTGGTTCCTTCTCACCTTGCAGTGTCATCTGTCAAGTTCGGAGGGAGTAAGTATTTTTCTAGTGTCTGCTATAAAATAAAGTGGAGTTGGAAGAGGAGTTCATTTTCCTGTAAAACTGAAGCTTTCATCAAATCAATTATGAGATTTTACTTCTCAAAATAAGGGAAAGTAAAAAATCAGTTTTGTTCCAAAATTGAACTGGTCTCATATTCAGCTGCTGAAAAAAGGGAGCAAAACTGGGGCAGAGGGGCACAGAGAAAAAACATTATTTCAGGTGAGTTTTTTGATGAAGGCAATCCTACAGGAAAATTACAATTTTTAAAGAATGTGCAACAGAGTAAGCAATTCCCTTTCTGTCCTCCCAGCTATATGGAAAGGCAGAATGTGGTGAAGCAAGGATCCTTCCTGCTCCTAAGCAGTGTGGCTGCTAAGCTACCTAGATAAGGGAGAGGTTTTCATGCTCTGTTAGGGAGTAGTGAATTGTAGGTAGAAGCTTGGAAAATTCTTCCTTTTTTTAGGTTTAAATACTCTCTCCATTGCCACTATCAGTCCCATGCCAGACTTTCATTCCTACTTCTTTCCCTATGTCATCTCTCTCCAAAAGGGACCTCTAAAATCAACAGTGAAGATCAACACTCTGGCACAATTGTAGAAGGGGACACATACTCTCTCCAGTCTTTCAGCTCTACAGCACTGCAGCCCAAACACTACATGGATAAAGAGTGCAGAGATGGAGCTTGGCATGAGGCTGCTGCGAACCCGCCATGTCCTGAAGTAGGTTTGCTGCAGGACTGCACATGAAACTGCTGAAGGGGACAGCAAACCATTTTGGTGGAGACCAACTCCCCCAGGAAGCTCATCACTCCTGCTGGAGCTGCCACTGACCGGCTGTTTGGAGACAGCTGCGCTACTTCACTTTCCAGATTCAGCTGGACCACCTGTTTTTAGAGTCTAACACCTTTTTGTCAGAAAATGCAACATTTTACAAGCTGTTTTATAAGACTTCTATTCTCAATTGAGCTTTTTCCTAGGTGGTCACCATTTCCCCAAAACAGGCCAGTTTTCTTAGTGTTTTGACTGTCATTTTTCATTTTACCCACCTTGCTCCAGTGTTCTGGGGACAGAAATGCTTCTTACTCCATTGGATGGCTGCAGTATGCACAGCAGAGCCCTGATGCCCTGGAGCAGATCTGGATGCTATTGTAGACAAACAGCAGCAATAACTCTCATAGAAAGTAATACTATGCAAAGTGTGTTGATGTTTATGCAGTACATTCCACTGAGATGCTTTTTTGCTCCAGACCAGCCTGTCATTTTGGAGGGATGTATCAACATTCTCTCTGACACAGCTCTCCCTTGTTGGAGGAGTAAACAGCAGGTATCTCTCATTCCTTTCTAAGGTAAGGGGCTATAGAGTGGCAGAATCTCTGCATCCTACTCTCACCACTCCTAGGAGGATGGTCAGTTTACAAATCTTGGAGAGAAGTAACTCTCGTTCTATAGTAAGCGAAGCGTTTTAGAAAAAAAACATGAACCATCTTGTGCCAGAATAGATTTCACTTTCAATCAAGTAAAACTTAGTTGTAGACTTTGCCTTTTCCTTTATTTTGATTTTGTGTTGCTATGTGTAGACATATTTTTTGGTTGTTAAAAGGGATTTGCAATCATTATGTAGAACACCTAAGGCAGAACCATGGATCTATTGATCTACTGACTACTGGAAAAGAAATGTGGCTTGAAAACCTTCTGCCAGCATCAATCAGTTAATGCAATGGGGAAGATCCAGTCTTTCAGTTCCCTGAAGTCAGCATTGTTGAGGCTTCTAGCATAATAGGGACATGAAAGAGTATTGGTCATGAGCTCACCTTCAGAAATAAGAATATTTCACTGAAGTGGAAACCACAGTTGTTTTAGACTATAAGTTTCCTATATGCCAAAGAGAGGCAGTGTATCTGGATAGGTCACTGCACTACAATTAAGTGTTTCATCTATGGCACTGTTTTCCAGGACAAGATGTTGTGTTTATCTCTGCCTCAGGTTCCATGCTTGTGAAATAATGTAATCTGAAGCATACTGAAGAAAAGTGTTTTGAAAGAGCTGAATATATTATTAACAGTAACAAAACAAGCACTGCTAGTTTTAATGTGAGTATGGCTTTCTCAGACAGCCTTTTCTTTACATCTGCAAGCTGGAAATTTCCAGTAAAGAAATATAGAAAGATCAGACATTTACATGGCATGGGGGGGGGGGGGAGGGGAAAGAAAAAAGAAGAGGCCTTGAAAACAACAAATAATTTTGGGAACCAGAGCAATCCAGCAAGACATCAACCAAGTTCCCTCCAATGGTGTCTGGGTCAGTATGGAGGCTCTCAGATTTTTCACATATTTATCGAAGAGGCATAAAAAACCTAAGTCCCAATAAACAAGGCAGACTAGCTTGCTCATGTGATTGGTTTGATAATTAAGTCTTGCAGAGTGTGTACATCCACGCTATAACGATGCCGAAAAGGAGGCAGCCAAAACACAGCCTGCCTCTGGAAGGGTTTAACTCACATGCTGCTGAGTTATTCATGGCATGTGAGCCGTGTGGAAGAGATTTTTTAATTTGTTTTGGTTTAATGTTGATGGGAGAATCTTTTCTTTTGAAAACAGCCTCCTAATGCATCAGGACAGCTGCCTGGGTTACACCTCATTTAGCGGCAATTGTCTCTGTAATGTTTATAACCCTCCCACTGCCATCCAATATACAGTCATCATTTATCCTCTCATTTGACTAAAACAGTGTTAAAATGCCCTTCTAGTGCTTTGTTTTGCTTACTTTTCCATTCCCTTGCTGTCCTCATGTCAGAGATGTTAAAACCTCTTTTGAACAACTGGCATCTCTGTGTCAAGGATTTGTGACTGAAGGATGCTTTCTCCACTCTGTACCCTGCAGCCTCTCCCTCCTGTTTAATTACAAGTTTGGGAGCGTGAGACATCATCTATCATTCCTTGTTCATTATATTTAATAGATGCACATTTTGGGCTCTTTAACAAACTGACCAGACATATGGAGCATGTTAATCTGCTTGTGAAATCTTTCCCTTTAAAGTCGCAAATGCCATTGTCTCCTCAGATGAAATCTCAGGAAATGAGAGTGGAAAAAAAAAAAAAAAAAACCACAATAAAAAAAACCCAGAACACCCAAACTACAAATCTCCTTGTATCGTTCTTAAGCCTTACCTGTACAGTAGATTGTCACAGTCCAGATGTAACTACTCTGCTGTAAAAGTCTTTGCATATACATGGCACAACCTTACATCTTTGCAAGTGGTCATTTGTTCTGTGACTTTTATTCCTAGTAGGAGACAAAGTTACTTCACATATGAGTGAGTTCACATATAATCATAAAGTAGTTGGGGCTGGATTTCTACGCCGATTATTTTGTCTCTTCACACTGTCTCACACCCTGCCCTCATCATCTACACCTTTTATTGCAGTGGCCTACTTAAAGATCAAGTGTTACCACCTCATTTTGATGATAGTACTCAGATCAGTTAGGTCTTGCTTGAGAAGCCATTGGATCTGTGTACCACATTTCGTGCATCTTTCTGGTTTGATTTGTGTAGTGCTCATCGTAGTGATTCCAGCTGGAGTTCATGTTAGAGTCATAGGACTCTGCCTCATCTGGAAAAAAAAGATACAGGCAATTCTGATAATCAGATATACAAACAATGGCATGTTTGAGACTGTCTGTGTGATGAGAGATGGTTGGGGACATAGTCAGAAATTCATGCAGTGGTACATAAAACCTGAAGCCTCGGAGAGCTAAATCAAGCTTTCCAGAAAACTTTCCACAGGATGATGATCTTGAAACAGAATATGAGTACAAGGCTACTTTTTTTTGTAGTGGCAACTGACACATGTTGCATTGATGCCTGCCACACAGATGAGATTGAAGGCAACAACTTTTTCCTTTGTTTGTGGTTTTCAAATAATAAATAATGGCCAGTCTTCGCGAGTGAAGATTTTGGGAAAGGTCATTAACCCTTCCAGCCTGCGCAGTGGATTTTTTAGGTGAGACACAGCGTGCGCTGAACTGAGCCCACCCTTTAGTCCTGAGGTTCATCTGCCGGGGCCGAGCAAAGCTTGGACAGTGGCAGTGAGGTCCCCAGGATGTAGGTTTGTTTAGAGTGACCTTCTCTTAGGTGGATTGCCTACCAAGGCTGACGAGCTCCACCTGCCCAGGGGGCCGGGAATCGAACCCGGGTCGCAGCGGTGAGAGTCAGGCACTCTAACCACTAGACCACCAATAAAAACCTGTCTGAATGATCATGCTCTTTACCATGTTTGGCCTGATAGCAGGGAGGTGTGTTACATTAATGTTTCTTCTGAATCTCATATCCACAGTGCATCATAGACAGTAGAGATAATCCCAGCCATTAAGGAGAATACAGTTTTTCTAGGTGGTGTCATGGTGACGCTGCTGAAGTTCAGTAAATACAGGTCAGGCTGAAGGATCCAGAAGAAAATGCTTAGTTTCCTTTTTTCCTGTTCCTTAACTTTCTCTGGAACAAAATAGATGCACAGTCAGCTCAGTAATTTTGAGTAGTTCCTTGAGATTTAGAGTTTACCTGAGCAATAATGTTACTCTGGGGCATTAAGAGCACACAAGATGAAGATGAGAAATTTATAGAGCTCATGGCAAGCATGAACACTGGAATAAGAACTATGCTGGAGTTGGATTTATACTGTTTACCTCTCACTAATCATAGAGGTAGCTATGACTCTTTTGGTATTGTTTCCAGTGTGCCAGGCAAGTGTGCCATCTGACAACTGAAAGCTTCACCTGTAAGTATACTGCTGATATTCGGAGCAGATCCATGAAAAACATGTGGCAGTGCTGAAATCTGTGTACATGAAGCTTTGATCTTAGGAGATATCCCAAGGGAAGGGAGGAGGGGTCTCTTGAAAATGTCTTAAAGAGCTTTGATAAGAAAAGTGATCCTCCAAGAAAGCAACACAAGGTCTGAAAACAGAAAATTCAAGGTAATACAGCCAAGTATTCCTTCCTGACACAGCCCAGGTTTACAAGGCACTTAAAAGGGGTCCTTTACAATGTGTAGTAATACAAATCCATCTATTTCAAGGGTGTTCCTGCCTACACTGAAAAAAAAAAAAAACAAAATCAAAGACTTGGGATGCTTTGTTACAGCTGCGTGTGGTTGCTAATTACTCTGGTATCAGCTGCTGCTGAGTAAGCCTTTATCTTCTGTGCTGAGTAACATTCATTCTTTGGTTGAAAGCAAGACTTGTGGAGGGCTTCAGCTGTAGTGTTTGTATCACTGTTCTGCTTAGTTTGTGAAGTGTAAACCAATGCTTTTTCCTATTTTCTTTCAGCCAGTTTGACACTGTCTGTTGGCTGTTGGCTGCATTAATAGTACATAAGAACAGCTGTGGTGACTCAGATCAAAGAGCCACCTGACCCAGGGACTGCAGAGTAACTGAGACAGTAAGAACTAGAGAAACAAGCACAGTGTTCCCTTGATATAACCACCCTGCAGCCTAGGGACCTCCTGAATCAGAGACTGTATCCACATCTCTGTGCTGAATAGCCCTCAAGAGACCTATCATCCTCTCCAAATGCATCTAATTGCTTTTTGAATCCAGTTATATTTTGCTCCTTGGCATGTTCAAAGCTTCATTTGTTACAGGATAATGAGCTTAATAAGCTGAAGCTGTGTTTTTATTGGAAGGTTAATGATTGCAAACATTTAAATAGTTAAATCAACTCTTTAGCTGAGTGTAGAGTTGCAGAGGAAGGGAACAAACTATCCCCACTCTTCCGGGAAAACTGCTGAGGAATTTTTGAGGTCATTTGGATTTTGTATCCTTTGGGTTGCTGGGGCTTAACTTACCACTGTGATGTTCCAGCTCGTATCATTTCTACTTCCGTTGTACTGGGTTTAGGTTACGTTAAATCTTTTTCCCCGCAAGTTGGTTTTGTCTCAAGCTACTTGTGTCTTGAGTCAGTTTTGCAGTTCTTTAACATCTGTTGCTTCACATTATGTGACTAACTTATCTGTATGAACCATCATTTCAGTTTCTACTGTCTGTAATGTAGGTCAATCAATCCATTGACAACTTAAAAGCTTTGTTTACTTCTAAGAGTGTATTGTTTTGACCACCTCTTACAATGTAGTGGTTTTATCATTACAAGCCAGATGATTGTTTTGTAACTGTAAAATAAAGCTTTACATAGTGAGACTTGAGAAAAACTGTAAAAAGCTAAAATAAGGGACCCCTTATGTATTAGATATATGTCACCTTTGGAGAATTAGAGGGTTTTCCTCTTTAAGGTGATCAGAAGTAAAAGTGTGTATGGGGGAGAAAAGAAGATGAAAAGAGTATTTCATATGTTTTTCTCCCCAGGAATGTTGGTTTTGTGCAGTGCCCAAGTAAGCAGAGAAGTGAAATGAAGACAAATGGCAGTAAAATAATTCTGGAGGTAACATCACCATAATGCCTTCATAAGGAAGTGTTCCACTGCACTTGCTTTTTAGCTTAATGCCTTTCCTTTTTGGCTATGAGATCCCCCTTGTTATTGAAATGTTGGATATTCTGCCTCTGTGTCTTTCCTTCCTGAACTGGCCAACAAAACCAGGTAAATAAAAGATTCTTCAGGTTGTAAGTTGCAGCATAATTTTGTTAGGCACACTGTTTTATAAGCATAGACTTCTTATATCCAGCTGACTACAGGGATAGCCCATAAAAGCCCACTTGGAAAGCATACTGAACTCAACAGAGGCTCCTGTTGACTTAAATGGGCCCTAGACCAGGCCTGATATGAAATCTGTCTCAAATTGCCAATTGACAAAGATCCAGGATGGTGGTTTTATTTGGAAGAAGCTGTGAAATAGAGAAGTAAAATGGGCAGGAGCAAAGCAATGGCAAAATAAAGATAATAATTTAGGCTGGTAAATGGGAGAAAACTGCTAACCAGCAAAAAAGAGCTCTGGAAAAGCATCTCAGAAGGGCAAGCAAAAAGAAAATCCTAACTGGTTTCAGGATCAGTATTTATAACATCATGAGACAGTTTCCACAGTTCTCCCACTTGCAACAGCAGGGACCAGACTTCAGAAAGTCTTTTCTATGGTCTTGCAACAATTCATTTGCTTTATTCTTTTTCTGTGTAGTTTCAAAGGTCTGGGATTCTTCCTCATGTAAACTAGCCTAGAGGGAAGGGAAGGACAGTTTGCTCTTAAAAAATCTGTCTTTTGCTTAATCATCTGAATACTGGAAGGAGATTGATGTTGAAATCTTTTCATTGGTTTCTCTTAAGTTCAGTACTTGTCTCTGCTAATATAATTTTCCAATCAAATTTTGTTGGTTTCAAGATGTGGAGGGAAAAAAGGACACTAGATATCAGATCACAGGAATGTATGTTAAGCAGTTCTTGGCTTTACTCCAGTTTTTTGGTCTTTTTCACTGTGACTCAACAAGTCAGAGAAATCTTGCCATATCTTAGCAGTTACTCTAAGAAAAATAGTAGATATGTTCCCCTCCCCAAGAAGGGGCTGTGGCCAACTTCAGGGACACTCTAAGTGTCTATAATCTATATAACTATAAACTACTTGAATGAGAGGTAGCTGCACTGTCATGATTTGTGTTTGAGAAAACAGAAATATGGCTTCTATAACTATGGTTTGCTTATGACGAAATGCTTCACCCCTGACCTCTGGCGCATCTTTCATGGCTAACTGGACTGCAAGGCTGAAAGGTGTACAGCACACTTCATTTGTCTAAACAGAAGCAACAGAATCCAATAAAGAAGCACTATGTGGAAGGGGAACCGTTTCCTTGGGAAACCTGCAGAGAATTTTGGCAAGGGAGAAAAGCTGGCCACTAAAACCCAAGTTCTTTCACATAAGGCAGAAGGGTGGGTAGTACATCAAAGCAGAAACACTATTTTAAAATCTAGATGAGTGATGTTAAAACCTTCATATTCTAAAAAGAGAGCACTGAAAGTATTGCACTGAAGGCCACTGTAAATGGAGGAAGAAAATGGAGAAACAAGGGGATATTAGTCCTTAAAAGGATGGAAAAGCTAAAAGGTTAGCCTTTTTCTACTAGCTAAGGAATAGAGAGGAGGTTGTCTAATCTGGCAAAGAAGAAAAGCCTGAAATATCCTTAGAGGCAATGCTGCCTTTTTAAAGTACACAGCTAGTCGATAGCCAAAGGCAACAGAAGAAACAGTGAAAGGGAACAGCAGAAACCTGAGACGCAGTGTGAACAGATACCTAAAAGTTAGGGAGCCTGAGGGTATGTGGTTTAACCAGAGCACTGAGGATTTTTCCACGATAGAGGCTCAGATGTCATATTAAGTCAGCACATATAACATCAAGCTGTGGCCATTGTCTTTAGGCATTTATTTTGCCCACTGCAAATGCAAATTAAGATGACTAGTCTTAACCCTTTTCTGCTGCTGGTTAAGCTATATTAAAATGCAAATTCCTTTGCAATTTCTGCAGACACACCACTGCCCATCACTGGAGCATGCCTGTGTGAGCCATGAATCTCAGACATGTGATGGAGCCATCAGTCAGAATCCCGTAATCACTTTTTTACGTTCCCTAGCTCTGGAGAAGTGCCTGGTACCACATGGGGCTTAGCAAATGGCCAATGCTTTGCATGCTTGGAAGATACTAATTTTACTGCAGGTCTAATTGGCTGTGCCTAGCAGCAGAAAAACAACACAGGGTTTCTCCAGGTTTTTCTGTTCATGAAACTCAGCCCTTAATGGAACAGTCCCCAGTATTACTGGGAGCAGCAAATTTGACATATATGTGGTTTGGCAAGTTTTCATCTTGAATAAATGAGCGTGGGATTTGCTTTAGCACCTGCTGCTCTTTTTACGGTGCCAATTTGTACCTCAGTAGGAATGTTTCCATTATAATGCAGTTGTTTAAGGAA
Organism: Pseudopipra pipra; assembly: GCF_036250125.1. Taxonomy (NCBI): domain Eukaryota; kingdom Metazoa; phylum Chordata; class Aves; order Passeriformes; family Pipridae; genus Pseudopipra; species Pseudopipra pipra. The sequence continues at coordinate 25,899,382 of NC_087556.1, read as the reverse complement.
GTATTCCAATTTTGTAGTGATTATCTATCTACTGTTCAAGTTGTGTAAATGTTGTGGATGTTGGTCCACTCAAATCTATACCATTCATTATTCTGATACGCATGTATTTCCCAGCCTCATTTTTGTTTCTTTTACTAACACCTCTAGCCACAGCATTATCTGAAGGCTTAAAATCAAAGCAAACCACACAAAATCTCATTGAATATTTTTTTTCTACTTCTGTATATACCCCTGAGAGCTCATTTAGCTGGGATTATTTTAAAGACTATTTAAAGACATATTCTGTCTGAAAAAGTCTAACATAATTAAAAAGTAATTATGTAAATGTAGGTGTTGAGCTTCCTGCTAACCCCATGTTATAGTCTGTAAACTGTCTGAAACCATCAACTTGAGTACTTAGAACTGGAAAATCTTTACTGAATTGTAGCCAAGTTTGTTTAATGGAGATCACATATGAAATTGTTTCCGCTGCTTGGAATTTAAAAGCGAATCCAACACTCTTGAGAATTTGGATTCCTGTATATGTTGGAGACATAGGCAAAGTTGCTGAACCCAGTAGGAATTGATTTGATGGTTATGCATAGAGAAGACATGGAAATGGAAAAAACCTATTGCTTCTTTTTCTGGTTACTGGGATTTAGTATGTAATATCTTTGGGATCCATCCACTGTATGCTTGTTTATATTTTATCCCTAGGATGTATTTCCTGGGCTTTGATGAAATCTTGTATGTATTCAAAGAGTTACAGACTTGAACATGTACTTTTGTCTGGGACTAACCATTGTACAAGGGACTTGTTTCTCATTCAGTTTTCCAGCATGAGTTACTGCTCGATGTCCATTAGTTTTTCTTAATTTTTCAGCACAGTTGGAATTGTGCTGTGTTCCCACACTTTGTATTGACCTTCAGAACAAACCAGGGGCTGGATTTCAACAGCAGCCCTGAGAGGTGGCTCATGGTGTAGTGGAGCTGGAGCCAAAGACCTACATCTGTCCTGTGTCTTTTCAGTGTCTGACACAGGTGTTTCATTTCTTCTAGTGTCAGGAGGCACTCCAAAGGATTGTGAGAGTTTGGCCAAGCCTTGCAAGATCTAGAAGTGTCTCTCTTTCCCTCATACTCGAGAGAAAAGAGACCTGGGATGTCACCAGTTTCCAGTGCAGGAGATAAAGTATCTAAAGTGTTGTGGAAGTATCTGGAGTCATATGGAATGAACCTGGGCTTCAGTCAGCAGCTGGCATGCTTTGGAATCTTGACCTTCTGAGACTGTGTGCTGGGCAATGTGAGAGAAGAGCTGAACACTCGTGTCGGGCAAGATCCTAGAACAGATTATCACAGTTGTAACTGATACAAGACCAGGCCCAAAACACAATACTGCACCTCCAATAATCCTATTTTTAGGGGATTACTGTGACTGAAGTTTAAGAACTCCTTCTACTACAAGAGTTTTTTTGATGAAGGGTTATTTGCAGTCTTTGCCAGGTTCCTGTGGAAAATGCTCAGAGTAATAAGACATACAGTGAAAGGACTAAATAAATATGAGTGAAGAATCATAGTAAATCGGGCATTATTTTCAGCCAGCGTCACCAGGACAAGTTAGTCTTAATTTGCTTAAACTAGATATTTTATCAGTCACTCTTAGTTTCATCCTTATCAAGTCATCACCAAGCAAACCTTTAAAACTGCAGGAAAAGTAGGTCAGAACAAAAATATAATTTAAAGCACTTCCAGGAATATTGCACTTCTCCTTATTGCCTGAAGTGACAGACTCCTTATCTGTGTAGACACTCAAGGTCTTTTTCCATCTATCTGTCGCATCTACCAAGGAATTAACATTGTCTGATCATCTTTTTTACCATAACTGCTTGAGACACAGGCCATATAGCACTTCTCTGGTGGAATACATTACATGCAAAAACTTTCTGAAATCAAAGAGACAGAAGTAAAATAAAAGCAACTGCTGTAAGGCCCATAAATTCCCTTTCCACAAAAAAACAAACAAACAAACAAAAAAAAAAAAAAAAAGTCCTGGGTATATCTGAAATACACTATTCGAAGCTCATTTCCTAATTTTGTCAGTGTAGTTTTGTCAGTTCTGTGCCCTGTGGAATAGAGACATTTCTTGGGGAGAGTGAGACTTACAGAACTCTAAGATGACTTTACATAGCTTTCTGTTTTGCTCTGCTATGATTAGTCAAGCTCCTACCTGGATAGGTGTCAAGTTTCTGAACCAACACAGTCTACCAATTCTCCTCTCCCACTTTTTTTCCCCTCTTGTTTTGCTGCAGGAAGGAGGGTACCATTGCTTGACCATCCATTCAATACATCACTGAAGTTGATCCACATGTGATTCAGCCCCCAAATGAGCTTAGACAGCTCTGTACAGCTGCCCACTGCTATCTCCTCTTTTTGCATTTCACTTAAAATCTGCTGGGGTACACAGATCACAAGGATGGTGGTTCACAACCAGATGGTGGTTCAAAAAAGCAAATACATATAAACATCTATGCAAAAGCCTATGAAGGGATATACGTTAATTTTTAATGATATTAACTTGTTCATAATGGAAGAACAGGTACTTTTCCAGAGGTTTGTTCCATTTTGACATGTAAGTAGGTTTGCAAGAAAAATTTAAACCTCTGGATGGTTTGGATTTTTTTATTATATGCAATTGGTGACCTAAATTCTTGACTCTGTGCTTCACAGGTGTCCTTTCTTGAGATCTCACATGCGTTGCTTCCCATGTAGGTTATTCTCTCTAGAGTTCTCCATGCACTTGGGTCTCGTATCTTTGCCATAATAATTCCATCTCCCCACTCAAGAGAGCTGATTCCTTATAATTATCTTCCAGGATGTTTCTACCTAAAATAAAATCTTTTATGTTGAGTCAGCCTCCCAGGTAACTCAAGATCATGACAGAAGATGGCACACAGTTCAATTCTGCAGTGGGTACCAGAGATTATGTGGAAAACACAGGAAGGGTAACTGGATGCCAATGTCTGCAGCAGACAACCTTAAGTGGATTATGTGCAGGTGAATGGATGTGCAATTGGTAGTCCCTAAGATCCTTCAGGGAAGCTGGCATGTCACCATGCATCTTGCTTGATTTGTCAGGACTAAAGGCACTTTGTTAGAAATTCAGCAAAAAAGACAAAAAGAGAAGCTGAACAAATTGTTTGTGTTTATAGAAAATAGAGCTAGAAACTGTATTATAACAAATAGATTTTTGTGTGTACCGTGGGAGTTCCCACAGTATTAACAAACATTACCCATTTGTTTGAGGTTTTTTTCCTCCTTGTTTGTGTGGTTTCTTGTGATTTATCAACAGTGCTCTTCAAAGCTATTTTGTTATCATGGAGACATAATTTTAAAAAGTGTTCTTATCTAGCCTGCAACACACCATGTTTTTCCCTTTTCTTCCTACATTCAGAATATGTGGTACAGGTTGAGTTAGCCACATATGCAGTCCTTCCCTCATCACCTGCTCCAAATCCCACTTGCCTCTCCAAATGAATGTGTAAGACCCAACCACACAAATCACTGAACTCCCAAGGCAGTGCATTCAGGTACTCATTTATTCTAAAGTGATGCTATCCAAGCAAAGAATTTGAAACATGCAATGCTGTCCTCCACCAGATGTTGAGCTGGTTTAAATGCAAATAAACACCCAAAGGGAAAACAAGACAGTGGAATATAATATACAGTTGAGATATGGGCTAGAACTGTGTATAACCCAACTTTCTTAGAGTTTCAGATTTTTTTTTTAAAGTTTCTTTAGAGCACAATTTCATTCCTACCCTCTTGTGCTGATATGTCCTGCTGAGTGCAATATTTTTGCAAAGTTCCTGTTTTCCGCTTCATTTGCTCACAGATATCCTCAGAGTAAAAAGGATTATATTTGTCTACAGATTTTTCATCTTTCCTGATGGAAATATTGATGCTCCCTGTGTAGAGCAGAGCAGCAGTTCCTCACTGGCACTGAGTCTCCAGAGGACAGGACAGAGAGTGGAAGAAAGTGGGTTTTCTGCTGTCTACTATCAGTACTATAACTCAGGCTGCTAATTCAACTTTTTCACACAATATCTCTTCTTAGATGGCTGCCAAAAGCCCTACCTAAGATTGATCTCACTTACAAGACTAGAAATTGAGCTGAAAATTAGGTGAATATCTGGGGACCCTTTATATGGTCACATAGCCTTAGGGGACATGGCAGGAAAAGCCAAAAGATGACATTCCTCATGACTATTTTATTTCTTGCAACAGAAGGCCAAGAACAGAATGAGAAGACAATGTTTCCCTTCAGAGCTCTTTGTTCCTGTGTGAAATACATCATTCCCAGCAATCATCCTGAAGTTTCATAAATTCTTTTGCCACTTCTGAAGTTTGTACACTTTTTGGTTCTTTGCTCTCTCTCTCTCCTCCATTCCTATTTCTGTACTCACATAAAGTCCTATTCTTCATCTTTCCCTTCCTCCTACTCATTCAGTCTGTCCCCAGATTTCTATTTATCCTTTCCTAGGTCCCCTTCTCTAGTCTCAAGTTCTCCATCTGCAAAATCAATCTCCCTTCCATTGACTAAAAACCTATCAGGGGTTTACAACTGTGATTGCCGAAGACATTTGAGGAAGATGTTTGACTGCCAAGACAATTCTGACCAAGACAATTCTGGACGTTTCCACTGGGAAATGTCCTCTGAACATACACAGGAAAGCCTGAAACTAAACTGAGATCAAAGCAGAGGATGATCTCCAATGCAAAGAAGTCCTTAACACTGCTTCTAAGGCTGGGTTTCTGCTAGCAGCTTGAGACAAACTGAGCAAGCTACAAAAATTAATTACTGGAGGGAAAAGAAACTTTTCAAGGGTATCTAACCATGCCTAACCAGGACACAGTGCAGCAGCATTTCTGTTTTATGATACTTATTAAGTTTGTGCTTAAAAGACTTCCATCATTTAGATGATTTCAGTCAGGCACCAATGGAACATTACTCTAATGAAAAGGGGAATTAAAGTACACTACTCCATCCTCTGGCCTAAAAGAAAATCCTAAATTCCTGCTGTGACACTGGACTGACTTATCGCAATTATAGAAAAAAAAGAATGTTGTTGTAAAAGGATAGATTCTTTTTTAATGCCTGTTATTGAGAAAATCATGAAAGAGTCAGAAATCAGGAGAAAAATATCATGATTTCTTCTCTTTTAATTACTAGCATGAAATACCAGACAGTATAATGTTTTACAAAGGTTTTAGATGATATCTTGCTAAGCATAATATTCTAAGTATTCTATAAATGTTTAAACAAATGAACAGAATAAATACAGGTATGTATATATTTTCAAAAATTATGGACTTTGTTTTAGAGAGCCATGTATAAATGAGAGAATATGACATCTTGATTGAATTCCTGAAAAAAAGAAATCTTTATGCCACATATGCCTTTTAAACTATATGTTCCCCACAACGATGTGGTTTGTCCTCTTGAAGAGGGTGGTTAGACTACACAGAATGATGGTTTGTGAAAATCATGCTGTCTGGAACAGGAAACTCAGAGGACAAAAGAAAGACACAGGAACTGATTTACCTGTGAAATAAGGCAGAGCAAAATCACAGACCCAAACCCCAGTGCTACTTTGCTTTGGGTTTTTTTGAGGGGAGGATTATTTTGCAGATTGCTTTCTTAAAATAGGTATAAACAAAACACCTGATCAAATTTTTTGCTAGACATGCTTTCATTTGTAGAAATTCTTTTTCTCTGTGTACGAATGTGTGAACTTGCTGCTAATGACAGAAAATAATGTAAATTAAAGTAATCATTGGCTGTGGCTTGCAGAGCTGCAGGGCGCTCTGCCTTGGGAGGTTTGCCAGAAAAGGAGCAAATTCAGGGTCTTGATTAATTGGGGTCTTAGAGTTGAGATGGAAAAGGGAAGCCTAACGGGCAAATACATGGGGATACAATAGGAAAGAAAAAGCAACCACATGAATCACTACCCCTTCTGGATGTTAAAGTATCTCTGCTCGGGTTTCTAAGGATTTGTCAGGTGGATGTGTCTGATCTTTGGCTTCCAACTGTGATCTAACATACCTTGAAGGCGGAGCCACAAGTTTTACCAGATATTTTCACAATGGAATATACTTTCTGAAAGAGAAGGAATTTAAAACCTTTCAGGCTGTTTCTGAAAGGTCACTGTGAATTTTGCATAAAAGTGAAAAGGGTTAATTTTTGAAAGGAAAAAGAAGAGCCCAATTTCTGATACATTACTCTATTTGTTCTTCGTTACCAAACGATGGCTCAGTAGAGAATGCAGGTTAACACAGAGATTTCAACACTTGCCTCCCTCCTGTCATTACTAAAATATGCATATGTTGAAAAAGCAAGTTTCATTGTTGTTTCATTGAATCTTGCATTATTAGAGCTGCCACAATCAATTTTCATGCTGGGAAGTCGCTCACAGCATGACTGTGCTGTGGCTTGTGCTGGATGATGCACAGCACCAGGCACATACTCCAGAGGGAATATTCTTTGCTACCAGAAAACATTGGCACAAAAGGGTTGGATGACATACTCTCAGTTTGGGTTCCCCGAGCAATCTCCCGGCTCCTTGTTTTCCTCACCGAGGTTTAAACTCCCCCTAGTGAGTTTAGAAGTCCTCTGCAGGGATTAGTTATCCGATGGAAGGGGTTCCTCTTCGGGTTTTGTTAGAGGGAGAACTGCAAATCCCTCTTTTCTGTTCTGGTGTATGGAAGTGGGAACTTCAAACTGAGGCAATGTGATTTTATTTATGCTTACAGAAGGGATGGAGGGTGGGAGTGGGGACAGCACCTTTGACACATCCTCATTTTGGCTTTTGCTGGAGGAGTCGACACTGCATCTGATCGCTCCCCTACCTCAGGACTTCTCTGTGGACCCACCGGCTCCCTGTTCCCATTTCCTGCCACTTAGATCACCCAGCCCAATTCTGTCTGCAAATCAAAAAAAAAGGAATAGGGTTTTACACAGTTTTTACTGAAGTTTTTGTGCCATCTTTCATGGCAACCTGATGAAGAATATGGTTCAAAAATATTCACTGCATAAATAGGGATCTTGAGGCATGTCACACTTTAAAATGAAGGCTAAGACCTCTAGAAGTTAAATGGATCACCAGAAATTTCAGTGAAATTTTGGAAATTTGACAGGCTGGCCTTAAATTTTTTTAGTGAGGAAATTATTTCTTTCCTGAATCTTGAAATCTTCTGCAAACATCTTACTGTAGAACAAACTTTGCTATTTCTTCCTCCACGGCATTGGTGGTGGTAGTCGTGCAGCACCTTAGCAGGTGGCAAACTCATATACCCAGAGGAAAAAGAGAGTAAGAGAAAGAAAATAATTCATGGTCTCACTAAAGGAAACAGCCTCAGAAACAGCTTGCTAGGGTACAACTACCATGGACTCAGAGCCTATGTCGTACATATTTCAGATCCATCAATATTTTCCTTTACAGAGGCACCAGCGTGGGAGTACTGAAAGAAAGAGGAAATAAACAGGCTGTGTTAGTTTGTCTGGCTTCCTGGAAAGTGCTAAATTGCTCAAATGCTGCTGGGGCCTCTGCTGAGCACACAGCTCTGGGGAAGTAGCTCAGCCTGTCTCACTGGGGCAGTGTCTTTCTATGGGTACAAAGAACCCATTTTATAAATATAGCAAAATAACAATGGTACATACAAGCCAGGTGCTCCAGAACCTTTAAGTGTTTTTTACATTATATGTCATTTCTTTATTTGAAATTAATTTTGGAGTATTTCTTGGGTCATCTAGTTTTGTGTCTTTATGATACAATGACTAATTTATTTTTTTTCTACAAAGTTTTTCCCAAAGCCATGATAATTACTAAGTCTACACTTCGTAAAAAAGTGAATCACATGTAATTCACGACTTCTGGAGGTGAGATTATACGAAAATCATTGAGTTACTCTGAGATTCAGAGCTTTGACAGGTCCAGTCTCTATAAACCTGTCATTAAATTTAAGGCCAGGTCTAAGGTCAAGCAAATTAAACAAGTGCCTTAAGCAGGAGCCTGCAGAGAGTTATAAAATGCCTGTTGTCTACTCAGACAATGTCAGTGCTGTGGAAAGGTGGGCTGACAGCTGGTGGCTGGGCACATGGCAGCCCTGGGAAAGGCCAGGAATTGCCATGGGCGAAGCAGGTCCCACTTATGTTAAATGAGAATAGGACTTAGCCAACAGGTCCTTGCCTAAGTCCCTTGATGCATCTGAGCAGGAAGGTCTTCTGAGAAAGGTCTTCTCTTGGCTCTGTTTCTGTTGCTCCTAAGAAACAAATCTCTCACTTCGTTACTTTCCCCCTTCCTAACATAAAGTTCATTTCAGTGCATGTAGACCCACAACAACAGGTAGATCAAAGGTGTATAGAACAAATAGATGTTTTGGTTTTGTCTTGCTCATCCTGAAAGAAAAACAGAAAAGAGAATATATCTGTAAAGGAGAGAAGTGGTACTGTGGGTGTATTTCTGTAAGTATTAAGTTGCATGGAGACTAAAACTGTTTCTGTGAGAAATTTCTTGGTGCCTTCCTCTTGGGTAGCAAACAAGCAAAGTGACAGGCTGTGAAACACTAGGTACTGTTTGCTTTCATTAAGGTTTATTTCCCTCTACACCTTATTTGAGAACAACTTCCTAATTCAAAATGGCATGGGCAGAACTGTAGTTTGTCTAAAATAAGACTTGGCAGTTTATTTTTGCTTGTTTTTCCTCTGAAATTTCGGACCTCTTAAATAGAGATTCACAAGACATTATTACTGCTCTGGTGTGTCAACATCTATGAATCTTGTAGCTAATCCACTGGCTGTACCCTGCCTTTCTCCCAGTTAATCTAAGCTGCACAGGAAAGCCATATCAGTCAAACCATGCTCTTAAGCTGAATTACTTCCAGCCACATGGAAAAAGTAAGGTATCACCATCTTCTAACAGTAACCAAGCCTCCCTGCTAGGGCACAGAAGGTAAAAACAATGCCTTTCTGTCTCTTTGCTTGTAGGTCTGCATTTGCTCTTTCAGTTTGGCCACAGCCCTGCTGTCAGCTGAACTGGCCATAGATTCTGGCTCACACTGCCCAGTGTGTGGCCCCAGGTTCTCACAGGTGATAACAGGCTGTCACGGATGCCTATATGGATGAGAAGTCTCGATATGGTTCTGCTTGGGAGAGGTGAAAGCATGTCTAAAACACAGCCTGTGAAAGACCTAATAGACAACCTTTCAAAATGGCATGGAAGTAATGACCACTAACAGTTCCCGAGATTATCCTTCGGACATCAGCACTGCAATGGATTCTTTTGTAATGAAAACACAAGTGGTGCTGAATGAAATGATTGAAATATGCGGTGTTATTTCTTTTTAGCAGGTGTCCTGGTGATGCTTTAAGTAGGTAAGCCTTAATAAATGGTGGCCAGCCCTCTATTTTGTTTAAAACTATAAAAAACATCTGGTTGCTAACTTGATTTTGTTGAAAAGAAGGATCTATAATCAACAGAAATCAAAAATGTTTTGATTAAAAGGTGCTGAGTTTATGTCAGAAAACTAAATGCTTGGTATTTGAATTTTCACCCAATTTAAAATGGAAATGCCTGTTTAATCAAGAAAATGTTTGGAGAATATTTTCTCGGTTATGCGTATTTAAGTCTCCTTGATGACAGGTTTTCTGTCCTGAAGAGCTTGTCTCAAAATCAAGTTGTGCTGGAATAAGTTATTCAGGATCAGCCACTTGTTTCAGGATAGCACTATGTGTCAATATTCTTATTTAGTAGGAGCCTTACACATGTCTGCACAGATCTTGTGTTAACTCTTTCAATTCATGCTGCAGTGACAGAAACAGAGGGGCCTCTGATATGATTTTCTCAGGAGTTTCCTCCATGACCAGTAGGAGAGCAGGCTGCAAAATTAATTCTTTTAATGATGAGGGATTAAAACAAGAAGGGACGAGAGGATTCAAAAAAGTATACGGGAAACCTTTTCTTCTACTTGACATGAGAAAGCACATCATATTTATGAGACTAAATTTTGGAGAGCATTTGGGCACTCTTTTCTGACAGAGCTCCCTTTCTGCAAAAATCCATCTTAGGTCCCTCCTCTGTGCTAGAAACAGAGATACTCTGCCCTCCGCCATCCTCCCCCTTTCCTACACTGTTCCCTGCTGCTCATGGCTTCACTCATTCCTGAAAGTAACTGTTCTAATCCTGGAAGTATAAGGGCAGGACTAGAGGGCAGCCCAATCTGGCTCCTGCTGTGACAGCAAAGGCGAGGGTGCTCCCAGCCAGCATAGGAACATGCCTCTCTGTTATGATCTGCATTTCTTAACCACTCGAGGGAAAAGGCAGGGTGTGAAACATGATGGCATCATCCCCTCCATGAAGTGCCAGCATGGTGGTGTCCAGGAGCAGGCCAGGCTCCCTGATGGCCAACTATCACCCAGTGATGCCTTCCCAGATCATCCATGCACAGAGACAGTGCTCATCTGCTCCAACAGGTCACCTCAAGCTGCAGGGGGACAGGGGACTCCTCTAAGAGTGATCTCCAGACATGCCCAGAACGGCTCCTCCAATGACACCCAGACATGCAGAAAGATAGAGTTTAGGACACATTCTCACAGTGCTTCAGAAATGCAAATGGAGGTGTCCTCTATGCATCTAATTCCCTGCACCACCACTTAAATCTTCCACAATATCACTTGGGTAGAGAGCTCAGTTCTCTTACAAACATGACCCGAAAAAGAAACATTTTGCATTATTTCTTTCCCTTCATTAGATGTTGACCAGAGCATCCTGCTATTTTGACACACAAACCTATCACGTGCCCTTTAAACTCGCCCCTCTCCCTTCCAAAATATGCCTGTGTTAATCATGAAAGAAGAAAATATTCACATATACTTTCTGTTCGCCTAATTTCTAATAATGTTTTCTGCTCTGATTTTGTTAGTCTCTTTTTACATTTAATTTGGCATCTAACCAATTGAAATGATGTTCTATTTACGCCTTTTAGCAAATGGGTTTGGCTTTGAATTCTTAACATTTCATTCATGGTTATTTGTTCTTGTATTTAGCACATATCCAGCTTGCCTGCTTTGTAACTTCCAAATGAGAACATTATAAATGTGTGGAGGCTTATTAGATTTTGGGCTGGTTTTTTTTTTTTAATTCAAATGAGAAACACATTTCTAATATTAAATTTTTCACTTATCCGAACCAGGATGCATTGTGGCTAATGTACTGAGGAGAATATTTCCTCTGCATGATGAGGCTCAGGGAATGGGGATGTGTGGTGGGTGCATGTGTGTGCCTGTGTTTTTCTCTCTACCCATTTGTGTGTCTGTTGGTTGCTCTTCAAGATCTGTCACTTTGCATATGGATCCAATATTGGCACAGGTAGGTCTGCCCCATCTCCTTCTCTAAGTAAGTAAAGGATCTAACATCCAGCAAAAGAAGTTGCAGCTGTCCAAGGCCAAGTATGTCGAAGACATTCACAAAAAGCTCTAAAATAGGAGCAAAAATTACTCAGTGAAATGGCCTGTTCTGAAACTAGATAGACATGAAGTGCATGGAGGAAATCCAGCACCCTGCTAATTGTGAACCGTGCTTTTCTGTAAAAGTGGCTTCATTAACCTCTGGAGCAAGCGAGGAAAGCAACCCGCAGGCAAGCTCAAGTCTAAAATATTAGAACTAAAGCTGCCTCCTCTACCCACTTTTGAAAGCATCTCATTCTCCAAATATTCTCTTGACATGGAGAGCTGCTGCTACAACTCTACTTCAAAAATGAGTTTGTAAAAAGTTACTGGGGGAAAATTGAAAATATCAGACATAGATACTTCTGAAATTTCCTGTTAAAGGTTGTTCTGAGTTACTACACAGACAACATGACTCTTCTCATGGCAGTGATGTAAAAATATCTCTAATGTCCTGTGGGGTAATAAGAGAGTTGGACAGAGCTCGTTAATCACAATCCTTGGATCCTGTTGTGTTTTTACTTGGTGTAACATATAATTTAATGTATTAAAATCCTCCTCTAAGTTTGCATGCAAAATTGCTAATTTTCCAATCCTAAATTGTCATGTCCTACTAACAAATTGAGTTGACTACCTCATGTCTTTTCACCTTCAAAAAAACTAAGCTCTGCCCGTACCGTTAAGAGCATCTGCCAGTGCAGATAACTATTGTTATAGGCCTCTTTTTCTTTCTCAATTTAAATAGACCTTATTTTGATGGCTTTTCTCTATAGGTCGTTTCCTCAACCTTTTATTACCTATACTGCTTTCCTTTGGACTTTCTCCCTTTTGCCTAAATGTCTGTTAATGTAGGATGCATAAAATTATACCTTACCTCATGAGGGTTATGAAATAATTAAATCACAGGTCTTGCAAAATCATCAACAGGGGAAGAAAGGTCCAGTAAAGGTTATTAAGTACATAAAGACCACCTTCCCTGAGTTTCAAACTGGTGGTGGCCACAAGCCTATTTTGGAAAGAGGTCTACCTTTCTGACAGCAATGTGCTGCTGAATCCCATTCATTTGTGGCTGACAAAAATCCTCAGAGGCTTGTGTGCAGACTGGCAGCACAGCTCTCTCCTCCTCACTACATTTCACCTAGCCTGCTTTTCAGTTCCTCTCTGGGATATCTTGCATGTATCTGCCCTGAATTTAATCTAATTATAGTCCAGCTCCTCCTATGTAAACATAATCTACCAGAGAAAGAGAAATAAGCTGCTTCTTTCCATAGGGCAATTGTTCCCCTGTCACATGTTTGACAGCTCTTTTAAAACCTTGATTGTGCACAAAGAGAAGGTCCTAAAAAAACAGAGCCTTTCCAACAAGGTCAGTAAACTTGTTATGTAATTAAGATGTGTAGAACAAAGATCTACAGGTCTGGCCATCTGTTTTGACTTGCCTGGCCAGGACAAGTGCCACACAACAAGCCTATATTTAATGCTTGGATGTGGTGTCCGGTTTGTCAATGCTCATGTCCGTCTGTCTGGAGGGCATGCTGCCCATTATCCGTTACCGAGGCACTTGGCACTGCTTTGAGCACAGAGAGCCTTGTGCAGGCAATCCACACTGGCTAGCTGGGTTGCATCTGTTCTTCTGGATCTCCCACTGATGTGTCTTCTGGCAATGCAAGCACAGCTGCCACAGGTCTAGTGTTTGCCTCATCTCTGCTGAAAGACCCATGCCAAGGAAAACCAACAAGGAGCACGGAGAAACTTGAAAAGACGAGAGCTTGTGGTAACTGACTTTCTTGGGCTGGGCTAAAGGGAACTCACCTTCATGAGTTAAACCCAGAAACACCCTTTCCAAAAGCACCGGGGCTGTATCAGCCTCAGTAGAGAGGCTTGGGAGAGAAAAGAGTAGTCAGACCTGTCACCTCAGAGGGAACCTTGTCACTATAACAGACTCACATACTCCCACTGACTTCGGACCTAAAAAGCATGTCCCAAGGGCTTTCCTGTACTTCAGCAACCTTGATGCCTAAACATACTATGTGTTTCCCACGGTGCTGTAAGCTTGGAAGTGCCTAAAGTGTACACTATGAGCTCACAAAGCCTCCAGTACCCAGAGGTTATTGCTCTTGTTTGTCCACCTTGTGTAGCCAAGGATACACAGTGATTCAGCTTCAGAAAAAGAGGAGCAAAGCTGCTTCATTCACTCTGCTCTCAATGTCTATTAAACCAGACCCTTTTAGAAAAAATGTGAATTCAAATCCAGGCAGGCTGAGGAGGTATAAAGACTTCAGTTTCACAATTCTTTGGCAGGTCCCCAGTCTATTTGTTGAAAAGGTTAGGACTTGTCTCTCTGCTTTCCCCAGAAAAAGGTGCAGCTGATATGATGCCCAACATTATTTGCAATGCAGTTAAATAAAGGAATCTCTCCTTGTGCAATAATTAAAGTAATAATTACAGTGACTTATTATTTGTATCCCAATACTGGTTTGCAGCCCCAGGTGAGAACCCAGTAAGACAAGAACAGAATAAGAAGGCAAAGAGCAATTTTAAAAGTATACAACCACTACGGTTTTGTTCTACAAGCACTTCAAGTTTCCTTTTGCAGCTACAGAGCCAAATTCTGAAGGAAGAGGTGACATAAAATGGATTTACACAGGAATCTAAGAGAAAAATCACCTCAATGCTCATCCTTTTCACTGTCCTTGCTCTGGGCTGTGGGATGGAGCAAGGACGGAGCTGTCATGTTGCAGCACAGTCCCTCCTTTCCCTTCTTTAACCTGTCAGCAGTACCATTGCATTGGGCCATGGACCCAGCCCTGACATATGACAGGTACTTTGGAAGCACTTGAGACATAACAAAGGCAGCAAAAAGGTAGGTGAAAGAGTAGGAAGGTAAGAAGAATATGTGAACTACAGAGTCACAAGAAAGCTCAGGAATGGGATTATGAAGACAAGCACTTAGGATAGTCTGGAACAACTGACAAAAAGAACAGACGGAGCTGAAAGGCAGGGATTTGGATACCAGAACTTACTCTCTCTGGCCTTTGGTGTGGAGCTGGAGTTGTCCAGTATATCAGTCATTCTGCACAGGACTGGCTGGGATTATCTCACCCAAATTAGTCACTAGTGCTGCAGTGCAGATCCCCACTTATATAGTTTTAAGTGAGCGAGTTGGAGTGGAAATAGTGTGAGTGCAGAGGTGTAGGTGTGGTACAGAAAGACAGGGAGGAGGAAGTTCAGAGATGGTGCTGTAGGACTCTCATGAGACATCTAATGTTCGTGATTCTATTTTATTATCAGTATCATTCCTTCTGAATGGGCTAATAACAGGATAAATTAAAAGAATTAGGTGCTTTGAGAGGAGAGTCATTACCAAAATCAAGCTTTGCTTGTTTAAATTCTGTGTAACAACTGTGGAAGTTTCTCCCACCCTTGCTTCCATCCAGCATAAATTTATTAGTAGTTCTCTTTTCATTGTTGAAGTTATATTCAATTTTACCAGCAACAATGTATTGTGATTGGAGTGAATTGAATTTTCTTTTCCATTCAAAAATTATTAGATGCACAGTGTAGAAGTGAATAATAAGCACCTGTTCATAAGTGTTTTGCCTGTGGTTACACGGCATCATGTGCCTTCATCACTGCTGTACACAGAAAATATCATTACAGGGACTCAGTATGATTGAGCCAAATGGTCGCTTCTTTTTAGTTATGTCAGATACTATACCAACGTTGTAACCTTGGAATAGAATTTCTTAAACAGATCCCAAATATGGGCTCCTAAGGAAAAAAAACCCTCACTCAGTTAGCAAAATCAATTAAAATTATGTTATGAAAAAGAGGTTGATTTCATTTTCCTATTTTACAATTCTATAAATAGATTATGGTCCCAGTGTTAAGTGAAAGTCTGCAATTTAGATGGTTAGAGGTAGGGAGCAGTGGTAAACTGAACTTCGTCAAAACTCAGTGAGATTCTCTGCATCTGCCTCCAAAATATTTTTGAGCTTTTCCTTGGAGGAGGGTCCAGTTTCAGGAAAGAAAAGCTATTTCTCAGGGTCAGGGTAAAGTGTCCAAGATTTCAGCATCACGTTACTTCTCATCTCATCCCATTTTGACATGTCTGTAAAATGCACATATAAGCAGATGAACTGTATTAGAGCTGGGAAAAGGAAGGGAGAGAAAAAGAGCAAGACCCAGAGTACTGAGACCCCAGAATTTCTTACCACACGCACATCATCATAGCATTACTTTACCTTTCACTTCCTCCTGCTGTCAAACTTCAGAGAGATTAAAGTCAGAGAAGTCTGGAAAGGAAATGAGGCTGCTCACTTTATTGCTCTTGATTAGCAGCAAATTATTCTCCTAACATTTACTTTCCCTTCATTTATTTAAGAGTGATTACACGCAAATAGCAGTTAAAAACGTCACGTTTTTAATAATAGTCTTTATTTGCCCCTGTAATTACTTCTGTAGCATCTCTGAAGTCTGAAACACACCCCTCTTTACACAAAAACAAAACAGCAGTGGTTTGTCTTTCTCTCCTTAAAGTACACTCTTCCAAAACAGTATGAAGAAAGTTGTAGGAGTTTCTTATTTACCGTATTTTTATGTATAAAGTATGTTATTTACTATGCTTGATGCGGTCCAAGCTCAAATGCTGTACCTGTAGTCCCATATGGACAACTCTTAGGACCCATTTTAATTTCTGTTCCCTCAGAAGCTTCTCAAGTGAACGAGTTTACTTAGCTAACCTGTTAATCCATTTTGCCCTATGCTTTGCTCCCCACTATCATATTTGAAGTGCAAAATCTCTGACTGGTAGAACTGTCCTGCACTTCAGGCAGACTGCAGATGGCATTGAAGTGTGGGAGCTTTTGCTCAGCCATGGCTTTAGCCTTCCAAACTACAGCTCCTATTAAGCAACACCAGAGGTAACATGGTCAAGTATTCACTTGGATGTTCATTGCTAAATGTTCTGCGAACATCTTTTTTTGCCCCATTACCTCTAATGAAAAATTCCCCACCAAAACCCACAGAGACTCTAAATTTCAGCTCCAGCTGGTGGTTTCTGTCCTCCTGTAAAATCCATGACTGGGACAAAATCTGAGAGTCTGTCTCAAAAGGGAGGATGTAGCACCTGCCCTCAGAGAAAATTCTTTAAGCTTGTCTTTTTTTAAATTTTTTTCCCTAAATGCTGTTTATGCTTATTCCTTCTGCATCTGAGGGCTAATCCAGACTAAATGTCCATAATTCTCCAGAGGTACTGTATCTCCAGGAGGAGTTCCCAGGATATCTATTAGTACAGATTCACTCGATTTCTTTTCAATAAAATCTAGCACTGGTGGGAACTCCAACAGCATCATCTCAGAGTGAACATGACCTTCTGGTGAAGGAAGTCAAGCAACCTTTCCACTCCGGGATTAGAGCATGGTTGTGCCTCATTACTGTGAATAAATTTTCTACATGGGTTTCTGCACGCATGAATATCTGGGCAACTTCACAGTATATGCAGATGTAAATAAATAATTGCTTCCTTTAAGTAGAACCACAATGTTTAGGGGTAGAATGAGGGAAGTATCCAACTTTCTGCATTCTTAGTAAGAGGTGTTTAAAAAATGAGAAAAAGGCCTTTCTCATCAAACCCACAGGTCTCTGAGGAGTTAGAAGGAGTAGATTTGCTAAAATCAGAATTGCCTGTTTTGCACATTTGCTCTTGGAATACCACCACATTTTTAAACAAAGTTTATTAGAATTCATATCCAGTTATAGAGCTGTATAGAACTCCTTTAACAAGCACAGTCTGGCTGGAGGCAATAAATCTGTCTTTGTCACTAATGATGTTTGTATTATTTTAATGTTGTTGATACTGGGGATTTGTGGGGGGGCTTCAAGCAATCATCTTTCAACCACAGCACACCTGCCCTGCATGCTGATTTAGAAAAACACTTTTCCCTCTGAATGGCAGGAGCACGGTGGGGTATAACAGGGGACATGTCAAAGTATTTCAGTCACTAATTCTGGTAGCCATAAAACCCCCTTGCAATTCCAGTGACCTTTACCTCCTCAGTGGAGGGAGTGGGTGGAACTTTTTTGGCAACATTTTTCAGTAATCTGCATCTTTGTCATATTGTGAGTGTGATACTCTGCAAGAGGTTTGTGATGTGGTCATTTGGTAGATAGTAATTTTCTGAAGGACTAAAGCAACTCTCATTTTTTCAGATGTGAAGGAATCCTGCGCCTAGGCCAGGTCCAAGCTGTTCAAGTGCTGTAAAATGTGTTTCCAAGGTGCAGTTCAACTGAATCCATTAAACATGTTTATATATTATATACTATATACAATATAGTACACATTCTATAATACATATTATGTACGATATAATATATATTATGTAAAAGCATATATATTTAGAGGTGATTTGGTAACAGAGGGAGACATGCTGTATCTTTTCCTTCTGTCTTGTAATGCTACTCTGACGATGCCCCACATGTGATCCCCCAAATACAGATTAGCTGTATTCTTTTGCTTTAGCCATGAAAGAGAGACAACTACGTCTGTATCTTCCCTTGGCAGATATATCTCTTGCATTAAAATTTCATTTGGTTTGCCTGCTTTGCTTGAAACAATGGCATTAAATACAAGGCAGGGATATGATGGTGATGTGGAAAGAGGGTCCCACTCCTTGCCCTAGTTTCTGGGAGCAGAAAGTCAAGTGGTGTTCCCTGGATGAGAAATGAGTGTGACTTAAGAGTCAGTTCTAGAAGAAGGAGGAGGAGGGAGCAGGGAGAGGTTCTGCATCTGTTTCTGCTCTGTGATGCTCTTTCTGAACCTGAGAAAGAAACTTCCTTGTCACCCTGGAGAACATATCCCTTTGAACAGCCTTGGCCATACAGCTATGCACAAGTCATGGCCAAATGGAAAATTCAGTGTTGGGATTACCCAAGTGCTATTGCCTGACCCCAAAAGCCCTATAGCATGGCCCAAACAGATTAATTTCACTGACCTGTGCTAAGACATCACTTTGCCCTGAAAAACAGACAAACTCTTGGCATGAAATGCTGACTGTTGACTCCTCTCCAGCTGCTTATCATACCTCAGTTTTTGTGGATCTGGTAATATTGAGGCAGTAGCTATAAGAAACACGTGCAATTTTTAAAGTAATATATATAATTTCTTTGCTGTTGGCAAGTGAGCTTAAAGAGCACATCCTAACACTGTTTTTATACTTTTCTTCTTTAGGAGAGAAAAACTCCCTGTATGTTTTAAGCTAGAAACTGAGATCCATTTAATTTTGAAGCAGGCAGGTAGCACTTGTACTGAAACCTCAAAGAGAATGACTGTAGTCATAAACATGGATTTGTAGAGCTGCACTTTCTGCCACTGCTGCTTTAAATGCTGGGGTCTAGTGATTCTATTTCTACCTTTCTGGTGAATCCTTAGAAACTTTTGTCTTTTTTTTCCTTCATAAGATTTTTTCTTAACAAAACCGAAATGGAAACTGTAGACAGACATAGACTTTCTGAATATGTTTTCCTGAATTGAACCCAAGTCTCCTATTTTTAACACGGATGCCCCTGCTAAGCTATTCTACAAGAGGATCACCCTTAAGTCCCTCTGGCTGCCTTTGCTGCTATAGGCAGTACTTCAAGTATTGAAGACCATCGTGAGACGGGTTAGTTTTACCCCACTGATTCTATGAAGTGACTACTAAGTTTAGATCTTATATGTGAGATTTAGCCAATGTTACAGGCAGATAATATCAATGAGCAAAATGGCAAAAGCAAGGATTTATTGATGAAAAATTAGACATCTTTCATCTGGGGATTTTCAGGGTAATCACTGTTGATTAAGCAGTAATATCATGTTGTGGGTACCAGAGTTGCATAAAGTCACACGAGATCTTCCCCAGATCTGAAACACAGAACAAGAGGGCTTTTGATTTCCAGAGGAGGTGTACAGGGTATTTAAGATTCTGTCATGCTTACATATCCATCCTCAGTTTCTTGCCATGGCACGATGGAGGATGGCAAGCATTTCCCTGCTCCCTTTCAGTATCCCAGCCCTCTCTGCTGTGCTGGCTTGAACAGCAGGCAAAGATCATTTGTGTACCACATTGGATTGTGAACTACAGTGGTAGATACTTGTCCCCTCATGGCATAGAGGGATGGGTAGTAGCTCAAGGCTATTTACATAAAGAAATATTTTTCTTAGTCTTTGAAATCTGTTGGTTTCTTTAACCCAGACTGGGAGACTGGCCACAAAATTAAAGGTCTTCTCCTATGCTCTAGCCCTAAAGAGGGCACTGTGACCTGAGTGAGCAGGGGTCTGTTCGTGATCATCCATAGAACGTAGGAAAGTGTCAGCACAATTCATTTTTATTCCCGTTATAAAAGATGCGCTTTTTTGATGAGTAGATAAGGCATTTTGTCAGGAAATGGTTCTCAGCAGACACAAGTCTGCCAGGTTCAGAGAGTGGGTTGGATGTCTACTTGCACTTGATGGCCTAAAGAAATGAGAGGGCTGTATACCACCTGCTGTTGTTGGACTCTGGAACTCAAGAACCATGACAAATGGTGCACAAGGCAAAAATAATGTAATGAAAAAAATGATCCAGAGTAACCGAGAAAAGAAAAAGGTTAATATTCCTTGGCAGTCGTTACTTAAATATTCTTTTTTTTTTTTCCTTTTTTTTTTTTTTTTTTAGTGTTTAAATTTAACAGAAATGCCCAGGAATAGAGTGAGCATTTGACAGAAAATATCCTAGTTTTGAAAAAAATGAGAAAGGAGAAACCAAAAGTCCTGGCACTAACGGAATACTAATTTGGGCCTGTAGCAATTAATTAAATTGATCTTAATTAAATTTTTCCTGCTGGATTCATGAAACAATCTGTAATTCTACCATCTATGCTGTAAAAATGTAACATATTCCCTTTGCATTTGTAAATATTCCTAACTGTTATTTTTAATCAAAGGTCCACCTGAGCTTAATTGTTCCACAGGTTTGGTGAGCTTAAAATACACAAATTTCAGAGGTTACTTGCAGGCAAGATGATACTGTGATTAACTTTGCCATCTGTGAGCTCTTCTTCATTACCATCGCCTCTCCACAGACCAAATATTCAGAATATCATTTAATCCTGAGTCAAGTCTGTGAACTCAGGATCAGAGTCCCAAGCCCGTGTGGTCAGTTCAGCAAAGTGAATGAGAAACAATTTGTGAGTGACTGAGACACAAACTGACACCCTTTGCCATGGTTGTGTATCCCTTTTCTGGCTACCTGAAGGACAGCATCCACCATTGTGCAGAGAATATGTCATTGAGCAATGACTTGCTTGCAGGAAATAAAGATAGATTAATTGAAATGTCATCAATAGAACACAGTTGTATTGATTTTTTTTTCTTTCTTTCTTTTTTTTTTTTTTTTTTTTTTTTTGATAAGGAGTAGTGAGGCCTCCAGGAACATCTACTTAGGTAGAAAGAAAATCCTTTAAAAAAGTCTTAGAGAGCAAATCCTTTCTTTCTTATTTCTTGGAGCAGCACTCTCTATATTTTTCCTTCCGTACCAGACCAGAGAGAATAAAAGATTCAGGGATGTGATCTCCCACTCTCTCTCTCTCCTTCTCTCTCTTTCTGTTGTAATGGCCAAATTTGACACAAATAGAGCTACAAGGCCCTGTGTGACTCATCTGAGCCAGTGTGCCTCCCAATGAAAACATTCACAGTCCAGATGGTAAATCCAGCTTCCAAAAGATCCACGGACTGAAATTCACTTATCCCTAATGATATTTTGAGTAATATTGAATGATTTTTCAGAGTGCTACTGTACTGGGCACTCTCCAGATATCTCAAATGTAAAGGTGGTTGTTCACTTTGGAACCCAAAAAAAAGAATCATTACTTTTATGCAAAGACAGAAGACTGGAACTGTAGGTGACGGTTCTACATTACTTACACGCTTTGCAAGCTTTGGTGTGAAACCTGTTTGTAGGGTTGCTCACAGGTCTTCAAGGGAGTTGTGATGGAAAAACTGTTTGAATTTCTTCAACTGGCTTAGTATGAGGACTTAAAGAGGATTTTGCATAGACAATAGTGAACTTCTGCTTTGACTTATTCTTTATTTTGTGTTTTTAAAATAATATGCACCCCAGGATCTCTTAATAGTTGTCACTCATAATAGACTACTTTATTTGAAATGAAAATAAAAAGTATCCAAGTCTTTATTTTTCTCTTAACAGACGCAATTATAAAACCTATTTACACATTTTCAGTTAATCATATCTCTCAAGAAAAAAATGAAACTGAAATCTTTAATCACTTTACCATTTTTTAATGAGACAGCAAGTGTTCAGCTCACAGCTTTCTAGTAGTACCAGTAGGGAGGCTGCAACAACTGCCTAATCCAAAGGTTAACTACCAAACAGCAGGAAAAGGTATTCTTGACAATTAAGATTGCCTCTCCAAACAAAGATTGCTAAAAAGGCCCAGAG
Source organism: Pseudopipra pipra (assembly GCF_036250125.1). Lineage (NCBI taxonomy): Eukaryota > Metazoa > Chordata > Aves > Passeriformes > Pipridae > Pseudopipra > Pseudopipra pipra. Next base: position 25,877,431 of record NC_087556.1, on the reverse strand, counting down.
CTTTGTTCTCAAGCAGTGCCTGCCAGGAATCACTTTCCTGGTCTGAACTTACAGTGCTGGATAGAATTTTCTTCTGCTGGCACATCCATCCCTGAGCCTGGCCAGGACTCTTGGGACACCATGAGGAGGATATTATGTAGTTCCCCAGGGCATATTTCTAATCTCTGTCCCTAACTCAGCAGGATCAGCTCAGCTGTGATAGCAAGAGCTTAGAGAGCTTTCCACTAGAGCCTCTCCAAACCCTGTTGTCTAGAAGATATAACAGTGGTGCTGCAGGTGGTCTTACTGGACACGGGTGGTTTTGACACCAGGATTGGGAATGATTAAAAGAAACATAATCAGCACTGCTTTTAACATAAAGCTGCTGAAGATTTCATCAGAGACATGATGGATCTACCAAAGAACAGTCTGGTAGCTGTTCAGTTCCTGTGACAGGTTTGCCTGCACTGGGCTCTTCCTGGGAAAGCTGCTCCCACAGGCCAGCTGAAGTTCCGATTTGACTCTTACAGAGGCTTTGTGGCTATCTGAAGGTACCTTTCTTTGCTTTTTCCAAACTACCTCTGTTCTTGCTCTCAAGAAAAACCACTGGCACTGGGGAACATTGGACCTTTCCAGGTTATGAGGATAGTCCATTAAGTAGATAGAAAAAGACAGAAGTCTCTATTCCCAGCCCAATGAGATTATTTTTATCCCATGTTCTCGTATGCATACAAAAATTCTGCATTATAATCTTTGATACTGTCTGTTGCATTCTTAGTGGGAAATTTCACAGTGTGTCGGCAAATGAAATTCAGCTGGTTTGTGTTTACTTATCCTATCTAAGAGCTGAAAATGCTGCAGTAATGAACAATATATCAAAATGTCAAATTTACATTCAAGCTCTTTGGAATTCTCAGTTTCCAAAACAATAAGGCAATAGCTTTAAAAAAAGTGATGTCCTATGCACCATCATTGCAGTGCAGCTAAAACTCCTACATATTAAATGCTTCCTTCTCCAGGACATAAAAGCATTACAGGCTATTAATTACGCTATGATTAGCTGAGACATCTTAACTGTAAATCATTGTTGCTTAAATACAGGCTACAAAGGATTAATTGGCAGCCTGCCAGTTGAGGGAAATGAAATCTAGCACTAGAAATACCATCAAAGCTAAAGCACCTGTGAAAGAGCCTGAGAGCAGTCTAGAAGCACACACCATGTATTTACACCATGTATTTACATAATGTATTTACATCCACAAACTGAGTTCCCCACACCTCCTACAGTCCCTTGTGACAGATGGCACTGAGGGAAAAGTCCATCTCACTTTTATTCCTGGTGCTTGCCCCCATAGCATTACTGCAAAGCGTTGTGGACTTCATGTCAAAGCCTGGTCACGGCCACCAAGCAGCATCCAAACACTGGATTTGAGAGATTTCAGGGAAATTTAGTGACAAGTAGAGATATAGCCACAGTTTCTGGTTCTATCTGGAAAGGTTCCTCTAGACAGGTACTTACACCCACCCAATCAACATTAGTAAATCAACACTGTGTGACAAACTTTTAACAAACTGCCTTTAGAATTTACAATCCAGAGCTCAGCTCTGTGTGACGTCCAGAGATATAATCTTTCAGATATGAGAAAAACAGAGATTTCTGCAAATCTGATATCTAAAATTAAATACAATTAGCAGCCTTTGTAACTTATCAAACATGGAAATGTATCCATGCTGTAGTATAAACAGAGCCAGCATCTGACAATAATCCTATTGAAGTAACAATCTCTGCTCATGCTCCTATCTTCCATACCATGTTGAAATTTCATTTAGAAAGATTAAAAATGAAATAAATAAAAATGAAATTTATTTCATTTTTAATGAATTATTAATGAATTATTCATTCATTTTTTTTTTATTTTTCCTCACATCTCTTCCACATGTTTAGGAAAGACACTGCTTTTCTCTTTTAAGGTCATAGAAGATGTCTGGGGTCTGTTTTCCATGAAATACAATTTTCTATACACTCTGGGTAGATATCATTGTCCTTAATGTCCGTAAGATGCTCGTCGTATCTATTGTAGAGAAACCCCTTCTGACATCTTCAGAAATCAGGATGGACTGTGCTGCTGGGATCCACTCCAGGTTTCCTTCCCACAGCATGGCTTTCTTTCAACCAGTGAATCAAGATCATGGAGCTTTACTCCAAACTGAAACAGCTGCCCAGGAGCAAGGTGGACATGATCCAGCCACGTCTATAAAAGAGACCCTCTGTGTATCTACCACAAAACACTGAACTGTTGCCTCCAGCTTGAAGTCATGCCCAAACTGAGATCAGCAAAAGATAGTGCTTTGTCTCACTTCCTTGATGGCACACGACAGAATTCAGCAAAAGTTTTAAATGAAATGACCTTCATAAATGACATAGGAACTGCATAGTTGTGACTTACAGGAACTGCATAGTTATTACTTCAGGGATCCTAGGAAGCATCAATAGGCATGGAATTTCTTTAGTATCACCTCACTGTCTCTCTACCGGTTCATGAGAGACATAAAGGGTGAGATTCATAAAGCAGACATCTCTAAGTCATCCTCAACATTGTTGACAGTCAGTGGAGAGAAACAGACACTTCTAAGATGCGATTCATCCAAGCTGTATGAGTTGTGCCCTATTTTTCCTTCAGTAATTAGCATGGAAGCCTAAGGTGACTTCTTCAGTTAGTCATCCAGAATTGTATGGGAGGAATTCCAAACACAGTGAATAAGTTCCTCAAGAGTAATAATCTTATTTATACTACAAAGTATTTTGTGCTTCCTCAGGGTGCAGGAAGCTGTTAGTTGATGTAAACATACCGCCAAAATGGATCTTGTCCTTGGCTGTGCAGCCTCTCCCACTCACTTATGCTGGGGAGAAGTCTTGATGTGACTATGTAGTAAATTGCATAAATTGCTGTGGCTGAAAACAAATGAATTTCAAGGCTTCATATGCTGATAAATCTACCATATCCTTAGTCACCTTGTTCAGTGATTCCTTTCACTGTTGCAAGATGGGTCATGCTTTATGTGTTGAAATCCATGTCGCTAATTTCTAATTGGCCTTTTCTTGCTAGATTATGTAGTATGTATTGTCAGCAGTTTCCCTCGACATATTTTCAAAAATCAGAGTCAACAATGTCATGGTGAGGCACTTCTTAAAACAAACTCAAAGAGAATAGTCAGTGCCACTCCATCTGATGTTCTACAGTGGGTCTACTCAGATTTCTTATTGAACAAAAATTTTCCTTAGATTTGGAGATCTAAAAGGATCAGTTCATAAAACACTGCATTTCACATCATGTGACAAGTAGCTGTAACTCTACAAATTCATTTCCAGCTGGTGCTGGAGACAGACAAGTTCTGTGTGGGATTTTTTCGAAGCAAATCATCATAGTCTCAGTCTCTATTCACTGTGTGTTGTAAATGAGGCTTGAGAAGTCCATTCAAAAAGAAGTTGTCCACAAATACACAAATTAAGAAGGATAATGCAATGTGCCTTGCCTTAGAAAATTTTGCCACCTTTTCTAGCAAGAGTTTTTTAGCTGTATGAATCAATCAATGATCCCTGTCTCTCCCAAATGAAGACAAAAGGAGCGTTGTGCCATACACAGTAGGGTTGCAGGGGCTGCAGAAGACTTGGATTCCTGGCAAGGGATGTGTTGTGCCCAAAACACAAAACCAGTATCTCCCACTCTTCTGGCACTGCAGAGCCTTAGAGGTTACACACTTGACACGGACATCCAGGTTAAGCTGTGAATTATCACAGGTGGATGGATGAATCACGAGTTGGTGAAGGCTTGTGTTAGACATGACATTTTCTCTTTACTGAAAAGCTTGAAAGTTTCACTTGACTCGGAACTAAGTCAAGGTGTCAGAGGACTACAGGGTTATGGGTGCTCCTTCCACAGCCTTTTGAATGGATCCTGAGCCCTCTAGTGAGTCTATGAGATACCTCTGGGCTTGCTACCATCCTCTGGTCAGCTTGGGTGACTCAGGCACTCTTATAGCAAAGTCACTCACACTTGCCATTAACATCAGGGTGCTTAGAGACAAACTGCAGCCTGCTTTGACAGTGTTCCTTCCAGGAGATGAAGTGTAGGGGTGCGTGGGTATGTCTGTGTGTACCAGATTAATCAGTTATCATTCAATTCCAAGAAGGAAAGTGTATTTTGGAGCCTTTACTTGGAGCTAGTTGCTTATGAAGAGCATGCACAACACAGCATAGGTCAGAGACTTGGGCATCAGGCATCCATGGAAGCTGACAGCAAATCTCTGCACGACCTTTCCTAAATTTGCCTCTTCTCGTTTTCAACCACTTTCCTCCTCTGATAAATGTTACATTTATATTCCTTAGCACACTGTCTGGAGGGCTACTCAGTGCTTATTTTGGGAAGTGCTTGGAGACTCACCAACACAAGGAGATAAGAAGGGAAAAAGTACAGTTCAAAACTGAAATGGTTAAAAATGATCTTCAAATGTCAGGCTGCCTCAGGGAAACAAGAGCTCACCTCAGCTCCATTTAGAGTGATGTCGGGTAGAGGGAATTTTATTCTTTCAAATGTATGTGCATTTATAATGCATAAAAATGTAGTTAAATGCAGGCCTCTGTGTGACTGAAGAGTGAATATTAAACATAAACGGGTTGCTTCACATCTGGAAGGAAAGCAAATCAGCATTGCTTCTCCACAGGGTGAAACTTAAATGCGAGCCTTGCAATGTTATTACTAGGCCAAAGAGAGATGAAATACAGAGTTGAGGATCAGTATGAGGTAAAATATGCCATTAAGCTATCAGATGAAATCAGGACAAAAGAGAAAAAATGCAGGTAGAGGAGAAGAAAGAACAAATTTTGTCTTTTGGACAGATTAAGGGATTTTTGTGTGATGGCCTAATGCATGTTTTTAGGAGCTGCTATGTCTCAATGAGTAAAACATTAATTTGACAGGAGGTTTCTATGATCTTCAGCAATTTTTACCTCTTTTTTCTGCTGTTTACTCTGACAGGTTTTTGTGTGCTTTGTAACTTAAAATGAGGAATTTAAATGAAAAGTCTCTTCCATGAGCTGGTGTGGTAGACCACTAATCCAATCCAAGATATCAAGTTAGTTGGGAAAATGTAGCTTCCTTACATGAAGAACACAAGGGCTTGACAGACAGGTAGGAAATACCTGTGTATAGATACCTTTATTATAACCACAGTTTGCATAATCCTTTTCCAGCTTTTTCCTTTCCTCAAAAAACCTTCCTGGGAACACAGTCTTATTCAGCAGATAACATGAATACCTTCACTGAATAGGTCATAGTACAGTACCAGAGACAGGAGGCAGCTCTCATTAGCCGATGACAAATTCTGCTTCCAGTGAAAGAAATGGTGTAATTGGTTAAATCTATTTAATCCCTTATTATTCTTATTATTATTTTCCTCCTTCAGTTTGTGAAGCTTTCCCCTTATATAATGCAGTTTCTAAATACTGACTTCTCCACCAACATAATCATTTAAGATTTTTTTTTTAATACAATCCCGACAGTGCTTATGCAACGTGCCTGCCTAGAAATATGAAGACAGTTTATTTAGAAAAGCAAAACTAACATCTATCTTTTAAAATCAGAAGACACATCATCAAAATATGTGCAAAACGTGCCTCCAAAGCTGTCCATATGTGTGTTTAACTCTCCATTTACTGATCCTTATTCATTGTCATGAGGTCCTAATCTCTGGTTCATCGTCATTTTTGTCTGATTTCAGACAGTTACAGGAAAGAACCAAAGTAAATTTTCTGTCATCCAGCCCACCAACTGAAGTGAAAAGTGGAAGATCGAAACAAGCATCCTCACCAGAGGTTACTGCCAGCAGTCACAGAAGCTCCACAAATATCAGGTAAATCTGGGATTGCTGTGCTTTGCCTGCAGGAGGTGGTTTACTCTTCTGAAAGTAGAATAGGTTTAGAAAGGACCTCAGTATGTGATGATAAGGAATGGGAATATAAATCTTTATATCTAGAGGCTGCCATTAACTTCCATATGCTCCTCGGAGGAAGTTTATGTGTGAATAATCTGCTGAATAGGATTGGACTATTTAAAGTGAATTATTTGAAAGACAAAGTGGGAACAGTTTATTGAAGAATTTGCTCAGAGCATATACTGCTGCTGGTTTTGTTTTAAGTTACCCAACACTGTTGCAGTTTACATGAATATTTTTTAGGATTCTTGAGTGGCATTGGCCCCTTAAATTTTTCCTGAAGAGAGAAGACAGGAAGCAGTCTGATGAGAAAAGCAGGATTAGGCTGCTGTAGGGTTGTGCTGGTTTTTTTTCTTTGAAACCTCTCAGCTCTTACTTTAAATTTCAGACCTGGAAAGATTGTATTTCTCAAAAATTTGTTTTGTTTGGGTTCTCTGTCATACTGCATGCGTCCTTCCCCTTAGTCAAGCAAACACCACCACATCTGTGCTTTATCATGAAGTTTTGTTAACAGAAATTAAATGAGCCAGAAGGTGTGAGTCACAGCTCTGGTGAAATCTCTCCTGCTAATTCAACACTTGGCTGTACCAGCAGATTAAATAAGGCTAAAGAGCACTTCCTGGCCTAGTGTTGGCATAGGTGATCTAGGACTCTCCAAAGTTATTTTTAATTTCTAGGGAGATGATCACAGACAGTTGCAATAAGCAATTTTGTATACATTCATCCTATTTCTGCAGAGTACAAGACTTTAGTAATATTGTTAGAAATATTTTTTGATGCTGTCTGACCTCTGTTCCACATAGGAACTTAATATTATACATAATGCACCATAATGCACTTCTGATTTTTCATGCTGTGAATAAGACTGCAGACCATCTGCTTTATTTCATTCATTTTGTTACCCCACATGCTAGAACTTTTTGCCACCCGGGTCCTCCTCTTCCTTATGCATCTAATTTACAAGTGTGAACCCCACATTGTGATTGGTCTTTCATTTGTAGTAGTCAAGAAAACACCCAAATGGAATAGTTCTTCCTCTTCATTGGTAGCAAAGTTTAAATTCAGCCCCAGTGCAATCCGAAATCTTCACTCATGCTATATCCAAGCTGCTGACTGGATTCACTGAAATCTGCAGAGACTCTAGATTGTTCCTGATTGATGGGAGAATATATTTATATTCTATATCCAGATAGGGAATAGGATCTGTAGTTATGAGTGCATTATGATTTTTGTCACTGAGCACTTCTGGTGAAAAGTTCCTTTTCTTATAAGCAGACTTTTGAATATATCTAGCTTTTCAGTCACCCTTCTTTTTTTGCAGTTCAATAATTTACATTTCCTTCTCTTGCTAGGAATGAGGTATTTCTTGGGCACTGGTCATAATTTCTGGGTCAGTTAATAAACCCTCTTTTTATTTCCTCCTTAAATGCTGTGTATTAGAGAATTGTTGAGTTGGAAAATGTTAGCTTCATTTAGCTGTTATTAAGTTTTGCTGAGAAAGGAGATGGCTAGTTCATATACTGTGTCCATTTTCAGAGGTAAAATGCATTTAATTGGGCTATTTTTGCTGCAAGTTCACAAAGTTTCTCCAGCATGGACGCCAATTAAGCAACTGTATTTTATATGGAGTAATTGAGACTGACCCAGCTGTCTTGTAGCACCGCAATGAGTTGCTGTGGATGATGAGAGGGATCAAAGTTCCCCAAGAAGAGCATTCACATCACATAAAATAAAAGATGCATATGCTGAGGTCCCTCTAGGAGTTCCTTATGAGAGTGGGTTAGAGAATGCAGCTAACCAATTCAAGCAAAACAATCTGAATACCTTCCACTGCTAATACCAATGCTTCTGAGATGCGATATGTCAGGAATAAGTAAACTCTGATGCCTCACAGGATCAGACCTAGGGCTGTGATTTTCCTGACCTAACTCCAGTTGTTTACAGTGTGAGCATCTCTACCTCTGCTGGTTATCACACCTGCTTCACAGTCAGTGGTAAGAAATAAATACACATCTGGAAAACAGTCTATTTGTCTTCTTATAGATGTCTGGTTGATGTTGAGATAAATTGCACACAGTTCCTCTCCTCTCTCCCCTGAGGTGATTAGCTCAGATTCAGGAATCACTTTGTAGATATTTACTTTCAAACAGGTAAAGTCTACACTATTACTCTCAAGTTGATCATCCAGAATCAGTGACTGATCGTAGCTGCCCTCACTCCATCTCTGGGCTTTCACGCTGAATTAAAGAAATCTCCAGGTTTCTGGAGTCAAAGAGAACAAAAAAAAGGAGGTTCTAGAAGGGTTCTTTATGAATAAATTTATGAGGCAAACTGAAGATAAGAAGTTACTATTCACTTCCCTGTCTAAAAGCCCTGTAATGTGACAACAGGCAGTTCCGTAGATTACAGTCGTGATAGATTCTGTTAGGAGCTCAGTTATACCGATGACGCAGTAAACCCACAAATAATTGTATATGCATAGTTGTTGCTGGCTTCCAGTACGTGTGCCTGGGCATCCCTAAGCTGGTTTGGGATATTTCTATGAGTATAAACTGTTGGCAAGGAGGATTTATTTCTGTTATAAGGTGGGTTGTGAGGTCTGGTTCTCCGATCATCGTGGTAATCACTTGTCTCTGCCATAGCATATACAATCCCAGTAAGCTTCTGAAGTCAGGAAGAGTTTCTTTACTCTGGTATATTGGTTATCCAACCCAATTCAGGCATCTGAAAAGAGATGTCATCAATATATTAGGTGAGATGCACACTAAAGGAGCCAGTTTCCCTACATGAAGAGAATGGACTTTCTTAACTTCGGAACACAGAAGTCTTCACGAGTCTCTAGATCTGATACATATCTCTTTTGGTCTGAAAAGTTCACTTGCCGCAGGACCACCCTTATCTCAGTAACTTCCCATTCTTTCCTGGACAAGATCCTACTAAAGCTCTGCTTAATCAATCTCAGTCTTACATTATGTACCAGTAACCTCTGCTATGATACTGTTTGTGCAAGTTCATATGCATTTTCCCAGCAGTCACTTACTGAGAGAAACAGGCAAATAATTAAGTAGCTCTAGCTCCTTGAGTTCGCAGGCCATGAGATCCTCCTTAGCAGTAAGCCATTTCGAGCATACATTCAATGCATCTTTTATTCTGACAGTCCTTTTTGAAGAGTAAAATTTCTTGTTTCTGTATTCCCAACAATGGTTGCTTGAGCAAGATTTGGAAGATCCATGATGCATTGTATCCCCTTGCTGCAGAAAGCCAGACTGGGCTCTGGGATGCAGGCATGGAGCTGTGGTTACTAATGTGGGATGGAACTGGTTTATCATGACTTCAGCTTTTGGCTATAGAGCAACTCTTCAGTAGCTAAACAGCTTTCTAAAAGAGGTTCAAATTTTCCTTCAATTAACTATGTTTCAGTTATTTGAGCTTGCCAGCAGCTAAGAATGGCTAGAAGATATACTGCTGGGAGATCAGAACACCTCACCCTCTGCACAGAAGAGAGCTTTGCTTTAAATCTCTCCTGTCTCTGCAACTTTCTTTTCCTCTGGGTAGAGGGAATTCCCACTCCAGTTTCATTCTGCTTCCAACATCAATTGCAAGACCCGTGGGTTTGATTGAAGTTCCTGAAGCTATTTTCGATAGTATAACGTGTTGTCCCGTGCTTAGAACTGCTAAAGGAATCTCTGTAATTTTCTGGGTGCAGCAGCCTCTGCAGCATCCTTAGAATTGCCAGGTGCAATCACATCACCAGTATATCTTACCCAGCACTTTTTTGGGTTGTTTTTTTTCTTAGGAAAACCAGCAATACAGGAGCTGCAGAAAAGTATAAATCTCAGGTAATACACGGTTTCATTGCCCATTGCTGAATTCCTGTTATATCTCCTGGTCTCAGCTTTACTTAGCACACCCATCTGTCTCTCTGAATATCATTCTTAGCACTGCGGTATCTAACTCAATACCTCTACAAACCACTTGTGGACTTTATGAAATGAGATACTTCAGCAGGAGACAGTCTCTCTTGCAAGATATCGCCAATACCTAAGATGGAAAGTATTGCTAGGCTGTTTATCCTTTGAATATCCGGCAGCACCAGGATCTCGATGAGTGATTATCGGAGATTTCTAGAAGAGCTGGTGGAGGACATCTCTTTTACCAGAATTATGCAATAGGTTGTGAACAGAGAGATTTAACCTGTGGCCCTGTAAAACCCATGTTCTTCCAAGGATACCCCATATTTCCCTCTGCACTGTGTGTCACCACCCAGCCCACAGCCCCAGTACAGCTGTGGAGAGAGAGCACAAGGGACATCACATATTTGGTAGGGGAATGTGTAAATGGCCAAAGACATACACAGGGGCAAGAAAATATTTACTGCACTCCACATAAAGATCCCCCTGTGAAAGGGAAAAAAAATGTAAACGTAGATGAGAGATGCCAAGAGAAAGAAACAGAGAGTCATTTACTTCTGTCTGCCTTCAAGATCAGGTGAATTCTCTGCCATCCCATTTGTCCTCCAGTCCCATTTTCTGTTTTGATTACTTCCTTAAAGGCAGATCATTTTGCTCTTTTGTTTTCCCCTTTAGAAATAAGACTTTTGATTATAAAATGGAATTAAAACTATACTTTACAGATTTTTTTCATGTGTGGAAAAAGATTTAACAGTTGTCTATGTAAGCTGGAAAAGTATAAGAGCCCAGTTCATAGATCCCAGTGTAAAATCACTTTCCTGGAGAACACTTTAACGTAGGGTGTCCTTTCTCCCTTTCTTCCACCCCCTCCTCTGGTGTTAAATATTGCAACATAAGAACTGAAAGCCCACTGATGAGGGCTGAAGGAATTTAAGGGCCATTAAATCATTACAGTAATGGGTGCAGTGAGTGTGTTCTAGGGAAAACAAATATACTACTAGAGGCAGAAAAATAGAAAGATGATTGGATGAAGTCAATTTAAAGAGACGAATGTACCTGCATGGCAGGAGAAACAGAAGATGTTGGAAATAACAAGCATTTGGGGAATATGTGGCTCCAGGAAATAAAGAGATTTTTCTCTCTAGAGACCTGACTATGCTTTTACTTACAACATTGCATAAGTGTGTTGATGTCAACAGAGAGGCTAGATTAATTGTGAGCAGAATTGGGAACTACTCTGTAAATAAGGATAGCTGCACTGGAGTCATGAACTTAAGCAAGAACCTGTCATTCACAAACTGATTTAGTTTCAGAAGTCATTACTTAGCTATGGGTAGAGTCCTCTGTAGAAGGATTAGATTAAGTCTTTCAAATTCCTAGTGGGCATCTATCTACATCCGAAGTCCTTCCACCTTCCCTATTTGTCATTACACCAGCTACTCCACTAAAGATGTCAGGGAAATCAGACTGCAGGAATCAAATTTCTCTTTGATATGGCTTTAAGCTGTTACAACAGCCTGTACCAATGTGTGGAGTGTAGTTTTCGGCCAATGCTGGACAACCTGAATAAAAAAAAGCTTCAGTCTCCAGAGTTATTCTTCTACCCCTATTCACTAACAGAACACTTCTTTTTGATTTTAATCAATTTTCTTCACATCTAGCCAAGCTTTCTTTCTAGCTTAATCCAATAATGGTTGTAATCCTTCATCCATAATGCAGCCATACAATATTTATGCTGCGTGGCAATAGACAAAAATGATCACAGCTGTCCCAAAAGTTAGACAGAGCACATAACCAACAGGCAAAAGCCTAAGGTGTGACAGCTCTTCTCACTGAAGTCTGCCACCTTCAGAAACAACTCCAGCTACACCCACCCAAAACATATTCCCTCAGCTCTCCTACATTCGCCAGTAGTGCCTTAATGTCTGTTCTTGAAGGAGAAGGTGAGAAAACCAGAATTAATCTTAGTGACACCAAAAAAGCAGCACTGCTCTGTGCAGTGCTCTATGCACTGAGTATCTGCACAGGCTTTGGTGCTCAGTTGACCTTTGGTGAATTGATTCTGCTCAACAGGTGATCAGAAAAGCCACAACCAGCAAAAAGTAAAGTATTTTTTGCCTGCTTTTAGTGCTGAACCAGTTCAGCAGGGTCACATGAATTGGCACAGGGAAAGAGAAAAAATCAGGATGAGGAGGATAAGGAAGAACACCATCTTCCGTATTAATAAATTCTCAGTTAAAAGCCGCTCATCATGCCTTTATATAGTAGTTTCTATGACTTGAAAAGGAGCCCCAAGTATTCCTAGTGACTTCAGAGGCAGATGGGCTCAGGTATCAGAGAGCAATAATTGGAGCAATCAGTGTGATGTGAAGTAATGACAAGTTCTATCTCTACTCTTCACTCCTATAAAATGCCCTTTTCCTTTTCCCTCAATGTATCTTGTTTCTGAGAAGAGCAGATCCTCCAGGACCATGGGCACAACTCGGAAAATAAGCTAGATACTGGACTAATTAAATATCTTTTCCCCCTCCCTCCAAGACTCACCTCAGACAAGCAACCAGTGGTGCTGACTGGTGCTAACTAATTGCAATTGGCTCATAGGAACTCATCTGATTATACCGTTCATTACAGTAGGAAGAAAATTTTTTCTGTTTCCTTAATAGTATATGGGTTAATGTATTCATAAATCAATACTTTTTTTCTCCCACTGTTAATCTTGAAGGGCGTCATGGTGATTTTTCTAATTATTAGAAACCATATAGCAATTATATTTCTCTATATCTCCTTTCTCTGGAGTCTTGTTTGGTTAGAAATTAATCATTAATTGATTTCAAAATGTAAGCTTTGGGAGCTTTTAATTTTAAAGAAATTTGAATTCTAGTGCTTCAGAGCCCGGCTCAAGCAGAGAGTAACCTCTATACTGATTTTTAAAAAAATTACATTGTCCATTTTACTGTTTTTCAGCATGTGTGCAAGGTTTTTAATAGATTGTGAGTAGCTGGGGTAGTCAGTAAAAGCTTGCATATGTCTTCAGCTCTCATTGTTAGAAGTAGTACCCTAATTTTTCTATCTGCCCCTTAGCTGTGAAATCCTCTTGTGAACAGGCCCAGTGAGAACGTCCCAGATCTCTCTTTCAAGCAAAGAGAAAGAGAGACAAACTGTACACAAACACAGACACACACAGACACACATGCTTCTGTTACTAATACTAGTCTGGCAGCTAGACATACACAATGACAGCTCTAGCATGCTGATAATCCAGTTAGCAGGGATTTTATGAGACATTTAAATATTGATAAGAGAAATACCCCAGCTTCCTTTTGCTACTTAAGTCAGCAGATACCAAACACCTTGTTAGGCAGGGGATTACCAATAAGTAACATGTAATTCCACTCCCCTTAAAAATCCCCGCAGGGTGCATTATATAACGAGGATGAATTTTTATTTCTTTTTTTGTTTTCTTTTTCCCTTTTCTTTTTTATTCTATTTTCTTTCTTTCCCTTTTCTTCCCACTTTCCAAATGCTGAGGCAATTTTGTTGCACAGAAAAACATTATCTCCTTTCCTTTGTAGTAATTTTATACGTTCTAATAAATTTTCCCACACAGATAAACATTTGGTTAAAAAAAAAGTTAAAAAGTAGTCTTCTTTTGTCTAGCAGGAGGAAGAGAACAGATGTATCTTGCTGTGGAGGGAGACCTTTAGACCAAATCTATAAACATCTAGCATTTTTGAGTCAGCTCATTTATCCTAGCTGATGATCTAGCTGGTTAGAATATATAGGGAAGCATCTATGCCTGATTTAACTAATGCTTTAGGAATATACTTCCTATACAGCCAGTAAACATAGACCTCATTCCAGGCATAGTCATTTTTAAGGCTTATTCAAAAAAAAACCCAAAAAACAACAACAAACAACACCACTAACAACAAAAAAGTCAAAAAGTCTCAAAACTCACAGACCAGCACCCTTAATACTGGAAGATGTCTATGGCTCAACTACTAAAATTCATCAATAAAAAAGTACATTCACCTCACATAAGTTATTTTAAAAATGAGTGGGCTTAAAGCTTCATATTCCTATTGCTTCCTGAACCTAAGGATTTTGTGATTTCAAGGAGACTGTTCATCCACCTAAGCCAAGAGGCACATAAGTTTCTGCTCCAAAAACATGAGGAAAAAAGAATTAAATGACTCTTGCTGCAGGTGCTGGATATGGCATGATGTAGAGGGAAGCAGTGCATAATGGATGGGGAAAAGGTGAGATGTTCCCTTGTACCATAAGAGGAGCAACAGCTGAGCTATGTGTTCTGTGCATGAATTAAAAACAACCTCTTGCTTAGCCAATTGCTTATCCAAATGAGGAGAGCAAGGTGTAAGGCGAATTCATTACTTATTGGCTTGGTTGAACAGTCCCATACTGTACTCAAACCTAAGAGCCATGTAATAATCAGCAAATTCCATTGGTGGGTACATGAGTAAATTTCTACAAGTGTCAAATAAAGTTTGATTATAACCAAGCTGAACCATAATTGAAGATAATCAGCAAATGCACAGTCCAAGGTATTGATAAGCAAGGACGGCAACATTTCAGTTTCTCAAGAAAGGTATCCTGAAGAGAGGCTAAAGACTGGTTTATTAACCTTCAGGAGGTACATTGAATGCTTTCCGTCACCTGTGAGCTCTGAGGTTAAGGTGTAATATCAGAATGCTCCTGAAACATGGTAGTGTCACACTTCAGGTATCAGTGTTCCTGTTTACAAAATAACATTTCAATAAAGAGTAAATGCACCAGTCCAGCCCAATATGAAAGCAGATCTCACTGAAGCCCTTCATCTGGACCTGTTGCAGGTCTCCCCATGGCACCAGGGCTATGCAGACTGGCTAGTAATAAACAGCAGAAAAAGATGAAGGCAAAAAAATGCTGTAAATGTAAGACAATCCCTTCTACACTTTATTCTGCAAGAGAAGCTGCTGTGGTCCTGAGAGACAAGCAAAGATGAGGGAGGTTAAAGCATAAAAATTTAGCCAATTTGCAAATTAAAATGCAGATCCCCTTCCCACTCACCTCTTGCCTATCCACACCTCCCAGCTGCAAACAAATAGAACTGACTAAACCCATTTTTTTACTTATTTAAGAAATATTGTAATGCATTCTCTGAGGAAAAGAAAAATCTCTGCTCATGCATACATCTCTGCTTGCTCCAGTCATCCTGAATATGCATCACTGACTGCTACTTACGGCAATGCTCTAGCTCCTCTCCTCCCCTCTACTCCCCTCCTTTCCCCTCTTCTCCTCTTTGCCTCCTTTTAGGGTTGAGCTGGAATAAGGAGAGGACTCTCCAAATTGACCCTCTCTTGATTTCCTTTTTCTGCCCACTTTCTATCAAAACATGAATCCCATCCAGGTTTGGAGAGCTGCAGGCAAGGGAGAACACTGCGTTCTGTGCATGAGCAGAAGGAACTACCCTGTGGGAGATGTCCTCTTCCTGTTGTAGAGCCAGGGCTCCCAGTGAGCTGAGGGAAGGGCAAAAGCCCAGGAACAGCACAACAGAGTCCAGGAACAAGGGACTTAAGTAACTGCATCATAAGTCATTGCTGATCTTTATCCCCAGCTGGGAACAAGGCCTTTGATAAGAAATGAGCTCTCGGACTTTGAAAAGGCCAAGCAGTTATGCAGGCTGCATCAGCCAGGTGTAACCAGCTGGTTTGCAGTCTGAAGTTGTCTGAAGCAAAAGCTCTGGGAGACTGGCACATTTAAGAAGGAGTAAATAGAAGTCTTGAAAAGCCAGAAACATATCTGCTCACTTTGGAGACTAAGATGAATTTATTAAAGGGAATATGACTCCAGGAAATGGTTCATATTGCAATCCACCTCCTGTATCTTTATGTAACACCTTTCAGACAATCATACTCCAGATGTTTTCTCACACTGACATGCTGAGGTTGTTTCTTATGATGGAAATGCTTAGGTACTCCACTCTAGATCATCATGTTTAGGTGCTACACAAATGCATGGAAAATCAGAGATCAAACAGTCTAAATAAAAACACAGATGGGAAGGGGTGGCTTGTAAAGTGACTTTTGCAGCATGACACATCACAGTCATTGACAGATCAGCAAAAGGATATCAGATTTCTGAATCTGGCATCTTGGCTAGTGGCACGGACTCCTACTGTCTGCCTCTCATTCTGTCGTCATAAATACCCCAAAACTGACCCACAAAATGTTTAGGTGTATCTCTTTTCTTTCAAGTATGGATGAGACTCTTGTCTTTTTTGTAGAGCTGCCTCTCTACTTGTGTACATGTGCACTGACAGCTTTATACTGCCAGCTTTCCATCAGAAGTTTGGGGTTGATGTCAAACTACTGTCGGCACGATCTCTGATGTAGCCCAGTGCTCATCTCTCCAAGGATGCACCACTGCATAGACAAGGAGAGAGCCCTTGCAGTTACCCTGGAAAGCCAGGATCCTGCTGACTGCACAAGTCAGCATGGAAGAACTCCAGTCTTCATGCCAGGCTGGAAAAACAGCAGCTTTTAGGTTGAAATTCAATGCTATCCTCTCAGGGGCTGTGTCTCAACACTGGCAAACACACACAACACACAGACTTTCCAAATTAATCAGGTCCTTGATAGATGCAAGCCAGAGCTGACAGGCCTGCAGTGGCACTGGTTTCCTCCTCTCCCCATCTGTGGGCTCTCTGGAGTCTGTCTGCTGAGCTCTCCCCAAGCAGATCTAATGCCAACTCCAGTGGGGGCCCAAATTCCATTTGCTGGGTAAGACTGGCCCATGTGGCAAAGTTAAGACATTCTTCATTTGGGCAATTCTATGTTCAGAGCCACACATAAACACTTTACTGCTGGCCGTTAAATTTTATTGCTCTCTCTAATATGCTTTGAGATAACTAAACTCATGCCTGAAAGAGGCATTTAAACTGTTTTAACAGTATCTACTTCACATAATCTGCTTTATGGCAGCATCTTATGGTTTTACCCATTTAAAATGTGTTTGTTGTTGTTTTTTAATCAAGGGATTTGCACTCTGACCTTTGAGCAACAGCAGTCCCTGCTAGAAAACAGCTGGCAATGCGGTGTGCAATACAATCTATGGAGATTAAATTCATTTAATTCCCTCTTAAGGTAGATGACTGGGAGGCTGGTGGATCCACTGGGATTTTAGTGATTGAATTATTTTTTATTTTAAAAGGAGAGTTGAAACTAAGAAATAATAGACATATTTTTGCTCAGTGGATTTATCCCTGGCCTGAATTACTTGGCTGACCTGGATAAGAGAATATACATCAGTATTCTTGTGCCAATCCATGGGGAATGGGTTGGAAAGAGGTGTTGGTTGTGTGTCATGAGGGACAACAGTTTTGTTCTGATGAGCTGCTCTTCTGATAGGTGTCATGAGGTTCAGTATAATCCTCCCTTTTAGAAAACTGAGTTGCTGTGAAAGGTTAATAACAAGATAACCTGATCTTCTGCTGTACTACCTGGCATGGGGGCTCACATCCTTTTGGTGAACACAGAGCAAGTCCTGTTCTTTGCTGTAGGGAAGAAGGAGGAAGGGAGTTTATCTGGATGCCTTGTGGCATGCAATCTTTGGGACACAGGTATCCGGTTACAGAATGCAACTCTCTCTTGAGATACTTTCTCTCAGCATTAATGATTTATCTTTTTTTCCATATAGTGTAGCAGCTGGTGGAAATAGCTCAGGCTGGTCTATTAAGGTGTGCAGCGTGTTTCCCAGGAAGCTAGAGAAGACACAGGTATGTATTCCTCATGGGCAAAGACAAGAATTGAACATGTTCTTCACTGTGGGGAGGATCAGAGAAGAGGGAAGGGGGCAGCAGGCTCCCCACAGACACTAAGACACTAACACCACACCATCTTTTAATAAAAACATCAGTTACGAACTCTGGCTTTGGTAGATAATGTGTGTTTGGGTCCATGAGGCCCATATACAGAGGAAAACTTTGTTCAGGCTCAGGTCTAGGACCAACAAGTTTCCAGCCCTGGCAATACTGATATACATCTAGATACCTTTGTGCAAACTATTTGAAAGCTAAACCCAGCATTTTGGCTCTTCCTGGCTTAACATGGAGCTAATCTTAATTTTTGGTTTAGTTACCTAAAATGAGACTTACTCTGTAGTCAGAAAGGAGTTGTTTGATATTTGTTTATTTCTTTGTCATAGCAGACAAAAACTCTCATCATTTGAGTGATGTAGGTCACTCAAATGTGTGGGTGAACCCTGAGACTGCCCCAGAGCCAGACTGAGCTTCATCAGAGTGAGCACACAGCAACAGCTTCCCCAAAAGCTGTTGTATTTCACAACAAATACAATCCCATAATTACAATTATCTTCATAGCAGCTGCAGGTTGAGGGCAAACAGCCACCTTCCATCACTCAACTGGCTCAGCTGCCCACAGAGCCCATCAGACTAATGTGTGTCAGAGGAATGTGCCATACAGAGAGTTGAGCAACAAACCAAAGAGATAATTTGGGCACCTAAAAACTTATCTCTGCATACACCTTCCAGGTAATTAAGCTACCATTATTGATACATCACTGGGCTGTCTTTGAAACAAATTAGGCAATGCTTTCTCTCCAGCATAATGCAGGGCTCCATCATCAGTTAAGGCATAGCAACAGGCTGCATTAAAAAATTCCTTGTGTCTCAAGAGCTTTGGGATTGTTTCTCCAGTTTGTGTACATGCCTGAAGGTTCCTTGAATGCTCCACATGACAGAAACATGGCATGGCCATTCTGAAAGCATTTACTCCTGTCTGTCTTCAAAAAGCCCTTTTGCCATGATGAGAAACACCCTGATGTTTTGTCTTACAGGAGAGCTCAGAGCTGTCTCAGAGAGATTTCTGTTGAGCCTTCAAGGCAAACTAAACATGACCCTTCAGTGTCAGCCTCCTGCCTGAACTCTAACCTTGCCTTCCAAGCACAGGGCAGACATGAAATGGCAGCTGATGTGGGGAAACTTTCCTAAGCTGTTCTTGGGGTGCATATTTTGCTGGTGTTTTTTCACCCTTTGAACAATTTCTATAGATGCCATGAACCCTCAGGAAATAAAAGTGGCCATCTATCCCTTTCCACACCTTTATTAGTTTGCCAAAACCACATAAACTAATGAATTAACAGAGAACCATATAGGTGAAAATCTGCCACTGTGCACAAACACACAGCAAAAAGGTTTCCTGCTTGCCAAGATGAGAAACATGTTTGGGATGATAAGGATGACTGGAAATCAGAGAGTGTGGTGGCTGCACTGTGGGGTTTGTAATTGTGAGTGGCCTTTCCATTTTGAGGGTCAATGTGCTAAATTAACAACCTACAAGAAAGCATTTAATTTAGGTTAATGGGGTGTTTGAATGTTAAATGGATTAAGGCAAATTATATATTTTTTTCTTTTAAAGAGGAATTAGCCCCACTAATCTTCAAGGTCAGATTCTTAGAGGGTGTAAATCTGTGTAATACACCAAAGCTCAAGGGAGCCTGTACAGTTTTACACTAAATGAAGGAGTCTGTGCTATTGTAATTTTCCCATGTACATATCTATGAACCATGTGCTTGGCTTAAATTTGTTCTGTCTTTTTTTCCCCCATTTTGTGGTTTAAAAATGAAATTATATGGTTCCTTGCTTATACTCTTCATTTCCAGCCCATTAACTTTATCCTTTTGCTTTTCAGGTTCTACAAGTAGAATGGAAACTTCCTTTATGCACAGGGAATTTGGGGAATGATACCATGATATCTGGGGGGAAGGATGCTGGTAGAGTATTGTTTGGAATCACAATTTTCAGGGCTATGTTTTAATATAAAATGAGGAGGAAAATGTCTTTCAGCAGAGCTATTTGAGAGTTCATATTTGAAATATTTGGTGGATGGTTAGTTTCCACAGCAAGAAAAATATGCAGTGGGAAAATGTTCCCACTGCTTAAAATCAAAATCATATTTTTTTCATCAAGGAAATACTTTGTTCCATCTCAGAAAGCAAAAAGCACTGCCCTTATGCTCAGAAGAGGCACATTTTAAATTTTAAATTTTGGGGAAGGGAAAGTCTTCACTGTAATAAAACAGAGTAAATGTTTAAAATGATCTTTAAATCACTGCCCCTTCACACCACATCACCAGGCAGGCTTGTTAGCTCAATGCTGCAGAGTTTCAAAGCCTGGTATTTTACATCCAAGACACAGCAAAATGGTAACTCTTGTCTTGCTTTGGGCTGAATAATTTTTATTGAAAGAATATGATGTCTTCAGGATCTTTTTTCTGAAGATATTTCTGCATCACGAAAGTTACCATCACACAGAGACATTAAGTGATTCTCCTCATTTGTAGCCTTGACAGAGGGGGCAAGGACTGAATGGGCCAAGATGACTGGAAATTAAAGGTATTAGGAGTACTTAGTTTTAATGAATGTCCTTCCAGGTCAATATTGTGCTAAAAGATTGAGGTTGGTTTAGCCTGTTGTCCTTTAAATTCCTTGTGATTAGTTCCTTAAGGCCAAGTTTACTGGGCATATTGACAATTCTATAGACTTCTGGAGGAGGAAAAAAAAAGTCTTTTCTTGGGCCATTTTACTGGGTTCATGTTATTAATGATTATTTGAAACTCTTTCTGTCCCTCTACTTTCAGCCAATACTGCAGCATAAGATTTCCTGTTCATACGTCAGATCAACTTTGTATTGTAATGTAAAGAGAAGAAAAAGGCACACTTTTCCAGTTTTATTTAATTGGTCACCATTTGTGCTTACAAGACAAATGGTTTCCAGCATCAAAGCTGATCTGCCATATCAGTTCCTGATTGTGCTATGAGTATGCAATAAAGAAACTAAGCTGGTATTTCTCTCAGCAGCAGAACTAAACAGTGAAAAGAAATGGTGAAACTTTTTTTCTTCTACACTGTTTTCTCATCATTTACCACCTGGTTCAACTTGTCTGCTCTCTCTAGACTAAATGTACACCCCTTCTGTGATTGTCCACCCTTACCCCCTCCACACCCCTATAGAAAAGTTAAATTTTACATTTCATCAATACTAAGGACAACCTGAAAAGCTAATCACACGTTTAAAATTTTGTTAACTAAATTATAAGGGATGTATTTTAACATGAACCTCTTTGCCAAACTCCCAAACTGTTCTGAAAATGTCTTCCACTCAGAGCTTGCCATGAGATAAGTTGTAAATATGTGTCAGCAACCAGACCGAGAATCGTTCAGTCTTCAATACTAATTATAATCCTGCACGAGAGTAAAAAATTATATACATCCTGGCTGCCCTAGAATTTGCAAAGTCCTTGTTGCAAAGAGTGCTGTTAATTCATGCTAAACACACCTGAACACATGGCTTACCTTTTCTTTCATTTTTATTCTTAAAAAAAAAAAAAAAAAAGAATCTACAATAAAAAAAAATTAAAGTCAACTTTAATACCCGATTTGCTTCTCCTGAAAATACAAAACAGCAGGTACTTTCTTACTGAATTGTCATAAAATGAGAGGCACAGAGCAGATTTGGGCGATGCTATCCAAAAGGTTTGATTTGGCTTCGAATGTCCTTCCTAACAGAGTAATGGAATATTGCTAAGCAAGGGTTTTATTGAAAAAATGAAACATTTTCTGAGGTTTTCATTAATGATTTTCATGTATGTTCATTATATGTTTTTATTATGTATACAAATCTGAAACAACAAAGAAAGTTGGAGATTTTGAAAGTAAAATGTTCAAAATTTTGTAAGGAAGAATAATAATTTTGCCTGCACTGCTATCAGCTAATTAGCCTCCACTGTGCTAATTGAATCCAGTGAAGGATCTAGTCCACTGCCTTAAAAACATCCAAAGAATTTTCTTCTTGCAGATATTCCTGTTTTCCAGGAAGATTCTTCTGTATGGTAGGCAAATGAAATGAGGTTCAAGAATTCTCCTGATATGAAATAGTCTGGCAGGGGGAGTATTTGATGGAAGTTGAAAAACCACTTGTCTCATTCTTACTGTTCCCTAGGCACTTGCTGATGGCTACTGCTGGAAACAAAACTCTGACAGCTCTTGATCTAAACAGGTACAGATATTCCTACGTTTTCATCATACTATTAATATGAAAGATCAGCAAAGAGACTAATAGTCCCTTCCAGGACTTTGGAAAGGATGAAAGCAGTGATGTGTGCCAAATATTTTGCTGCCAATGTGTCAATTGATGTTGCATTCACTCCAGTCCGGGATGGAAACTAGGCTTGGGGTAAGATTTCTAACTCTTGCTGCTTGAAGTAGGAAGAGAAACATGGTTCAATTGTTGTCTTTCTCCCCCTGAGACCTATTTCCAGTGTGACAGTTTCTGGTGAAAAACTGCAGCCTTTCTTATAGGCATTTGTTTGAACCTCAGGATTACTTGAGGACAAATATATACTTACTAAAGGCAGAGCATCTTCAGAGTTAATCTGAGCATTGCCACATGCTGTGCAGCAAATGAAGGTGGAGGATAAGAGGAACACAGGACATTTACACAGACAAGGAACTTACCTGGACCATGTCTTCATAAATATATAGTAAATCATATCCATATTCCATATTCACAACATTCTCTGTCTTCTGAAAACATATGCTCACAGTTCTTTGCAGAAATATAGAAGTGAGTTTATTTGAGTGATTACAAGCCACTCACCACCAGGGAGCCTCACAGTTGTGTTGGCAGTGCCCTGTGCACTATCTGGCCTCTCAGGCAGTCTGGTTGGCCCAATAAAGGGGGTATGATATGCCTTGAGGCTTCTGGGGTAAAAGTGTCTTATGTCCTATCCTCTCTAATAACCTTATTAGAAAAGGTTTGAGATCCTCTAAAATTTTTGGATCCAAATGTACCTAAGGAAAACTTCCCCTCATTAGTAAATTGGTGATCCTTCCGATTAAAAAAAAAAAGACCTCTAGTTCCTTCTGCCAGTCACTGTTGCTCACAACTCTCCTTCACTTAAATTTTGGCCTCCTAATTCTTTAAAAGATTTACCATAGTCTAATTCCCAGAGCAGAGATTGGAATAACTCATGTGCCACAAAGAACCCATGGAGAGTGAACTTGCATCTCTGTGCAACAGTGAGTGGACACAACCTAAAACTGTACTTCTTTAAAGGAGAACAATAGATAATTCAGTTCTAATTCAAAGAATCATCACTGGGAAAATAGATTTTAGCTGGTAAAGTATCCTTTATGTTTTGTTACCTTTTAGGTTGAAATCTAAATCATAGAGGTAAAGAGACAGGGAATCTTGGCATCCTTAAAATGAATCTATTAGAAAAAACTTTTTTCCCTGATCTCACTTGACCTCTCATGTTATTATCTATTATATTCTCCCCAGATTTTCTTGCCTCAAGCCTTCAGACCCACAGAAAAGATTAGGGAATGGCAAGACTGCAGCTATTTATAATAATAATCCATTCCCAGGCTCCACTGTGGTAGTTTTAATCATCAGCTATTGTCAGGCATCACGATCAAAAAGATTTGAGATTTGATTTGTTTGGGTTATAAAGAAGTCCTGAATACCAAAGCATTGTTCCTTAAACTGCAAAGCACAACCCCTGTGTGAAGTAGAATGAACTGGTATTGCCCTCTCTGATCTGATTTGTAGCCATCACAGCCCTTTAAAGTTATCTGATTTGACATCAATTAGGCAGTTTTCACAAGGGGAAAGACTCTTTTTGCATTTAGTCCAGTATCAATGTCATTTTCCTCCTAAAATGTGACAAGGAGCAGACTGCTTCAGTGTGCTTTGCAACTGGCACGAAGAATAGGATAAGGAGGAGAAGAAAGGCTTCACAAAAAGGAAGAGAGGAGTTGAAGGGCTGAGAAAACATTTCTACTCCATATTCCTATTTGTGAAGACATACAAACACAGACAGACAGAGACAGGGGCGGGGTGGGGGGAGAGAGACGAGACCTCCTGCTCAACATTGTATTTTGTCAGTACACTTGCAAATATTGCAGTCACTGTAAGGGTGCAGAGCATTTCAGACCTTGGAGGACAGCAAGTCTGATAAACAGACAAAAGCATTTGTAGAACCTGAATCCTGGCTTTGTTTCATCTTTCAATATTCTGCCTATCCCACACAGTGTCCAAGGATATATATAGAGTTACTGTAGCAAACTGCTGGTAAATGTGTTGCATGGACAATATTCTGAACTAATGCACGGAAGCAAAACGCTCCCAAGAGAGAAGAGCCAAAGTGATTGGAAATTTCTAAGTACTAAAGGTTTTCTAAGAATAGATGTCAAAGAAGATGACCTGTTTTGCTGAGCATCGTGATATATCACAACTGTTGTACTCCCCCCTTGTAGTTGGATGCAGCAACAAGATGGACCCTGTGTATGTTGATGGAGGGAGAGTAGAAAGAGTAAAGTGTTCTGTACGTGAAGGAGCTGAGGCATTTTGATGGACTAAACAGGGGCTTGCGAAATCAGGAGCTGAGACAAGTGCAAGTCCATATTAGAAGATGCAAAAAGGAGAAGGGAGCAGAAAAAATGGCCCAAAGTGTAAATGAACACTTTATGAAAGCTGGTGTCTTCAGATAATTGTTATATAGGTTTTCAGAGTGGGTTTTTGTTCCTCCCAAAAAGGAAATACTGCAAAAAGCTGCCTCTGGGACATCTCTCATCATATTGTTTATCTTCATGCCCACACATCTGCTGTATTTCTGGACTGTACACGCAAGTCCCAGAGGGTAACAGTACTCCACGATTTAGATCCCTCCTCAGGGTGCTGAATGATCTATTTATTGATTGCTTCCTTGCCTCTTCCCAGCTTGTAATGTAAAATGTTGGAAAAAGATAGAGGAATACTCTCACACACACTGAAATCTACTTAAACCATTTTTTGCAGTCTCATAAGAAAACAGATCAGATCTGCCACTGCATGATGGCTTTTATTAGAAATGTCACACATAGGCTGAACCTGGGACACTACGGTGGGTCAAAACGGCTGCATTGCTGGGGAAAAAAACCCAAGGATATCAGTCAGAGGAAAAGGCATTTTCTCAAGCCAGGGTGATGTCAACCTTCAAATGAACTGTTACTTCTGAATCCTTTAAGCACATCATGTTAAAGCCACTTAGCTATGGAAGAATTCATGATAGTGCAAAAATTTCCAAAGTGCCTAAATATTTTTTGCCTTTTTGGAATGAATATTTCGATGCTGCCAAGCACCATTCAAGATTCAGATCTCACCTATAAATTCATAGTAAAGCAGTGTAACAGTTCTCTGTCAGGAGAAGGCAATGGCCTAGCCCTGAACAGCACAAAAGTTTATCAATAAGGATTCCTCTCTAAATTGTTAATTGCAGCTCTGTCTCTAAAAGACACATGGAGTCGTAAGAGATCCATAGGCTTGCAGGGTGCATTGTGACTATTTCACACAAAAGGCCTCTTTCAATCCTAAAAGTATGAGATCCAACTCCAATTAATGCACAGACCAGTTACCAGCACTGAGTAAATACATGAGACTGCATTCTTCTAGAGATGCAGATAAGCAGTACACAACTTGCTTGTATCACACATTTGCATCCTTACATTTCTAAGGAGAAGTAGTCTCCATTTTGTTAGTCACAAATGAGCTGAAATACAGAATGAATGCCTACAATGAGATTCCCATAACTGTGATTCAATGAAAGGATAGAAATATTTGCTCACTTGTCCAGTGTACAAGCAGCTTTCCAGACATGCTGATCATGGCTGTAGCAACAAGACTGCTTGTTGGTGGTAAAAACACAGTGATGGAGAAAGTCCACTTGAAAATAAGCCTAAATCTTTTGGGGGGATTGACCCATCCCACATATAAACCCACTTTCTCCTCAGTCAATCAATGTGTGTTACATTGTGTGCAAGGCAACTTGTCAGGAAGCTACAAGTAAAAAATGGCCAAGGTAAGGCTTATTTCCAAAATCACTTCCTCAGCCTTTAGATGGCAACTGAAGGCTTCAGTGAGTGAGGGAGAAATTTTGTTTTATTTTCCATTTGCCTATAATTCAGTCCCACAAGAACTCCTCAGATTCATCCTACGTTTCTTGCTGTGTCACAGCAGGGAAAGAAAGGCATCGCAGAAATGTTCCCCTGTGCTCTGTCCCTGAGATCTTGCTGATCTCTGAAAACTCCTTGTGCCAGAGATACCACTTCTGTGGTCAAGGATGTTTTTCAGTCCAGTAGCTTAGTTCTGAAAGGTCTTGGTGCTGAGGACTTGCTAGAATAATCCCTCTTTCTAGGTTTTGCTCAGGAACATGCAACTCATACCTTTTAGTTTCTGAAACTCAGATTGAAGTGGGGCATGTTTGCTTTGGAGAAGAGGCAATAGAGTTGTTAATTTGGGCTTGTCATTATTCACAATTAGCACATTTTTCCTTCTTTTTTTTCCCTCCTACTTTTAGTTATCAGATCCAATTACAAAACCAAATTACCAACCCTAATTTTTAGTAACAATTATTCAGACATGAATAACAATGAAACTGAAGCAGCAGAAGGGTGAGGGAAGGCTGGATAACTTAGCAGGGTTAAATCAATACTTGATAAATTCTTTATCTAATAGTCCATACAAAGCCTTATCCTGCATTGATAGACCTACAGTATTAGCAGTAGATTAAAGCCGGTGGAGTCTGAAGGAAGCTGCAATCTCAGCTCTGACTGCAGGCCATCGTAACAGAGTGTTTAAATCAGTGCCAACTGCAACTCCCCTCTTCCAGCACCTCCTCCTCCTCCTGCTTAAATCCCATTTACGTAAAATATCAGTTCAGCTGCATTGATGCAACCATCTGGTGAATTACGTTCTCTGATCAGTCACTCAACTGATGTAGATTAAAAATAAATCTCATAAAAAGGGGTAAGGGAAGGAGTGGTTATTTTAAACCATCTCAGTTTTGTGATCTAGATAGCCCTTAGAAGATCATGATGAAAAGAGTCTTGTGGGATCACAAATACATGGCCAAGGGTGGGAAACAGGTGATAAGGTACTGGGTGCTTAGGGGAGGAGCCCATCTAAAATAGGAACAATTGCCAGAAATGCTTTTTGTAACCACAGCCTCTGAAATGGGCAGACCCACAGATGAGAGGTGTTATGGCTCTCATTTCATAAAATATGGACCTGGCAACAGCATTTACACCACTGACCAAACAAAGCAAAAGATCAATCTGCTTAGGTTGATGAAAGGGTTTCTATGTCTCTAACTGAAATCCCTTCACTGAAGAATAACTAATAGTTTATAAAAAAATAGGTTTGATTTCTGTCATTATTGTAAAGATTAAATAGCAAAAATTCTATAATTGTTATTTCCAAAAGAAGAAATGGAACTTCTGCAAAACCTTTGACTCAGCACAGCAGAGCTCTTCTCAAGTTATTTTCTCTTTTTGCTTTTTTCATGTAAATGATTCACCCATAACACCTTGAATTTCTGAATTCATTCGTTCTCTAGCTGCTCAACTGAAAAGGTTCCTCCCAGCTCAAGATATAATGAAGGACTGTGAATAAGAGTGATCTGAACTGAGAAGTAAAATATAGAGTATAAAACCCAACAAATCACCCCATCACAACTCTGTATGAAGGAGGAAAAACTGCATGAACAGGCAGATGTTCTAGATGATGAAATGCTTATCCCTGATTAATCCAGGGGTAAGTTTGTCATTCCTGGGACACAAGTAGAACAGTTAAAGCCTGTATTTGTGTTTGCAGGCTTTACATTTTTTGTTTTTAATGGAGACAAGTTGTCTTCTGATGAGTTAACCCAATTCCACACCCACATCCTGAGACACTGCTTATGTAGATAATGCAGAGAGTCCAGGGAGGCTATAAGTAGTCAAATCCAGATCTCTTGAGTCTCATTTCCATGTGTGAATACTGCAAGACTCTCCTTCTTTGCAAGTAACCTGGTTATTTTAATAGGCTTTTAAAAAGGGAGAACAACAAAAAAATTCAGGCAGAAATCATAAACCTTGTTGGTATGACAAGAACAGCATTAGCATGATACAGCTTTACAAGGCAAAAATACGGTCACATCGTCAGGATGAATGTCTGAGACTTGAGCTGGATTTTTCCCACTGAGGAAAAATGTATCCTTTTAGTAGTATCCTACCATAAATAGAAGCCTTGGACCCCTTCTAACATTTCTTTTCCTTTTTTGTTTCATTGATTTTGGACTAATATATTCATCCCTCTCAATAAATTCTAGTCTATTCCATTTTTAATTCAGAGTTTTTCTTGGTGCTTGATAATGTGTGTGATTTCTCATATCCATCAAAAGGCAGAGATGCTAAATAAAGAATCCAGGCTTGACTTCTTCATGAAACTCTCCCTGTTTTCACGTCACCCTTTGCCAAAAGGTGTTACCAGGGAATGGGAATACATTGTGCTATCTTTTCTTTTTTCTTTCTGATTGTGATATCAGAAGGCTTTTTCTAGGATTTCAGTTTGATAATTTAACATGCATCACCTCATTCAAGAGTCTTGGTTCCAATTCAGGATCTGCAAGCTTTTCCTCTGATTCAAACCCAGACCTTGACAAAGGAAAGAAAGGTAGAGTGTCACTGGTTTCCACTGAGAAACAAACTGAGGCACAGGAGAGATCTGTATGGCTTTTTTTTATGGACTCAGTGGTAAGAAGGGGCTGGACACCAGGAAACCTCATTGTCCCCCCCCGCCTCCCCACCCTTTCACTCCCAACCTGAGCACTTTCCGGTGAAATAAGGACAGGCTTTTCTAGGATGCAGCTAACAGGAGAAGAGCTATGACCCTGGCAGTCAGTTAAGGATGCAAGTAAGAAGTTTTTGGGCTATGTCTGGCACAACTTCTGTTCAGTGGGTTTTGGCTCCTGAAAAAAGAGCATCCACTTCAGCCTTCTCCCTGTCCTACCTGATCTTATTTGGACAGCAACTCCAGGCTAATGAGAAAAAGGCTTATTGGACTTTGTTTCTTACATGTAACCCGTGTCCAGGAAATAATACTGAAGATTGTGAGATACTGAGGTGTTCTGTCAATATTTGCATTTCATAATTGTTTCTCCAGAGAACTGGGCAGGCGAGAGTCTGCTGATGGGGCTGTGGTCACCTACTCTGTGACTTGGGAGAAAAGACAGAATATTAATAAGGTTCATTTTGGTTCCCTGTGCAGATAATTTACTCTTTCTCTCTGTTAATTGCTCTTTTATAAATAAAATCTCCAAATGAGTGACTGGAGGAAGCTGGCAGCCAAGGAGGAAGGTGGAGGAAGTTTGCACACCAGCACAGCTGGCTGGGGGCAAAAATGCTCTCTGAAAATGTGTGTCTGTTTGCACATACAATAGACCTGTCCCTCAAAGCCAGAGGGCTCCAGCTTTATATCACTATAATCAAAAGTAGACTCCAGCCCATAATCCTCTGAAATTCAGCCTGAGCTGTGCAGTCTGCAGGAGCTGAGGGACTGGAGTAAAAGAGCTGAAAAAGGATATTTTCTACCCCAGATCCACTCCTGATGTTAATGGGGATCATGGAAATGTACTATCTGATCTTTTTAATGGGACTAGTGGAGCTCTGTCTTACTTTACAGAACAAAGATAAAAAGCACAGAGAAGTACTGGAGAACAGAGAGTAGTGTCTAGGAATTGTGTTTCAGTAGGAAGCAATTCAGGTAGCATCTTAAAAAGCTAGCGCACAACTGTTGGCCAGATTGGTAATCCATCACTGACAAAAAAAATACATCAGATTCACTTCAAATGGGTTCCTGACAACTTTCCTTAGCAATGGAGTAGAAGCACACCTATGTCCCTCTGCTCAGCTGAGCAGTCCTTACTTATTATGTGTAAAATTTGGAGACAGTTGCTGCTTGAATCCACATGTATGAAAGATTATTTTTTTCTCTCAGGAAGAGGAGTGACTGCGGAAATTTGCTCTGTTCAGTCTGGAGGAGACTGAGGGTAGACCTCATTGCAGTTACAACTTCTTCCTGAGGGGAAGAAGAGGGGCAGGCACTGATCTCTTCTCTGTGGTGACCAGTGATAGGACCCAATGGAATGGCCTGAAGTTGTGTCAGGGGAGGTTTAGGCTGGATATTAGGAAAAGGTTCTTCACCCAGAGGGTGGTTGGACACTGGAAGGTGATGACAGTAAAATATGGCCAATAAAGAGGATAAAAACAGGAGCAAGAGTTGCCAGTCTTATAGATGGAATATTCCAATTTAAAACAGAGTCCTTCAAGCCTCAAGCAATGAAGAAAACTCTCACTGTTCTTCTGCTCAGCTGTCATACCATCTTATTAGCACTGAGCAAGTAACTTACACCAGTTTGACAAACCTCATCTCTTTTTTTTCCTTCAACTTTTGGAGAGTTCTTCAGCCTTATGCATTAATCAGAAAAGAGACTCCCTGGAGGGTTTTCATGGTTTTCATCAAGATTTGATGGCCAAGAGCTATCTGGGTCTGTACTGAGTTGAGCAGCATATTGTCTGGGCACCATGGAGCATGTGGCAATCAGTCCATCCCCCTGACTGGTTGAATGGCTCAGGTGCAAAGGCTCTTGCAGTTTACTGATGTTTTCCTGGAGTATTTTATTATCAGAAAAACTAAAAGGGCAATGTGCTCATTTCAGATGAAGGCTTGGTGGGGCTTGCTTATATTATGATCTTAAGCTTTCTCCTGCACCAGCTCTCTTTGGATCTTGTGTCAAGCCTCATGTCTGTGCCTCTATCTATCTGTCTGTCCATCTATCCACTTTTAGATGCTTATGAAATTACTTTAAAATGTACATACTTAAAAACGCTAGTTTATGAAGCAGGTCATCCTAAAGCCATTGCAGCCAAGATAAGCAGCTGTGAATGCAAGTTACATCAAAACAGAGTTGATTTGATCTCACAGGGACTTGTTCTGTGCATGTAAGTATGATCTCTAACAGAGGGAAGAGGTCAGAGCAGCTCCAGTTCAAGGATTCACATTGCTCAGTGGGAATAATTCCCACAACTGAAAGTGACCCATATGGTGGATTATTAAATGCTGTGAAGAGCAGTTTTGAGGATGATGCAGGTTAAATACACCACCTGGATGCATGCATGAATGAAAGGACATCAGGGATTTGCTTGTAGAGACAGTGCTATACACATACAGAAAAGGGCCAGGAGTAATTCAGTAGCTTATGGCATTGTTTGCCTTTGGGATTTAAATGCATTCCTCCAAGCTACTCTTAAAATTCAGACATGGCTGGAAGACACAAACACTTATTTTTGTTTGCGTGGATTTTTAATTCTGGGGAGCTGTGCACTGTAAGCATTAGAGAAGCCAGGCCTGGCCACTTCCTGAAGCCAGTCGGTGAAAGCCACATGCACCAGCTGTGCCCATCCTCTCCAACAACAAGGGTTTAAATGATTCAGCATTAAAAGACCATCTAAGCACTGCTTTGCTCGTTATGCTGTGAACCCTTTGCTCCCATCCAGCATTAAGCACACGAACCTGTTGGCTACAGACAAAGACCACCAGTTTTTCTGCATAATAATAAGGTGATCCTGAAAGCCATTCTGCACTTGTCAATGTGGGTCTGTTTCTGTGCACATACTTAGGTCACAGAATCACTCTAAACACCATGTCTCCCTTTGCTAGCACAGTATGGCAATTTCAGTCCCTTAACATCTCCTTCCAATGTGCTTTAAAGTTGTCTCTCAGTCTAATTTATATAGGCACAGTGATTTGATGGTGAGTGAGATAGTTATGAGTAGATGTCACATTTTGCAACTTCTCAGTTGTCAAAACATCCGTCCTCCATTTCAAAGTGTACTAGATGGGGGATGGAGGACAGGAGCTCTCTTGACTAACTTACACTAATACTAAGGTCAAAGCTCTTAAAAAGACGGTACCCTTTTTGGAGCAAAACTGATCACTTATTACTACTATTATTATTTTTGAAATGAGATCTTATCTTCTGGTGACAGCTGCTTCTGCCTACTTGTATAACTTATTTGTTTATTGTTTCGTTCTGAAAGAGAATTATGGGTGACACTGCAGAAATCTTAGTAGGCCACCACATCAAAGCTGCATCGTAAGGTTTCATCCCACCAGTTCAGCGTCTCTGATATTAGAAATTAAAAGATCCCTAGGAAGAATATTAGAGCAAGGCAAGGAAGCAGCAGTACTTCCTTGATACACTCTCTCAGGCTGCACTAAGCCACTGCTTCTATAGTTCTTAGTTTTGATGGATTTTCTTCCATGATTCTGTTTGATTCTATGGGAATCACTAACATTCACACTGCATACGTGCTTCTTTCCGGCTACACAGCCTTCAGATGCAATGCAGCTTTGTCTTTAAATGTGGAGAGAGAAGCCAGCCATTTTTACTGGAAAAAAAAAAAAAGTTTGCTTTCCTCTACCCAAGACAGTCTTCTAACACTACCCAGGCTACCGCAGGGCATGTGAAACACACTCTCATCATCATAGTAGGAAAACAACAATTTGGCAGGCTGCAGCATGGCCCTCTCACTATATCAGGCATTTTGAGCTGAAACCTGGGGCTTAAGAGGAGGCTCAGAGAAGTCCTCAGCTGTGTGTATGGCCACTTCAGTTGAGATGGTGCCCTCTGTAAACATGTAGCCAGGAGGCAATCTGCATCAATTGCTGGGGATGGCCGTGCCCTCTCCCTCCTGTGAGTGTTTTGCCTTCAGGAACTGAAAGACCTTTGCATCAATGCCTCGTGTCATCAAAGGATGGCCAGAAAAACTGTGATATCATGTGGATATAGAGACCTTGCTCAGGTCTTCAAGCACACTGTGTGCTCTGCCTTGAGGAGTAAGATTCTTCCAGCTGGTTTATAACTGTGTTATAACTGTTCAGCTGAACACCTGGATCCGATGTTTTTTTTAGCAGAGCCAGCACAGATATTTGATTCACAGGGTGCAGAAGTTGCTGGTGCAGAAACAGTACTTGTCAGGAATGTGAGAGGTTGGTGACAAACAGGAGCAGTATGGGTTGGGTCTCACTGATGGGATCATCATTCCAGAGAAAGCTGTTTTCACAACCGAGCACTCCCTACAGACCATGTGAGATACAGAATATACCCCAACAAAACAGCTCTCAAGATCCTTTCATCAAACACAGTCAGATGTACATCTCAAACCTGTATTTTGTAGCAGTTTATCACAGGTTTTTCCAGTCTATATTTTCCTTCTTCCTAACTTTCAAATTTGAGAGCTAAATCAAATTGCAACATTATCACGCTATCTTACTAGCACATATTTTTGTGTGTGTCATACCCTCATAATTCTTTTTTCTAGCACCTTGTCCCACAAGATTGAATGAGTTGAATCCAGGAGAGCACACACTGCTGGATTGTACTCCTTCAAATAATTTTCCCAAACTCATTTAGTTATTGTTAAACATGAACCAGAGATTCTATTCATCTCCCCGTTCAGCAGCAAACCACTTCAGGGCAACAAAATATTTGTCTAATGTCCCCCAGCTCTGAATTTTTAGCTCTAAGATGATGATCGCGAGAGTCTCTTCATGCCTTCATCTGGCTTGTCAATTTAAACAGTATGCTGTTTGAGATAGGGATTTTCTTTTACTATGTGTACACATAGGGACTGTACAGTGACACTAGTTGTCCTAAAACATAAATATTATAGTAAGGATTAAGAGCTAATACCATTACATACTATTAAATATTCCTTCCTAAAGGAAAAGCATGCCAGACTGTTTCAAGAATTATAGTAGAGCTAAATATAAGGCATTGCTTCTTTCTCAAGATAATAAAAAGAATGAGACTTTATTTCAAACTTCAAATTTTCACTGAGATCACAATTTTCTGATACAATCTGTTCTTGGAAACTGGTAATGCTTTAGACAGAGAGTCCTCATAAAATTGAATCCATCCATCACCTGTTTCTGATCACCTGCAGCCAAAAGTTCAAATGCATTCTCCTCCATGATCTTCAGAAAGAACAAACCAAGGGAAAAAACCAACCAAAAAAAACCAACCAAACAAAAAACCCCCAACAATACAGGGAAAGGACTATGCAGTGTGTATGTGGTGAAAAGAAAATAAGAATGGAAAGGAAAGAAGTGGAGGCTTGAAATATGGCTGCTCTGTGTTGTTGTGTTATACTTGAAAAATTAGAAATTACATAGTAAAGGAGGTGAAGTTTGTGTTTACAGTAGTGTACAGAAATTGAAGCTAATTAGCTATATCTGGGCATTCCATTAATTTCAGACTGTTGCTTCCAGCAATATAGTTCAAAGGCTACAGATGGGATATGGAGAAGCAGGAGATTTTGCAGCTGTGTGGACAGAAAAGGCTACTTCCTAATTTCCTGTGGGCTGAGCTGAGACTTGTGCATTCTTTGCCATTCTCTCACAGGAGCTGAAGCAGCAAAATCTGGCAGCAAAACAGAGAGCCAGTTAGAGACTATAGTGAGTCAAGAAATGAAGTGAAGCATAGCTAAGACTGATACTCTGATGAAGCAAGGAGGAGCTGGCAAAAAAATAAACCAGGCAACAGCTTAGACCACCTTAAATCAGGTCTTGTCATCCAGCAGAACTTTAAAGCCTAAGCTATGACAAAGGGTTACTTTAGAAAAATAGCTGAGCAGTTGTCTACCCAAAGAAGAGGACAGTTAATCGTTGTTGATATAGCTGAAATTTAGGAGTTAGTTATTGTTAATACATTAATCTTCCTTGTTAGAAATTTTTATTGTTTTTCTTTCAATCTGATCTCTACTTACTAGATCAGTGGTCTTTCAAGGAAAGAAGGAGCTAGGTTGCTGCCAAGCCATGATATCCTCTGCCCACCCATAAATGCTCAATCTACCCTGCAGCACAGTTCACATAAATGAAACTCTTGGTATTTGGAGTATCTCGTTATCCATCTTCTCTTTTTCCTTTCCATTTAATTGATTTAATAAAAATTCCTTGGTTACTTTCTTTCTTCCTTTTGATTAGACTAATTATCAACAGTACATAACCATAATTACAGAAAATTACTTCATTGTGCATCAGTTGGATCATTTCTTGAAAGTGCTACTTACAATCACAGAATAAAACCAATTCTATCTGTATTTACAGGCTGCACTGAGCCATATTAGTATATGCTTGAGGGGGTAAAAGTGCTTCATTAAGAAGGCAAGAGCTGGGTAGACATCCAGTTCTTCAGAGTAGAGCAGAGAGCCCGCACTCCACTTCCCTGTCACTCCTTGCGCTCAGTGATTTCCTCCCTGACTTATTCTCCAGGATCAGAAGGACCTATTCAGATTGGCTTGAATATCAAAACTATGACATTTCATTAATATTACTAATTGATAGCTGATTAATTGTGGGGAGCATGTCTGGATGCACAGGGGATGTGCCAGGCCGAGGGGCCCGAGGGGACATGCGCAGTCACATACAACTCTATTGGCTGAAGAAGTCACATGGTACACAGGGATTTAAGAGTGGGAAATTTGAATAAAAGTGCTCTTTGACCATACCACCGACGAAGAGCGTCATCATTCCTTGTTATACAAGGACCCATGCTACAAATGGCGCCCGAACAGGGACATTTTTAGCTTATATTAAGTGAGATAAATATCCTGGATCAGGAGATTAGCCGGTGACTCCGGGATCGTCTCGATTTTTCGGAGACGGGAGTCTTTACCGCAAAAAACCTTGACGTCAATAATCCGTGGTCTTAGTGGCATCTAAGAGACGGACAGTTTAGTTTAGCGAGCTCAAAAATAGTAAGATAGTGCACAGAAGAAGAGAAGAAAGAAGTTGAAGAAGAAACCGAGAGGTCAAAACAGCCACCGAGAGAGCGAAGAAGGTCAAAGCAACATCAAAGACGGTGAGTCTGTCTGGAACGCATTCCGCACGTCTAAGACTGATCCCTGGGCGAGACGTGGCTGCAGCTCGGAGCCCCGAACTGCGGAGCACCTTAAGATCGTCAGGGAAAGGCCTGTTTGATCCCTAAGTGTCGGTCATTTTTGATAAAGCGACCCTTCGCTACCGACTGTGTGGACCACGTGCAAAAAGCGGCTTGCCGCTGCCGCGTCCTAGCAACCCCAGCCACCGCTGACCCCCGCGGAGCCCCCGTTCCAGTTTTCTGTCCAGCAGAAACTGGCCGCGGCTCCCCGCCTGCTCGTTGCTGCTGACTGACCCTGCGGCGTGCTTAAAAAGCACTGCCAGCAAAAGCCCTTGCGCCGTGTTCAGACCGCGCGGGCTTTACGGAGGCGCCGAGCCGCGCCTTCCGATACAGCGCGCTCCGACCCCCGCGCCGCCCAGCGAACCGCGGGAGCCCCCGGAGCCGCCGCTGCCGCCGCTGCGAACGCCGCGCTCACCGGAGACGGAGCCGGGACCACGCCGAGCCGTCGCCACGTGACTGAGAGGCCGCCGCCAGCGCCGCCGCTTCGTTCGCCGCTTGCAGCCCGCGCACGCCGATCGCCGCAACCCCAAGTCACCGCCTCTACAGCCAGCCCCCGCGTCCGTCGCTACAGCTGCCCGTGCCTGCCGCCGCCGCTTGCCGTCTGCCGCCTGCACCGGGACATCAGCCGCCGCCGACGGGACGCCACAGCCCAGCCGACAGTGAGCCAACACAAATCCACAAACCGACAGACCCTCTTCAGCAGTGCACCCCAGCAGCGCCGAGGCTCAAAGGTAACATGGGAAACTTTTTCCCTACCGAACTATCACGAGACACAGAAGCACTGGTTGCTCTGCTGAATCCTTACTATGTTCAGGTTACAAGGGCTGAACTCTCAGAGTTGGTACGGCTCATTAAAGCAGCCGTACCAGAACTGCCTCTAGTTGAAGCCCTCAACATTCACATATGGGACAAAATAGGCAACCTTATCAAACTCAGGGCTCAGGGAGGAGATTCCCAGGCAAACAATGCTTATCCAGCCTGGCAAGCTATAATGACTGCATTAAGCAGATCCCATAAAAGAACGACGAACTCATACACCCCCACTCACGCTGCAACCAGCAGCCCCACTTTTACGCGCCGCAATTCAAACACACAAACCGCGGCAGGGGGAGGGGGTGGAGCCGTTCACAATTCAACTCTGGGGAAGGGAACAGGAAACTCAAGAGACACGGACCGGCGGGAGGGAGCGGGACCTCAAATGCGAAGTTCCAGTCCGTGGGACAGCAGCAGGGGGTTCCGTGACGGGGGTGGGGGGGCTAGCCCAGCTTACTTGCCAACCCACCCCGCGTATGAACGCCGAGTACGCGCCCAGGGGCGGGCACCACCATCTCGCCCGCCACGCGATACGGACGCTGACCCATCCTTCCCCGCCCCTGCGCCATCCTCCCCAACCACCACCACCACCCACCCACAGGCAGCCGCTTTCGCCGGAGCTGCAGGGGGGGGGGAATGGGGAGAATGGGGGGAGGAGGAGGGGGATTTCGGGATAGCTCCGCCGGCAAGGGATGAAGCGACATACCGAGAGGGCACAATTGATAGGTGGGCTTTATGTAGAGAAGAGGCATTGCGTACTGGGGACTTACAAGTTATACAAGCATGTCCAGTAATTATCGGCCCACGTCAAAGCCGCAGATTCCAACCATTACCACATGAACTAACCAAAGAACTGAGACAGTTAATAAGAGAAACGGGTGTTTCATCCCCTAACACGCTTGCATTTTTAGAATCACTAAGTTCCACATATATCTTCATGCCTCATGACTGGAGAACCCTGTTACAAATAAGCCTTTCTAACACACAGTACAATGTATGGCTGAACGATTTTAGAGAAATCTGTTCTGCCTATGCTAATGACCCACAAGCAGGGGTATCAGCACACCAACTCACAGGGGATGGTAACTATCGGTCCATAGACGCACAAACCGGCTACAATAGAGAGGTATACGAAGTCATTGCAAAGCATGCCCTGCGGGCAATAAGGAAATTACCCTCATCAGACAGAGACGCAAACTTGTCATTTACAAAAATAGTACAGGGCCCAACAGAACCTTACACAAAATTCCTAGATCGGCTGCAATCTGCTCTGGATAGGCAGATTGAAAATGAGGAAGCCAGAGAAATCCTTAGCAGAAGACTGGCTTTCGAAAATGCTAATGTGGACTGCCAAAGAGTTCTGCAAACCCTTCCTAAGAGGGAAACTTGCAGTATCTCAGAATTAGTTCGTGCCTGCCAAGAAGTAGGTTCTTTAACACATCAATCAGATTTGCTAGCAGTAGCACTGAGTACTCAGTTAAGGACACAGCAGGGGGCCAGACCCAGAGAAGGTTGCTTCATTTGTGGGGCCCCCGACCATTTCCAAAGGGACTGCCCTCAGAGACCCCTAGCATTGGTACCTCGAAAGCAAACCAAAGCAAGGAGGATGCCAAAAAACTGGAGGCGAGGGGCGCTGTCGCACGCCCCGGTACAGCAATCACATGCGACACAAGGGAACAGGCTGGCGATTTGCGCCCCCCCAGCTCAGCCAGCGCTCTGTGCCCCTACACCCCAGCCAGCAATCTGCGCTCCTCCACCGCAGCCAGCGCTGGGCTGGACTTATCCAACAGGGACACAATCTTCATAACTTCCACTGACGTGGTGCTAATCCCAACTGGGTGTTGGGGTCCCCTTAATCCAGGGGTACATGCACTGCTGATTGGAAGGTCCTCCACTACCAGAATGGGTTTGTTTGTGCTGCCAGGTGTAATAGATTCAGATTCTCATAGTGAGATTCTAATAATGGCATGGACCCCTTCACCCCCCTGCTTCATCCCGAAAGGACAGAAGCTTGCTCAGTTAATCCCCTTCTACAGTGCGTCGCCTGCAGGGGAGGGGGGGAGGGAGCGGGGTTCAGGGGCCTTTGGCAGCACGGGACAACCACAAGTTTACTGGGCAACAGCCATCACAGCCACACAGCCGCTCATGACGTGCCAGGTTAATGGGCACCGATTTACAGGCCTTGTGGATTCGGGAGCCGATATTTCCATCATAAGGGACTCGGAGTGGCCACTTGACTGGCCTACTGTTTGCCCAGCTGCAATCATTCAAGGGGTGGGAGGTACACAAAGAACCAGACAGAGTGCTCAAATACTCACTGTCTTGGGGCCGGAGGGACAATTAGCAAAGGTAGCTCCATTCATAGCTCCAATCCCTTGCTCTCTGTGGGGACGTGATATACTTTCACAGTTTGGCACAGTCATGCAAATACCTCCTGCAAGCAGCCAGGTTTTTCAATAGGGGCCATTGGTCAGCCGTCCCAAGCACCGATTAAGCTGGTCTGGAAAAGTGACCAGCCTGTCTGGGTAGACCAGTGGCCCATGAAAAAAGAAAGGCTTGATCATTTAAAAATGCTTGTAGAGGAACAATTAGAAGCAGGACACATTGTGCCAACAAATAGTCCCTGGAACACTCCTGTATTTTGCATTCCCAAGAAATCTGGCAAATGGAGGATGCTTCAGGATCTCAGAGCAGTAAATGCAGTCATTGAACCTATGGGAACATTGCAACCAGGATTACCCTCACCTGCGATGCTCCCAGCAAACTGGCCTCTGACAATAATTGATTTAAAAGATTGCTTTTTTACCATATTCCTGCACCCCGAGGATGCCCCAAGGTTTGCATTTTCCATTCCAGCATTAAACAACTCACAGCCTATGCAAAGGTATCACTGGGTTGTTCTCCCTCAAGGGATGAAGAACAGTCCAACCATATGCCAAACAGTAGTTGCAAAAGCTATTCAACCCATCAGAAAGCGTTTCCCCTCTGCAATAATATATCAGTTTATGGATGATATTCTAATAAGCATGGCCACAGAAAATGAACTGCAAATTGTTGTTACTGCCTTGACTGATGCTGTCCAAGAAGCAGGCTTGCAGGTTGCAGCAGAGAAAATCCAGCGATCGCAGCCCTGGACCTATCTTGGATGGAGAATCACGCAGCAACAGATTTCCCCACAGCCACTGCAACTCGAGGTAAAGGACACTTTAACCCTAAATGAGTTGCAAAAACTCCTGGGAGCTATTAATTGGTTAAGGCCTATTCTAGGCTTAACCACAGAGGAGCTACACCCTCTCTTTGTTTTACTAAAGGGGGACTCTGATCTAACGTCTAAAAGGTCTCTGACAGCAGAGGCAAAACAGGCGTTGGACATTTGTGCCAAGGCAATAGAATCTAGGCAGAGCAGAAGGAGAAATCCTGAACTGCAAATCTGCCTGGCCTTAGTTCCCAGCAGGTACCAGCCATTTGCAGTCTTGTTTCAGTGGGACCAGACTGAAAAGGACCCACTGCTGGTTCTAGAATGGCTATTTCTGCCCCACACCCCACATAAAACTGTATGGACAATTAATGAAATGTTTGCTAAGCTTGTTATTAAAGGCAGAGCTCGACTACAGGAACTAGATGGAAGGGATCCAGCGGTCATCTACATTCCAGCCACGAAGGACAATTTTGCTTGGATGCTGGCTGAGGACACCGAGTTCCAAGCTGCCTTAGCAGGTTTTGATGGTAACATTTCAGTTAATCTCCCTAAGCACAAACTTTGGGCAGAAATCGGTAATTTACCTTTAAGAACCACGACTAGATGCAGGAGTGAGCCAATAAAAGGTCTCACAGTTTTTACAGATGCATCTGGACGATCACAAAAAGCTGCAGTGACTTGGGTGAATCCTGATACAGGACAATGGGAACAAAAAGTACAGATCATGAACCAATGCTCTGTTCAGGTTCTGGAACTGGCTGCTATTCGTATTGCCTTGGAAAAGTTTTCTGAACAACCTGTTAATATTGTCACTGATTCTTGTTATGCTGCAGGGTTAGTTTCACGTCTGGAATGTTCATTTCTTCGGGATGTTTCTAACCCTCATTTGTTGTTTGAAATGCGTTCTATTTGGTTCCTTGTCAATCACAGAAAGTTTGATTTCTATATAATGCACATCAGGTCTCACACTGACATGCCAGGGCCAATAGCTGAGGGAAACCGGGAAGCTGACAAAGCAGCAATGTTCAACACAGTACCTAGGACCCTTGAGCAAGCAAAATTGTCCCATTCATTTTTTCACCAGAATGCACGCTCTCTAAAGAGACAATTCAAAATTACTATCAATCAAGCCCGAGATATCATATTGTCTTGTCCAGACTGTCAAAAAATCACCCCTATGCCATCTCAGGAAGGTGTTAACCCCAGAGGGTTAGTATCCAATGAAATATGGCAATCAGATATTACACACATCCCAGAATTTGGCCCCTTGAAATATGTACATGTAACTGTAGACACACATTCACAGTACATCACTGCTACAGCACACACAGGTGAAAAAGCCAAAGATGTAATAAGACACTGGCTAAGCTGTTTTGCTACCCTTGGCACTCCAAAACAAATTAAAAGTGATAATGGACCAGCATACGTCTCTGAAAAGGTAAGGAACTTCCTATCAGAATGGGGAATTTCACATATTACAGGAATTCCTCACTCACCTACGGGACAAGCAATTGTAGAAAGAGCACACCGCACACTGAAAGAGATGCTAATAAAACAAAGAGGGGGGGA
Source organism: Pseudopipra pipra (assembly GCF_036250125.1). Lineage (NCBI taxonomy): Eukaryota > Metazoa > Chordata > Aves > Passeriformes > Pipridae > Pseudopipra > Pseudopipra pipra. The sequence continues at coordinate 25,836,095 of NC_087556.1, read as the reverse complement.
GAAGCTATGTAGTCCGCAAGAACGTTTGTGGAAAGCCACATATGTTATCAATTTTTTAAATTGTGACAGTGCTGAAAGAAGCAGATATGAGAAGCAGCACAAATCTCAGGCGTTTGCCTCTCCCAGGCCACTAGTCATGGTAAAAGATTTGATTTCGGGACAGTGGACAGGACCTTTAGATCTTATGACTTGGGGGAGAGGTTACGCTTGTGTGGCAACAGGAAAAGAACTGAAGTGGATTCCCTCCAGGTGTGTAAAGCCCTATTTGGATACACAATCACAGCTGCAGGAACCAGATAACTCAGGAGTTTAAAAACAGTTATGTTATGTTTCAGTTTATGTTAATGACCAATGTGGTGACAAGCAAACTGCAAATACTGGTGTGTGTATGTTTGTGCGTGAATGATGACGGCCGTCGTGTGTGAGCTGAGTGAATGAATAAGAGAATTGTGTGACTGGAAAACATAAAAACACAGAATATCTCACAAAACCACATTACCTACACCACAAGGTCACTTTGAAAGAATTGAGTTTTGATATGCTTACCCTGTTTTTTGAATAAAGTTTGAAATCCCCAGTTATTAAAAAACCCTCAGAATAATAAAAGTTATAGTTTACACACAGTTGGGCTAAAGGCCCCAAGTTAATAAAATAGTTATCCAAGTTGCACTACCCTATAGGAATATAAGGTTTTAAAAGGTTTATGTTAGAGTTAAGAAGCTAAGCGAAGCAATGCGCTGGGTCGCTGCGAAGCTTGGTAGTTTACAATGTTCTGGTTGTTTGCACTGTTTTTTACACTGTTTTTTGTGACTTCTTTAAATATTTGAGAGAGGGGATGTGTGGGGAGCATGTCTGGATGCACAGGGGATGTGCCAGGCCGAGGGGCCCGAGGGGACATGCGCAGTCACATACAACTCTATTGGCTGAAGAAGTCACATGGTACACAGGGATTTAAGAGTGGGAAATTTGAATAAAAGTGCTCTTTGACCATACCACCGACGAAGAGCGTCATCATTCCTTGTTATACAAGGACCCATGCTACAATTAATCAACACAAAACATATCCTTGGACCAACATATCTTCCACAAAGGCACCCTTGATGAGAAGGCATCAATAGTGAATCAACATGTTCCTTGATAGTGTGTTCCTCTAATAATCTATCATAATCCTAGTATTTCTACCTTTTTCATTCTTCCCAATTTTAACTTATCTGACATTATTCTTAAGCTTATGTGCATTGATTTTAAAAGCTGGAATTTTGATCCATTGCTAGTAGGTAAGTTTAAACACTGGCTTTCTTTTTTAATACAGTGCACTGGTTTAAAGGTAAACCAGCAGGGGAAATGAACTCAACTCAAAAGAGAGATTATAAATCAGAATAACAATTTAATAAAATAATACAATAAGTATAATTATACAGACAAACAATTGGTTTTAACACACAAAACCCAAAGGTATAACCCAGCACCCTGGGGCATGAACAGAGTGGTGTTCTTTAGGCCCTGAGTCCAAAGTAAAAGGAGAAGGGAAAACCTGTTGCAGTCTAGTTGAAAAGTGGTGGTTACAGTCCAGTCAAGAGTGGTGGTCTGCAGTCTGGTCGAGAGCAGTGGTCTGCAGTCTGGTTGAGAGCAGTGGTCTGCAGTCTTCCTCTGGATCCCACGAGTGGTTAAAAAGGTCCCAAGACTCCAAGATTATATATCCTCCAGTACAGGCAGGAATGCTCAGTACCTCCCTCAGGGCGGGGAGTTCCTTAATGGGCATGAGGACAAGAGCAACTCCTATCTCACAGGCCTCTTAGCACCTAGTTTATAGCCTGAGGAGTCAGGCTCTATGTGCAGATGGTGTAAATGGTTCATTGGTAACAGTTTCTGGGAAATGGCATGGAAGGCTATAGAATACACAGTTTTGGGTTACATCCATCCAGTGATGAACTGGTCTCAGTTGTCCTAACTAGGACATATAGATTTTCTGTGGAACAATCTACAGACTGTATTCTGCAGCTTCTTCTTGGGCCAACTGGGGATTTCTTGCGATGTGAGTTGTTTTCTTAACTGAAAAGCATTGTTCTTGGTATTGCTTCTAGTTCTGGAGATGTCTTGCTTTCAATAGCCTGGATCTCTCCTCTGGGTCATTATATGCACAAGTTTAATGTTTTAAGCTTGAACCTATTCATCTAAGATGACCTACACCAGGGATCTAAGAAAGGCAGAACCACTGTTTGTAAAAAAAAGAAGGCAAAAACCTCTTCCCTAATAATACTATCAGTGATTCTTAATCGCCTCTGTTAACCCATCTTGACTGTTGAGTATCTGTTGGCTTCCCTGGTGTAAAGAGTTACCTCAAAAGGAAGATACTTAGATTTCTATGAATCGCTGCTAACCACTGACTTGAAAGGCTCAGCTGTAATTTCTCTCTGCTGCTGAAATGAGTTTTCTCATGCTGTCTTTATTTATTCCACCATCTCTCTGAACAAAACATTTATCCTACTATCTCTCCTCCTGGATATTAAGCACTTGCAGTTCTTCCAAATCACCAAGAAGGAGAGCTTTCTTTTGTGGGTTGTTTTTTTTTGTTGTTGTTGTTGTTTTTTTGTTTTGTTTTGTAAATGAAGATTAACTGCCTATCTATTACAATAGGTTGGTTCTTAAATCACTGTCACCAAGGACTGGAACCATCATGTGACTGTCTGGGTGTAAGAGACATATACGTTCCACTCATCATTCATTGTTGGTTTAAAATTCATTTTTGCTGTTCCCTGATTAGGTGACAAACTCATTTCCAAATAAGAGAATAAGGAGTATTGAGGAAAGCTATTCAAGTAGAAACTCTTCTCTCTTGCACATACCATTCTCTTGGCTAGGTACGTGTGCTGCTACAGAAAATTCTAATCCCAGTGTTTTCAGGAAAATGATGAGGAGTAACCAGGGTAAAACAGGAGACAGACATCTTGATTTAGCTGAGTAAAACCTGCAACAGAGACAATATTGTTCCTGAGGTAATATTGGAAATAGAGTTTAGCTCCAGTTTTCTCTAGAACAAAACATTTTCTTTGTCACTCACTTCACTCCCATTCCTGGAATCACAGCATGACACTAAAAGATAGAGACTATGATCCAGACCCTATGTTGAATTAAAGGACTTATTGCAAGGTCATCCCCTTATCACATGGCTCAGAGATACCCTCCTTCTTTTCATTTTCATTTGTACAACTGGTAACCCTGAAAGTGTGACTATGTTCTTCTCAGCACAGCACAGAGTTGCAGTTCCTCAGTGGTTCTATCTACAAACGCCATAGCAGTGATAATGCTGACTTCACCCTGCAACTGCACATTCCCCAAATGAAGAAAGATAAGGAGACAAGGTGGCAGTTGGTTTCTCTGAGATGTACTCACACAGATCCTCTCTTTTTATTGGCTTTCCAACTTTCTGTTACCTAGCAATGCAATTTGCAGGTATATCTTCTCTTGATGAAGAGCAAACAGTGTCATCTCTCCCTCTGTGACAACTAGGCCACTATTCCTCCCAGCATTTACTTAGACGGAAAAGAAGTCATAGATCTATCAGCTTTTTAGGTTTTGTAAGTGCATTGAAAGTCTTCAAGGAAACTAGAAAGTTCAAATTTTCCCTCTTTATGTGTCATATCTTGAATTAAAACATGACAGAAACCTTGCTCAAAAATGCAGTGCCTGGGATGGCAAACTTAATGACTGACTTCTATGCAAATGTCAGCCCTGAAAGCAACCTCAAGCAGAAAAAAACAAACTTTAGCTATTACAATCTCACATCCAAACTGTTGCTAACATGCCATGTACAATATGTACATGATAAATAAATGTGGATCAGAATCCCACTTACTGTTTACAAAAGAATTATTTTAAAGTAGCAGAAAAGCAATATGCCTAAGAATAAAATATCTCTGACGTAGTGAAACAAAGAACTTCAAAAGAAAAGAAAATTGAAAGCTTTAAAACACTTTTATTTCCTGCCTATAAAAGTCTTCAGGTGACTGGGCAGTCAAAAGGAGAAAGTTATTCTATCCCTTGTCTTTCCACAATATCAGGTAAAAGTTGAACTTTACGAATGAATAGGACTTAAACTCTCTGGCTTTCCTTCTTGGGATGGAAAATGGAGCCTAATGAGCTAAATGCTAAAACCAGTGATCTCATGGGGTAACCGAACAGCCCAAGCCAGGACACTCTCTTTATAGATGGGAAGGTATTTCTCAGAAAAATCAGAGCTCCATGTGCAACCTAAATCAAATAGTAATTTCTGTACAAATAGTCTTACTGTCTTAGTAGAGAACTCATTTTGAGACTGAAGAGTAAAGGTGAGAGGAAATGTCTGTTCATGAAGTTTGAGTGAAAATTGTTCTGTCAGGTGAACTTTCATGGTAAGTAATTAACATTATTGTGTGAGAAAATACACAATACCCATCTGCATATATCATCCTCTTTGTAGAAGAAAAATAAGAATCCAATATCTTGATCACTGTAAGATTTAAAATGTTGCTTTATTTCTCGTCTGTTTTTTGTTCTTATTTTTTCACCTACCAGTACTATAAATGATGTCGACGGATGCTAGCTGATCATCTTTGCATTTCAATGCAAATCTTCAAGAACCCCCCCTAGCCCCAATGTTACGTCTCAAAACAGGAAAGACATGTTATTTCTGCAGCTTTCTGAGTGGAAGACATGTCATATGTAATTGCACCTGTTCCTAAAAGGTCACGAGAAATGTGTCTTTAATAACCAAGATGACTTCTGTATCTTCTTTTAACTTTTGTATCTTCTTTTAACAGAACACTCCAAATGTGTGGAATGGAGGTCTTCTCTGTGTTGGATAGCATTTCCTGCACTGTACCTATACTGGACTGCAAAAGAAGGAAAGTCTTCAGGGCAAGAGATTGTTTTCTGGAAGCTACAGGTATTACATCTGCTAGAAAACCATGAAAAGAAAAAAAAAATAATAAGAAGTATTTTCTTATAATTTCACTGTGAAAATCCTCTCAAGTGTAAGACAGCATTTCTGGAGACTGGAAAAATCTGAAACCAGAGTCAATTCTTGAAGACAGAGGAGTGGTATGGTCTGGCAGTAGCAGTGGTAACAGTAGAGAAAGCAGCAAGAAGAACTTACCTTTTAAGTGCCAGGAATCTCTAAGGCTTCAGAGAGGTGGGGCTGAACAAGGTGTCTCTCCCCTTCTCCATCACATTAACCTTCTACTTCCCAGGTGACATGATCTCTCTGGGAGCCAAGAATGGAAAGGCCTTAACGGGCTTCTCCCCTTGGTGGAGACCTTTGAGCAAGATCAACATTTCCTCTGAAGTAGTTGAAAATTTACTATTATAATGGCTCAATCCTTTGTTCCTTTCAAAGCAAAAGGCCTAGCATCACTCAGGAGAGGATTCGATCCAGGAGCGAACTCTAAGTTGCCCAGAGCACACCTTTATGGGCCAAGAAGAGGATGAGGAGGATGCAGAGGACCCTGAGCTAGTTCCTCCAAGCTGGGCTGCTTCCCTAGTTTAGCAGACACCAAAAGAGAGAAAGCTATCTCGGGCTCCTGCATGGTGCTTGTCCTGAGGATATAAATGCTGATGGCTGAATGCACTCAGGCACCCACCAATACAGACACTCTTCTTCCTTGACACATTCAACCATCACATCCACCCCCAGCACAGCCCTGTGCAGAGCTGTCTGTGCCCTCAGGTTGGGTTTATGCTCAAACAGAAAGTAGAAACACACCAACGCACCTAAAGCTTCCCGAACCCGGAGGGGAAAGATACTGCAGACCATCTCAGTCACACTGTTGAGGCTAGGTCCAGCCCTCCCCAGCACCCCAAAGTTCAGACTGGGCTGAACAGATGTTTGTGTCTGCTGCAAAGGTTGCAGCAGTAGCAGACATTTCTGTAGAATAAAAAAATCCTTCCTTCACTTCAGCAGCAGGACCACTAACCTTTCCGTACTGTCTGTTTGCTTCTTCCACGAAGCAGGCACTGCCTCCTTCTGCATCCCTGACCTTTCCTCAATGTCTCTCTATCTCTTGCTTCTGTCCTTTTTAAAAAGCCTCTTATTGATGTTTCTAAACTGATGGAGGAACATAAACAAGTAATAAAGAAAGGTTAACAGTACTGAATCGATACTACAGAGAGAGGCATCAGGGAGAGAGAATTGAGGAGGTTGACTGAAGGAAAGCAAAAGGCGAAATTTAATCACAGTGCTATTAGTAATTAAATTACATTTTGGGTTGATGTTATTTTTTTAAAAAAAATGTAATGAAAGCACAAACTAGCATTAGGGTTTCACAGAAAGGAAAAAAGATTAATAGAAATTATGACCACGGGCTTTTTCATATCCTTGCTGTGAACAGAATTATTTATTCCAGATTATTGTGGTCTTTTTCAGCTGCAGTGGAAAGCAAATTGCTTTTGATGTTAAACTGGACAGTTCTGAAGACATGGGCTTAGATCTGATCCAAGCACAGGAATGTGGAAATGTGTACAATCTGTATGTTCCTGAGAAATTTTCTGTATCATAGAATCACAGAATCACAGAATAGCTGGGGTTGGGAGGGACCTCTGGAGATCATCTAGTCCAACCCCCCAGCTAAGGCAGGTTCACTCAGAGCAGATTGTAAGGTATTGCATCCAACAGAGTTCTGAATGTCTCCAGAGAAAGAGATTCCACAACCTCTCTGAGCAGCCTATTCCAGTATTCTGTCACTCTCAAAATAAAGAAATTTTTCTTCATATTCGGATGGAACTTCCTGTATTCCAGTTTGTGCCTGTTGCACTTATCGTGTCACTGGGCACCACTGAAAAGTCTGTAGTCCTGGTAGTCTGTTTCCACATCTAAAAAATACTGTGAACAGAAAGGGTAGATCCCAGTTCTGGACCAGATAGGTCCCTTTCAAGTGTTACAGCATATCACTGTGATTTGCCTAATGACACCAGTGCCTAGCTTTGGCAATTCTCTGTGTGTTGCAATTACACAACTTTCTTTAACTGGTTTCCTTTACTGACAGATTGTTTTTATTTTATTATTAGCTTTGTCATCAAAACAAGTTTCCAGTCACCTCTCCACATTATTCTTTAAAGGCTTTAAACATGTGTAAACACTGAATCTTGCAGACAGATCTCTCTCCTCTATTCTTGCAGTGTTATGATCGTGTCCAGCAGCTTAACGTGTGTGCAAACAGACACACTGTACTCTGAACTTCATCTATTCAGTACAATCTCTCACTTGGCCAGGTGAGAGGCTCTTCACATATCAAGCCAAATTGCCTTTTTTTTTGGAACTGGTATTTCTACCAAAGTCTTGAGAAGTCTTCATTGTGATTGTGATCCACACAAGGTATGAGATCCACAACAAACCCATTCTTTCTTGCCTTGCATTTTGGGGTTAAAGGGGTGGCACACACATATGACTAGGTCAGCTGGTAGTGGTAAGAATGCCACATTTGCTCATGTGCCTCCAGAGCATCTCCCTATACGAGATACCAGCTGGAAAACATAGGCTTATTATTTGCTTGGGAGCCTGGTTTTTGTTGTGCCAGGCTTAGTATTTTTTTATTTTCTCCTTGCTAATGGTCTTCTCGGAAAAAGCATTTAAAGGCTCAGATGCTAATGAGTAGGTCCCTCTCATTACGGAAGGCAAAGCTGCATAATGGGAGCAAGAGAAAGAATTAGTTAGAATAAATGAGGGAAGGATATTGAGGATGGGAGGGTGAGGAGTGACTGTGTTTGTCAAAACTGGCATCATCGCCATCCAGAAGCAGCTTTGAATGAGAGGTTGCCAAGTTTAGTTTGTGTGCTGCCTGTGGTCTCCAGATTTCAGATGAAAGGCGCCAAACGTGAAAAGAATGAGAGATGCATAAGCCCCGTTAGGCTCTGTAATAGGAAAATGCTACTTGCTTGCCCTCCACCAGCTGCCATTCAGTCACCTTTTCCCCTTGTCTTCATCAGCTCTCCCTCCTTCCATAGGAATTGATGAGATTGTTTCTCTGCTCAGGAGCATTACGATCCTCCATGTGCAAGGCAAGACCATTTAATTCATCTCCTTCCCTTGACTTTGGGCAAGCATGGCAGCTGGCTGCAGCAACGAGTCTGTCGCACAGGCGTTTTTAGTATTCCTGCTATATTCCCAGCCTGGACATGTAATTAACTGAGGGCAGGAGGGAGGGAGGCAGGCAGGACAACTACAAACACAAGACTTAGAGCAACCTGGAGAGCTGTGTGGTTTGCATTTGTTTTTCCTTCCCCTCAGTTTTTTTTCCTCCACCAAAAATAACTTGTGGCAATGCCCCAACTGCTGCATTGTGCATTGTACTGATGGTCTACAGGAAAGGGTGGATTGGCCACAATGTGCTCACAGATCCAGCTGACAATGACTAATGTGCTCTATAATCCAACAAAATGCACCTGATCTACAAATAATGTCCCATATTTGACATAAATACTTTAAGGACACCTGTCAAGGATCCCTAGAGCTGCTTGTGTTGCTAAAACAAGGAGTGGTGGCCACAGGTTTCAGCTCGGACAGTCCAAATGGGACAGCAGGCAAAACTTCTTTACAAGGAGACTGCTGCAGAACAGGAACAGGTCACTAGAAGTGTGTGATCTCTGCCCTTGACAAATTTCTAGACTCAGCTACACAGCAGCCACATCTGGCCTGCTCCAGCATTGGTGAAATTCCTGCTTTGAGTGGGAAACTGACCAAAGACCTCCACAGGTCCCTTCCAACCAGCATTTCTGTGATTATTTTGATGGAAAATTCTGTCTCAGGAAGTACTAGAAATCTCTCTGACTTGAATTTTTCTGCTCATGGCTGTAAAGGCAACCTAATAAAACGTACCAAATGGAGAAACTCTTACAAGTGGGGATTTTGTAGTGTCCACCACTTAACATAGAAAGAAAAGATGTGTTCCTGGATTAGATACTACAGCCCTGAAAGTCAAGAGGGGTACATAAAGAGCCAGGCTTGGCACATGTTGGCTTTTATCATCTTCCTCATTCTGGGATTCGCATAAGCTATAAGACTAAGCCTTTTTGAAAACACCCACTATTTGCTTTGTTAAATAGTAACTTGGTGCTATGATAGAACTCACTGGCCCAGGAATGGGTACAGACTCCTGGCTAGTGAGAAACCTTCCAGCTCCCCCTCTGGTCCTTTTCAATTTAGCAGTAAAAAAAAATTAATTATTAATAAAAATATAAATAAATATTAGATTTTGGTTTCCTGGGTTAGAATTAAAATCAGAGGCTGTCAAGCCTCCAGTTTTGAAACTTGAGAAAAACTATCACATCCAGCCAAAGATTTATCTCCCCTCCAGGCTCTGGAAGAACACTGTAATATGGACTTGCAGGATGTGTAGCCACAGCTCTGTCTATACCAGCTGATGGAGTTAGGGCTTGAGAGAGCTAAAGGATAACATGTGTTTGCACCACCAAGGCACCCAAGAATCAATGTGCTCCTGCTGCTCTAAGGGAGCTAATAACTAATAGTGTCACAAGCTTCATGTGGTATCAGTCTTCCAAAAAAACCAAAAAACCACCCCAGAGTCAACTTCCAGTCCATAGGTTGATAAGATACCTGCTGGCAGGCTCAGACTGAGGATGGTCCCAGAACAGTTTGTCTCAGCAAGAATCAAGAACAGCGAAAAGCAGCAATTTTTTTAACAATCATTCACTTTTACACAATGTCTTTCTGAGTTCTCCACTGAAGAGAGAGCTTGCTCTGCTTTCTGCTGTGGAAAAATCAATGCACTGGGCACGCACAGATCACAAAAAAAATGACACTGCTCTGGTGGATGCTTCCTTATGGCAGAGACACTCAGGTCCTCCATTGCCTGTGAAATGGAATTACCTGTCTGCAGAATTTCTGCTAGGGAAAGGCAGAGGAGGACAGACTGATGTTTGATATGCTTCAAAAAAGAAAAAAATGTTCTCTTTCCAAATTTGGCAGCATCCTTTCTGAACTCTTGCCTCTGATACAGGGCAGATTTATGCAATTCCTTTAAATATTTACCTCCATAACCATGCCACATAGATGCATTATTACTTTTTAACCAACATTAAAGTTTAAAACTAGAATAAAAGCCTTGCCTCATACAAGAAGAGCTTGTCCGTCAGAAAAAACAGGAAGTGCACCACATCATGTGTCTATGAACGTAAAGATACTCTTAAAATTCCATTATTTTTCGAAGAAAGGTAACCAAAAACTTAAAAATGCACTTTCTGTGGAATTAGCTTAAATTTCATCTGTGATGGGTGTTTTTAGTGGGGAATGCTTATTCTTAGTACTGGTTCTGGACAAAGAATTAAAATCAAATTAGAGCTCAGAATGATTGCCAGTGTGAAGATACTCCCTCTGAATCCTCCCCCATGCACACATACCTGCTTACTAGGGTTCCTCACCTCCTATAGTAGCAAGGAGTGTTTGATACTTTTGCCAGCTAACTGACCACCTTACAAAGGTGAGTGGGCATAGCTACTTTTTGTCTCCACCCTGATCTTACCAACCAATTCCATTCAGACATCATGGCATGATGGGAACTTTATACTGTGAGTGCTTTACAGACCTTGCTAATGGTGGGACCTAACATTTTTGGCTAACTTAGGACTGAAACAAGGACCAGCAGCTTAGTTGGTATCAGCAAAATAGCATTAAACACAACACTGAATCATTAGTTCTTTGTCTTAGGCAATCCCAACATGCTTTATACTCCATAGGCAATGGACAGTTGTTCTAACATAGAAATGACATTGTCATTTGGGTCAGCAGATAGCTGTGTATACAAAAAGACTAAATGAGAACAATTAGGAGAAAAATTAGCCTGCTTCTCTTCTAGACTGGTGGTTCTCAGTCTGAGCAGATGCCTACAGGGAGAAGTATCCTTTAGCAAAGGATACTCGGCCAGAGGTCCAGGGGAGACTGGTGAGGTACTTGGGAAAGATCCTTTCAGTGTTACAAGTTACACAAACCCCATGAGACTCAGAAAGTCCCAAGCTAGTAATAGCTGAAAGCAGGTAGAGCACGAGGAAGGAAGTGTCTCACAGACTTGCCTTGTTCCATCTTTTCTGTAAGCTTTCGCATACAGCCACTGCTGGAAAGGAGAGCCCGGGCCAGGTGGTCCCTTATTTTGACCCTGGATGACCTTTCTTGCCTTTCAAGGACACACACACTTCCCAAGATGAGAAAGAGTGGAGTGTACTATATGCTTTCTTCCCAAACAAGTCATATTACAGGCATATTCCCCAGCTTCTCCACATCCTTGAGTCTTGAAATATTTGCTCCCTACACCCTGTGGTAGAAGAGGAAGGGAAGACAAAAGAATTCAAAAATTGCTGAAGACCCCACCTCTCATCAAAGACTTGTTCTCCTCTTTTCAATAGTAACTTTTAAACAAACTTGATCCATCATTTCTAAACTGAATTTCCTGGGGAGAGAGGTATATATTTTTCTTCAGACTGATAGTGTTTGCAGATTTCAGCATAAATTGTTCTGCAGGGTTTCGCTGCATTTGAAATTGTGCTTTTTTTCTACCATTGCTGAACAAAGTATTCCTTGGGGAGATGTCACCCAGCTTTAATAGGGATCATAACTCACAGGAGAGACCTATACAGTAATTTCCATTGGGATTAATACAGCCTGGAACAGTTGCCTGCTGTTGACGTAACATTGCCAAGTATCTTTTCAGTGCTTTATAAATGGCAAAACATATAGTTGCTTATCAAAGAAAAAAAATTGATTCAGCAATGGATTCTATTCATGGAGAATCAAAAGGAAAATAAATCAGGTGAGCCCTTATTTGGCAATATGGATTAAGCAGCTATGACTTGGCAATATCACTGACAGGCACAAAGGGAGCAACTGACAATTAGGACACTCACTTCCCACACGTCAGTGGCCTAGGGCCAGCTTGATTGCCTTCTTCAGTTCACACCATCAAAGTGTTTTGCTCTTCACATTAAAATTTGAAGCCTACATTTTCCCTAGCATTAAAAAAACAAAACCCAAGGAGGTGTACTTGGGTCCCCAGAGACAGCGTAATTCAGCTCTAGCTTAAGATTTGCTAATGCATTGAGGTCATTAATGTTTCATGGTGGTTCCATTTCTGCATGTGTACAAAGCCTTTACGCCACCCTGGCTTTAATTAACTTCTCCTGTTTCCCAGGAGACCTTTGGAAGCAGGGATGCTTTCCCCTAATGAAACAGTCCTAGCTCTTTGTTTTGATGTTGTTTACATAGTTAATATCCCCTTAAGGAGAAACAGCAAAATAGAAACTTGTACGTAGAGAGTTGCTCCACAGATAAAGTACACAAGTCACTTGGGGAAATAAATCATTGAGTTGTGAAGATTTCGGGGGTATGGTTTTTCTGGGTTTAATTTTTTTTCCCCCAGCTAAAAGTTCATCTCCACAAAGATAAACAAAGATTTTCCCAGAGGGATGGGGAAAGTGAGAGAAGAGACCAAGAGGGATACCATCCATCCTACAAACCATTTGTTCCTTTTTATCAGAGAAACTTCTGCTAAAACCAACCCTACCTCTTTGCTCCAGGTTCTTGACAGAGCATAATTTAGGACAATAATCGTGATTTGGATAGTCTGGGGGAGCACTAATTCTAGTGTTTTTGGTCAGAACAGCCCTCCCTATCTTTTCTGTTTCTAGGTGAAAACTTCAGCATCTCAGCAACTCTCTCATCATTAAGTCCTGTTATTTCAAGTACAGGTATTAGTAAATTAAACTGAAAGATAAGTTCCTGGCCATGACAGAGAGTAGTGGTCCTGACTGTTGTCCCCTTTGCCCACCTTTTATCTGCATCTAACTCACTAAGCCCATTTCCATGACAAAATTCAGAAGGAGTTCAAATAGTGAAGGAAGGTGTGTAACACTCTGTAACTGTGGTTTCTGATAGTTACCATGGTGGCTGTTAAACCTTGAGAATAAATAAGCAGCCTATTATTTCTGAGACTGGAGCTCGATAAAAGCAAACCAAAACAACACCACACACAGGCAAAAACCCCAAAGAGGCATTCAAAGTGTCATTTGTATAACTCACCTGACACAGTCCTGGTATTATAATTGCAGAATGAAAAATGCTTATAGTAAAACGATCCAAATTGTTAGTGTCACAAGGCTGATAGTAAAATGTCTAGGAAACAGCAGGCTCCTGATGAACAGCTGCATGTTTGCATTTTTAAAAGAGAAACGGGAGAGGGGAAGAGGACTGGGACCAAACTGCCTGTGCAGAGAACAGTGTCTTGTCACAGCAAAAGAGGAAATGGTCAGGCAGAAATGAAGACAGTGGGACACATTGCCTAAAAATTTGAGAGGAGGTGAGTTGTTTTTCAAGATAGCTGAGCTCTCATTTACCAGGTGAATATATTTTAATCAGTCCTTGGTAGAGGGTCCCTTGTGCTACATGGGTTCATTTGAAAGTCCCAGCTGATGTGGCATAGATTTTCTGAATATCTCAGACAACCGAAGGCCAAAAGAGGTCTTTTATAGGAAGCCCAGAGGTCCCCTGCAGGGAATTTCAAGTAAAGTTTAAAAGTAACAAATTCTCATCTTTATTCAAAATATGATTTTTTTTTGGCAACGCAGAGTGGGAAAAAGTAGAGCAAGAATAGACAGACAAGATGCTGCTTACTCCAGCTGATAGGGCCAGTGAAGGGTACGGGTTCCTCACAAGCACTTCATGTGCTGTAGCACAACAGTCATTGGAAATGAGGCTCTGGTTTCTGATTTGGAGTTTTCTTTTCTGTTTGTCATGCAACCAGATTGTGCAGGCAGTTTCAAATGGTGCGTACACCTTGCTTGGCTTAACTGGGAATGAACTAGAACAACTGCAGAGCTCCTGGACTCAGACAGTTGGCTGGGCAGGTGGATGAGGCACAGGCTGATGAGTCATGGCATTGTAAATCATTTTACTTGTTGGTTTTGACCCAAACTAGCAGGAAATTGTAATTCTACCTGACAGTGAGAGGTCAGGATGGCATTTTCTAAACTTCACCGTCATCTTCTGTCTATTTGACATGAATCGACCAAAAATAATGGTGAATGTTGTCTATTTCGTGATTCTCAGCCCAAGGTGATGCACCATGCCATAAGTCTGCCCCACTCTCTCTTAGTCAAACTATCTAGTGCTTTGATCCCAGCAATTCGATGCTATTTTGTCTCCTATGGAGGCTTCAGTGCATTTAGGTAAATCAATGCCCATCACTTCAGTTTTACAACTAGTGCCACTGCTGTAACAGTCTGATCCACAGCAGAATCCTGCAACTCAAAGCACAGCCCACTGCTATATCAATTTTCCTTGCCATGGGGTTTGCAAAATTGCTCTCATCTGTAGAGTATATGAGCCTGTCCTAAACAAATCAGGGATGCCAGCTCCCCCTTCAAGATGTTCCCAAGTACACAGAGAAGATGGGTCTCAACCTTTCTCATGCCAACACTGTGGATGTCTGTCATCTGTCCATGTCAGGGCCAGGGTTGGCATAAATCAGCGTAGGTCTGCTGGGAGTCATGATGATTCACTGATGTCAGAGTAACTATGTTTATATGCAGCACCTTGCAGTAAAACCGCACATCCACTTTTTCTGTATGGCCTATGCAATTCCCATTGGATCATCACAAATAATTTTCAGCTGTTCAGAGTTCAACTAAAGTTGGCTTAGCCAAAAAGCCATCTGAGTGCATGAACGCAACTTTATGGAGCCTATGAATTCGCCAGTGACACCAGATAAAAGCCCATGCAGCAGTCACCTTCCTGTAGCATCTCAATTGCAAACAGGAAGAGGGAAGCAAAAAGCAAAATATGAATGTAAATAACATTTCTTTATGACTACTTATCTCTCATGTTTACATTTTCCATAGTTCTAAACAGTACACATAAACAAACTCCCAATTTTTTGTGTTTTTTTTTTTTGTAAGATATTTTTCCTTTCAAAAGAGAAATATCCCAGATTGAGGTTTTTGAATGGTAAGGAGTATTGTGCACAGGTACTGTCTAATTAGCGCTAATTGAACAATAGGAAGGATTGCTACATTTTCACCAGAAATGAAGACTTTACAGCAGAAAACTTTTAATTATAGGGAAAGCTCTTAAGTCAGGGCTCAGAGGTTACACCTGTGCACACTGAATAACTAAAGAGCACAGTCTATTCTGTCAAGTAATGATCCCTTTTTTTTTTCTGCTAGGGGAAGAAAAAAAATTATCAACTTTTAAAGTACATAATGAGCATTTACTGAAGGGAAAAGGAGGACTAAGTCTTCCATTCACACGCCAGATGTTCCTATTAAACAATGTTTTCAAGAAAACTCAGCTCATGTGGAAAGAGAGAACTCCAGAGTTCAGAATGAAGGAAAGAGAAAAAAAGTTAACTTGTAAAATAAGGGCAACTGCTGAAGAGATTGTTCCTGATTTTGGCCTAGTACACATCAATCCAGCACTGCCAGTGGTCAGAGCCAGGGCTGGCATAAATCAGTGCAGTTCCCTGGAAGATGGTCTGAGTGACTGGTGTCAGAGCAGCTCTGATTTACACCACCCTCCCAGTCCAGCAGCTTCAGGAGCTGATGGGCTGTGACCTCTTCTTTAATACCTTTAATACCTCAGAGACCTGCTACTACTAGCACATTTTCTGGCAGCAGAAATGACATGTGTGAGATTTTTCAGTATTTTCTTACGTGTGCTTTAGAACCTCCCTAGGCTTTTGCAGAGGTCTTGGAAATTAAGAGGTTTAAGAGTTCAAAACTAAGCAGACACCTCCTCAAATTCCTCATAGTCTCTGTCCTGTTGTTAAAAATAACACTCACTAGCACAGGCATAGTGTATATGGGTACTGATACTGAGGGCATAGCTAGGACATCTGGATTAACTTAAGCCTCATTTGATTTTGGGCACAGGCCTAAAACTCCTTCATTTCATTTGGAGTAGCAGCCTGGCTTGAAAGAGTTTGCTCCTATGCTATTTGCCTCCACTAATTGGTCATCTGCCTGGTTCAGCCCTGCTGCTCAATCAGCACGAGAGCAAACCATGCTGCCTCAGCTACCTTTTTCTCAGCATCACTTCATAATTTAGGAAGAAGGAAGAATATTCAAATCACAGGTATGTGATTTCTCATTGGGCCTCTCACAATCTGTTTTTTCAAATAGGTGAATCAAGGGCTACATGGGCTGAGTTTAAACCCCAACTTTCTTTTTGAACTTCACAGCAGCAAGAGGGGATGAAGTTTGCAAGTATTATGGTTGGGGTGAGGCAACCAGAAAAACAGACTTTGCTATGTGGCCAAGGACACAAAAAAAGTGTATTAAGGCCCTTTATGTTTTCTAAAGACATATTTCTCACCCTCACTATACTAAATTGGACCCATTTAATCTAAAGTGACAACCACCATGTCACTATTTTTCTCCCTGGGTCAGTTTTTCATTATTTTATCCAGCTTTCCTGAACTTCAGTGGAGATTTTAATTACAGTTCTCCTCTCCCAGGCTCCTCTCAGTTCAAGTTACCACCACATGCCCTTGATAAGTCAGAGCTCAGCTCTGTTCCCATTGCAGGGGTCCATTTTCCCATCAAAGACATGTTGCTGTAAAATGACATATGGCTCAGTGCAGATCATCTAACACTCCTTGTTATGGAGCAAAACAAGGATTGGTAGGTGTCCAGCCACCTGCACAGGCAGAAAAATGCACTTGTGTGTCATGTCAGGAGCAGCTGGCTGAGGAGGGCTCTGTGTACACTGTGTACAGTGTACCAATTCTGCAGTGAAATGCCTGATGATACTTCTAGATCTGAAATGCTAGCAAAACAAATAGCTGTACAACAGCATTTGACATCCTTAGATGATATTATTGCATTGCTGGTTTTGCTGCTGTGGCACTACACACTATTTGGTAGCCCTGCATCCAGAAATGCATAACAAATTTGGTGAAAAAATTATCTGTGTTTAAATAGAGCCTGTGTCATGAAACTGGAATCACACTTCATAGGCTATGAGGAGTATTATTCAGAGAGTTCCATCCTGCTGAAGGTCATAGCACCTTTTTGCAGACTAGAGGTGCAAATCCTTGTTTGTGGGATGTTTGCAGCAACACTACAAATTGCCTCTCCTCTTGCACCCACATCAGCACCTGTGACACAGGTATGAGAGAGGGCCTCAGGACTTGTCTCCCGTCTGTTGTACTTTTGAGGCCCCTTGGTGTGAACTGGCTCTTTTAACGCATTTGAAAAGGACCAGGAAAAAAATTAAGCCTTTGTTTGTCAAACATAAAATGGGCTAAGACCCATCCATGTCATCAAGACACACCAGGAAATTCAGGACATCTGCAAGCCCTTATTACTGTCCCTTCTCAGTGAGTTTGGGGATGGTGCTGCCAAGTTTGTGCCCTGGTGCAACAGCAGCAGGGACAGCCCTTCCTCCCTTGCAGGGGTAAGGAAAGGGGCGACAGCTGAGACTGCCCAAAGCAAGGCTGTGCCACACATCCTGCATGCTGTCAACTCAGTCTGCCTGCCCCAGGGATGCCCTGCTCTCATTGCTGACCACTGATCCCTGTGCAGGACCTAAAAATGGTCTATTTTCCATCGTACAAATTGTTGGGGAGTTGCCTTCCTACATCTTTGCCTCAAGACAGCACAGTTCATCCTGCAAAGGACATGTCTTGCCTGTGCACATTAAACACACCAAATTCACTTCAAAACACCTTTCTTCACACTCCAAGTGTTTCTGTGGCATCAAAGATCTTCCCTGCAACTGCAAAATTAAATGAGGCAGGTCAGTCAGTCACCCCACACTGAGAGCTGCAACACACTGCTCTGCCCAGCTCATTTTGAACCTGGACACCCAAAAAACAGGTACTCGGGAAGCTGTGAGCTGATGAATGAACCAAGAGTGACTCTCCCTCTGAACAAGCAATAAGAACCAGAGCAAGAAAATGTCACTTGTTCCCCTAGTACTGATGGAGCAACACAATACTCAGGGAAGATTTTATGGATCACATCTCAGCTCCTTCTTATCTCTTGTTCAAGTTGTCGACAATGGCAAAGGAGAACATATTGCTTTAAAAAAAGATTCTGCTAGAGCTTTTGCTGTCAAGTAGGTCTCTTAAACCCCATGGGTAATGTTCTCAGATGACAAAGCTGCTCTCCTTTTTGGCAACGGTCTTTTATCAAGCGATACAGCAGCACATTTTCAATCATCTCCGTATCACAATGAAGAGACAAACCCTGTTAACATTGTTCTCCAAAAATCATAAAATGCAGTGGCTCAGTACACCTAGGGACTAGGCTGGGCTTTGAGCTTCTGAGAATCTCAGAAGCAGTGGGAGAAGTGTAATTCAATCTTTTTAACTTGGTGATATATATTCATGTCAGTGGCTTTAAGATAAGGAAAAGACTTTAGTTGAAGAATGAAACTTTTGATGAATAACTGAGAGTACGATGAATAATGTACAAATATTTCTTTCCTCTCAGTCAAAATGATTCCAGATCCTTTTTCATTTTAATCCCTGTTGCATTCTTCATTTAAAAAAAAAATAAAATAAAACTAAAAAATGAAAAGAGAAGAAAAAACCCCTATATTTTTAAAGGACATTGGAGTTCTAAAAGAAGAGGTTCTAAAACAATCCTTCCTGATTGCACAAAAAGATATTTTTATGGTTTCTTTCTAACTGCTAGAAAACAGAAGATTGGATACTGGCAGTAATACAAGTAATAATGATGGATTACTATGCAAAACCTCAGTCTACCTGTTCATGCTCTGCAGAAAATGTGTGATTGATCAGAGAAAAATATGTCCCTTTACCTAGGAGATATTTCTCATCAAATAAAAAATGTAATTGTTACAAACAATTTCTTCCCTTGCAACTTCATTCTTAATTCTGTCCTGCTAAAAAGTGATGAGACCAGCATGTTTAATGGTAGCAGGGTTTCTAAAGAGACGCAACAAAATCAGCAAATATAAACATCATCCATTTGTTGTCCAACAGAATTGGAAGGGGAAAGCAAGATAAACTGAGCATTACTTGAGAGTCCTGTCCATTTCTTCATATGTTGCATCAAAACCTGGCCTGAGAAAGACACTTTCAGCAGAAGGGTGTAACTGAGCTACAGGCAGACACAGCAGGTCATGTTTTCCCTGAGAAGGAGGGAGGTCACATTGCCTGGAACTTTTTGAACTCAAATTTTGACAGTCAAGTTGCAAAACATGGCTGTCCTCTACACTCAGATTTCTCTTCTTCCACACCTTTGAACTAACAAGGGCGAATTTCACCTCCCCACTAAACTGGCTGCATAGGTGGGAATTTCTGAGCAGGGATGTGATGCCATTTGAAAAATAAGGAAGGCAGAGAAGTAGTTGGTGGTGCAGGAAATGAAAGGAAGCAGTTAACTAGAAAAGCAAACCATAACACAGTCATTGGAAAGTATCTGATTATTAAAAAGAGAGAAATGCAATAGGTGATATTAGTTCTGACCATGGCACTATCAGCAGGAACCAGAGACCCATTTGCTGCAGTCGGGAAAACAAGGTCCAAAGCAATGCCTGGTGCACTGTGTAGGATGTGTTACAGGTCCATGAAGCAAAAAAATATTTAATTGTAGATCTCAGGGGGATGACCATATTGTCTGTGCTTGACCCAAATCCCACTGTACAGAGCTCAGAGCAAAGTCAAAACTGACCTTCAGAAGTTTCTGGAGCAAATCCATTCCTGCCATGTGCAGGTTTCTGTCCCCTCTGATTTATGGAATGCAGGCATATTGTGAGACACGTTATATGAAATTGCTGGAAGGAAAAATTAAGAAAAAAATTGTTTGCTGAAGCCAATGAGGGTACAAAAAAGCCCTTACTGAATGGAGTATAAATGATCTCTTGTTTGAAGTTGGTCCCTGAAGGGACAAAAGCCTGTCAACAAAGTATTTTTCTGAAATGAAGATGAGGGCAACATATTTCAGAATACCACACATGAGAATAAAACCCTTTACTTCCAAGCATGCTGACAAGGAAGTGGGTCACTGTATGCTTTGATTCACTGACTCGTGCCTGCTGTAATCACACGAGTGCAGTAAATGCAGAGATACCAGTCCAGTTGCTGGTGACAGCTGGCCCAGGATCTTGGCAGTGGCCGGTTCTTGCCATAGAGTAGAAAGGTTTGCCACTGAATTGTTTGAAACCTAACAGGGGAGGATTATTTTCAAGGTCAGATTGAATACTAAGCTAATTGTCTGCATTAGCACCAAGTACTTCAGATGAACTATGGTGAAACAACCAAACCGTCATTTAGCTTTCCATCTTCACTGGCTGGGGTGGCCTTGCTGTTCTGCAGATATGTTGGCAGGTCCCTAGGCCATCTATTCATCCACCCATTTCAAATAAACATAAAAACACCTTTTGTATGACAGAAGGAGTGATACTGCTATTACCCAAGCCAAGGAAGTAACAGAAGAATGGAAATCAGGATGCCAGTCTCCTAAGACATCCTGGTCAATGGGAAGCAGAGAAGGTTTTCTTCTAAATAGTATCTTAAAGTATGACCCTCTTCTCTGGAGCAATTTTGAAAAGCATCCTTAGGGTTGCACTCTGCTTCAGACAACATTTCCACTGTTTAAGGAGAAAAGGAAAAGGAACAGCCAAAACTTCTGAAAGTCACTTTTTATGCAGGTGTCTACAATGCCAAACTGCGTCCCTACACACAAAGACCTTACTTGCTTCCAAAGGATGCTGTGCTGAGAATCCAGGGCATTTCCCTCAAAAACTGTGCTAAAGTGTGATTTATAGTGCAGGGACAGGCCTTCAGTTTGCTCCCCAGACTTTTCAGTGATGCTTTCATCAAAACATTTTTGGCTGCATTAAGGTCTAGGGTGTTGATTTATTTTCATGAATTCATTTCCTTTTTCCTTTTCACATTCATAGATTTATGAGGTTAAAGAGCATGAAGCTAATTAAATAATCTGACTGGTTGAACATCTGTTGAAACATAATAATAACTTCTGAAGCCAATGTTCCTGATGAGCTATTAATTCTGATTTAAAAATTAGAGTCTCCGTTTTACTATCAAAGAAAATCAACAAAACAAAACCTTAGCAGCCTTCTGGGCTCAGAGTGAACCTTCAGCCTCCCTTTGAAACCTTTTCCACCCACTTGCACCTTTCAACACCTTCCAGTCCACTGACTCATGTCCCTTTTAGACTTTCTCTCAGTCAGAGTTCCTGATGTAAGGAAGCTGGTCTGTAAAGGAGGTCCAGTCCATCTTGAAGATTGTTGGTGTGCAGCAGCTACAAACAGAAATTTAGATCCAAATATGATGGAGATTCATGCAGGGATCCACCTTAGCCCAAACCAGAAACTAATGCATGATCTTATGTTAGAGGTTTAACTAAGCCTTTTTTATGTTAGAGGAACTAAGCCTTTTCTTCAGTTCCATCTTGCTCTCCATCCCCACAGAGCAGCCCTGGACTTAGTTAGTGGTTCCCAAGCCCAGAAACTTCCATTAGACTGACATGCAGGGACCTGGTTCCCAGCCCAGCATAGTCTGCCCTAATTTTCTTAGACTTTGCATTGTCTTCACATCTTGCTCTCAAAGTAACTTGGTCAAAAATTCATTAATGGAACAGACAAGTAAATAAATTAGATCAATTACCTCCCACTACTCAGGATCAGTTAATGTTTCAAGGCTGATGAAAATAATTTGAATGAATAAGTAATTTGCAGTAGTTCCTAAATCCCCCTCATCTGCTCGTAAATTGTGGGAGCTGTGGGAATCATATAAGTGTTCATGCACAGTGGGGATGTCCCCCAAGGATTATAGTTGCTAATGACAAACCCACGGGGAAAGTGCCAACTGATGCCAGAAGTATCTCCAGGCTCTCCAGCACCAAAGCCACAAGACTGCACGTGTTTGCCCTTTCTATGGCTTTTCCTTTTAGAAACAGACAAATTGTTCATACTGTAAATATTTTTCATACTGTAAATTATTCATAGTCCCAAAGTACAATGGGTGAAGGGAGCGTTGAAGCTTATGCTGCAACTTTGCTGCATAACCTACAAAAGGAAGGGAAGTTTTATACAAAAATGAAGAGGAAAGTCCCTCAGCATCTTACAGTTCAGTTCAGATCTCTAGCAGCCTGTAGACTGAAACTGATAGGAACATTTCAAGGTTAAAAAAAAAGATTAAAACCATAGTCTCACAAGTATTCCTAACAATATCTCAGATTATTCCAAGTGTAGATGATATTATTAGGCAGTAAGGTCCAGAGCCATAAATGGATTTAAACTCTAAAATTTGCCTGCAATAAGCTTTAGACACTTTACCACATGCATATTGTGAAGCAGAGCTCTTGAGGTAACAGAAACCTTTCTCCTTCTGCTGGCAGCACTGTGCGTACCTCAGCATCCCAGTGGTGTGCTATGGCCACATCCTTGTGGACTCTCAGGAGACCCAGAATCACTCTGAAAAGAAGGGTGTGTATGTTTTGTGCAGTCAAACATTTCCAGATCTGGCAGCAGAAGGTGCTCCCACGGTAGACTTTGCTTTATCTTGGTTGTCAGATTGTCTCACATTCATTTTCCCCACCTCTTTTCCTCCTTAAAACTTCTCTAATATCCCTGGTTTCTCTCCAGGTCTCTTCAGGGACAGGTAGCTACACCCCTCCTCTTAGTCTAGTCAATTGCCTTAGTTCTTGATGGCCCATTCATTCCCTGTAAAAGCTTATCCTTGTCTCCCATTCCAGACAATGATTTTAACTCATTCCCTCACCCAGCATACAGTCCAATTAATATCAAGGAAAGAGGAGTGAGTCCCCTGAACTGACAAATATTGCACAGTGTTTCATAAGCCCATCTTCCTACCCGTTCCCCACTGACCTATTTAGGCTCATTTTCCCTACATCCCACATCAGGAGCCACTTCTTTTGCATGGCAACCACCCAACCCATTGAATACAATTACATCCAACCCTTGGTTGAGCTTTGAAAATGGCCCACAAATTCTGCCTGAACCCTTACTCACCCACCACTGCTCTACAAGGAACCTCAACACTCAGCACTGGGATTTCAGTAGGGAATAAGTTGCTTAAAACTTGAATTTCAATGCTGAGTGTCAGAATGTGGAAGCAGAGACAATTCCATCTTATATGGCCTGCGTGTGCTACATCTCCTGTTGATTCAGTTGATCCAGCCTGCAATTTTAGAAATTTCCCATGCTAAAACCATTAAATGATTAAACAACCATGTGCCTCTCACTGTGCCTCCTGGTCAGCCACAGGATCTCAGCCAGTCTGGTCCATCTCTCTTGTTCCTCACTCTGCTTCACATCTGGTTTCCAGTTTTTCTCTCCTTTTTGCCTTCCAGGTTCATGTAACAACACAAGATTTTAAAAAGCATACATCGTCATAACATTTTTGTTTCATTTAATGAACATACTTCTTCAGCCTCCCAACTATGTCCTTGTATGTGTTTTTTTTGTTAGTAATAGTATTACAATCTCCCTAAATTTTGATCTGAAAACTGCTTGACATTCACAATGAGGCATTAAAAAGGATTTATTTTGTCCTTGAAGTAGGCACGTAACTCCTCTTAATGTGAGAGCTCAGACTGGTGTAAATCAAGACTAAATTCACTGATATCGGGGTGCCTGAACAGGTAGAACCAGGATAAAGCAATGGTGAAGCAAATAATTTTGTATTCATCAAGGGTAAAATCCCAATAGCAAAGAGAACAATTGCTTTCTGTCCTGCCTCTACCTGAACAACTGCCTTAAAATATAGTCAATAGAACTACTAATAATATTTTCTTCTGAAATTCAGGAACAAATGTTTTTTTGTTTCGCAAGGACAAGCCTTTCTTTTCTGCTCACAACCAGACACTGACACATACTAATCTCATGAAACAGTTCACAGTGAGCAATTGTTGCCTCCTCCATGACCCAAAATAAACCCATTTCTATGGTCTCATAGAGAAACATCAGCAGATTTGTTTAATTAATTTTTCAGGGTCAAGGGAAAAATGTATAGATAAATATACTTAAAGGCTTTGAAAGCTTCATGGCAGCAATCCAACACTTTCTTTGCCTTCGCTTGCTGTCTAAGGGGAAAAAAAGCAGCCTATAAAGCTTAGAAAAGTGATCTGTCTCTGGGTCTGGGGTTCCTGTCACCTGTCAATTCCCTGATGTAGCACCATGATATATAACAGCAGACCAGCACTCAAGTGATGTATTACAATAATATGTCAGTAATGCAATGGTGCTTTGATAGTCCTTAATAACCAGAGTACTTCACTGGGGAGAGGGCCAAAGGAAAAGGAAGACCTGGGCACAAGGCACATTCAGCTAAGTGCTGCCTCATCCTGTTGAAGTGTGTAGTGCCATGAGCTCTGGATGGGAAACACCTTGTTTGCCCCCAGAACAAGGGCTAAAATTTGAGCAGCAGCATTCACAGGAAGGTACCTGGCATACAAGGTGTCTTATCTTGGGCATGAGAATTTGTATTTCTGTTTGCACCAAGACCTGGACTGAATCAAGGGAAAGAGGCTCCTCTCCTACCCTGCCAAGCTGGGCACACTGATGGCAGGCAGGAACATGGGGAGTAATGATGATTTTAGAGGGGCACTCATCTTTCAGAACAATACAAAAGGTACATCAGGTGCCTGTCAGATTCTGCCTTGCAGCAGGAGAATCCAGCCTAGTGTCCCAAAGAGGGTGAAAACAGAGCCTGGGCTGGTTCAGGCATGCAACCCCTCCATTCCTGGGTGAGGATGCAGCCAGCCCCAGCCAAGCCTTGCTGCACTTGTGCTCTCCATATTGGTGGGGGCACTGAGGGATGTGCTCTCAACCAGGCTATCTGAGTGGTGCCATTGCACAAGTAATGACAGGCTCTCCCCTGCATAACAAGAGCATTGTTGTGCAGAGAGACCAAACCAGGCCAAGCTTCTCAGTAATAACACACCAAGCCAGGGAAAATGGCCTTTATTTTACTTTTGTCTCCTATATTAGAGGTGTCCTACACCCAGCATGGTAGCTTTGGGTCATATTGGTGTTTTTGAGCACCACAGTAAGGACTGAAACAAGACAGCGATGTGCTGACTCCAGGAGTACTTATGACACACTTTTCCTGAACAGCACCATATTCCCTTATAGAGGGGTATTTGGCACAGCCATGAGAATATCAGATGTAGTAAACAATGCTTACACTGCCTCTAATAAAGGGAATGAGAATTCCATGCAACACAGCTGGATTCAGGAAAAGATTGAGCCATTGCTCATGTTTCTAGACTGTGATGAGGGCTGATGTTTAAGTGCCTGCATTTGACTCAACAGCTGTACTTTTAGCTGGGTTCCTAATCACTGGGTCTCAGTGGTAGCTTGTTAAGCTATGGTAATTTAACCACTTGTCTGTTCATAACTTGAATTTCAGGATCCCATGAACAGAAGTGTCGCACTAGCATTGCTGTAAAGAATGCCAGACACAAATATTTCAAAAGCCTTAGCTTTTGAAGGTCTTCTGCAATTCTGGAGGTCCCTCACACATCACACTCAGAGATGGCCAACATAGTCCTTCATTGCCTCACCCTTTTAGCTTACTGACATAAAGGAAAAACAGAAACAACTGAGCTTTGGATATAAAAGGGAAAACAAACAGACACCACTGTATTCTTAAGTAATATATACATAAAAGTTTAGCTGCATCAGGTCAGAGAAAAGATTTGGACCATTAGTCTGGCCTCCACCAGTGACTAGCAGTGGGCATCTGGGAAGGAGCATATGGAGGAGATGGCCATAGAGAAGAGATATTTCCCAGGTAGGTCTGCCACACTCCTGAAATTTGAAGTTTATGGACCTACAGAGCTAAAGGAAATAGGTGGGAGGGGGGGAAGATATGTATGCATGCATGTGCATGGGTAGAGTTGGTTGATACATATCCAGAGACATATTTCCATGTTCTTTTTTCCTTTTTAAACAGTCTCTTCTACCAAGGAGCGAAGAAAATGCTTTTTCTTTCTTTTATTCTTTTTTTTTTCCCTACCTAAACACTCTACAGTCTCTTACAGGCTAAAGTCTGTTAGGTGAGAGTATGGGATTCATGGGGTCACGTCTGCACAAGCAGATAGTTTGCCCCTTCTATTCACCTCCAAGGCTCCAAAGATAATCAGCCTGTAGAATGGAAAGGTAAGAAGATAATTATTTTTGGAGGGGAGCAGTAAGAAGGAAGGAGAGGTAGTTGTTTTCTCTTTTATCTTAAAAAATCTTGCCTTAGAACATTTCTCTGCTGACCCTCCATGTGCTTTGCATGACCCTGAACAACAGAGTTGGAGGGCCAGATATGGCAAGGGAAATTCAGAAGAAAGGGCAGACTTTGCCGAAAGGAAATATAAGAAGAACAAGGACTGAAAAAGCAGCCAGGGGTAACTCTGATGTACAAAAATACATTTATTTTCAACAATTTCAAAACCACTGCCTTTTTTTACAGTAGAAATATTCAAATGGAACAATAAAACCAAGAACAGTATATATATATGTATATATATGACTCATGCAGTTGTGTTACTGTGTTCAATACAGGTATTGCAATTGTCTGTCTCATTTAATCCTTTAAAATCATGGTGGTGGTTTGGGCTTAGTGCAGTGTCTGACACGTGAGGATTCTGGTTTGGTTTGTTAGACCTGGAATGTGTGTGGGAGTTGACTGAAGGAAAAGAGGACATCAGGGCATCTTTGCACATCTGTGAAACCAAAGCTTAGTCCAGAAGAAAACACACACTTACTGCACGTGGTCTTGTTGATGGCAACTGTGTCTGAAACCCTCTGCAGTCTCCAGTCGCTCTAGTCTTACCTCTGATCCATCTGGGCTTAGTGCTGGGGGTCTCAAGCACTAGTTAAACTAAGCAGAGGATCTGTTTGGTGTTTACATCAGGTTGTCAGCCATACAGAGCCAGAAGCTGCACCTAGTCTCTATGCCTTATGCATTATTCTGAAGTTCTAGCTAATACAGTAGAATCCACCATGGGGGAAAGGCTGGCAGTGATAGAGGGCACTGACCCAGTTTCTTGCTCTCTGTCTGTTTCTTTTCCTCTTTTTACATAACTAGAGTGTGGGAGCTATTTATGTTCTAGTCATGCCATGGTCTCTTTCCCTCATTACTCAGGTAAGTAACAGTCTACAGCTTCAAGGATTCCCATTACATTTTCCCCAGGGGGGAATTTTTCCTGCAGGGGAAAAAATCCTAATGCCAACCTCAAGTTATCTTGCAGCAAGACACACACAAACAAAAGTGGCCAATGCTCCAGTCTGTGCTAACACCATAGCTCAGTACATTCCAAAATAGATGAACAGTGTTGATTGCCCAATGCAAACCTTACAGAGGTCCCATGGATAGATAGATACAGCCTTCAGTATCCCACTGGAACACAGTAGTTACCCTTCTAGTATCCTAAAGGAGCAGCTTTCAGTTATGAACAGAAGCTTTTTTCAGTTACCATCAGCCATGACTGTGCCCTAAGGCAGCAGGTATGATTTGGTAAGTCTAGTCCCATGCACATCCTAGGGAGCTCTTTTCAGATGCGCATGGACACACCCTGGTCCTGACAGCAGTGTGACAAACTACCCTGAGAGGTAGTGACACCCACTAAGTCTCATGGAACATGAAGTTTGAGCGAACTCAAGAGTCAGTCAGGTTTTTTTGACATTCAGTTCTGGCTCCACGGATCTTTTTTATCTGCTTTGTAGAATATTTAGGATCATTTTGGATTGAAAATGGTTTTCTGGACAGATGTTTCTCAAAAAATTAACTGTATCATTCAGAAATTCCCTAACCTTCATTGAGATTAAATTTCTTTTTGAGAAGTGAAAATGTTTCCATTTTTTCATCATCTTACTCTCAATTTTCCCTCTTTGCTTCCTCCCATTTGTTATGACACATTTAACAGCCATCTTTAAAAGTGTGAAAATTAAATTGCGAAAAGAAATTGTGAAAACTGCAATACCCTGCCTTTCCTGTTAAATCAACATTATATCAATCCCATGAAAAACCTAGAAAACTCCAAACAACAAGGAATATTTTAACTTTGTTTTGTGGTTTATAAAAGAGAAAGTTAATACAGAAAATAATGAGTACTTTACATTCAGTTCTCTGCAGCAGCTCCCCAAATTGGTCCTTTGAACCCTAATGATCAGCAAAGACTAACATCAGCCCACAGTTTAGCTCAAGGCCCATGGGACCACTGTTTATGTACAACATCCCTCCCATCTATACCTGAATGGAAGCTACAGCCTTGTGCTAACAGTCTTATCACCAGACTAGGCCATTACTGTAAACTACTTTGATGTTTCAGTAGAACAAAGACAGTAATGCAACAGTTTATGCACATGTGATGGATGGAAACTCAAGGTTAAATAGAATAACACAGCCATCACTCTCCAGCTTATACTAGAAACCAGAGCAGAAAAGTGAGGGAAGAAATAGTAGAGAAATATTTTTAAATCAAAAGAAAAGGTCCACAAGCCTGACTGAAATGAAGAAGAAGAAGAAGAATTGAGAATATTTAACTTTAGCACTTCTCACAAAACAGTATTTCCCTAAGTTTTGGTTTTACAATTTTAATCTTGAAATACCTCCTGTGTTTTTCTGCCAAACTGTGTTTAACCACTTTTCTCTACATCTGAAGACCCATCAGGATTTTAATCTTTGATGTGGAGTCCTGCATCCAGATCCTAAAAAATTACAACAAACATTGTCACCTGGTGTCATTTCAGCCTCCTGTTATCACGCAAACAAAAGAACATCTTCCCAGACGCACGTTCAATCTTCCTTTCCCTCCAGTGGGGTACTACAACTCAATACTCTGCAGAATAAGGTTCATTTTTGACATCATCAACTCAAGAAAAATGGATAAAAGTAACTCATCACTAGGTCAACTTCTTACCTCAGAACTCCATCACTCCTGAGGGATATCTTCAATTCAGTGTAGTAGAAAATTTCTAAAGAGCTTTTTCAATACATTTTCTTCATTAACGTCCTTGCTCTAATTAGGAAGCATCAACCAGCACACAGAAATTACTCTGATGGCATTTCCACTCTGAATTGGAAGCTGCTGTTCTGCAGCTCATTTATACAAGTCTGACCCCTCATTGACCTCTCCAAAGAGCAGTCCCTAATCACATACATCTTGTTCAGCCAAAATTTACTACTCTTACACATCCTAAATAGCACTTCACTTCATCAGCTTAACTGCTAAAAGCATAACTTCTCCCTGGGAATAAAGCTACTGCAGCCTGCCTCACTGTTGAGTTGAGGTTGTACTAGGTACTGCAAGGCTACTGATATTTGTCCACACTGAGATGGTGATAATTTCATGATTGTTTTCCTCATTTTCACTAACAAATGTCACCAAGATTCTTCTCAGAAGTTGACAACAGTGACAGAGATGAGTAAACGATGAACATCGTTAAAATATTTATGACAGGCTCACAGTCTGTCCCACTAATATCTTCTGCCCCATCATAGGAAATGACACCATATATATATATGTTAAAAAAGGCTTGCAGTTATACATAGAGAAATAAACTATGCTGCTTATAGACAGCAGTGTCAGATTGAAATATGACAGACAACTGGAACACACTTGGAACCAAAGCGTGATTCAGCCACGGTCCCTGGTTGGCTGACGTGTACGAGCACACACGCGCGTGTGTCTGTGTGTGTGTGTGTGTGTGGTTCAGGTTCTGTTTTAAACATATCTTCTTTTACTAAACATTAAATTATTTCCCAAGAAATAAAAAGCTATGTACATTGTAATTATCTACAGTAGGCCTTCAGCATCCTCGCTATTCACATGCACAGGGTTTAGGCTGCATTCATAAATTCAGGCGTGCTCCTCCACTGCTTGTGGTGCTGTCCCCTCCAGCCAGTCTGTAGTCCAAGGAACACTGATGTGTGTGTTTGCTCTGATTTTTTTTTCCTTTCTCAGCAGTCAACAGTGCCAGAGGGTGACTGAAATTAAAAGCAATTAAAAGAGGCAAGATCCTGCAAAAAGCTGAGACATGCACGTCATCGGGAAGCAAGGGATGTTGGCATGTTGCAGAGCCTGGTCTAACAGCCCAGTCTGAACCCTCTGGCAGAATGAAGTAGATGATTCATGACTTAGCTTGAAAAGGGCTGAAAAGGGACAATTTACTTACAACATGTTGCCTAAGGTACAATACCTATCTGTTGGATTTGAATACTTAATTCCTGTTCTGTGTTTAACAGGAGGCATTCAAATCCCATTGCACACTGGACTCATTCTTTGCTTTTTATTTCTAATCTGATGTGTATTTCCTAAATATGAAGAACCCCTGCTATTTATGAATGCAGCCCTGGTAAACACAAAAAGCCCACCCCATCCCCTCCCAAATGATAATAATGACATATAACTCTTTCTTTTTTCATAATAATAATAATAATTATAACAATAATAATTACAAATAAAAAGTCAGAAATATTGTAGACCAAGTGGATTCTCAGTATTAAACACTAGTGCAGTTGGGGATTTCCTTTGTGCTTTCACTGTTGGCAATTGTTGAGATGCTTCCTGTGGAGGAGAAAATGGAGAAGAAAGTCAGTGCAGTGGCTTTAACAGTTTGGTCTATATTGCTTCTCACTCCTTCTTAGGATGTGCTTGTTTAAGTGTAAAGACAGCAAAGGAGTTTAGAAGTAAGACATCCTCCTTTGTATTTGCAATAAGCAGGGAGCATGCAGAAAACTCATTACTACAGCTCAGTTGACCAGCAGTAAACTCATTAAACTATTAGGGACATATTTGCTTGCAATCATAGCACACCAACAGTGTAAGCTTGGCTCAGCTGATTCTTTTGAGGGTTCAGCAAATTTGGTACTTCACAGGAGAGGCAGGGTCATGAGCAGGCATAAGTGAGAGCCACAGCTATTACTAAGTCCCATATAGCTATTGTTGGCTACAGGTTCCTACCCCGGTCATGTAACACTGTGGGGAAAGTTGTCAGAAAAACTCCCTGTTACCATGTTGCAGAGAGAGATTAACCCCTATCTCAGTGCCTCAGGCTCTACTTGTACCTGGAGTCACAGTCACTGCTTCTCTAAAACCCCAGTGACCAACATCCTCATCCAGACTGTGAAAAAAAAAAAACAAAACAGTGGAGGGCTCTCACCCATCACTCTTGTGTCCAGCTCTTTGTCCATCAGCTCCTCAGGGTCTGTGAACTCACTCAGAGTGATTTTGGGGGCATTTTCACTTTGGCTGACAGAGCCAATCATTTCCTGCTCCTTATCATGCTGAACTTGGGCATAGATGTTAATCCAAGGGATTTTCCTGCACAAGAAAGGAAAATGAGAGGCTATATTTTGTAACACAGGAATCCTCAGCATGTCATTTATTACTCAGACAAATTAAACTGAGACCAATTCCAGAAATGCAGCTCTGGCAGTGAGCCCTCAGAATGGTGAAAGCAACACAGAGATGTTCATCTCTAAAAGTGCCATTATCATCCACTGATTCCAATACCAGCCTAAAGCTACCCCAAATCCCAGGCCACTGACAGCTGTAAACCTGAGTGTTCTGGTCCTGTCCTTTTAAATGAGAAGTCACACACACAGTGGACACTGTACTCAGCTCAGAGTGCAGCAATCAACTACGTACAATCAGCTGCAATTGTCAGCTCTCTCAGTATTTATTATATGATCAGTGGGGCATTGGAAACCAAAAGTAAAAATCAATTTCAGCACTACTATCAGTTGAGAAAAAAATCACTAGGCTTGCTGCTGTTGAAAAGCCCACACTGACTCAATAAGAATTGTCACAGAAAGAGTTATAAAGAATTGGTCCTGCCTCAGAGTACAGGATTTGGACCTCATAGTACCCTTCCAAAGTCTATTTGTTACCATTGCATTGCAAAAAAAATGTTTGTCATGCTATGGATCATGCAAGTTTGCAGGGACTTATTTTCCCTTGCTGCTCAGGAAGCCAAAAAAGTTAAGGGAGTATTTCTTCTTCCTTCTTCCAAGTGAAATTAACTTGGACTGTTAGAATGATATCCTGGAAAGTCAGTTAGTTAGACAGTCCACGCTGTTCAAAAAAAGAAAATCTGGAGAATATTTTCAGTTCCTAAAAGCACACAGGAGAGAGAAAGAAGATATGTTCAAAAGAAATTATATAAAATGCTATATCTTTATGCTAATCTGTCTGCTGTTGGACATGTCAGAGACTGAAAGCAGTGGAAATTGCCTCAACTCTCATACATTCAATAGATCTATTCTGATATTACTCCAGTGAAGTTTTGGCCTCAACCAACTAGTCCTATTGGCTTGATCTGGCATTCTGTTCTTAATCAGCAGCAGGCCAGGACATATTGGGAATGTTTAGCAGCAGATAACAAATCTCATTATCTTCTCCCTTTCTCCTAATCTGTAATGTTAAAATATGCCTTACGTGACACTAGAAGACATAAGAACTACACAGGGAATGCAAGAGAACTAAGTCATTCCCATAGGATTTAAGTGCCCAGAATACGTCTGGAGATGTGTAGAGACATGGACATGAGAACATGCCTGGAGATACTGGAAGACTTAATTTTGCTTCCAAACAATGTGATGGCAGAGAAGTGATTGTCTTCTGAGCTCGGAGAGGAAAGGTGAGAAAAGCTTTTTAGAACTGTGAAGAGAGACCCCTCCACTTCAGAAGGGGGAAAAAGAGTTTGGGAAAGTTAGGGAAAAAAGAAACTGAGGTGGCTGTACATATGTGTATCCATACACACATACCTAATTCTGCTGTGCCTCGCAGTACAGACACAGGTGGACACAACATCCCACCACACAACTCTGAGCACACACACTCCTGCAGTCCTGTCTCAGGACATGCACACTCCTCGACTGCCTCATTGCTCCACCACTGCTCACCACTCATACACACATAGTATTGACCTGCTCATACTACTAGAAGTGAAACCACCTCTTTACGGTTTATTTGCATACTTTTCCCTCTTCCTTCCTTTTCCACCTGGACCTGCTCAACAGGCATCTCTCTGGCAGCAGTGTTTAACATGCCTGCTGAGTCTATAAATTGAGGGACTCATAATAAGGAGTCTGTGTGCAAACCAGCAAAGTACCAAATCCGTGAAGTTTTAGAGTTAAAAATTCATGCAGGCCTATTCTCTCCCCACAACCTTTCCCTGTACACAGTAGTCCTGTATTCAGGCTGGGATCACCATTAATCAAAAAAGTACACATGGCTAATGGACCTCTGCATCGCTGAGAGGTAGAGGAAAGCTTTTGGGTTTGCCCCCCTTCTTCTACTAAGAATTGTTGCATGCTCTCGTTTCTGCTTCATTGAGCCAGGGGTTTTAGAGAGAGCTGAAAACCTGCTTTCTGTTCTGAAAAATCAAGTTGAGAACTCTCTGTGTATCTGACTTAATCCTAAACTTTGTTGGTTCGTTCTGGGTTCATCCTCTTTGGGACAGACCAGATAAGGGAGGACAGCAAGTTGATGAGCTTTTGTGCTAAGCAAAACTGATGCTTTAACCACCTTCCTCCTCACTCCCAATTTGTAATATCTTCAATTTTCAGACAGATTTTAACAAGGCAGGTCTTCCCAGCCCTGGAGCACAGTAGAAAGCTGATGGCTGCGATGCTCAAGGCTCAGGATGCTAAAGTAGTACAAGAGTCAGTTTTATGAGCTGTAGTAGTATAACGTGACCTGAAGACTGCCAAAGCAGATTAACAAGCTCCTCACTGTTCTCTGGCAGCTGGAATATACAGATCCTTCTTTCTCATAACCGATTGCTGACAAAGACATCAGTCCAAACAAGAAACCATCTCACCAAGAAAGAAAGGAAAGCATGTCTTACACAGGTTTGTACCTACACCTTGACAAATCCCCCAGAAAGACTTCTTTGCCCTCCTCATCCTACATATGGTCATGAGAGAAATCATCAGATGTCTCCCCAGCACACTATTAAAACAATGCCTTAAAAAAGTCCCATGTCCCATTCCCCATTCATATGGGAAACTGTATTCCACCTCACAGAAGCAGAGAGAGGATTTCAGACTGCGATTAGGAGGTCATGCTGAAGGCCTTGAAATCTGTGTCTGAGCAGATTCACATAAATGCATTCTCTGGAAATTATCCTGGGCTACTGAAGTCAGTGGGAGCTTGGTCACAGATATCAATGTGCACAGGATCAAGCACTAGAAGCAGGGTCACTCACTGATTTTGACAATGGTTAACGTAAGAGGTTAGAAATTAGGGGAAACTTTAAATCTGAAGAAGAGGATACATGCAGTATTATCATTCCATTTTTAATATTGTTTGTATCCCACTATGATCATTAAAGAGTACTAGCATTATTCTGGAGTGCAGAAAAGCTGGAGAAAGAAACATAGCTGGAATATGCCCAGGAAGTTTGATTTTTTTTTTTTTAATTTTTTTTTCTTTTTTTTTTTTTGAAATCAGACTCAGCTTATGCTTCTAATACAGTATTTTACCACTGGGCAGGATCTGGGCACATAAATCATTTTATATAGTAAGTACTGTACTGAATGCAAAGTTCCTTCTAAGGAGCTCCATCTGCCTAAAATATATTCTCATAAAGCAGCCCTTCAGCAAACGGGCCATTCTTATCACATATTTTGTTTCACAGCTTGCAGCAGCCAAGTGCCATGGGCCAGCACTGGTCCTACCTGCTGCTGGAAGCAAAAGGTTTACATTAACATCTGTCAAAGTAAATCTCAGCACAGATTCCCAAAGGCATTTTGATGCTTTACACAAAATTTTCTGGCTTTGAGTCTCCCACCTTTAACATAATCACACCTGTTCCTCTGCAAAACTAACCTATTCACTTTGCAAGATACAAATGAGATGCTGCAAATGAGAAGGCAGATGGCCAGGTGGACATAGGCTCTATGAAGTCACACATTATGTGTTTTTTTGATTAAGCCTGCCCTGTGTATCTCAGTACCCAGAGAGCACAGAGGATTCCCATTTCTGGTGTGTGGTTCAAACACATCTGCTGAAGCAGGCTATAGCTTGATTTCTGAGCTCTTGATGAGCTTTTGGAACACTGAGTTTGTGGTCAAAGGGCAGTAGATGGTTTTCTCTTGTAGAAATAGGGAACTATACTGGTCTAAGTCTCAGGCCAGCATAATTTGCTCTACGTTTGCAGTTCTGGCACAGCTCTGCCTAGTTTTTCTATAAACCACTCAGTGTCTCCTTCTCCCATCCCAAAGTTTTTCGACTTACCTCTTGAATTTGTAGATTAAAAAAACAGCCAAGCCTACAAACACCACAGACAGCAACATCAGCATCGCAGAACTGCTGTGACCCGAGCTGGAATCAACAAGGGGTGCTGCAGGACGAAAAGCAGAGCATTATATTTTCAGGATTTACAAGGGAACACATTAACTACCAGAGACTTGAGCTCAACTCTGTCTTTGTCACATCTGCTTTATCATCAGTGCATGGTGCACGCTGTTTTCGGAAAAACCAATCAGTAGGAAACAAATTGACTCTCTTGTCCTTCAAAAGTCAAGCCCCCTTTTCAAGACAGTGCAGTCTAACATCTCCGAGTGAAAAGGCACAGCAAGACATGCTTAGCTGAATGCCTGATCACTCCTGTGTTAACAGTCTGGGCTATTTCTTTTCAGGCTTTTCCAGGGACTGGAGTGAAAACGAATTTTATGAAGCGTGTCTTAATGCATGTGATTTCCCCTTTGGAGAAGCTACCTCAGAGCATCAATGAACAGCATGACTCCCATCTTCCAAGGACGTATGTCTGCCTCACATGTGACAGTCTTGTGAGAAGCCTCAGGGCTCATCCTGGTATTGGACCTTAGAGACTTTTAAATCGAGTCAGTTTTCATAATGTGGAGGAGCCCAAGCAATAATCCTGGACCCAAGCACGCAATACACTATAACATTTTGGAGATTTGATCCATCAATCCTTGACATTTCCGGTGGTTTAAATACAGTATATTCCTATACCTTGTTTATGCAGCTATTCCCACAGCTATTCTCATCAGAGCACACCATCTTAATGGCCTGAGCACTGTGCTGAGAATCAAGTGTCTGATGAGAAGTCTCTAATGAGGCACAAATGATTATAAGTAGCAGCTGAGTGTTTCTCATTCTGCATAAATATTTGGTTTTGGTGTTTTACTATTCTCTATTCTTTTTCTGTCACCCTGAAGATGGGAACAAAGTCATGCAAATATAGTCACTTCTGATTTTGTTGCCAAACTTCCACACCTAACCGTCTGATCCTGCCAATATTCTGCTACTTATACTTCTGACTGTTTTATGGAAAAGAGTGTCACTTCATCCAAGGCAAAATACTATGGGAATGGTCATGAAACAGAGACAGTACCCACACCAGAGGGGGTGCAATATAGTTGTGCAATATATGTTAAGTGTGATGTCTTGCTAGAATAAATCCAAATTCTGGAGAATTCGAGCCACCTGGAGACTGCAGACATTTGTATCC
The DNA here is from genome assembly GCF_036250125.1 of Pseudopipra pipra. Taxonomy (NCBI): domain Eukaryota; kingdom Metazoa; phylum Chordata; class Aves; order Passeriformes; family Pipridae; genus Pseudopipra; species Pseudopipra pipra. The sequence continues at coordinate 25,799,626 of NC_087556.1, read as the reverse complement.
CACTCCCAGTTTTTCAAATTAAATAATTCCAGCCTACTCCTGTTAACATCTGACTCTCATCCCCAAACAGTGTTACAGAGTGAAGGTAAAAAGATATTACCTGTAGGGAAAGTCATGAGCTTTGATTTACCCCAGTTCTTGGCTCTCTCAGAGCCTCCCATAAAAAGAAGCTGAAGTGTATTACTGTGGAATAGGAATCCCAGTCTTTCAGAGAGGCTATCAGCAATGGTACTTGCACAGGATCCCACATTGCAGACAATTGCAAGGGCAGTCATAAAAAGCAAGGGCAAAATTAAATCCATCACCTCCTTTGTAACCATGACTGTCTCACCAATAGCTGAGAGCTTCACATCAGGGTAGTTTAAAGCAAAGGGGGTGACGAAGCTTAAAGTGACTCTTGGTTACTCTGTCCAAAAATGAAGATAGGTTGAAATTTAAATAAATTCCAATTTGTAGAAGTCAGTATTCAGGCACATATTCCCTGTAAGAGGCCTAGATCTTCCTTTCATGAGTACTTTGCCACTTTAAAGGTTTTAGCTAGTAATAACTGTTACAAGCCCTTTGCAATAAGGATTTGATCCAATATCCATGTAAGTTAGTAATATCTCCCCTGAATTCCACATGTGCCCAATGAGGGCTTTATACAACACCATTCACCTGGTTTTCTAAAACACTTGAAAAACACCAATGCACTGGTTAATTAAACCATAGGGAACTCTTACAAGGTACTTTTTATACTTGTACAAACTGGAGCATGAAGATGCCCCTGATGGATTGTTTTTAACACTTCCTGCTTCTACCACAATGCCTCGATATGATGAGTCCTATGTGTCCCAGTAGCACATACCAAACTGTGAGTGCTCTGATGTAAACTGGTTCTCCTGGAGTTGTCTGAAGCCTCAAGAGAACCACAGCTAGGTATTTGACTCCACACTCACCTAATGTTAACTGAGTAACATACACAACGACTTCAACACCAGGCTTCAGTTCAAACTGGACCAGGTTCTGGTTGAGAGCATTAAAAAGGATTTCTACCACCTGAAGAAATAAGAAAAGGTACGATAGTTACAATATAGAAAATAGCAAAGTCTGGAGAACATTCAGGAATGCACATAAGCCTAGAAAGGTGGCTAATTTCTCTTAGTGCTTTCAGGAAGGACTGAGGAAGTGGAAAGATATACATGTGCTCTATATGAAACTCGGTGTTATTTTGTGCAAGTCTCCCTTACAGGACTTTTGAGACTTACATAGTATGTTGTTATATCTCTCCTGAGGAGCAAATCAAGAGGGTTAGCAAATTTTTTTTTCTTTTTTTGGGGAGGCTACAGGAGGAGGAGGGAAAATAACTAAGGATCTTTTTACCCTCGACAATATCCTGTGAGTTTGATCAAATGCATTTGGCAATCACTGACCTATTGGCCTTTTATTGGTGGATAATGGAAATAAGTTAGTCCCAACTTACACTTCTTTATTCATATTGATCCTGTCATATAGCTTCTATTTAAATAGGCTATTGGAGAGATGAGACAATCCAGTTTTTAAGATTAGTGGAAAATTTGCCATATTTCTTCATCATTTAGAAAAGCAGCCTCAGACTGTAGTTTACTGGAGTTGCTGAGCTGGGATATCAGCAACCCTGCTATGATGTATTTATTTGGTCGCCCCAGAGCACATACTTGGCATGTCACACTGGAACCTGAGTTTGTTAATTCCTGATCTCCATAGAGTAGTTCTCATAGACAGGGCACAGCTACTGAGTAGTCTTGATAACCTACTCTCCAGGGCAGAGCTCCTCAAGCAGAAGCCAACAACAGGTGCCAAGGTACAACTGAGTAGACTGTCAAACAAAATTAGAGCACTAGAGCTTCAGGCCTCATGCCCACTTAGTCAGAAACCTAACTGAGGTGTCAGCATAAGACTGGTATATGAAATATTTACACAATAGCCTGTTCAGATGGAGTTCTAGTACTGACAGGTCCTACTGAACAGGATAGACATTACTCCCAGAACACCTCCTCCAAAAAATCTTTCAAACCTTCCCACTTCAGTGCATCTCTTCTGCACTCTGAACACCATAAATTTGAGAGGCCAGCTTTGCTAACTTTCTAGGACAAAAGTACTACTCTACAGGAACTGACTTTACTCAGTGGGTGATAAGAATTTCCACTGAATTCAGCAGTCCTCTGAATTATTTAATATTTGATCACAGAAAACTTAGTCTTCCAAGAGTTATGTGGCACTGGGCTTACCCATAGCTTGCACGCTGCTGCATAGCTTGTATGCAGCACTGTAAAAATGCTGCATACAAGAACACTAGCTAGAGCTAAGCAGCCTTTCCAGCAGCAGTACTTCACTCCTTTGCCTTTATAGACTTGATTTAATCACTTGGTAATTCTAACATGAAAGCTTCAGCAGACTAATGCTGTTGTTCCTAGCTCTTTCCTTGCCTGCATATCACTCTTGCTATTCATCACCGTAATTACCTATTTATCTAAATGGATGGATATTGTAACTTCCAAATATAGTTTGCACAGGACATTCGCTGCTGCAGAAAAAAAAAAAAAAAAGAGGTCTTGTTCCTGTGATATATGAGCTGAAGAGCCTGATTTATTTTTAGTAAACCTCAGTATATTATCTTGCTGCTTTGGCCTCTGTCTATTAGCATTCCTCCAGGGAGTAGAGGGAGTACATATTCAAGGTTCCTTTGGCCATAACTACCGTAATAAGGACACACCACTGATTTAGTAAGAATTTCTTCTAGTGGTAGACTGTGACATATTTCAGTAAGGTATTAGAAATCCTGTTTTTCCTCTGAAAATAATTTTCTTTAATGCCATAAACTATAGCACCACAGTCCCAGACGCATCTGTTTCCACCACACTTATTGTAAGTATTTCCAATGCTGCACAACTTAAGGAGCCCATCTGCAAATGATACGACAGGAATAAATGTTCCATTAATTCTTCTTTCCTTACTTGCTCTAGATCAGCCTCACTGCTTTTCCTCCTCTCTGTTGTGTTTTTATGAGGCAGTATGAACAGTTCAGCAGAAGTAGGTAGTCCAGGAAACAAAGCTACCAAGATCTGTTCATCAGGGATACCAGTCACCTAAAAAAAAGTAAAAGAAAAGCAAAAAGGAGGGCTCTAGCTGCTATTTTGTTAGCCATATTTCTATTCACTACCAGAAATGGTGCTGCCGTTAAATTTTTATTTGCCCATTCCAGTGTAGGTGTTATGGTCCTAAGGAGCCGGTCTGCCCATTTAGTGTGTCAGAAATTGAAGTTCTGCTAAATATCCACTCTACTTCCTTTCTAGAAGTAAATGTAGGCTTGACAACATCCCTGGACCCAAAGATCTCAACCCAAAGTCCAGACACAGCATTTCTCCAGGTCTGAATTTTCCATACAGTTCTTGCTACTAAAGAATGACCCAAACTCAGATTCAGAGAGTGTCTCAGTGACCACTGGTGAGTGTGGAACTAACAAGGACATATGAAGAAAATTGCCTGCAATCACTTTATATTATCAGGTTGTGGGGATCCATATTTGCCATACATGAATAACCATGTCCACAGTGGGAGATTTTTTACTGCTGTGGCTGATCAGGAAGGCTGTGCAAGGGGCTGCTCAGTTTACTGAACCAAGAGTACCTGACGCTCACAATTGCCTTCAGCACGACCTGCCCACCAAGGCTGCTGCCCTCTCTCCCCAAATCCAAGCTGTGCATCCTCCATAGGGCAGGAAGCCTCTCCTCCCTCAGAAATGCTCAGCTACCTGAGGTTAACTCAATTAGCCCTTTGGTCCTATCCCACCTCGAGCTCTATGGCCTCATTCATGAGCTGAAATATATTAGCAGGGCATACCATTCCCGGTGGGATATACAAGCAAGCACTTCTACAAGATTTCTACTGTTCTCTGTAACCCTTCATAGTTACAATCTAATTAATCTCTTTTTTCCCTGCAAGCTTGACTCTGAATACAGTAAAAGGGAACAACAGTTTAAAAAAATTAACTTAGTGTTTTGCTCAGGATGAAAAAACAATGTAGGAAATCTTATAAACTGTGAATTTTGAGTGGGCTGCAGATGAGAAAAGCTGAGCAGGTTTGTACTTTCCCAGTAAAAATAATCAGCCTCCATTTCTAAGAACAGCTGTAGCTGAAGAAAAAAAAGCAAGATACATTTTTGGCAGGATGCAAAACCCACAAAACCTTGTCTAAATCTATCTCCTGATTTCATACAAAACCAAAGCCCCTGACTATTTGATATCATAAATTATTCTGTCCCCTTTCCTGCAAGAATATGAGTACTAATTTACATATTCTAATTAATCCCAAAGGAAGATTCAGTATTCTTCCTACCCACAGAAGTCTCTCTTTATCCTGTATTTTAAAGGTAAGTTTATCTTCACTCTGAATTCTTATTTTTTTCGTCCCAGTTGGAAAGGGAGTAGAGTTCTAAAATGTTCAGTTGCTACACGTAGCTGCATGTGGAACTCCTGACTGAGTATCAGGAAGAGATAAAAATATCTTCCTCATGCATCCAGCCTACTACAATGTCTGTCTTCTGGGATGAGGTAGATAAGCTGTTTAACAACACGCAGTAACACTAACCAAATATTTGGAGTAGAAAACAGTAGATACTGTCATATCAATTTGTCAAGATAAAAATAATGACAATCAAGAATTTGCAAAATCATCAGGGATATTAAAAGCTAAAAAGTACCACAGAAATATTAATAAAAGTAATTGTAATATTTCCACAAAATTACCAATATAATTTGCCTCTGTAAAAAGATCCAGCACACTAAGAAGCTTTTTATTGATTTTTATGATAGCTTCATTACTGCTATCCTTTCCCGTTCTTTTAAGCTAGTATGTCAAAAAAGTGCATGTTTTAACCACCTAGTCAATATTAGTAGACACAAGGAAACAGATGCTCACCTGTACTAGTGCTCTCTTGATGACTTTCCCAATGTCTTGTCTCCATTCAGGGATGTCAGGGTTATGGTAATCCAAGTTGGGAGAAAATGAAAGGAGTTGAGATTGGAAATACTCTGGAATAAAATTAAATGGGCAGTGTTCAGGCTACAGATAAGGGTGCAGAAGACAACAGGAAGACCATAATTATCTTAAAGCAAGAGAGAGAAAAGGCTGAAGGAAGAAAAAGGCTGGCTAACACTAAGCAGGACGGAAAGCTTGTAAGGAACAAATTCTTATAATTGTTCTTATAAAGGACATTTTGCCATAATGCCAGCCTCTGGCTTTCCCCAAAGAAACAGAAGCAAGAATGAGAGAGGTGAGGAGATGTCTTCCCTTCATGATGCCTCTGAGCTTTGCAATTTTGCCACTCAACTTTGTCAGATTCTGCTTGCAAGGAAGTTGACCAGAAAATAAGGTAGCACCTGGCTGAAATTTGGAAGGTCTGTATAATTGTATGGATTGTGGTCTGCAGAGCAAACACTTGCTGTAAGTAATGTTTTCAAAAGCATATTATCTGTTTGCTCTCCTGGAGGGAAGCCATGAGTGGTTAATACCCCAACAAAGCAGAACACAGTGGTGCTAATGACTGTCTAATCAAGCAATGGCTATTCACAAAACACTTGGAAATTGCTTCCTAATTGACTGATTGCTGGGAAGAAGAAAAACTTCCCAGACTTCAAATACAGAACAATTTTTTTTTTTTCCAATTCCAACTCTCCCCTCTGGTGTCACCCGAGACCAAGCCTGGAGTCCTTATGACAGCTGTGCACAATGGATTTGGGCCAGTGGAAGGCACAGATCCAGGACAGGAATCAAGCTCAGATTTAAGTTATCAGGGCAGAAGACTCTCCTTTATGTTTCTGGAGATGTGCTGTGCCTCACCTTGAAGCAACTGATCTCCAGGCTCTTCAAACAAGTACCATTAATCATTTGTAAGAAGGCACTAGTTTTAGATCAAGATAAGCCAGCCAGAGTATAAATGAGGAAATCCACAGAATAGCAGGGATGTGCCAGCACAGCATTTATTTGGCACCTTTTGCAAGATCTGTTCTTTCTGTCTAGATAGTGCAGTATCTTTTTAAATAAAACAAGCACCAAAGAGAGCAGGGAACCTCTCTCAAGTTCTGAAGGTTTATCCCAGAGCCTGATATATAAAATCTACTTTTGACCCCTCAGTACCATGTCCAGTTTATTTTTTGAGGAAATTCTTCTCTGTTAATCTCAATTTGAGAAAATCCTGGATAAATCTCCTCCACTGAGAGCACCAGAAATCCATACCTTCCTGCCTAGAGCCATAATCACTTGACATAGGACACTAGGCTACAAATTTAGCAAAGTGCATGTTTACTAAACGTGTCACTCATTTATGTACTCAGATTTGAATTGATCACCCGACTGGGGGATTGGAAGGACTCCTTCCCTAGACCAGGTCAGTCTGCAGCACAGCATTGCATAGGACTATTTGGACATTTCAACTGGGTCAATTTCTCTTTGTGTTAAAGCCAAAAGATTTGGATCTTTTAAATAGAATGGCAAAATTTCTTCCAAGGTGTTTAAAAACAGAGTCAGGAGAACACTCTCTGGGACGTACTGGGACAAAAGATCGAGATCACCTGTGGGGACCCCTCTTAGATATAAGATATAAGCCTGATTCAGGTTTATTCCAGAAACTAGTAGAAAGATGGAAATTTCCCAAAAGTAAGCACTGCGTTTGCAATGCTCAAAATCATCAAGTTACTAACACTTGTTAATAGCAAGTTTGGGTATTAATAAATCATATTAACAAATTATTAAAACCCATTGTATTTTATGGCCAGACAATCAATAAATATCTATTTAGCTGGTTGCTAAGTCTGAGAATACAGCAGGACATTTATATGTATTTAATTACTGAAACAAGACACACATAGTTCAACTACACAGTGCTGGACTTCAAATCAACCCAAGTTATTTGAAGCCCAGGTCTCTCAATAAAACTTGCTACCCAAAGAAAAGCTTGTCCTCAAATGTTGTATGCCACTAACTGGATAAGGAAAATGAAGACTGACCCAGGGTGGAAATTATTCTCTGGAGAAATCTCAAAGTCCTGGCCAGAGCTGCTGAGATAGCCCTTTCACTCAGGATTACCCCAAACAGGGTAACCTCTGTGGTTGGCCAAAGGGTGTTTTTTGGAGCCCATGGAATGCAGATACAGCAAGAACATACCAAACATTACCCATAGGGAAATCCCATGGGCTCACTCAGACCTCCAGCTGTGACACGGAAGATGGGCAGAGATAGCAACAACAGTCATTTCTGTCCCCTCTTTTCCAGACCCCTCCAGACTCCTGTCATTTATACAATCACTGATAGAGAGAGACACCAGGTGCATTCAGACCACCTTAACGGTGAACTATGACTATTTCTTTCCACAGCTGGGAAGCTGAAGGAAGGCAGTCTGATTGCAGCTCCAAGTGTTTTTTATTTTTGGGAGCTGCCTGTCTGGGTGTACAGACAGACCAACAGACAAAGGAGACACCAGCCACCTTACTATTGCTGAGTTTACAAATTTGGCTAGCTGCCACACCCTATTCACTTCTGTATTCTGTCATCATGACACATCTTTGTAATCACAGGTTTGTCTCCGGAGGTTCCTCCAGACACTTATCAGTTCCCAGAGTTCATTTTGGATCAGCAGTGTCTGTCTGTCTGTGCTTCAACCCCCTGAGACACAATTGTGAAAGGCTGAGGGTACCATGCACTGCGATCTCCTTGGTGTCTTGGATGAGGGTGTTGCCTCCAGCAACTTGCACAGTTACAGTGTTCGACCCCTCCACAGTGAACATGTACGAGATGCTGCTCTCCAAGGTGATGAGGGGCTGTAAGAAGCAAACACAGATGGCAATATCAAAATCAGGGTGAGATTAACTCGGGATCACAATGTGCACTTTAATCTACCAGGTAACAACATCCTTCCTCCCTGGTACAGGCATGGTGCTACAAGCTTGCATGTCCTGCCAAGGACTAAACATGGCTCAAACACAACCCTGTGAGAAGTGTCCCATAGGCAGAGGTTTCTCTCACTTCAGTGAACGCTTCCTGAAACATTCCTCCACTGAACTGCAACCCATTATACTATAGACTTCTAGATAGAACACAGTTGGCAATCGCAGAGTTACTGTTGCAGAATGCAATGTTGTACACACATAGACACACACACAGACACACACACACACACATTCACCCAGCACAGTTGCTATATCAGCTGCCCAAAACACAAGCTCAAATTGAAAATAAACCTAATATGCAGATGCTTCTTCAAACAATCCATATTGTTCAGATTCAGGGCCAGCCTCTGCTTTTATGAGCATAAATCCATTTATCTATCACAAAGCAACACTGCTCAGGTCAAAGTGAGGACATCCAGCATTGCCCTGTCCATGCTTTGAACCTGTAAGCCAGCTTCAACCATAAGCTGGTAAACTGTGCTAACCAGGCTGAAAGCACAGCATAATTCCTGCTGACAATGCTGGCTGAATGTGGCTGTGGAAGGGACCCATGCTGGAGCAGTACATGAAGAACTGCAGCCCATGAAGAACTGCAGCCCATGGAAAGGGCCCACATTTGAGAAATTCATGGAAAGCTGTCTCCCACAGGACGAACTCCCTCCCATAAGCAGGGGAAGAATGTGAGGAGTCCTCCCCCTGAGAATGAAGGAGCAGCAGAGACAATGGGTAATGAATTGACCACAGCCCCTATTCCCTGCCTCCCTGCACTGTTGGGGAGAGAGGAGGTAGAGAATTCAGGAGTGAATGTGAACCGAGGAAGAAGGAAGGGATGGGGGAAGGGGGTTTAAGATTTGGTTTTATTTCTTATTATCCTACTTTGATTTAATTGGTAATAAATTACACTAATCTCACCACGTCAAGGCTGTTTTGCCAATTACAGTAATCGGTGATCACTCCCTGTCCTTATTGTGACCTGATTTTTTTATATTTTATGTCTCCTGTCCACTTGAGGAGGGCAGTGATAGAGAGGCTTTGGTGGGCACTTGATGTCCAGACAGGGTCAACCCACCACAATTGAAAATCAAAGGGCCAGCCCTCACAGTGCCATTGATTTGACAGCTGGTCTCCAGACAAAACTCTTAGTTTAGATTAAACCATTAAAATGGGAATAGTTATACTAATCTCCATTGCACATAGAGATCTAAGAGAACAGATAAAGCCATTGTACCATTGCTATTGTCCCTTCACTACACTGCCAGTTTGTTTCCAGAGGAAAACCTCTAAACATTCACCTTCCAGCTCTCTTGCTTTATCCTATCAGACTGACAACCTGACTGCACTTCACAACAGTGGTCATATATGCCATTTTCAAAGCCAAATCAAAATTTCCACCAGCATAGGCCAGACTGGCAAACACGTTTCTCTCTTTGTAGAATGCCACCTTCTTTTCACTCCCTCATCTATGAGATGAAAAAGCAGTAAAAAACCAAAAAGTCTGAACACATGGGACTCAGACCAAGGGCTCCAGCTTGTACCAGCCCTAAAGGCCTGGCCAACATTTACTTAGATATACGTGGATCCTGGACAAGCCCAATGGGCCTGTATCAAACTTCAGTGATATTGATATTAGCAATCTTCCTGGAGGTTACAGGTTGTGGCTCTGTGCAAAGGCAGGAAGCAATCTGGCCTTTAAAATTACAATTTTTCCTTTTGGTATGTGTGTATGCTGTACATTCCATTATCATGGATGATTTCACCTCCATCATGGAGTTTTAACACTCAGCCAACTCCTTAATTTTAATTCAAGCACCAACACCTAGATGCTAACTCCAAATTAAATTAAGTAGTTTAAGGTTCATTTGCTCAAACCTATTAGACAGCTGGATACATTTATTAAACTGGACCTGTGTTAATCCAAGCAAATTGGCCTTTGAGCATACTGCAAAAATCAGCACAGTAGAAGAGTTCCAGCAGGGTGGGGAGAGCAGTAGAAGAGCCTCAGCCAGAGCACTTGAGTCTAAGACAGAATTCACCAGTGCAGGAGCACAGAGAGTGAGACTGCTCAGTGACAGAAGACACATCTAGTTCTGCCTGGGATTGCTATGGGCTGAATAGGAAAAGCAGCTGCAATCCCTCAGCATGGAACTAGAATATATTATCTCACAATGCCAGTCACTATGCACAATATTACATGCCTCATCCTTTAATTCACACACAAATCAGTGTCCCCATTTTCCACTTCTGCATAGAACACCAGAGTTTATTCATGAGTGGGCACAGAGAAGAATCTGACATGCACATAAAACATCCCAGAAGGAATTTGGATGTGGTGCAGACTGTTGTTTTGAAAAAAAGGGTGGCTGATACTGTTATGTCTATATCCTTTGCCATACTTCTCTCAGAGTTGAAGTACATTTGATGAGGTAGCTGGAGTTAATGCTTTGGAAAGAATCTTAGATTTGGCCACAGGTAATTGGCATCATGTTTACTATTCCACATTTCAGCAATGCGTGCAATCATGCCAGCTACTCCATGTACAGCTATGTCCAAAATGTCTATCCCAAACACACCCATATCTGTTTGTACTCTGTTGCCTATGGTCTGAAATTTAAGCTAGAAGACAAAACAGATCATATTTGCAATCCAGGTGCAAGCACCATGAGAACTGCACAGAAATCTTCAGCAGTAAACACCACTGCTTTCCTCTACATTTTTCAAATTACTTTCTATTACAAAAAATCTTTTTTAAGGCCCCATTCACAATCATCTTCTATATTAAGGACTAAAACGATGGAAGGAAAAGTCTGATGCCTGCATACACTGGAAGGCTTAAGCAGATGAGCAAGTTACCAGTACCTAAATTGTTTCAGATTTACTTTGATGGCTGGCTGTGTGTGAGCACTGAGCCAAAAATATCTGAACTGTAATGTGATTTTGCATCCCTCTATTTCAGTGCAGTATAAACTATGTGGAATTACCTGGTACTTGTCATGGACTAGATGTGTGTATGTGGGTGGTTGCCATAGCTCAGCTAGGACACAGCAACTTGCCAAGCTACAGTAAGAGGTTTTTGTTCCTGAGCTCTTCCAGTGCCTCAATTATGCTCCCACAAAAATAATCAAGTTCTTACAGTAAGTTTCCTAACTTGGTGTAAAATCTCCATAAACACAGCCTTTCCTGTTCCCCCCTCCCCTCCCTAATGTTTGTACCTAGGGTAAGAGGTTAAAACTCAAGCAGCTTTGTCAAAGAGAAAACAAAATACTTGTTTGCCTGCTATTTTTTATCTCAAGTTCCATATTTCATGTAAAATCCCTGTTTCTTTCTGCTGTGATCTCACATCAGAGTACATCTTCAATTGCAAATGTAGACAATGATGTGATTTGAACTGCTTTTGTAAATAACAGCAGATACTACATTGCAAAATTTTCATCTATACAGTTCACGACTGTAAGAATAGAGAATAGTGCCTATCTCACTCCTAAAGCCTAAAATAAAAATTGTAGCTAATAAGCAATCCTGCTCTCTCCATTTGAAACATGACATTAACTTGTAGTTTCACTTACTTTAACTATTGATAAAAAGGCTTTTTTTGATACATTTGTACCCATCTTTTGAAAATTTGCTACAAAGAAATCTCGTCTCCCTCTCTAATACATTCCAGACTGTGAACAATAGTCATGGATCGACCCAAACAGTTCATTCAAGCTAGACTCTTCTAGCATGAAATTCTAGATGCAACTGTTTATTTGAACACCAAGAGCTTTAAAGTACTGTGTTGGAATCCAGCATTATATACTGCATACTGGTACATAATGGAAACCCCCATGGTTATTTGAACACCAGCAGTTTTAAAACAATGTGTTGAAAACCAGTATTATTCTGTATATAGTGGTATATAGTTCAGTTAAGTTGCAAGTGAACATTGGTAATAACAGTGGTCTCCAGAGCTCAGTAGGGCTGATAACAACCAGGTGTAAAAAAGTAGTGACTCCCAAGAACAACACAATACAGGAGGAAATGAATTCACAAAGGTTGAAGTTCAGATAATGACAACCCTTTTTAGACAAGGAAAAAACTAAAATACAAAACAAGCAAAGATGAGAAGTTTTCATTAGGGCTGAGAGAGTTCCCTGTCTGGTGGGACAAGCTTGGGAAGTGAAAATAAACCGAAGGGTATCTGTACCTTGGTGCTGTTGCCAAACCACCAGAAGTAGGTAAGTGTGCCTGCCTGGCTGGGCCAAACTACAGCAGTAATGTTGACATCCTTATTTCTGATGGCAACAAAGGGAACACTCAGATGGACGTGCTCCACTGGACCTGTGGGAAGAGAGAGTTCATTATTTGAGCCTTTGAGTTAAATCCTCCCTGCACAGTTATGAACAGCAAGAGTCTTTAAATGAATCACATGTTCTATGTCAGTAGCAAGACTCTAGTTTAGCAATAAAAGAGAATTTCAGCAGTCAATAAGCAACAGAAAAAGATAGATTAATAAACACTAAATCTTATTTTTTGTTTCCTCTTAATTCTAGAGTAGCCAGAAATGCACATTTTCCAGAGTGCTGATTTCAGACAGGGTCAGCACTGTGTATAGAAGAATTCTTTAAAATGCATTTTGTGGAATAACAATGAACTGGCTTTGCACTAAATAGGGAAGTTTCTATTGAACGCTAGAGGGATAGAACACAAGAGAGAAAGAAAATATAGCCACCGAGCTACTAAGATTTGTGGGGAAATCATTTTAGCCAAGATGGCTTAAATCTGGTTATATAAGAGGCATTTATGACTTGATTAAATACCCCTGGCAGTTTTTTAAAAGGTCTCCAAAAGAAAGATTTATGATTTTTAGAAATCCTTGGTATGTTTTTGACTTTGGTTGACTTTGGGAAGTGTTTGGGGAGTCAGTTACCACTAGCAAAACGTCATGAACTACTTGAAAGAAATGTGTATTGGTGTACCAAAGCATTTAACTTTCAGAAGCACTTGTTTCTGAAAGATTTAAAAAAATAACAAAGTACCAATGCAAAGTTCTACCTAATAAATGCAAACACCCACAGTAAACCCAATGAATGAAGCCCAGAATTAAGACGGTGCCTCTCCAGAAAAAACAACAGGAGTAAAAAATACCGAGGTTTTGTTTGATAGTTTGTTTAAATCTTTTACTATCTCCATTGTTCTAATTCTCGTTTAATCTTTTGTTTTTGCTGGTACTGAATTTCAGCTGATAACTGCTGTATATCAGACAGTGTTACCTTCTGAGTAGTACCTTTAAAACACCTTTAAAACTGACAGACTATCCCTGTGAGATGGAAAGGATGAAATAAGAAAGACATGTTTTTCTAAGACATTCATTCTGGGAAGCAGAAACTTCGGTGATTTTTAACTAAGAATATCTTCTTGTGTTACCTCTCAGCTCTTCAAGCATGAAATGGGGACATTAATCACTTCTCCATCTACTTAGATTACAAAGATTTTGGATAGCAAAAGCTGTTCTTTTACCACCAGAACATACAGTACCAAGCACAATGGGACACTATTGCTGCTTTTGACTCCTTAAAATTTGATCTTTTTTTTTCCCCCTTTTCCCAAGGGGTGTCTACCACCAAGTCACTCCTGAACTCTGATCATAGAAAGTACTTTTGGTGCTCAAGAATAGCAGGTTCTCCAAATAGTTTGTGACAGTGAATGTAAGAGAAAAAACAATAGTATCTCTGCTTCCTTTAAATGTCAAGATAAGCAGCTTGACAGCAGATTCCAGAAAGCTGAAAAGTTGACTGACCACTAATAAAGCTGCAAGGTAGAAAACTAATGTTACTTGAGGCCGAGGAGCTTTTTTCTCTTTTCATTTTTTTTTTTTTTTTTTTTATTTTCCAGCAGAGGATTTCAGTACCAGACAGATCATATAATAAGAATGATTCACAGGCATTTTTGTCTGTACATTTGAGCTGCAAGGTCAAACATCCTATATTGACTGGTACATCAAACTAAATTAAAAGTCATCTTATTTCAGCATTAGCATGAATGTAAGAGTTCGCAAAATATTTCCCTAGAGATAAGGATAAGCTGGCTACCTAAGAACACTATAAAAGTCAGAGATCTGAGTAGCTGATGAAGAAAACAGTGGAGTAGCACAACCAGGCCAAGGAACTGTCCTTTGTTGCATTCTGCTTTAAAATCCTCACCATGAAAAAGTGGTTCCTATGAGAAAAATCAGACAATCCATACAAATCTGGTTGTTATTACCAGGTAACCATCACTTTTGTCAGCTAATGGCCCAAGGTGAAGGTAAAAACAGTTAATGCTCTAATAACAGGTTGTTAAGTGCAGCCATGATTGACTTTGAGGGAATTATGGGCATAATAAAAGCTTCAAGGAACATTTATTCCTTCACACAGGGAGCTTGAATGTAAAAAGGAGAAAAAGTTCTTGAGTTTTGGAAATTTCTAACTTGCTACCTTCCAGCAGGAAAGCTCAAGTAAAAGATAGGCTAGGGGACATTCTAACAGGTAAAGAGGGAAGAGAGACATGGCTGTGAACACCATTAGGGGTAAAACCAGATGGTATTCTCTGCCCAGAAGATCTGATAGTCTGAGAGCAGGATAAAGAACAGGGCTGTTCCTGTTTCATCCTGAATTCCATACCCTCTGCTTTCTCCTGTGGCTTTGAGAAGTTGGCTGGGAGCTCTGTATTTGAGTTTGCTCATGTGTCAACTGGAGGGAAATTGCACTGATTTACCAAACAGGACGGAAACATCAGGGATGCATGGCAAACTCATGAAATATGAAAAGCAGCCCATTAGCCCTCGGCACGTTCATATCCCAGGAAGCATGCTCAGCATAATCTTTTATTTCATTTAATAAGCACTGTAAACTCAAAAATCCTGAATAAATGAATCAAATTTTAGTTGTTTAATCTAAACCTCTTGGAATTAGACATGTTTTGAGAATGCACATTTAGACTTTGTTTCATATGCTTCTTGGTCTCTGAACCTTTCAGGAAGACCAAGAAACTTTTTTCTGTATCTCTGAAGACTGCAAATATACTTGTGTTTTAAAAAAAAAAACCTTCCCTTTATCTCAATTCAATAATTTATTTTACTATCTAGAAGAGTGCCTAAAAGGCCAAGACTTCAGAAGAGCATGAGCTGCATGTGTATGTGGTTTTGCAGGTATACTTAGGCGCCACTGAAGTTGTAGGGATTTTCAGTGAAATCAGATTTCACCCAAGGAATCCAGCAGGTGGAAGTACTTACAGACCACATGCAGGAAGAGGACAGCAGTGTCAGAGCCCAGGCTGTTCTCTGCATATGCTGTCACCTGGAAGATTCCAGCATTCTTATACACATGTCGGATGCCATCCTCAACAGGGCTGAAATTAGCATAGGATACAGCAATGCCGTCTCCAAAATCAAGCTGAATGTTTGTCCTTTGGAGATCACCCTGCAACAGAGAAGGCTTAATTAGGAAACTGGGTTGACAAGAGGGATTTATATTACCCTGCATCCTACTTCTCTGTTCCATTTCATTAGCACGTACATAAACTTGTAACTTTTCCAAAAAAGCCTAGCTTTGTTCTGTCATTTACCAAAGCGGCCAGACTCCAGTCAGCAACTGGTAATTATATACAAGTAATGCTTGGAATAACTGATCATTTACACCTATAAAGAGATGTTACCCTCCATCTTGGGTTTAAAGATTTGGGGAGGGCAGAGTGTTCAATGTGCACATATAAAGGGGACTATGTTTGAATCCTGTAACACAAGGCATGGTGGGGGACTAAGTGTCACTGGAGTGGCCAGGGCTTTCCACAGCCTTTTTTTGAATTGGTGGTGGCCAACAAGTACCTCATCAGAAGCAGTGAGATGGGAGACACTATGCTGGTGGTAGGTTAGATGTTAACAGGAGAGCAATTCCCATGTGAACATGGGAGCATTGGGAACACTCTGGAGACAGGACAATGGTTGAAGTGGCTCCCCCATACATTCCAAAGACATAGAACATAGTCACTGAGTCTAGCCTTATCTAGTTTTCCAGGTTTCCTGTACAGTCAGTGAAAGAGAGAGAAAGAAAAGACCAACACTCCATCCTAAAATAACTGAGACAGGTGACATGAATCCCCTGCAAATATCCATTCCTATACCCTGATGATAGAGAGTTTAGAAGACTAGTTTCAGCTAGACATGTAACTTCAGGATGGCTGAATTTATACAGGTTGAGTCTCACACTGAGGACTGACACATTTTTCTGTCTAATGTCAGTCAACACAAAGACAGGGCCTAGATACACAGGAGAATGAAGTAGATGATGAGAAAATCTCTTCTAGGATTACTGTCAATGACAGTTATTAAATGAAGGAGAGAAAAGCAGACAAGAAATTCCAGCACTGCAGGTATTGTCTAGAGGCAGTAGTTGCACTATTTTAATTTAATTCATGCTTTAAACTGCTGTAGTTGAACTGTAGAAGTGTCTGTTATTTCAGTTTCTTGGAGCCTTACTTTATACTTGCCCCCAGCTGACTAATGGTAACACTAAACAAGGCTAATTTAAACAGAGTTAAAGCCCACTGCAGCGATTTCACTAAACTGAAAAAAAACTAGAACTCAGATAAAATCTCTGTAGCTTTAGCTTTCTGCATATAGATAAGATGTATTGTCACAAGTCCCTTTAATGAAAGGTTTCCACTTTATTCAGTATGGACAAAGAAGATATCACTACTTTTTGGAGATGTTCCTAACCCCAAACTGAAGTTGATCCCTAGATATATTGAGGATGAAATTAAAAGTTTAAAGAAAAAAATTGAAAAATCCCTACTCCTAAGGTAACCATTTTTTTAAATAGGGAATACAGAAATATTTCACAGCCATCTCACAAAGCCCATTATAGCTGTAAACACACAGGGTCAGGATCAAAGCTAATGTGCAGTTTTAGCACATACTGATGTAAGGAAGGGAAGCAACCTTATCTCTCACTGATGATTCTGACAAACCTCCAATCCCTCCACAGCCAGCTCAAATCCTGCAGGGTCCTAAGTCCACTGGGCTCACTGAAAAGGATCACGTCACACTCATAAAAGATTTGTCATATGGTCTGAACACATTCATACATAGCACAGACCCATTTTGGATCATGACTTCTTACCACACCAGGACATGGAAAACGAGGTCCTTAAATCAGGATTAAATAGCTGTCGGGCTGTTCTGTCCCACATGGTCAGCAACTCAGACCAAAGGTGCACAACAAAGGCACACGTGGAGACAGAAACATTCATTAAAGGCAAGGGGTCCCAGTTCTTGCCTTCCACTGACTCCAGACTGACTCATGGGAGCTGCTGTCTAACTGGTAACTGCCATCAGCCTGTATAAGTGGCAACTGCTATACTGACACAAGCAGGATGCTATGTTCTGCTACTTGTCCCTGTCCTGAAAGTGCATCTGACCTTGCCCTTTGAATGGAAACCCACAATGAAACACACAAGAACACAGACCACAATGAAGCAGATCCCCTGTGAAGGTGATCAGGACCACAGCAGCCCCCACAGACTTCATCCTCCTCATAGACTATGCCTGCGTTAACAAATCAGTGTGCAGGAAGGGTATTTTTCAGATGTGAATTTGCTTTGAGTCTATACTAGGGGTCTTCAGATACACACCCATATAATCAGGATTATTGCATGTAGTTTCTTAAATATGGATATTTGATTATATATGTTAGATCACCCTCCTTCCTTGCTCCATCATTCACATTCCACAAGAGCCAGGGGAGTTTTGGCTACTGAGTTGATCAGGGCACCCTTTTCACCTCTGCCCTTCTAGGACATTAAAAATCCAGTATAAACTGAAAAGAATACATGGAGGACTAGAGCGGTAGGGACACTAAATCCTATCTATAATATTGAGTAGTCAATAACATTTTTTAGACAGAGAGGTTTTTAAGTCACTAAAAAAATTCTCTAGCAGGAGGAAAATGACACTCTTGGGATATTCAGGTATTTGATAGAAAGGCTCCCACAGCTTGTTAAACCTTTCAAAATCATTTCTCAAGGGAATGTATTAAGACTGTAAGTTCATCTCATATGGAAGACACTGAACAGAGGATAAAAATGTGATCTGGGCTGGATTCATAGCCGATGACCTCAGGCTGAAATCTCTTGCACCAATCACGGCAACTCATCTCCCTTGCTCTTTTCTATTTCCTCCTTGCTTCTTCAATATGATTCTATCTGAAATGAGAAGGTTTGAAGAAGAGAAGCAGGAACAGATTTTTTGTGACTAAGCAGTAGCAGATGATCTTCCCATCCAGTTATGAATTGGGTCTTCAACGTAAAGCCTGCCTATCACACTAATTATGTTTTCTTTCTTCTTTCAATACATCTGTATCCAGTATACAAAATACTAAAACAAGCATGCTAGTCCCACACAATCATATCAGATATTCTGGAGTTTATGAATATAGATTAAAATCGAAATGGAGGCATTTCAAATGGAAAAAAATCATTGCTCTCCATATATATTCAAAAGGCACATTTTATTGCTTTAAGTCCCATAAACTACTGCAAGGGAATGAGGTAGGGGCTGTCATAAAGTTTGGAGCTCTGCTTACTTCAATCAGTGAGCAGACAAAGGGTAGTGAAATGGGTGGAGAGGAGTATTGCCATAGAACAGCCCTTCAAAGTCATATCACCATCAAGACTAGCCTGGAAAAGTTTTTTGTTATGGTTAGTCTGAAACAGTTGGAAGGCTGAATGAAGACCACACAGATGTATCCATAGGAGGGCTTGTCAGGCTGGCTCAGAAAGTCAGTTTAAACATAGGTACAAAACAAACAACCAGTTAATAAACAGACTGACCAGAGAAGGTGGAGGAATTCGGGAATGAATCTGTATGACAGTAAGGTAGGTAATAATTAAGACTTCTGCAGAAATTTTTTCTTCCAGCTACCAAGGAATCCTTTGATGACAATTCTTCTCAGGTTCACACTAAAAGACTGGAATACTTTTGTCCAAAATCTAAGTGTTCCTTTTATTTTCGTCTTGAAATGTCTATTTTTTAAGAAACAAACTCAAAAGGCAACACATCTTTCTGTGGAATAAGCTGTTCACCTGCAAAGACATGTTCTTGAAGATCCTCTTCCCTTAGAAAAACAATCATTTCAATGAAATATTTTTCCAACTATTGTTATTTTTCAACTAAAGACATAGAGTGAATGCCCTCACATATTTATTCAGCTGCCTCTTCACTCTCTAAAGTATTGTAGACTCCACTCTACAGGTACCTTGACTGCTGCCTTATTCCCCATCTGTTTATCATTCTTTGTACACCACAGTTCCACTTGAGTTCCTTAATAAATTACTACTAGATTCCTAATTTTTAGATTATATCTGTTCTTTTATGAACTCCCACTCACAGTGTCTATACGAATCATCTTACCATGTCAAGTCTGCAGAATATAAAAGAATCAGCCAAGTAGACAAGAAATCCCCTTTGTATAAAAGCAGAGCATGCATGAATCTCTGAGGAAGCATGTAAAGAGGCCCTGTCAGTTTAACGTGGTCCCAATGAAACACTTAGTTACTGTATAAGAATTTGATTTAGCGTGAGTGTGCATCTGTCTCTCTTTGTCTGTCTGTGGGTGGTCTGCCTCCCAGCTCTCTTCAGCTACTGTCCCAAAATTATGTACACAGGCCAGAGTAGATGACAAAATATACAGTCCCTGGCTGTCCCTCCTGAGACACCTAAGGATGTTAGAAGTGAGGTTGTGAGTGGACTCTTTCATTTAACCAGAAAACAGACGCAACACAATCCACTGTGGTAAGATCACTATTGGACCTCCAACACCACCTTCCATGGGCAGTCAGAAGCCAGCAGAGGAGTGCATCAGCTGCAAACTCAGTAGCATTTTTTTGTGGTGTAGTCACATATATCCCTAAACACCAAATCAAATCACAGGCCAGAAGCAGCATAAGATCATTTGAAAAAGCCTCCTATCAGTCTGAACACATACTAAGTGCCTGCTTTAGCTCTCCAAGCCTGAGTCACAAACCTTGGTGACACAGGCCACACCATCTGTATTTGCCAAACAGACAATTACCTGACTCAGAGAGACCACCAGAAGTGCCTCAATATTTTGATGTTTTGGGCAGCAGCATGGCCTGGTGTCATTTATGCTGCTGTTGGCTACAGAGGGAACCATACCAATAAATAAATACAATAGATATGGGCTGGGAGGAGGCTCAATTCCTACTGCAAAACAACAATGTCCCTCACTGTTCCCTATGAGTCTGAAAATGTTCAGACTCAGCTAAAGCTTTGAATCTCAAACACAGAATTATTAAGCATAGAAACACCATTTCAGCCTCACAAACGCCATAATCTGCAGTTCACTGGAAGCAGCAAGAGGCTAGTGGGGAAACAAATTTTTGTCCAGATCTTTCTTTCTTTAGTATTGACTTCATCACCCCTGATAGACAAGATAACCAGCCACACACCAGCTTGATGATTTGCTTGTATGTTTCACCCTTTTTTATTAATTCTCATAAATCTCAGGACTGTTGACCATTTCATAATCCCACTTGATTGCTATTTTCCTCTCAGCAACCTGAAAAGTGAAGGAAAAGAATGCCAGTCCTGCCACGCAGAGAAAAGTTTGCTGAGACCACTAACACACCTCTTCCATAAGAATGATGAAGGTGGCATTGTGTCCCTGCTCCATGACCAGCTTTCCATCAGTAGTGAGGATGTGCAGTCCCCGAGGTGCTTTTCCAGGGCACTTCTCCATCTTGGCCATGTACTTCTCTCTCAAGCCATCTGTGCAGTTGTTAGACACAATCCTTCGGTACCTAGGGAACAGTCAAAAAAGGAGATTGGGCTCAGACAGTGGATGGAAATGTTCCTTTGTGGTTTTTTTGTTTCTCCTCATTTATGCACGTGTTTTTTAAAAGGCTAACTGCCTGTATGATTCCCTCAGTGAAAGGAAGAATCAAAACCCAACATTTTATTAAATGGGAGAAAGCCAAACAAATCACAATCCAGTGTTCTCCAGAGATTCTCAGCAGCATCACTGAGAAAAGACACATTGTAGAGGTGAATTACTGTGCCCTGCTAAAAGGCAGAGAACTCCTCCAACTCCTTATGCCTGCAGGATTGCACCCTGCATCCCAGCTTTTTAATTATGCTTTTTATTACATTTTGTCTGCCTCTACTGTGCTAGAAGGCACTTGAAATTATCTACCAAGGGCTTTGTCCAGTTCAATTTTAAAACAATTCAAGAAATAGTTTTCTTCTCTTAGCTCTTCTTGGAAGAGGTTAGCTAAGAAGCAAGGCACTTGGCTATTCCCAGTGTTGATGAGGGGGATTAGCCCTTTCTATTAATTTCACAGTAAAAATACAAGATTGGTTAGGAAGACACAAACCCCAACAGTTTTGCAACAAGTCTGTGCAACAAGTGTTTCACAACATCTCCTGCATGATAGAATAACATTTGCAAAGTGATACTACCATAATAAACCAACACTTGCCATCTGTTCTGGATAAAACCAGGAGAAATCAGCACATACAGCTTGCCTGAAATGCAAGGCATTGTATATACAAAGTGAAAATGGCAAAGGAAAAAAGAGGCTAAAAATTGCTCATATAAGCCTTCCTAGAAGCTGATACAAATAGGAGCTGTAATATAGTAAGAGCTTCAATAAAAAACAGTGTGAAATACCTCGAACCTGTACCTTTAAATGTTCAGCTGTCTCTCAGATAGACCTTCTTGATTCATGTTTTAATTTTGCAGCAAAGGGGAGCTCCAAGTCTAGACTCCAGGGATCACACATCACTTGATAGCAATGCAATATCTACACGTCATGTATGTTAACATGCTTCTCCCTGTCTCTGAGGAATGAGGCAGTGTTCTGTACAGATGCTGCTGCAAACACTACCTCATGAATACGACTGGAAGAGAGCCAGATGGAATGCAGAGAAAGAAGAACCATCCAGATTCTCTTTGTGTACTGCAAAGTCACCGAAACCAGACGGACTGCAAGACTCACTTACCCAGTGCTGTTCCAGTAGTTCTGACCAATGCTGCAATCCTTGGACAGGGAGGATGGGCTGAACCAGAAGGCTGGGATACACTGGTTGTTGCTGTGCCTCTCATACCCATAGTCACTACGGAGACAAGTCAGGAGTGCATCACTGTACCCATCTACTGGATTTAGCTCAGAGTTTTAGGTGACATCCCCAAAGCGTGTGTGTGTTGGTGGTTCTCTGCTGGATGGCGTGACATCACGGATTGGGCTCATCCAGAAACAAAGTACTGGACTAGTTTGCGAGGCAGGAACATGATTCACAGAAGGCCTATGACATCTGACAACACCAGAACTACTTACCTTGCAGAGCACTGAAGGATTTGCATTTCATCTGACAACCAAACACGGATGGAGATTAAGAAAGAAAATTGTATTGTTAATTTCTTTTCCTATTAATCTCTAATTTAAATTTCACTTTTGGGTTCTTTCGGTTTGCTTGCTTTTTGCAGTCTTTGCTTTTAGAACAAACCAGACTAATTCTAATTTTTCACTTTTTCCCAACCAAGTGGCTAGGAACATAAAACACTAGGAGCATTTCCTGAACAACTAGCCACGGCATGTATATTTATGTATGTTAATGACCTCCCTGCTCTCTGACTGAGCTATGACTTGCCTGAGAGAAAAATACCGCTGATGTTTTTCTAATGCGGAACTAAAACAACACAGCCAACATGGTAGCCTAAGGATTACGTGGTATTGTGTCACATAGGGAAGGCAATCTAGGGTATTGATGGTTCTTTGGACCACCTAAGAGTGGAAGTGTACACAACCGCAAGCAAAACTTCTTTTTACAGCTGTCTTTGTGTGCCAATACAATGATGAAGCAATAGGATTAATCCAAAGATTTCCATAATTTTTAATAGGCTCTGGATCAGGTTTCTATGCATAGCCTTTATTGATAGTCTGGATTCAAAGGGCAAATAAAAAGAGATCCTGGATTTTTGCCTGAAGCAAGTTAACAAATGCCAACACACTAAACCTCAGTGAAAACAAAGACACTCCAGAAGCCACTATCTTGAAACATCTCTGTGCCCTTTAGGACAATCTGAGTTTTATCCTTCCCCCATTCGGAGTCTGAACTGCCAACAGAAAGTCTCTAGGAAGTTCTTTGATGAGACAAAATTGTGCTATGTCCCCAGCGACCCAGACTGCTACTGTTCCTTTTTTGGAGGACAAAAATTCTGCAAGTTACTTTAAAAGGTTTGGAGATTCCCTAATGCTCTTTCTCTCAACATTCAATTTAATCATTCTCAGTGGGTCCGACCTGCACAGTCAAAAATGCCTGGCAGGGACTTGATAATTAAAAATATTCAGGAGGAGCTGTACTTTGCCCAGGAGAAGAAAAGAGCTGCATAAATATTTAATAAAATTAAAGACAACATTGCTGTGTGCCCTCAAGGTTCTGTGCTTGTTCATTAACTTCTGGTAAATGTATATTAAAACCTCGCATGCTGCCCACCTTCCTTCTCATAAGCCCCAGGGTTTGCATAAGTTAAGGAAATAATCAAGTCCAGCTGCTGTGCTGTCTTTGTCAGGAAAGCTATCTTGACAGAGTAAATAAAGAAGCAGGAGGAGGGAAAAGAAAGATCAGCGAGTGCTTTAATAACACTTTGGAGTTCCTTCTGCCAGAAAAAGGCCAGGATTTGCTTTTGAAAATGACTGCAAGGGTTGGCAGGAGTCACCCCTGATCTTGACTCATGAGGATTTGTTGAACTGGGGTCCTGGATCATAATTTATGCCCTTGAATTTTAGATCAGCCTAATATCTAATAGGAAAAAACAGCACTGCAACCGTGAGGCAGAGAGGGGCAAGGGCACTGTGACCAAATGGGAGGGAGCACAGCCCTCACAGCCTCTGCTATAGGGCTGCTGCAGTCATTTGTCCCATCCCCACAGCTCTTGAAGTTAGGCATCATCACACCCAGTAGCTTGGGATGCTCCAGCACCAGCCTCCAAATCTACTTAGTGGGGAAGCAGAGGGCCTGTCTGTTGGGACTTGCTGGTCAGTGTAGTCACACAGCCCCAGCTGCTGACTCCTCCTTTCCCTGACACTCCACAGGACCTGCTCAGTGCAACACAAGAGACAGACCAGTCAGTGCTTTCAAGAACAACCGGACACTGTGAACCCAGCCAGAAAAGGCTGAGTGGATATTTTTTTTTCTTGAAAAGGAAACATTTTTCTTGAAAATTCTTAAAGTGAAAGAGTAGGAGCTTTCCTTTCAACTGTCCTGTCCACCTTCTAGTCAGCAGAGAGAAAAGGGATTTCTCATACTGACATCCCAAAGAAGGCAGATGAATCTAAAATGTATTCTAGAATAACCCATATTTTGCCACTGCTTAAATAGCTGTCTCATCCTTTAGAAGTCACAAGTCAGAGCAGATGGGTCCACCTTTTTCTCTGAAAATCACTTTTCAGATAATCAAGCTTGGTGCCCCAATTCCAGCACTGCTAGTAATTTCCCCAAACTGACTGCCCCACACCTTTCAGTCAGCCCTGCCAACTAGCATCAAAACTCACCCTTAAACTGAAGCATTTTCTTCTGATTCTCCATCACCAGCTAAAACAATTCTGCAATTGGAAGCCAGTTAACAATTCTGTTGGCAGTGCAGGGTCTGAAACAAAAGCCAGCTTGCTGTCCTCTAATTGCATTTTCTCTGCAGGACTGACAGGGTTAACAGCAATATTCTCTCATGTTAGCAGGAAAGATAAGCAAAAATGATACTGAATGCAAGCAAGAAATCCGCCAATTGACTGAAAAGCTGTGTTCTGATGCAGATCTTTTTCAAGGTAGAACAGCACTTAAGTCCAATTTAGCTACCACAGTTTTCCACTTACAGCTCGGAAAAGACAAACTTCACTGTGAAAATAGAAAGCCGACGAGGCATTAAGCAGCATAAGGGTAAAAAAACTCAAGTAAACTCATAAGTATCTCTAGAGATTGGTTCTTGATTCACCCCAGAGGCATATGCCACTGCCAAGGGCAAATACTGTAGAGCAAGATAGTTTGTCCTGCAAGTTCTCATGACGAGAACAAAGGGGAAAGATCTCACGAGGCAAGTTAAGGAGTCTCATATGTAATTTTGGCATTGGGAACAAATTCAACATCCATCCAGATAAGATGAAAATCTCTGCTCTATATCCCTGAACCTTAATTTTTCTACATTTCAGTACGTTCATGCTCCAAAACAGAACTACGAGTTTCAGCTGGCCTAAGTCCAAATAAATGTATAGATCTCATGCCTCACACCTCTTCAGAAGGTATTCAAAGGTAAGAGAAGTTTTTGGAAATTATACCGATACTGAGTCAGACATTGATCCTGATAAACTACTATAAAAATTAAAATGTTTTTTCAGCTGATCAGCTTTCAGGGTATCTTGAATTGTATTTAAACGATATTCTGATTATTTAAGCTCAAACATGACAGATATTGATGGTTTTAAATCTTTGAAATATTGCCTATCACAAGTTCTATGTAGTAATTCCTTGTGCAGAGATCCTGACTTGTGCATTCTCCCATCTCCTATCTCTGATTGTCAAGCAGTATCAAGCAGTGTTTCATTTCCCCCCTGTTTTATTTTTAAGCTGCTTTCAAAGTGATCTTAAAGCAATTTGAAAATTATGACCCTGTTAAGTTAGAAACACCAATATTTATGCAAAACAAGTAGTTATATCTGACAAGGGTGGGCTGTAGTCGTCACAGAAGCCCTTTCAGAAATTTCTCAATAAAACATTGTTAAAAAGCAATAAATGGTTCCCAGCAATTCAAAGGAATAACAAAAAAGTGTGCATGTTTTCCTAGCTTGCTCCCTAGGTATTCAATGACCTTGGAAGTGAGGACAGAGAAATTCCCTCTGTCTCCTGAAAGGGACATGCTTTGGACCAGAGAAGTCCTGATTGTCACTCTTCTAGAATGACAGACAAAAATATCAAACAGTACTTGCAATTTTTTGCTTTTGAATTCCAGGCTTGGATTTCTCATGGAGTTTAACAAATCCCTCCTTCAGATGGAAGGGAAGCCTCCCTCACACAACAGGTATGGGGGTCACAGCTCTGCTCTATGGTGCAGTCACAGCCGCAAAGCTGCATTAGATGCAGTTTCTCTGCAAGGTTTTCTGTCTGGGTATTATTTTGACCACTACAAGAATAGCCCATGCAAAAAGTCCCCAGAAACATATACTCACCACTCGAAGTCTCCTTGACCACAGACACACGGTTCAGACACCACAGTTTGGGAATAATCCTGACTTAGGCAACACTGGGCTCCAGGCTTGCGTTTTTTATAGATCTTCCTCTCTCCCATGACACAAGGCTCCCCCTTCATTAGCCAAGGAACAAGAGAAGAAAGAGATTTGTAGTGGCAGCTGTGTCCTAAATGGAGCATTTTGTCAAAAGATGCAAAAGGCAATGAAAACAAGCATTTACCACTAGGAGAGTTGGAAGCACAGAGTCCAGCTCCCTTTTGTGTCTTTGCAAAATCAAAAGTCACCATGGGAGGACTCATGAGTGCAGTGTGTTCAGCATTGAGTTGGGATGCTAATGACAATGTGCCCAAAATGTCTGGATACCCAAGCCATCACACCCACTCATGCCATGTTTCAGAAGGCATCCACCAATATCGAGTCCTATGAATTATCCTGAAAAGACACTGGGTGCACTCCAGGGTTTCTTCCATATGTCAGATAAAATCTGCTGCAGAAGGAAGTGTCCAAGCCTGAAACCCAAGGCAGGGACAAAATCTAGGTGTGGAGCACAGGATTTGACTCCCTTGCTCTTTCCTTAGTAGACCTGGCTTTGTTATAGATCTTGAATAGTTCTGATGGTGTGTTTTGTTGGGCTTTTTGAATGCAAAGGTTTTCAAAAACACTACTGGGAGTACCTAACCTAAAAGAAACATTTGATATTTAGGTGAGTTGCTATAAACAGAATTTTCTACGATGCAGAAATAATTTGTCTGCATAGAAATAAGAAAAAAAAGACAACACCTAATTGAAATATTTCTCTTTCCCATTAACAATGATATCCTTGGTTACACACGTGTCTTCCCTTTTCTTTCATTTAAATTATTTCCATTTATTCAATTCTATGACTTCAGTTATCTGACACATCCTTGCAAGTTAATGCTCATTTCTAATTCAAGTATTTCATTCAGGAATATCACAGTGCCAATGGTTCTGGCCCTTGTTATGTTCCCCTGCAGGGTGTGGGACATCCTGCTGGTGGTAAGTAGCCTATAAGTAATCTGCAGAGGGTATTGACCTCTCAGTTCTGGTCACTTCAGGACCTAAATATATCCAGCATGAAAATAAGCCAGAGTGTATGAAAAGAAAAGCATGTATCCTTGAATAGGATGAAATAATTTGGCCTTCTTTGGTGTCTTTTATTCAAGAGCTCCCCAGAGTTTTATAGACGCCTGCAGGACCTGCAGGATGAATACATGTTTTTATTTTCATTTTTGAGTAGGGAAAATAGAGGTAAAGTAAAACAAAATTATTTTCATGAGTCACAGACAGAGCTGCAAAGAGTTCAACATCTTCCACAATTCAATCACAAGGTGAGGTTTTACATTGCCCTAAGCACTGAGGCCAAAAAGATCCATCTGGTGCAATGGATTATTTTCATAAAAATAGAAGTTAATCTCCTGAACTTGCCCACAGAAGACTGGCCCCATGTTTATTCATGCATATTCTTTAAGGGATGCAAGAAAATCCATATGTTTTGCTGAAAATAACAACTGCATTCCTACCAGGCAACACAGAGTACAGGAAAAGGAACACCCATCAACCCCTCCCTACATGGTGGGAATACCTGATTGTGCAGATGCCAGGTTTGGTAGTCATCTTTGTTACACCTTCGGCTGAAGATAGACTTGTAATCCACCTTGACCAGCTGCCACTCAGAACGGAGACTGAAGTGCCCAAAAACTCTGAGCATGGGAGACAAAAAAAAGGAAAGAACCAGAGTCAGCCAGACATGCTTGCATTAAGCAAATAATGTTTCATGAATCTCAGCTACAGAAACCAATACAGCCTTGGAGCTTGATGCCAGAAAATGATATTCAGTCATGAGTAACATTTTGCTGTTCCTATGACGTCCTAAGATTTTTTATCCTTTTCCTGACACCTCGTACAGCCTCTGTTGGAAGGTCTTTCCATGACTGTAGTACCTGGCACAATGGGACCCTAGTCTAATACTTGTATCACTCAAGAACATTAAACAACTAGTTTAGACACTAGCAATGTGTCTAACATCAAGGGTTTGGCTGTCTCAAAATCAAGCCTTTCTTAGATAACACAGTTTCTTTATTGTTGAACATATGTGTTGCACAAACTTACTACTTAATGAATTGTGAAACACCAGAAATTAACATTTGGGATATGGACTAAAGACAGTAGTGTCCCTTCCTCTTAGTGAATGCTGACTGCAGCTAGTAGGAGTGGAATTATAAATGATCACCACTGCAGAACTTTTTCTTAACTCTTGTGAGTAGGTCACTCATCAGCAGCAGTCACTGATCACACTCCATGGTTCATCTAAGTAATAAGCAATAAGTTCATTTTCAGGATGAAAATGACACATTTTTCACATAAATCTAGTATAACACAAGACTGAGTAAGTCAGTATATGGGAGCAGCTGGAGCTGAAGAGTCAGCACCCAAAAAACAGGGGAAGGACTCCGACTGTAATCTGAAACTCAGGCACAGATCTGTTAGAAATAGAATGATGAATGATATAAAATTGTAGCAGAGGCTTCTCCTCGAGTTTGGACCAGAACATTGGGAGCAGAGATGGTTGTCAAACACAGGTTTCTCTAAATTCCACTTCAACTATGCAGCCTTCCTTCACATGCAGGTAAAACTTTGTAATTTTTTAAGTGCCCAGAAGGGAAGGACCAAGGCAGCAACGAGCAGTGATGACACACATCACCAAAGTACCACCAGGTATTCTACATGTTGAAAGCTCATACCTTCACCAAAGAAAGCAAAATCATAGCAAACCCATGGTTTAATTAATAAATTAGCACTAGGCACCCAGTCAAAAGACTCCATCTTCATGAGTGCTCAGTTTTCAATCAAAACAGATTCCCATTTCCTTGGTCTGCTATGATTTTCTAAGTAAAGAGGAACTTTTCAATCCACTGCAGCTGGATTTACAAGGAAGTGTATAATATGAGGAGATTAGGATGGGTAATCAGGCTTTAAAAACCATTAATAAAACTACAGCTTCTCATCGGCAGGGGGAAATCTCAGTACACATCAGCAGATAAAGATCAAGTTGATTTGTCCTTATAACTTGTCAAGGTTTTGACTATTTTGAATATATAAAAGAACCTAAAATTTCATCTAAAACATGAGTCCTAGATTTAAAAAATTCTGTATGTACCACAACCCAGATCTTTTCTGACACTCAAGAAAGGTCACTGCATCAGCATTATTGCAATATTCAGAGGGCAGGAATGATTTTTTTCATTATTCCAAATCTTTCACCAATTTATATTTTTACCCAAGCCATTTCTGAGACTAAAGTTTTTGTTGTTTTAATTATTCCAGAGTAACAAAGAAAGAAGGAGAAAGAAGATTTACAAATTTTCCTATGAAATAAGGAGAAACAGAAGAGAAGACTTCCACACACTGACCACAATTCAGATCCCGCTGTGTCCCCAGTGTGATGCCATTCTTTACTCTGGATCATCTTAGTTTACACTGTAATCATACAGAGTGTTGGCTTTGCTCTGCCCTCAGTCTTTCTGTAGACTGTAACCTTTATCAAAATTCCTCTGCACTGTGCTGTTCTTTGTGAAACAAAGACCATCCAGGAATCAGTCATGTTCTCCCACTCAGACCTGTCTCAGCTCATGGGTATCAGGGAGAGAAAGGTGGGTGGGTGAGATCTGCGAGTCTGGAGCTCTGGGTTTGCTGTGGACACCTTTCTATATCCAAGTTCTGCCTCACAGAGGCAAGCTCCACAAAGCTGACAAGGAGGAGAGAGGATACAAGAAGAAACTGTGCCAAATACATATTCAGTTAGAAGTGAGTAGGTAGGGAAGGAGTTGTCTGGTTGAATGAGTTTATTAGGTAGATTGTTGCTGCTCTCCAGAATAATGCTCAGCGTAGTCCTAATTGTAGGTATTACTGACACAAAATACCAAGACATTCAGGTGAAGGTACAGAAGAAGCTGCAATTCCTGTTCCTCAGCATAGAAGGCACATCCTAGACCAAGAGAAACTCACAGAAAACAAAGCAGTATGGCGTGCCAGGGCGCTTGTTGGGAGAAGAAGGGAAGAAAGGGAAAGAGCACAGGAGGAAGGATGAGGAAAGCCTCCAAAACTGTGCTCAAATAGGAATTCTAACTGCTGTTCCCCTTCCTACTTTTCCTTGGCACTGGTGTCCCTCTTACACCACAACTGCTGTCAGCACAATCTTGTCTGAGCTGGATGTGATGCATGACTGAAACATCCTGAAACATCATTCCTGCAAAGCGGCAATGCAGCAGGCAGAAATCATTTAGCCCGGCAGATTTATACCAGTTTAGATTTGACTTGGGTGTTTATTACACAAAAAAATATAGCAAAAGGAGGAGAGAACATGATCAAACACATACACTTCCCTGAACACAAAAGATAAAAGGGCCAGAGAAATCCAACACTTTGGCAGTCAATACTTCTCAAGGAAAATTTTGTTCCTCAAACTGACCCTGAGCTAACTGTCCATCAGGAGAGCAAAAAGTTTCTTTTTGCTTTTGAAAAATTGTCAGAATTACTTGATTTTTAAATCTACTAAAATAAGCTAAGGCAAACCTCCGACACTGAAATTCTTCCATGATAATTAATGAAAAAACGTCAAAGTTTCCTAAGTGGAAAGTGGCATATTAGCATTCCAAAAGCACAGAGCATTAGATAGTCTTTAATTAAATGATTTCAAAGATGATCTTTGTGTATAATTGCTATAATTTAGATGGAAACAATACTACACTAAATGTAATTAGAGGAGTGTGAACAGAGGGATGTTTTCCTCTGTGCTGCAGAGATGGTTCTGGGTCAGCTGATTCCTAAAGTGGTGAGTTCCCACCCCACCCTCCCCTCGCTAATAAAAAGCTCCTTAATCAATCACT
The DNA here is from genome assembly GCF_036250125.1 of Pseudopipra pipra. Classification (NCBI taxonomy): domain Eukaryota; kingdom Metazoa; phylum Chordata; class Aves; order Passeriformes; family Pipridae; genus Pseudopipra; species Pseudopipra pipra. Next base: position 25,768,484 of record NC_087556.1, on the reverse strand, counting down.
GTGGCGCAGGCTTCAGAGTTGCAGAGGAGCCAACAAGCACCTGCACCCTGTGTGAACACTGCTCGCCAATACTAAATGCCACCCGGACCCCTTCAGAATGGTTTCATTGACCAGCCAACATGATGAAGGTTGTTACAGTTCATGATGACTTTGCTGTGCATTTGAAACTTCGATGAGTTGCTATAAGCAAACGTTAGGAATGGAAAAGAGGTCTTTGTTATCTGTGGGGCTCCACTAGTGTCTCAAACAGTTTTCCTTGGAAAGTGATGGAAACTTTCATTGTGAAATTTAAAATGGGCTAAACAAACCATCAAAGGGCACAAACTCTGACTGAGTATGACCAGATAGTGCAGCTGAACTCTGCTTTCATCAGTTTTGTGAACTACATCACTGGATCTTTTTCCTTAGAGACTAAGGTGTATGCACATGACATCTTCCCACTGTATTTCTCCGGATGGCCAGGTCCAAGAGAGGGTTAGGCAGACAGAAAAGAGCTGTAACATTTTAAAATTGCTAGTGTTTGGTTCTCAATAACTGTTAGCACTAAGTGCTCCAGCTGTTACATAACACTTTCTGTATCCAGTGTAAATAAACAAAGCAAGTCCCAAGGAAAGCGATGCAAATAGAGATTGGTGGGAGTTTCTTTTTCCCTACTCAACTGGTGAGTCCCCAAGCTGCTTTGAAGATACCATCTCATTCATCTTACCCAATTTCCATGTGTCTTTGTTTTTCATTTAGTTTGTCTGGTCATTAAATTAGGGAGGTAGATGCTTTTAACAAACATGGATAAACTACCAAGATGATACAGGGGAAAAGGAAATAATCTACTATAAATTTTTTATCAATGACTTTGTCTACCATGGTCTAACTGAAAGCTCTTAATCGTTTCTTGAAAGTATAGAAGACAAAAGAAGAGAGCTGGGTTTTCAAGGTCCCACTCTAGGAAGCCAACAAAAACCCCTGTATTTTGATTTTTCTAGATAAGCAGTCTGATCTGGAAGTCCTTGAGAAGCAAGAACAAGAGCCCAGATGGTATTTAGATAGGTATTTAGGTTTTCTGACTAGGTTCTCCAGCCTAAGCCATGGAACAGTAATCTACAAAACCTGGATAGGTTTTGTTCTAGCTCTTCAAGTAAGCAGTTGAAACTCCACATAAAATCTTAGCTAACAGGACAGCATCCTCGCAATTGGTTCTGTGCATAGCTCACAGTGGAATCATTGCTAAGAAATCGGAAAATGTTTCCCAAGCCCTTCTTTGGAGAAACAGGGCAAGGCTTTTATTGCCAGGACTGGATGTCATTAATTTGGAGAAAAACTGTTAGAAACATGGAAAACACTTCTGAAATGCCTACAGATTCATGACGGACTCATTTTAGAAAAGGTCACTAGTAATGCTGCTATAATTATATCTTTCATTAATTTTTTAAATACACAATAACTTACAAATGCAGTATATATTGACCTGATAACCTTGTACAGAAGCCCTTTAAAAAGCTTTTTACATTTATACAGTGCTCTCTTCTCAAATTGCATTGCTTTTACCTTATCATTCTTTGCATCGTTGACAGTTGTGCTTTTTATGTAATTCAATACTGTTCATTTCTGACAGGTCAGTAGAATGAATTGAGGGTCACAAGATAACAATTCATCTACCTCTGGTCCATAGATTCAATCCCTATCCCTGCTTAAGGTATGAGAAACAGATCTTAAGTAATAGCTCCTGTATTGCTCTCAGGAAGGGCATCAGCTGTGTCCATCTGGATCTATCTCTGCTGGCACTTTCAGATGAGCTGCCCAAGCATGAAAATGTAAATGTCTTCTCATGCCTAAATCAAGTTGCCTTCTATCATTTCTGAAGTAAACCAGTAAGACATTACATGGAGCAAGCAAGCACTGAAGCTGCATGTACTTGACTGGTCTGGTCTGGATATGGATGGAATACTTTTACCTTCACTAATCATCCTACTGTCTTTGAGTGTAACACCTGCGGCACTCAGCTGTGTCCATCATTGAAACAGATGACCAGAGATGCCATAGAAGGAAGCAGCTGATAAGGTAATCTTCACTGCACAAAACATCAAAAGTACCCTCCTTTCTGAAGCATTTTCCCTTCACTGGACATCAACAAGGCGAGAGACATGAAAAGGTTGGGTGTTTTTTTTGCTTTTCTCAAAATACCCTTTGGACCTCTGAAGCCAGATTTTAATAAGATTAGGCCCCAAAGGATAGACTGTAAGGATTTTTTAATATCTAAAAGTAAAAGCAAAAAATATAATATACTTAGTTGACACCACCTTTTGAGATGAACTACACAAGCAGACAGATGGATGGATCAACAGAAAAGTAAAGCCAGAACAACAGAGAGCCAAATATATACTTTAATTGATAATACTGAGAGAAAAGCTAATTGCAGTGTCATCATAAATAGACTGTTTCATTTAGAAAAGCTTGAAATTAACCTTGGTTTTTATTTCCTTTCATTGTAAAAGAAAAATGCTTGCAGAGGAAGTGTCTTTGCAAGCAAAAAATCCCCAATAGTAAAATCACCCAAATTAGTAAATGCTTCAGCTGACCTGAATCTGTGCTTTTGTTGGGGGAATGTAGAAAGGGACAGAGTCCAGCAAGATCACCATCTGATTTCAGTTAAAATCCCTCTTTATTTACATCTGTGCCTCTAACAGGTAGTGACAAAACCCGATATTTAATAGGTGAACCCAAGAAGTGCCATGAAGCATACTCTGGAAGAATCACTTCCTGGCAGGGAAACAAGCATGTGTTCTGGTTTTTTGTTCTAGTCCCCTGGAGAGGATGATTTTTTCTGACCAAAACCAGGGGGAGTCACAGATCTGGCCAATTGCAGCTCCAGGAGCACTGAGTAGTTAATCCACAACTGAAGGTGTTCATTCTCTCTTTGAAGTCTGTCAAACAGAACCACATGTTGCTACTGCTGCAATTTTAACCAGATATCCAAGGAGACTGTACCTTCCCGGCAAATATCACCAATGCTGTCTCATGAGCAGTGTTTGGTCAAACCCACCCTAAAAGTAGTTGCATAGCACAAGTTGGAGAGTTCCTCTGTACAAACAGGCAGGCTGACACACAGGCACCCAGGGTATGTCCACGCAGCACCAGGTTGGGCCCATCAGTGCAAAAGTCAAGGACCAGATCTATTCATATTTGGCTGGTCTGCTCTTGTGAACTCTGAAGGTATTTAACATTTTGGGCATGATGTGTAGACATGGACCTGAGAGGTTGCCAGGTAAAGCCTGCATACGTCTAAGCTCTGCATTTCTACTCCTGTGGATCTTGGCAAGCTTGGTGAATAAAGTTCTTTTGCCAGAGTAGGCACTTCTACAACCAGCACTGAGGTGGAGATAAGAAGCCTAGCCAGAACAGAGTTGTGGTTTGCCATTGGTTACTGTACTTTGTATCCTAGTGCTCCATGTTCTGATTAGTTCAGCATGACTAAGGCATGAATACTGGGTGCTCCTATTTCCTCTGATCCAGAGAGCTGGGTAACATGGACTAGAGATAGGGGGATGCCCTGGAAGAAACAGTAAAGATTCAGCCAAATATACTAGCTCTAGCTGAGAAATTATTGTGTTCCTGTACAAGGTTCTTTCACGTTCATCATTCCCTTGATTTGGTTTGGATTTTTCTCCCTACTATCCAGGCTGGTCCTGCATTTTCAGGGAAAATGCTAGAGCTGCTTGCTCAGGGAACACTTACAGAAGGTCTTGGTATCTAAATGTGCCTCCATTCTTTGTTGACATTTATAGTTTTTCACACAATAAAGGAAAGTGCTGACAATTTCACACAAAAGAAAAGGGCCTGTTAGGAAATCTGGATATAAGCCACCTCCGTGTAAGAAAGTAGCAGTAAAGTAAGACTAGCTCCTATGGCTGAGCTGTTATGGCCAAAACCACACAAACAGCAATGGAACAGTTGCAAGTTGTGCTGGTGGGGCCAGATTTTACAAATAGGTCGTGAGAGAGGAGCTATTTTCCCATGAATTAAACATAAATCATGACTTATGAGAAACCAAATGGGCTGTGTAATCTCTCAATTTTTTTTTTATTAGGGTTTAGATGGAATTAGCATTAAAGGAGGTCGCTAGTTACATGGAAATTGGATGGAAAGGGACTGAGACAAGGAAGTAGAACTTAATTGAAAGAGACACAGATCAGCAATTAGGGAGAGTGGAAGAGGGAGAATTACGCTATCTCATGCCTGGCAAGATGATGCAGGGAGTAAGAGACTGGAAACAAAGGAAACATAAAAAATGAAAGATGACACTGGAAAAGCCAGCAATTGCCAACAAAAAACACTGTCTAATTTTTTTCCTAAACAATAAATACAGTTTTTAAGAACCACTTTGGAGCTTTTAATTCAGTTGCTTTTGGCTGACCTGTCAACTAGGAGCAGTAGCCTGAGGGCAATGGGTGATGATTCAGGGCTGCTGTACTTCTGTCTGTGGTTGAAAAAAAAGTAAATTGGCCTCTTTTTTTTTTTTTTTTTTTTTTTTTTCCCAGAAAGAAGAGGTGCATCTTCTTCCGAATAGAATATACCATCCATTTGGATCTAGATTTTCAGATGGTGCAAATTAGTGTCATTTAGACCATCTAAATAGACCATCTCAGATATAAAGCCTTGTTCCACTGCTACTATTCAGAGGGAGAAAAAACAACGGTAGTGAAATGAACAAGAATATACCAAGATCAGACAGCAGCTTCCATGAGGGCAAATTTGTTCAAGAAAATCTTGGTCTGTATTCTTTTTCTCAACAAGAAGGCTCAAAAGAAGAATTTCACAGAACTTCTCACGCAGATGAAATCTGAAGATGTGGTTTATTTCCACTTCCAAGTGAAACTGAATGTCATGAGACGGAGGTTTTCCACACGAGAGAAATTCAAAGAGTTGGCCACTAGCAATCCATATTGAACTAGTCATGGAAAGATGCATCACTGCCAGATTTCAGGGCAAGAGGGAGAGAGAAGATGGGGCAGGTGGAGAGTTTCTGTGAATACAGATTAAAAAAACAAAACCTTGCAATAAAAATCCTGCAGTATAGCCACGGCAGATCCTTTTCCCTCAGCTTTCGAAAACAGTCCTGGGATTATTCATCAGCTCAATGGGCACTTCCTTTAAAGTGCTACCAGAAGAGGAAAACCACTGCAAATGACATAGTACAGCATGATCTTTTAGTTAGCAAGTAATGCCAAGTGCAATTAGTAAGTAATCTGCAGAATGTATAATTACAAAGCAGCCCTACTGTTTGGACCCGATTTCTCCACTAGCTGCACAAACACTGCAAAAGGCAGTGGGGGAGACAGGGACTCTTTTATTATTATTTTTTCAAATAGAAAATGCTATCAAAATAAGAACTTACTGAATGACAAACCAAACCTTTTGAAATTTGGTCTCTAAAAAATTTATTGCCAGCGTTCTCAAACCACTTTACATGACAATTGCTTCAAAAGAAATCCCAGCAACATCAAAGGGAATATGAGACACCTAGGAAGGGGGATGGGAAAGCACATTAATTTTTAATGCTGTTTTTCAGAAGTGTTCTCTCTCTTCTTCGAAGCAGTCATGGAAGAGAACCGGTTTCTGACAGCTTTGAAACCTGAAGATGCTGCCACTCTCTTCTAGAAAAGATACTGGCAGGTATCAGCAATCTGAGTGTTTCATCCACTAACGAGTCTGTGGTCTCAACAGAGGCAGGTGCTGCTGCTTTACGAGAAGCTGGATAGCACAGCACATTCACTCATTTCAATCTTTCATCCTATGAATCAGCAGATTTCTAGCCAGAGATGTCCAATACAAATGTGGAAGCCATTGCTCAGAATATGTAAGCTCCGAACATATGTGACAGGCGAAGTAGGGTGACGAGCTTTGCCTGGGTATCAAAGAAGAAGGCTCGGAAGAGGGAAGAGGGAACATCTAGAGAGCTGCTTTCCCAATGATTAAAAAGCTGTTAGAGTGAACTCTGCAGCCAACCCAGCACTGAGCCTTCAAGCTCCCAGAGAAGCTGGTGTGCTGTACCACCCTTTGCCCTGTGGAGGATCAGGGCCAGGTTGAGCTGGAAAGGAGCTAAGGCCATATGGTTTCTCAGTGTCCTGAGGGTTGATGAGATGAGGGCACCAGAATATCTCATGTCTTGCTCTAACAGAAAGGTGAAAGAGTCTGAGGAGTGTATCTGTACACAGCATCCTGCCCCTTTCTGTGCACCCCACACCAGGCCTGAGTGCTTCACACAGCCCAGCCCGCCAGTTGGCAGGACAGCACAGGACCAAGATCCATCTGTCCTTACTTAGCAGCACAAGAAACCAAGCACAGTAGCCTCTATAGAGAATATTTGGATTGTGTTGCCATCAGGTAAATCTTGTCTTGTTAGTAAGGGAAAAGAAATCATGTATCAGCCTGCTGCTCATTCTGGTTCCTTCTATAAGGGCCTTTTTTTTTTAATTCACTTCAGTGAATACCAGCCTCCAGTCAACACACCTTTCTCTAGTCCTCCTCCCTGCACATGTTTACCTCACCATACACTTTTTCTGAGCATAACAGATATGACTCAGCATCTCCTTCCCTCTAAGGAATGGCAGATGTCTGCACCTAGGACTCAGGAGACCTACAATAATTCTAAGCTCTCCCCATGACTGGCTCCTGAGTGATTGACCATGGCATGTCCCTTGTTCTCTCTCAATTCCCCTACCAGCACAATACAACTAACAACTTCTTTAGCATAATATTTGATCTACTGTCCATATACAGCACTTGACTCCAATGACAGTAATGCTTTCCCCAGAAAGCCAAAGATAGACAACATGTGTCACAAGCCCAGTGCCCTATCTTCATGTGTTAGGGCTTCTGCCAGGAATCTTCTGAGTACATGGTGCAACTGCTGGGAACAGATCTTGGGTCACAGATGTACTTTTCCTAAAACCAAATAAATCACACAACGCTGTCTGAGCAAGATTACACTAAGTAGATGTTCTCATTACCTGATTTGTCTACTCAGGTGCCACAGAAAGACCTCAGCTCATACTGCAAGTACTAACAGCACAATCAATATTGTGCCTCTGTGGACAGTTTAGGTGAATTCATGCAGTGATCCAAAGGCTAACAAATAGACTAGTCCTTTGGCAGAGAGGTGGATGGGAGGAGGAAGTGACACTGATTAATCTGTGATCGTTAATAATGTTTTTAAGTCTTGCAAATGAAGATAATGATATGGGTAATCAACTGTCCTACTCCAGGGTATAAACTGATCATCTACTGGGATAAAATGGGAATTCCTATAACACACATTTTCTTGTCCATTGTAAAGTCACTTGATGGCATTAGCAGATTGATAATTTTCTTGCAAAGTCCAAGCTATTAATTAGTTCCAGAAGGTTTTGAAATTAGATCAGATGATACAGAAATGCAACTCACTATAGTGGCCAATATCCAATCCATCATTCTGGTTTCCTCAGTTAATAATTGTATTTGGAATTTTTGTTCTCAGATCAAGTTCCAAATTCTACTTTTCTTTCTGTGTGCAGTCATTATTTTTACAGATCCATTTTAATGTCATAGATTCTATTCTGAAGAGTCCTTATGTATGTTTATGCACTGCAGTCTGCACAGCCCCATGAGTCAGGACAGTGAAATGAAGTCACAAGGACACAACAGAACCTTGCAGGAAAATCTATAGCCAATAACAGTGCCAGTTGCACCACAAACGGATATTGCAATTAACAGAAAAAGAAAGGAAAACTGAAATGCAAGATGAAACCACAACAGGGACAATTAAAACTTACCAGTTCTTTTACTATCTAATGGTACCTATGCAATTTGGATAAACCAGGCTTTGAAATCTGCCCTCCAATCTTTTAAAAATCCTGCAGTTTTGCTAGGCCTGAGAGTATGCACAGGCTGGCTGGTCAGCCTTGCTTCCCAGAAGAAGTGAAGATGAACAAGGATAAAGTTCAGAATCCTCCAGCACAACAGCCTCCATGCATGATCTTGTATCTCATTTTCTGCACTGGAAGCTGCAAGTTGGATTTAGCTTTCTGCAGAACTCTAGTGAAATCTTTCCTCCAGGTTCCCTCTTCACCAAATTTCTGTTGGGCTGAGCAGCAGCAGCAGAAGTTGCAGAAGATTTTTCCTTTTTACAAGCAGTTTCTTTCTCTTTTTCTCAAGTAGAATGAAGAGAAGAGACTAGCTTGATGGCAGGAAAGTTTGAAAACATCTGCTGGGCCACAGGAATTGAGGAACACTGTGATTCTCTTCTCCGTGTACAAGAACCTCAATTCCTCCTAGGAAAAACAATCTCATGGTGTTCTGCCATCTACTTACATCTTATTTGTTGCGACTGTTAGCAGGAGTGCAGGGTGGAGGGCAAAGTTTGGCCCTCTGGAGAGAAAGTCAGGTCCTCTGACCACATCCCAGCAAAAGCACTATTTTCTGGTTTCACCTGAACTTTTCTCAGCACAACCACTCAGAGGTGGCAGACCTATGACTCCCTACCCCTAAGCAAAGGGGCAGAATGTTTCAAGGACAGTGTGTCACCTTGTAATTTTCTTTCCCATATTAGCTTTTAAAAGTGACAGGAAGACTTGAGCAGAAGGGAGAGGATGTTGCCTTGCTTGAAGAGCAAAGATCATAATCAGCTTATCAGAAAGCGACAGGAAAATGACTGTTGGCTCCCACGTCATTCTGAACTCAGTGGGAGCTTGGACCTGGGAGCTGTTCCCCTTTCTCACACTCCCTCTGCTGAATCTCTGCTGAGTGTGAATCAGAATCTGTCCATGTTGCCTTCCTACCTGTACCCACTTTGCTGGTGTCTTCTAGAAGTCATTCTGTTCTTCAGAATAAGAGTTAGCTCCTGGAACTTCTGGCCATAGGATAATGTGACTGCTCAAGTTTTTATTTAGGGGTGAAAAAACCTCAAAAATAAAAAAACTCATGAATGTCTTAGAAATACAAAGAATGTCATGTTTGGACAAGAAAGCCACTTATTTGTAAATCCCTGTAAATGTGAGATGTGTATAAGGTAATCATATTTTTAGGTTTTTGTTAATATATATTTCTAGCATCCTCTACTTGCCACTGTTGGAAGATGGGACTGAGATAGAGGGATCTCTGGTCTGACTCAGTATGGCCTGTGCTTTTAATACTTCCTCTCTCACCTCAAACCTCCCCTGGCATCCATCTCACCTTTTCCAACATTTCTCAATTACTTATTCATTCTACCTCACTCTTCTGCCAGCCAATGATGGATTGCCAGTTATTTTATGGGTCTCCTGGAAAAAACTGCTCCCACTTCATCTCTGGTAAGGCTGCATGGCCACATAAACAAAAAGGTGTTAGAAAGGACCAGGACTCGTAACCTATTCATTTACAACCAGGAACATTTTCTAACACACATAGCCAAGGGCAGAAGTCAGAGCAATGTTGACAGATCAACTTTCAGCTCACTGAAAATGTTAATGCTCAGTTATGCATGCAGAGATATATATGTATCATTAAGTATACATACATAGAAATACATACATATTTATATACATACATGTGGCTGTGTCTACATAAATATATGTCTACCAGTACAAACTTAATGATCCCCATCTATAAATGAGTTTCTGCACACATACACATATAATGAGTTTACTAAAGTGATGCAGGGCTGTGAAGCAAAAAGGTTATTTCTCTCAATGTAGGTTTGGAGATATGCCTAGCACAGGAGATGAAGTGGCAGGGGTAATAATTATGAGTCAGAGCTGGAACAACATAAAGCCCTTCTCTGGACCCACAAAAATATCTTGTCTCTGATTTAAATGGTACAAACTAGCAACTCTCCCAAGCAAATGCTGCTGCTGTTTGGATATATCATAATCAACTAGAAAGGGAATACAGTGTGATTCCTTTCCCCTGGTGAGCATCAGGCAAGTCACATGCTGTGCCTATGGCTTGTCAACACAGAGATGCTAGATCTGACCCAGCAGAACATGACATCATTAAAAGATATACTACTCGCCAGTGAGGGCTACAGGACAGAACTTAAAAAAAATGTAGATTTCAAGAAGACTACTACATTGTGTCTTCTAAGAACATGTCTAACTCGACACCCTTATGCATTGGAGGTATTTTCCTAAAGGACTTAGTGTTTTCTACAGGTGCTTTCCCCACACCTGCACCGAATGCTGCAATGTGCTTTGGTACACAGCTCTGCACTAAAGGAGCTGAAATGACCATCTTGTCAGACTAGATAAGTGCCAAAACAACAGCAAAAGGAACTTCAGAAGTGGATGATCAGCTAGGAATGGAGGAAAGAGACTGGATTCACCTTGGTTAGGCAGTAGTTCCAGGGCAGACCAACTCACACAATCTCATGGTACTTTCCAGTGTATCACATTCTTAACAGAGTTCACTCAGCTTGTAAGGAAATAATTAATTTGTGCACTGTTATAGCCATACCAAGTAACAAAATCATAGAATAATTTAGGTTGGAACAGACCTCTTTAAGATATCTTGTCCCACTTCCCACTAAAAGCAGCTCCCAATTCAAAGTATGCTGAGATATTCAAAATCATGTAAAGCCCCTACATGCAAATTTACAGATTTTACCTTACTGGAAAGTTCTTTAGGACTGTCTTAGGGCATGTATACATAGCCCAAAGTGCAGAAGATCCAAAAAACCTAGGATATTCATACAATAGAGACAGATACTGCAAATGCTCACATAACAGCCATGAAGTGGTATGAAGTTCTGTGCTAAAATGATTGCTGCTTCCTATAGCCCAGAGAGCCCTTCACAGTATGCGGCAATGAAGGTTGGGAAAGTCATTCTACTGATATATTGATTTTAATAAGATAGTATTATGATAATATTGTTAATAATGCAATATGTTAGTAATAGTTGGAGTATAATGACTATTTAATACACATTCCCCTCAGAATATTATTTTTTGGAAGTAGTTGAACACAGACAATTTTGATGCAAATCTATGGAAAAAATTTTCCCTAACAGGAATCAGCCAAGACTCCTAAGCGAAATATTTTGCATTTTTGAGGATGAAAGACAAATCTTTAAAATCCACTCTTTAAAAGCCACTAACCTACTCAGTCTAGCAGTACACAAATATACCCACAGTCTTGGTCTCTCTGCCTCAGCCGTGCTTCTAGTCTAAGCACTCCCACTGACCCCATGATCAGCTGGGGGATGCTAATCCCAAACCATTGTGCTCCTCTCATCTTGAAACTGCTTGAAATCTTTGGGATTTCTATGCACAAAGACAAATTTCATGTCCCTCCAACCCACCATGTGTTATCTTGGATGGCCAGTAGCAACAGAAAGGCATCGATTTCTTCTCAGCCAAAGTTTCCACAAGCTCAGCATGATCCTACACTGCCCTTATAGATGCATTCACCAGAGTTCTCTTTGTGCGAAATACCTAAGTGATTTGCATAGAAATGGTTTGCATACAGGCTTTACAAATGGGCCCTTTCCTCAGTTCCTTTAATGCTGTAGATAGGAATTTCTCTAAATATTTATTGCAAGTGTCATGAAATTTCTTTGTATAGCTTTTACAGACTATTAAGAATAGTTTTAAAAACCGCTAATGATGACAGTAATAATAAAAACAATAACAATAACAATAGCACTGGCAATAATAATAATATGCCTGCAAAGATTTAAAAAAGTCAGTTCTCAACAAAGCTAATACACAGTATTCAGGAAGATAACTCACTTACTGCATTTTTCACCAGAAGAGTACAGAGATATGAAAAAACAATAAACTTAGATTTTTAATGCATCTTTCATCTCAAAAGAAAACTGCATTGATTTATAAAGTAAATGGGCTAAATCTGCAGCTAGTTGCAACTGAATAGCCCCACTGACTTGAATGAAGGCGCTGATGTGCAGATTTATGTGATCTTGGATCTGTCTCTCTACACATGTGTGCATGTGTCTGTATGTGTGTGTGGTTAGCAAGTGGCACACACTGTTCACTGCATAAAGGATTTCACAGAAAAGCACTACATTACCAACACAGAAAATGACACATTATCATTGCATAGAGTGCTCAGAATTGCAGGTTCTAATCTTTAGCTGGGAGTTGGCATATATTTCCCCAACAGGATGCTCACAGCAGTCTTGTGAAAAGGCTCACAGGTATATCATATGCTGTTGTGTTTTGCTCTTGCAAATATAGGGGCAATGTTTGCAGATAGCAAGGTAGCAGATGCACAGATATATTCTTTCACACAAACAAATACTCTGATTTTATGAAGAAAAAGCCAAAGCCGAGACATCGTTTTGGAATAAAGGAAAAGCTGTCAATGCTACTGGAATTGATACCCACCTATACTCTGATAAAATCTCAATAGGTGTCTGTGACAGACACAGAGGCTGCCTTGTTCTGCCTCAGCACTGTTTGGGAATAAAGCATAGGAGTGCTCCTGCTTTGCTTTATATAAAGGCATAAAGGATAACCACAATTATTTAGCCTGGCCTTCCAAAGACACTTTAACACAGGAGATCCAGGAGTTGGCTATGCCTTCCTGAGCCCTTCAAGACTACAGCACCAAAACATTTCTTCTGTCATGGCATAGATGGCAAAGAAGTCAGTTCAAACAACCCTTTGTTAGAAGAGTAAAAGAGGATTTTCCTCAGCCCATTTCTTGCAGTTAAGATGAGCTTAACTTGAAACACAGACTTCTCCTCAACACAGTCACTTCTGTTTGTGTAAAGCTGATGTAGATATGGTTTTTGAAAGGCATAACAATACAAATCATGCAACAGAGTTGGAATAAATTCAAATCAGTAGCAGAAATGTCCAAGACACACAACAGTTACCCTGTCCAAACTTCCTCAGAAACTGAAGACAAGCACACCCAGCAATCTACTCTCAGTTTATCACTACCTGTGACACCAGCAATGAGATCCACCCACACATTTCTGCCATATAAGTAGGCAAATGGACTGAAGCCTAGAAGAAAATAAACTTGGCCTGAATCTCTTTTCTCTTGCAAGTAGTGAAAATCTGCAGGAAGTGCAGGTGCAGAAAAGCAGGAAAAGCAAAGTGACTCCAAGATGAAATTTACAGTCTCTCTGTCCCTGAACTGGAGTGATGCAACACTGCCTGATGTGATTAACCCAAGGCACTCCTTCATGCCACTGTAGATAAGCTTCACAGCCATGCCTCAGACTAAGGCATCTTAGCCACCTTGCTTTCTAATTCTTTTCAGAAAGCTGTTTCAGCCAGCTCAGAGAAAACACAAGTAAGAAGGCATTTCTCCAAGCAAGGAAGGCAGTCAATCTACTCCTTGCTTTATTCAGAGTCCCAGAACAGATTGCTCTGATCTGCTTTGTGCAAGAGGTCAGATGACTCCTTGAAGATGCCTTAGAACTTAAAAATTTCCCTCTCTCCCCTGGCTGTTAAACTCAGATCCTGGCCTGTCCTCGGGCCAACATTACTCCACCAGGTACACCAGCCTTACCCAGCACTTTAGCACTCTTGGGAGGAGGAAGGTCCAAGCACCTTCACTGCCAGCCCAGGCTCTTCCTTTCATGGTATGGGTGAACCATGGCATACTACATCCCAGATCAGGAAGGTTATTATGAGCTCAGTTTTGCACATGCACAATGAGAACACCTTTACCTTGAGGTAAAACCAGATGCACAATGCAGATAGCAAGCAGTGAGGTTTGGGGATATTCACACCCAGCAGCAATCTCAAAAGACAGTCACGCTGCACAACTGAAGCAAGCACAGAAGTGACATTAGGTGCAACCATACAGATCTCTGACTTATGAAGAGCACTGATTCCCTGGGCCATCAGATCCAAGGAATACAATCTCAGCAGTAATTATGAGAAAGGACACCACTCCCCAGAGAAGTAGATTTACCTACTGTCCTATGTGAACTCCAAAGCTACAGCTTGAGACCACCTCTCCCTGTTATACCCCCTGTCACTACTGGAAAGAGTTTGATTTCATCACCTATTTGCCACATAAGGCATGGACATGTAAACCAGGTCTGTGACCACCAGAAAATCCCACAAAACACCACCATGCCTTCATGCAACACTACATGTGTAGCTACACAATGCTGCACTGCACATCATGAGGCTTACTATGCACTTGGGGATCTCCATGCACCCCCTCTGTCATTACAATTTGAAATAGGAGCTGCTATACTTACGTCATTATCTGGGTCTCTATGCCAGGGTCTACAAGTGATCCATCCACAAAAAGTGGTGTTGATGTGAAACTGTATTTACTCCAGGATCTTCCCTCATCAAAACTCATCCTGGGATAGAAGCAGACAACATTTATACACATAAGAACACTTACTCTAGAGCAACTGCATCAATTAAATATTGGCTAAGATCTGCAAGCCCCAGCAGCTAGATTTATAGACAAGCACCAATCTTTGCCATTTCCCAGCCCACTAAATTCATGCTCTTAAAGTACTTTGAAAGATCAAAGCTTTAGAAAGCATAAACACTGGCAATAAGGACATGGATATACTTGATGCAGCTGTACATCAGACCTCAGGGGATCAAGAGGCTTTGCCAAGACCTGTTTCTGGATCTGGAATAGCACCTGGCATGAAGCAACACTCAGAGCATAAGCAGCCCTGGCCTGAATGCATGAAAATTGCTATCGCTGCCACAGGACATTTTGACCCATCCATGGATCAGTGCCACATGGCATTAGCTACCAGCTCTCTAGCCCTATTAATACTTCTTTTCATGCCCTTTCAGAGTTGGTCTCTGTTTTACAGAGAGGTGGCCTCAGTCCATCCATGTCCCCACTGAGCTGCCCAGTGTCCAGGGCTGGGGCTGCCCCTGGCTGCTGGGCTCCTGGCTGGGCTGATGGGATGGGGCCTGGCTGCCAGATCCTGTCCTGCTTCCCCAGGGACCTCGGTGGGCTCCTGGCTTTGCAGCCCTCTGAGAGCTGCCAGCCCTCACTTTCCCCTGACAGCCTGTGACCACAGCAGTGCAGGAAACAGCCAGAGGAGGGTGTACACACCCAACTGCTACTGCAGCAGGAAAGACAGGCATCCTGTCAGCACCCAGCTCCCAGACCTGCTGACCATGGACACTTCTGAAAGCAACCAAGGTGTTCTCTGCTCCCAGACTCTCCACACAATTGTTCCTGCACAATTTCTGCCCAGAATTTCAGCTCCAAATTATATTAGTAAGAACAAACAGAGAAGCACAAAGGCTTATGGGCTATAATATTACTTGATCCTTTCCAAGCACAGCTGTTACAGAGTTCTCTGTAATTCTGTGAGGTACCTGGGCTGTGAAGGCTGAGAGATTACTTTCAACGGACATTACCAAAGACATACAGCACAAATTTCTTCTTTGAATAGCAGCAAACACTTCTTATTTTAAAGTCAGCATAAAAGAAAATTTGCCCAAATTGGCAGGGGTGGGGCTGGGGATGCTGAATGTGTGCATTCACATGTGCATCTGCATCTGAATGCAAGGGAAAGTCTTAATGGGAACTGAATCCTCCCCACTCCAAGTACTTAGGACACTATCTGAAATGCCACCAAAGGATCAGAAGGCCACTCTAGTGTGTATTACAAACCAGGGGTTACACCAACCTCAGATCTCTGGTATAGAAAGCCAAGGCTGACAGTTCCCATTCCCTAACTCTGCTTCTCACATCATGGAGAAAGACACCTTCACCTGGCCTACAATGCACATGTGCCAGAATAGGAAGTTGTCTTTAGACTAAAGACAGAAAGCTGGGAGTACAACAGCATACAAAAAGATTATCTGCCCTAAATCTATTTATTTAAATGTATGTATCTTCCCATACACCTGTGCATTTGTATGCGTTCTGCTTGCAAGCTTATCTCTCTAAATAGCATTTCAATTTCTGGGGAACAGCATGCTTCATTAGCTTAGCTAAAGTTCTCTCAGCTTTTCAATTATCCACCCCTCTCTTCTCCAGGATGAAACTTATTGTACAATGTCTCAGCCTGAGAACTAATAGATTTACATGTACCCTTTAATCTATTCCACTCCTGCCCATAAAACAGGTGCCTACTGAGGCAATATGAAGTAAATTCCAAAGCCCCTAAGGGTACAATTTTGGAGGAAACCTGTTGGAGCTTATTGATAACAGATCTAAATCACTACTTGTTTAATAGAGTGGGTGGGACACTCATAGTACTGCACATGCCATTGCATGAGACTTACTGTAAAGGCAGAACATCTGAAACAAACCTCTGCAAAGCAAATAAAGGTGAACTGAGCTCTCAGCTCCTATGGAAGGTCAACCCGGGGCCAAGTCTTTCCCAATGTCTAAGTACAGGTACTTGTATGTAATGTGCTTTTTATGTCCAAAGAGCCTTCACAATTAAAGACACAATTAAAATAGTTACACCTGGCTTGAATAATACAGTAATAAATGGTTAATACATGACTTGCAGCTCTTTCAGTAAGTGGCTCACCTTTCACTCTTCTGGAGCTCAGCTTTCCACAGTCTGATGTAACTACTGCTGGTGACATCTACTCTTGGCTAATACCCACTTCTCCTGCCTTGACTCATACTTGGTTTAGTCTAAAGATTTTGACATGGTCCTGATGTCCTCCTTCCTGAGGGCACTTTAGTTATAGTCATGAGAACTGAGTTACCTTTCAGAGGCTTATGTTTCTAGTCACATGCCAACACCCTCCAACAACTGACTGGAGTCTGTAGCTCATCACTGAGTCTGCCCTGTTACTACTTTCCTTCATATGTCCAGTTATGGAGGTTGTTGACAAGAGAGTGCTGGCCTAGACTAACCCCTGGCCCTGACTCATTAACAGCCATGTATATTAAGTTATCACTGCAACAAGTTTGTTTGTGATAAAACAACCAACCCGTTTCCTGAACATTAGAAAGCAAGACAAAAATTGCAAGCCTCATTTTGCATATAATGAAGTCTTGCAATTCCACATGGAGGCACAAACCTCTTGAAGAACACTTGGTTCCCCTATCCTAGAAAAATAACAAAGCGTTCAGAATATGAGCCAATACATCCTGTGGTTAACAATCCACTACCACACCAAGACTAAAGCAGTCATTTCTTTAGCTCAGATGGTAAAGAAATGTGCTCAAATGCAACATATTCAAACTTTTATAGAAATCTATGATGCAGTTATCCCAGAGTTATCTGTCAGGTCAGAAATATAAAGACCAGAATATTTTTATATTGAAAATATAGCCACTAATGTTCTTAAAGTACATCTCTGGAATGCTAGCTTTTGATGAATAAAGACAGCTTGTCTTCAGGTGTCCAGCTATGGAATGACTGCGATTTCACTGAAGGAGTTTGTACAATAATGGCTCAGGTAGAGGAGACCTTAGCTCCTCATCCCTGCTGCCAAACACCATTGCTTTCTTCTTCTATTTGACTGAAGACCACGTTTCCTGTTCTGCCTGAAATGCGTGTGATGGACACGTGCTTAGCACTATCAAGCTGAGAGACAACTCAATACTGCAGTCAGGAACACAAATTTTGTCTCAGAAAGTTATTTCTATCTATTAGGAACACAAATCTTGCCTTTGAAAGCTATTTCTAACTAATTAATTTCTACAAAACATTAGAAACTGGGTAGGTCAGTCCATTAGAGTTGTGTATTAGACGTGTTTTAGACATGCCCCTCTTTCAGTCAAGACCAGAGAGACTGAAGGTGATGCTAACACACCCATTTTCTGTTAACAGTGTTAGTTCTGAATTTCTGAATGTCTCTCTCCAATGTTTCACTAGTGAAGGAGCCAGAGGGGCAAGAGCTAAGGAGAGGATAATTTTGGGTGGTATCTTTAGGGCTTAGAGTGTTATAACTCATTTATAGCAAAACAGTGTCTTCCGCTGAGAAATCATTTTGCCCTATTTCACCTCCAATTCCATTCTGTTGCCAACAATGTATCTCTGGAAACTGATAGTTGAATATCAGAGAAAACAGAGATGTTTGGAACATATCTCTGTTGTCCTTATCTGCACCTAGTGCCCTCTCCTCTCTCCCTTTATCTGTCTTACCAGCTAATGTTAAATTCTGTAAACAAAGAGCAGAAATGAGACACATCCTCTCAGAAAAACATGATGCACAAAGGATGACAGTATGTATGTGCTGTAGGAAAGAAACCCCGCCTGGAGGCTCATAGTACATTACCAGTGCAAAGACTAATTCATATATGTATGTGATTATGTATAGACACATTATATTTATAAAATGGTACGATAATCATTGTATTAATCAACAAAACCAAATTGATGGTAATAATGACTTAATTTGCTCATTGTAGAGACTCTAGTAGATGTTGACCAGGTGATGCCATATCTGTCAGGTTATCTCCATCAGGAAACCTCAAAGTAATAAGTTTTCTTACCACATGTGCCGAATGGGCACCGATGTGTGTTTCATGGCCACTAGTGCCCCTCCCCAGTCCAGAAACCATACATTGTATTCCTCCTCGAAGATCTGCAAATAAATTAGGTACTGCATGAGTGCTCCACTCCACTGGGACTAGAAGAGTCAGAAGAAGAACAGCAAAAGCCTCCATGCTTTCCTCTGCTCTGCAAAACATACCTGTCTCCAGGAATTGCCACCATCAGAAGAGATGAACACGCCAGCATCAGTGTAGGAAAGCTCAGAGCCAATATTGCCTGAAACACAAGTGTCAGACATTCTTGTATGGATGAACACGGAACTGCACGATATGAAAATAACTTGGCCTGACCACTGCTTTTATGCTGTTCTTGATTCTATTCTCATCTAGAACCATCACCATGGTTAGGTGGCAACATTCATTTACAAGAGCTGTGACATTTCAAAATTGACAAAACCATATTATCAGCTTATCTTCCAAACAAATAACATTGCCCATAACTGCCAGGCACTAAAGCCAGGCTTACTGTAGGCAAGGACCTACATACCCAAAAATCTGTGTATGAAACCCCATGCCTATTTCATACAAATCACCAGAATGGCAGCAGAATAAATAGTGGCCACTGTCCCCGGCTACCAGATATTTCACTCCATACACATTTTTCTCTGAACTTCCAGTCTTTGTGCTCTGGCTGGTGAATTGCATCTCTGTGATCTGCCAGTCTTCATCAAGGGCAAGGTAATTACCTCTCTGTCTCTGCTTTTGTGTAGAGGAGAGCACCCAAGGGGAAGTTCCTCATACAGCTGAGTTTAAAGGTGAAACTCAGACCCCACTGAAGCCTACGATTATGGGGCTAGAAAGTCTACTCAAGATTCTGTCAAAATGCTCAAACACATAACTGATCTCAGAACCTGCAGTCAAATAAACGAAGTTTCTTACTTGGTCTATGAATGGTTTGCAATTGATGAAAACTATGGCGTAATGAAGTGTAAGTTCCACTTGTAGAAAATCTTGTTCAAGTATGAACCATACCCAGGGGCAGAAATGGTTCAGAGAATTAAGTTGGGTCAAATGACTTTGTAGCACAGACGTAGAGACCAGGTTGAACAGCATTCTAGACAACACTGACTGTTCTCATTGACCTAAACCAAATTGTGAGTTTAAACTTACCAGTTACTTGATACAGTTCTCAGTATTAATCTAGTAATTTCCATTATTATGGAAACCATTTTGCTGGCAGCCTTACAGGGTGAACTACTCTGCCTCACCATACATTTGGGAACAGATATCCCATACTGAACACACAAGCTCACTGAACAATGCAGGTCTGCTCTAAATAATTTTTTTCTCACTTCCCTACTTTCCAAAGCACCCAGTGGTTCAGGGAAAAGGTACCAGTCACTCAGGGACTATTTTATTGGTTTTTGATTTTGTTTTTTTTTCTGCTGGACCTTCAGCAGTACCTTCAGTTAGTCCTAGGTGGGATTCTGGTGGTATGAACATCTGCTCCAGAGGAAGCAGGCAGCTGTAACACTGACATCTTCTTTATTCAAAGCCCTTTACTCAATGAGCCACTCTCATAACTTCCAAATGAGACTGTTTTTAAAGCAGATATAAGTTCCACAGAAAGAAGGAAGAACTAATATTTTTTCTCCAAAAATAGCAAAGGGAGATGTGGCATTCCTGACATATCTGTAACATCAACAAGAGTATAATAAAAACACACTAGTGAAAATGTTAATTAAATTTCTGGCATTTCATGCTGGAAAATGAGAAATTAAAACCCATCTGTGGGTTGATGGTCTTCTTTCATCATCATCATGGAATCCAACTAGCCACAGTGTTGTGCCAGTGCTGTTTCAAAAAGTTTCTGACTCCGGGAGGCAGCACAACTCAGAAATCAGTGCTCAGGATGTAGGAAATGTCACATTGTCCATCTACCTAATTTTATTCCTTGACAGCAGCAAGAGTGACCAACTGCTTTAGATGAGGTTACAAGGAAAACCTGATGTGGGCAACCATATAGAAGGTCATTTTATAGGGACATCCAGGTTCATGAGAATAAATCTGTGTTAGTTTCAAAGTCTTTTTTGCCCAGTATCTTATCATGAGTTGAAGTCCTCAAGAATTAGAAACTGATTTAAAGTGCAGAAGTGTAAGTTTTGTATCATTATATTTTAAATACTGAAATAGAAACCCAATTTTCAAACAGCAATTTTCAGACTGGAGGAAGAAAAGGGAGTAAAACCCCAAGATTTTGTTGCTATCACTTCTTTCTGTCTTTCTGTTCAAACCTGTTCCAATATTTTCTTCATTCTCTCCATCTTGTTTCTTTCAGCCTACATGGATTCAACCCCCACAAAACATAACTAACTCTCAAGCAAGTCAAGAGGATTTAACAGCTGTACAATTAGATACTAAAACATAATTCTTTCATTTGCAAGAATCTAACCTCTGTCCTATACCAAGAGCCCAAATCTCCAGTCATTGCTGGAAATGTGCCACTGTAAATCAAGACACAGAGGCTTTGAGCAGCCAACGCCCGTGAGAATAAATTGCAAAGCTTATCCTTGAACACATTCACCAATTTGGTGAGACGTTCCTGTTGGGAAACTGGCTAGTGGAAACAGATATGCATATTCCCTATAGGTTAAGCTTTTTAATGTACAAAGCAGTAAGGCAGAAATTGTATTCTGCCTCCTAAAGATTAATTGTTAGACTTGGAAAACATTCATCCCATGCACTGGCAGCTTGAAAAGAACCTAATTTACCAACAATTTAGATTAACACCTAGAATCTCACTGTCCTGCTGTCTCTATTTTCTTCCTAAAAGGTTAAAAAAAAAAGCCTCTGCAATTACAGCATCATGAGTAGGGCTTGTTCCTAAGCATCCATCTAGCAAGTGCAACCTGCCAGGAGTGATGACTCCACTTGGCTAAGCATAGGGAAATCTGGAGGTTTAAACCAAATTATCTCACTCCATTTGGCCTGGATCAGTGAACTGGAAATCACATGGTGTCTCCCTTGTTGAGATATAAATGTCATGAAGGGAACCTGTCTCTCAGGTTCTGTCTTAGTCTGGCAGACACATGGAAGCACAGAAGGACAAGAGAATGAAAATGGTTGGAAGAAATAGTGTAAATTCATACAGGCAATATGCTAACATGACACACTTGCAAGCCACTGCTAGGCTGAATAGGACAAAGGAGATAAACTGAGCCTTAGAAAGAACAGTTAAGCTATTTGGACATATTTGAGCATATGTAGGATCCTCTCTTTGAAAAGACAGAATAGCCTACATGATTCAGAGGCCAGCTTTCAGTAGCACCAGCCATTCAGAAAGCACTTTTTTGGCCCAGCAGCTCTCACAGAGCTGCAGTCATCCTGAGTGTGGCTGGTAGCCCCATCCATACTGATTAGGCTACATGCCGTGAGCAAACAGGACCTGGGATGGTTGTCAGGTTAATTACAGTGGGTCAGCCATTGCCACCATGAAGCATTGTAACAGGTTGCCATTAAAACATCATGACCTGCCAAAGCACAATTTTGCAGAACAACCCACAATAACAGTGGCCCATGCAGTGCTGATGAAGTGCTGCTGGTCTTGGAGCAACACAGGGTTTAAAGTAGGTACCATGCACAAGGAAGATACACATGAAGCCCAGGCTTCACCTGACAGACTTTGTGACAACTCTGTGCTTGCTGCTCAAAAGGTGGAATGTGTTGATACCTCCTAGGAGTGTAGCCCTAGGCACTGTTCCCATTCATGGCAACTCCAGCAAACAGGTAGGCACATACATCAGTGGTTGTAATGTTAAAGTGAGAGGACTAAGTAATGCCAGTTGGTAATGGTCCCCTGAAGGTGTGGGCTTAGACCTGCATATGGGTTATTGTAGAGCAATAAACACCTGACAGGCATTGCCTTTTTTGAACTCGTGGCCATATGACTTCTTCTAGCTCATAACAAATGGGAGATAAAGTGAATTAGCTCAGAACTTGCTAAAACAGAGCTGAAAGCTTTTGCACCAACAGGGAACATCTCATATACTCTCAAGCTCCCAGTGAGGTATGAGTGAGTGGCGAAAAGCACTTCTGCTCTTACCTGTGGCCACCAGCAGCCCAGGAGCTGTTTCTTTGCTGGAAATGCTTCCTGATGTATATGGATTCTCTGAGAGCTGCAGACGCAAGTGCAATGAGCAAAAGGGCTGTTGATAGAAAACAAACAAAAGGCAGAAGCTTTAATATGCAACAAGTTAAATGTCAGAGGAACCTTGGGTGACTACACACAGATGCTTCGATCCTTCTGAAAATGACCCCTCTGCTCTTAGCACTGTTAAAAATAGAAGCATATGTTCATTTGCAGGATAGACACCATAAAAGTAGATGAGAACAAGAGAATCAGGAACTCTGCACTACAAGCAAGCATGTCTGCACTAGTTTTTACCAACAGCCTGATCTAGAGCACTTTTCCCCCAAACTTTCTTATTCTGACTTGAGTTCCATTAAAAACGTCAAGGAAGATGTCAGAATTTTTACTTAAAAGTTATGAAGCTATAGATAAAGAAATCTATTTAATTCATTAGCACCTAGCAAATCAAGAGAGTTTTGTTAATTTAGTGACTTAAATAAGCAGCTCTGCAAAAAGTCAGTTGTGCTCAGAAAAAGATCTGCCACTCACCAGCTGGCAAAGTACAGGATCCCCTCTTAGATCAGTGTCCGGTGCCTGCAGCAAACGCCAATCTCTGCCCTTGTTGTAGGTAATGAAAGTCTTGATTTGGTCATCTATCTTCCTGTTAGCCAGGAATATGCCTTTGATCCCTGCTACCTAGGAAAAACGGAGTGAGATGAAAAAATACATCGGAAGAACAGGCTAAAAGCAATGTCCATCTGAGCACTCCCAGGAGTGGAAGGTCTCTGAAAAAGCTATGAAGCCATCTCAATCCAGCCTTAGAAGACTGTGAATGGCATTAAAATACATCTTGATGATGGCTGCAAACTGAAAGGCCTCATGTGGTCTCTCTCTCAGGAAGAAAAGGACAAGGATGCTCACAGAGCAAATCCCTGGGAAACAGCCCACTTTAGGATTTCCTTGAGTGCTTGCAGATGGGCTGATGATGGACTTGAAGGTACAGCATGTCACAGGTGAGCTCTGTGAGCTTCAGGATGGGGTCTGCCCCACTCCCTCCATAGACTGCCGACACATGGGAGACAGCAGATCACATCAGAAGCAATGTGGGATCTTTGCATGTAAAAGAAAAAAAAATCAACACAGAAGATGGAAATCCTGAATATGCGGAAACACCGATGTTTTTCAAACTTGAATTCTTCACTTTCTTTCCACTCCCAAATTCTGACAAAATCAACCGAGTTTCAAATGTTTTGATTTTTGTCAGCAGAACCCAGTACAGCAAAATATGGTCCTGTCAAAACATTCCCAAGAAGATTTCATGTTGAGTCTGCTCTCAGTTGCACAGCTGTGAAAGCGAGACAGGAAGAAGGAACTTGCTGCAAAAATGCAACTTCCTGCCAAGAGCCAGGATGCAAATCCTTCTACTCTAAAGCCCCCAGAGTGATACTACTTTTTAAATGACCCTGTGAAAATCTCTACTGGCATTTAGCAGTAAAAAGTCTATGATAAACCACTGGGGAATACAGAGTTTGCCCAGGAATTGGAAACAATGCATATTTATATTAGTTGATTCATCACAGCAAAGAAACATAAATTTTCATAGTCAGGAAAATATATTTAACTAGGTGAAAATAAAATATAAACCCTGTTCTTCATACTGATATATGTGTTATTTGTGAGTTTTCCCTCATTGACTTAAACTACCCGGATTTTTACAAACAGGTTGTTAAATGAGCATCATTCTGGCTGAAATAAATAAATGTGTTGTCTTAACTTCTACAGGTAGCTGAAAAACATTTCTCCATGTAATAGCAGAAGTCAGCCTGAAACCATTACTATTAGTATTACTTCTTAGTTGTTTGCTGCTGGCAAAGCACTGAGCCCTGAATTTCAGCAGATCTTCCATCCAACAAGCAATGACACACCAAAACCGGAATGCTCTGAAGAAACCAGGAACTGGAACAACTGCTCTGAATGGACTGCTGTTGGCCAAGGCTGACAGGTCTGGCAGAAGAATGAGAATGGAAGATAATTTGGGGTAGAAGTTATCCATCTGTCTTCTTTGGGCAAATGGCACCTACAAACTTTTGCTTATAGTTCACAAACTGTTCAGTGCTCAGAAAGGTGGAATCCAGGTTCCCTGCCTGCGAGCAGGTGTCTCTAGATATCCAAGGGGGAAAAACAGTATTTTGAGTCCTTTTATAGACATCCACATTACTATGAGAAGGATAATGGTTTTCCCTTTTGGAAATGACACATAGCTAATCAGTCATTGACTTGAAAGCAACTGGTTGTTGCACCTATAGCAGAATGCACAGCATCCATTCCCACATGAGTGAACACAGCATCAAATCCAGTAAATGCCTCAGGGCTGATCCCAAAAATAAATGAAGATCCTGGGAGGTTAGTAAGAGATTTACACTTGCTTGAACTATCAAGCAGTTGCTGTTCTTTGCAGGGTGACCTTTACTACATACCTCATAAAGGTCAATGACGATATTCCCCTCCAGCCCTCGACTGCTTTTCACATTTTCCAGGGCCAGGGTGAAGTAGACCCCTCGAGTGTCCGAGATATACAGGTTATATGTATCATTCTGGTTCCACTCTTGAACAGCTGCAAAGACCTGATTCTCATCTGTGCTGATAATGTGCATATCCTGTTAAAAGAAGACAAAAGGTCTGTTACTGAGGATCTCGGAATTTCTTTGCCCTTCGGGACATGTAGTAATTACCATGAATTATGAAAGAATAGAGATGGAGCATGAATTATAGGTATGTTAAACAACTTTCTGTTAGAGCAAGCCAATAAATTACCACCATTGTGACTTTTCTGCATTTCATTTTTTTAATGATCACCAGCTGGGCAAAAGGTTTTTGCTTTCTTCATTTTTGGTAGCTTCAAGGAATTTCATCCAGTTTCATTTTTTATTTATAAATTTGAAAGCCAGTTTTATCACTCCTGGAAGATTCATAGCCTTGGAGTCCTAATAGTCACTAAGCATGGTGTAGCACCAGGCTAAAAGCAGTGATAATTTCCATTCACATGCTGAACTGACAGGCTTGTGCTTCCAACTGGTAAAGGGATAGTTTAAAAAAATCTGGGAGTTCACATTTATTTGGAGGTGAGGTATAGGGATCAGTTTGAGCTACTGCTGATAGGGATTTTTAATAACACACATGCCTATTGAGAGTTTATCTGAGATCAATTATCCCACTATATATAGACTATCAAATAATCCACCCACTAACCTTTGTTGGATTTCTGCTGCTGACCAAGATATAGAAAGTCCAGCAAGGGTTTCTCCATTTAGTTTTAATATCAAAAAAATTTTACAGTGCATTTTCTCAGTATTATTTTAAAACAGGTTCATGGAAATTATTTCCACAGTCTTGATGAGTATTGAAGGACTTCATCCTTGCTGCTATTGTTGAACAAACTAACTCAGGTTCGGTTAGAAGCAAAATGACTATGGTTATATGAGACAACATTTATCTATTCGTATCTATTTAAACTTTCCCCAGGGTGCCAGGAGGCCTTGATTAATTCCTTGCACTGTTTCTGCATCAAGAAACCATAATCCTGGAAGTCTCCCAAAGGGTGAAGTGACCTAATTTTGGGGAAGGATATCTGGGGGAAGATCAGTTCAATATCCTCAAGTTAAGAGGCAACTTAATCTTTTGTGTGAGGGACCTAGATGAAAAGTTGGGATTGATTAGATGGGGCTATTTCTAATAGACCTAACATAGCCTATCACCATGGGATGGGGGAAAAACCATTTGAGGGCCTAATTCTATCCCAGCGAGTGCAATCAGTGGGAGATTTCCCATTTCCTTCAATGAAGGAAGACTAAATCAGGAAGTTTGTTCTTGCCCAGCAGCTATAATTCCTTAAAGATTAAGCAGGCATCCAATGTATTCCAACAGTGTGAAAATAAAGCAAAATGCCCAATACTTCAATCTGTTTTGACCACTTGCAGTGGGAATACTGCATTACCCTAGTGCCAGCCTCACATACGTACAACTCCAACAGAGTTCATTAATCTACAGCTGACAGGATAGTTATTACTGTACAGCAAAAATATTCTAGTAACTAAGGGCAGAATAAACAAGTCTCCTTTACATGGCTACAAGACTTTTCATGACTAGCTTAAAAGTACTTCTCATTTTTAAATTACAAAAATATCCCTGATTTTATACTATGTACCAATTCTAAACCAAGGCCACCAAAAAATCTGTATTATAACAGGCCAACCTGCGACAACATCAGTCAATAAAGCAGGACAATCAAAGGGCATTCATTCCCTCTATGCATTTGACTTTTTAATGAGGGACAGCTTTCAAGGTCAGTCCATAAGGTGGGACTATAAATAATGTTTCCAAAGATTGGTGTGTAGTCAGACAGTCTGAATCCCACACCACCACCATGAAATAACAAACAAAAGAAAATGCATCTGTGCCATGCAGCTGTCAATACACTGTGGACTGTGATCAACTCAAGTGGAAATGAGTTGAGATGTAACATTGGGAATCTGAGATGCAACTTTCTCACAACTTTTCAAGTACAAGTTAAAGCAAATATGCCATATCTGCTGGACTGGAGATATCCCATAGACAATAAGAAGGGTAGATCCATCCATAAGGCAAATCTAGTCACCTATCTTACAGCTACCCCGCCAAAATTTTCACTTGTGGAAGAAAGGGTACAGCCCTTACTGCTGATTATCAGCCCTCTGTGAGAGTAGCCTCAAGAGCCATTACGAGACTCCAAAGTGCAGCAGTGGTCTCAGCTGCTCATTAGTTTACCCAGAAACTTGTATTCAGCCTAGGCACTGGAAAGGTTGGTCCCTTCTGCTCTACACAGTCCCACAAAATGACTATACTATGGCATTTGAGTATAATTTCATGGATATATTCTCCTTGTTGAGACTTATTTGATATGGATAGAAAGCCAAGGGTTGTTGTGGTTAAAATGCAGGACTCAGCACTTCGCTTTATTGAACCTCCTATATTTGGCCCCCCAAAATATTACATATCTGTGTTCATTAAGTGTGGACTTACCTTAGGAAGAGAGTATTTGGGCAATTTTATCTGTGCAAAAGGCTCCCGTCTGTATGACACGTAGTAAGTTGCTCTTCCGCCAGTTGTCACCTGTGGAAACACCAGAGAAAGTAAGTGATGACTACTCTGAAACACTCTGTGCTGTCACCTCTAAGATCATTTGACAACCTTTCTTTCAGATATCTTTTCTATGACATGCGCAGCTGTCCCTGAAGGTATCTGCGTAGCTCCAAAGAAATCCCAAATTTGAGAGGGCTGGAGGTTATTTATTTAAGCTGTGCTATTGAACTTTCCATTTTGTCTCTCATGATTCAATTCCGGTGTGCTTTTAACATCTCAGGAAAAAAGGGAATAGTGGATACAAAGTTTAAGGTCCTGAATGGGAGGAAGAGGATCATCTGGTTCCATCACATGGTTCCAACTCAACTACCTCGGGCAAGTAATTTAAAGTCTCTGTGCTTCTGTTCCTCTCCTGTAAGTAGGAGATAATCCCTCTTTTCTCTGCTGCTTCTCAGCCTTGTCTACACTGTAAGTCCCTTGAGGCCAGGATTGTCTTCCAACAACCTTTTACAGTGACTAAGAGAAGAGATCCACACCAGCACCATTTAATGTTAACAGTAAATGTGCTCTTGGAAAGCTGGAGCTAAACTCTTAGATGCCCTTTGTCACTATAAAACTGGTTTCTCTGAAATCATACTGTCTCTGAAAGAAGATATGGGGGGGAACTGATAGACATCCAAATCTGCGGATTTATGGATTGAATGAATTGTATAGGCTACACATAAATGCCATGTAACAATGAGACCTAGCTCTGATAATTTGTAAAATATAGGATTTCAAACCTGTCACTAGTCACTTTTGCTGTAGGTGTTCATTCTAGCACCATTTCAGGCCTGGCTACAACAAGGCTTACATCAGTGAATTTCCTATATTCTGCTGTTTTGGCAGTCTTGCAGGTCTTAAGATAAAAAAAAGCACAAAGCACTTCTCTATTATATGGAATGTCATTTGTTGGCTTCTTAAGTTTCCAATAAAGCTAACAGAAAGGTCCTAGATTCTCTCCTAGATATACCTCCTTTATCTGACAGTGATATTTCAGAATAAGCTTACATAGAATATTGCTACAGCATCAATTGTATTCTCAGCAATGATATAACCTCTAGATAGTGGCTTTCTTCCCTAGAGAAGCTGTCATTCGAAGGACATGATATTACTGGTCATGAAATTTGATATCTAATCAACTCAAAATAATGTTTCTTCATTGAGAGTTTGAAGAACTGTAAAGAAAGAAAAGTTTAGAAATAGGACTGCCTTCTACACTAAGACTCCCCCTTCTGATTTTTTCCCATTTTCACTTATAATGTTATCATAACTGCATTTAGCCCTCCCAAGGCAAAAAACCAACCACTGTTATGCCACGCACCACATAAGAAGGCCATAAGAATGACCCATATCACAGCAAACAAACTCTATACAGATAACATGTAGCTAAAGCCAAGGGTAAACACAAACATGAAAATCTAAAGTGATATGCTTGCAGATCCAAAACAAGCCAATGGTAGAAACAAGGAGAGAACAAGAGTCACTTCATGAGAGGGTCTCACTTCATGTGAAGTGCACTGTGGACTGGCACAATGCTAGCACAGTAGCTAGCATTTCAGGGTTCTGCACTCCAGCTGTGAGGATCACAGACTCATGGAATGCTTAGGGTTGGAAGGGACCTTAAAGATCATCTAGTTCCAACCCCCCTGCCATGGACAGGGACACCTTCCACCAGACCACTTGTACAGTGTTCAAGGGCACATGGTGTGATTCTTGGGGAGGTCCTGCACAGGGCCAGGAGCTGGACTTACATGATCCGTGTGGGTCCCTTCCAGTTCCGGATATTGTATGGTTCTATGTAAGCCCCATCCAACTTGGCCTAGAACACTTGAAGGGATGGAGCATCCACAACTTCTATGGGCAACCTGTTCCAGTGCCTCTCCACCCTCATAGTAAAGAATTTCCTCCTTATGTCTAATCTAAACCTACACTCTTTCAGCTTAAAGCCATCCCCCCTTACCCTATCAATACATGCCCTTGTAAAAGTCCCTCTCCAGCTCTCTTGTAGCCCCCTTTAGGTACTGGAAGGTGTCCTAAGGTCTCCCCAGTGCCTTTTCTTCTCCAGGCTGAAAAGGTTGAAATAACACTGTTGAGTGTTATTTCTGAAGGATGTGTTTCACATCTAATACTACCACATCAAAATAAGTTTTCACAGGAGAGAACAGACTATGCAGTTGACTCACGCTGAGTCCAACTCAAAGCAAAAAATTCATGTTTGAAGTAATTTTATTTCTCTCAGCTCTGGAAGCATTGCTCAAAGGATCCCACACTTCTAGGTCATATTATCTAAATAACACAGGGAATATTTAAACATCCCCTCTTTTGTTATTTCTAACCTCCAGTGGAAAATCCAAATTTTCAAATGATATAACGTTGTCACATGAACTCATTTTACACCACTCGTGATTTCAGCATCACATCATTATTTGTAGTGGAGTCCAGATAGGACTGAACATGTCCAGTGACTACTTGGTAAGTACCCTGAGTTCAATATCCACCTCTTCTGGTGGGCTGAGACGTGGTATTCAACTTGTATTAAACATGCAGACATGAATATTTACATACTTTGTAAATGCTGTGATGACCAATTAAAATTGGGAACAGTCCAACAATCTTCCAGTTAATTCAATGAACATAAAGTGGCAAAAATATCAAGGGGTAATCAAATTCCCCTTTCTGTGCCAAAACAGGATCCACTACAAGTCTGCCACACTCAAAAGATTTTACACAGGTTTTTTTGGCTTTATCCCACTGCAAATTGGTACCTGGAGGTTTTTTGTTTGGATGTATTGCTTGTTTTTCTGATTTTTAATGCAGAAAGGCAGGATTAAAACAATGTTCAAGTTCACTGTGCATTAGTTAACTCCCTTTCAGCCCTCTACCTGGACTAGGTCACCTTGACAATGGTTTAGAAATAAAAATCTTTGTGGTCTGTGGTCTTTCTGAGCCAGTTAATATGAAGCCACCCACAATTCTTTTGGCAGGAATTGTGTGAAGCTTTTCCCAGCCAGGATCTCATCTTTGCATGATTTACATGCACGGTTATAACAGTTCCAAAAAAATGATCAAGCCTTCAATAAAGTTTTGGCAAGCACTGTGGTAGAGAATGAATTTTGGAAGGCCCAGCTTAATTTATTTTTATGAACTTTTTCTTTTCCTATGAGCAAACTCTCCAACACTGTAAATCCCAGAGATTATGGTACTGTTTTGCCCTCCAATGCCTCCTTTCGGTTCACATTTGATGAATGTCACCCAATTATTTGCTGTGAGCTCATCTGTCATGCTCAGTACAGAATTAGCTGGGTTTGTCTTTTTCCTCGTCCGTTGCTAATGACCAGATCATTAATCTGTTTCTCTGGATTTCTACTTTATGTGTTTAATTGGGCTTATGGCCAGTGGAAATGATTCCTGTGGACAAATGTTTGTTATTAAACACATCTGTCTTTCCTAACCTGTGTTCTTTCTTCCTGGGTCCAGTCACGATCTACTAATTTTCTTTAATACTTTCACATTTTGTATCAAGACAAAAATCTCATTTAACTTATATCAGCTGACACTGAAGAACGGAAACATGAAAAATTTCTCTTTAAAAGCCCTGAAAGTTTCAGTATGTCAGCTCATTCCCTCTCCTGACCTGTGATGAGACAGAGCACATGAAACACAGAAAAAACACAGTATGTTCACAAGACTGCAGAGAATTATTAAAAAAAATTCATGGAATATATTGATCTCCATAATTTCTCTGACATATCTAGAAACACACTAAGCTATTTCTCATGTTAATGATTGAATATGATTCTTTAAGGGCATGTTTTGTTTCCTTCTTTTTTTTTTTTTTCTGAGATTGAAGTTAATCTTAAGCAAAAAACACATATCAGGTAAAAGAGTTTGGAAAGCAAGCATAATGAGTTAAGAGGTCCCAGGATGTAATGACGCCTGGATGATGCCAGGAAGTGTAAACCAGTGTACCAGGCTTCCTTCTCATCTTCCTGGTTAGCTGATGCTGGGACTCATAAATTCCAGTGTCAGGCAGGTATTGATGCAACAAACATGGAACTACTAAATCTTAGAAATGGCCCTGGGCTAAGCAAGACCCCATCTACCTTCTGCTGCTGAAAGAACTTCCAGAAAAGTGAACGGAAAGCTCACAGAATCAAATTTTATAGTTCTTCTTTATATTAAGTAGTTGATAGACTATACTTGATATTATTTTCAGTGAACACTTCACTTGTTTTCTGAGGTGAATTCCTCTGCTTGTAGAGTTCCCTCCCTTCCAGTTAGATAAAATGAATTGGTAGAAGTCAAAGGCTGAGAAACACTCTGTCAGTATTGTAAAGGCATCCTGGATCTGTGTTCTCCAATTCCATAGGGAGCCCTGGCATCCCTCTTCACTGCTTTAACTTTAGGTTCCTTTTCTCCTTCTTGTGGGCATAAAATCCCCTAAATCAAATTATGGCTTAAAGCACGGAGGAGTGATTACAAGGTCAGGAGAGAGGCTGCTCCATTCACACCCTTAATGAGGGATTTTGAGGTTCTTCAGAGCTGGCAACTGCCTCGGCCTTGCATAGGTTTGCCAGTATGAGGATTGAAAAGCTGTGCTTCCTCTCCTAAGCCTAACCAAAATGACAGTCACAAGAGATTCAGAGGGTAAGAACACATCTACATGAGCCTAGTGTAATGTGTTCTTTCTTGATTATCCACCATGGGCAGGAAAAACCATCTTCCGGATATTTCTGTGTCCAGAGGTTCTCCACTGCTCCAGCATAAATCCCATCGTGATAGCTACCATCTAGTCTGAATTCCCTCCCTGTGGTTTCCATTAATATAATACTTTCTGCACAGCCATTAAAGCAATATGCAATTACTGAGTGTGCCATGGGGACACACAGATCAGTGTTTCTGTGTGCAAAGCACCCTCAAGCTGCCTGGTAAATTCAGCAGGCATGTTTGAAAATATGCCACTTTCTAGAGTGGCAGACCCATCAGAGAAAACTTGCTAAGACAAAGGAGCATTTATTATACTAGTCCAATCCCTGTTCACCTCCCTCTCCCTTCAGAGCTATGATGACACAGCTATAGCAGAATAATCTTGAGTGAAAATATTGCATTTGTTTTAAAAGCAACTCCTGCAGAAAATGTGCATAGTTACACCATAACATGAGCCACATCAGAGCTGCAGGTGCACATTACCCACACAGAAACCAGCTTAAGAGAGGAGCATAAGTGTACACATTATAGCTCTTTTTGGAGGACTTCAGAGGAAACATATGGCTTTGCCAAGGTGACACTTTACATTTCCAGCTGATAAATCAGACAACGTGAGGGGAGGGGAAGAGAGTAGTAAAAGAAAGTACAGCACAAAAAAGCCTTAGAAGGAAAATCAATACAAATAAATAAATAAAGGAAAATGTTAATAATTTTTTATCAACAGATATTTAGGTTCAAGTTCCAAATCTGATATTTGGCACAGAAAAGATGAAACTGTGCTAGAAATGGATGAAATCACCCAGTAGTGAATAGGAAAGTAGCTAACTGCTTACTGCCTGTCTTGCTTTAAGAAGAGCTTTTAACTAGCATGTGGGATGCACTTGCTTTCATCTGTATGGATTAATTTCCCCCACTAGAGTGCTGTCCAGCATTTTAAAAAGGGGCAAGAGGAGATCAGCTGTAGCAGGCATTATTCACCAGTAAAACAGGTGTAATCGTGTTCATCATTTAAACGTCTTCATCCTATTAGTTTCATAATAAGCTTTTAATGATTCCTTCAATAAAAGACTCAAAAACCAACCCTTACAAGCTGGAGAGTGCTTCATTGTCCCGCCAAACCGTTTTCTCTACCATCGATTGCAAAGATAAAAATCAATCGTAGCTAAGCAGGGTGAAGTTAAAAATAAATTGCATGGATTGATTTCTGTTAAGACCTTTGGCTCCTAGTTAATGGAGGAAAAAATGGAGGAAAGAAATTTATATTTGAACATGGTGTATTTAGTTTCTATGAAAATAAAGAGAAGGCTCCATACTGGGAAATCAGAGTTTAATTTCTCCCCTCCTATCTTGTTTCACTGCTGAGAAGTTTCACATTAATTTAAAAAAAAAAAAAATTCAAAAAACCCCTTCCTTTATTCCTAGGGAAATTTACCACTTATTTAAGTTATTAAATAGATAGCTTGAGAACAGAAGTCAGGAATCCTTATGAATTGGTATAATCTCAGCTGTGGCTGCTGGTTGAAGTCTACTCACCTGATAATTGACTTCAGTCAGCAAATACGCTCATTTAACCTAGCCTTAAATACCTAATAAACTTGAAACATACACACATTTCCTACTAAACATAAGCACTTCTGAGTTTTTCTAAAAAACCATGGTTACAACCAGTATTAGTACTAAACTACTTCTCTGATCTGAGCTTAGCCATATATAGCTCATAGAACTAGGAAAATTTTTTCCCTCCTCTATAAATCTGAAAGAGAAATGTTCCTCCACCCCAATTCTAATATTATAAATAGTAGGTATTTTTCTTTTTATTGAGGCTGGGGAAAAAAAGTTATCATAAATATATCCACTTTAAAAAAACCAGAATTGGATTCAGATAAAAAGAAAGTCTACAGATGTCATTTTACGTCAAATGACTTCAGCTGAAATTTTTGGACACACTCTGATGAGACTCATCCAATAAAAGAAATATTATCCACAGGTTCTGTAAGAATCTATCAGTGATTGTGGGTGAATATGGTGAATACTAGCATCTGCATATGTTTTAAGGAGACTTTCTGATGCAAAAGAAGATCAAATTGGTTCAACAGCTTTTGGCAGAAGTATTTGCTCCTCTGATCCAGAGGAATTATTCAAATGTGCACTGTAAGGCTCCCACTCAGCTGAACCACACAACAACATCTGGAGAAATTTTGGGTCTGCTCATTCTCACTGATAGTGGTGAACAAGCAGATATGCTGCTTGCTGTGCAACTCCCTGAATTAGGCAAAAGTCTTCTAAACTCATAATTACTTCAGAAAGTGAAGAAGAGACAGATAAAAGATCAGTATCAAAGTAGAGCATTTTGACTTAAACTTTTCACTTTCCACATGTAATTCCTACAATTCCCACAAGAATCACAGGCTGCTTCTACAGTCCTACACGTGCAAGATGTGAATAACCACCATCCCCTCTTCCTAAATGTCAATGCCATAGACCCCATCACATTCAGGAGGATTATAAACTACAACCAAGACCTTCTCTCTCTTCCTAGCTTCCCTCACCTCCTTTCTTCCTTCCTCACATCAACCCCAAAACAAAGGGTCATCAACAGAGCAACTTAGCTTTTTAGACATGAAACCATCATATGTCCCAGGACAACCTGACCTGAAGGAATCTGGAGTCAAGAGAAAGCTGTGCAGTTCCTAAGGTTCCCAGGAGACTGAATCACAAATAAAATTATATAGAAAGCAGCCAAGAAAGCTTCCAAGGAGGAGAAGTAGCAGCAGAGGCCAGGTGAGAGACAAGACACTCTTATGAGTTTTAACCTGCAGTTAAACACCTTCTTGAATTATGTCATGGGAATGAAAAGGGGAAGGGGCACCTGTGTTCCACTCTTTAAAGGAAAAGTGATAAGGTACTGCCTCTCAGAATTGCCTCTCTTGTTAATGGTGCAAAGCACTTTCCATTTAAAGTGGAAATGGAGGAGGTCTGAAGCAAAAGGTCAATCCTTTTCAACCAAAGTTTCAATCAAAGCAAGTATCATTCCTCGTCTTTAGGAGGTAAGATAGGTAGTCAAAGACAGATCTGAGTGTGTTCATCTCCAAAGGCATTTGTTTGGTCTGCATCACCCCTAAATTCAAAACAGGTATCAGCTTCTTAGTCTCAGAGGACCAGTAGCTTTGTCACTGCCATAGAAAGTGCTGTAAGTCTGAGCTAAAATTCAGATCAACTTCAGCTGCACTCTGTTGGGATAGCAGAGTCTGCACCATCCCAGAGAAAAATAAAGACATAAAAAACAACTGAGACAGGTATTGATCATCCATCCACACATCTCTGCACTGACTTACAGCCAGCTCAAATCAAAAAGGCCAAAGTTACCCTGAGGGTCTCCAAGTGCTGACAGAGACAGAAGCTTTAGAGAGGAATGGGAACGATGATAACCACGTGCTGAACTAGACAGGTATAATCTCTGGGAGAAAAGCCACACACTGAAGGGTTTATACAACACAACAAGATTAATAGGGGGATGGAAACATATTTATGATACCTACATCTACAGCTGGGGGAAAAAAAAGTCCTTTATGATCTTGTGAGTACACCCAAAATCTTACCCATCCCATTTCTAAGTCTGTCAGTTCCAATCTCTTAAAGAAATAGTGCCTCTCCCTGTAAACATTGTCTCACATCCTTAGGCCACCAGAGCCATAAAAGCAGTAGTGCCAGCAATCTTCATGTCACATATGCTGAAGAGTTTAATCAGTATTATTGTCCTTCTCCTAATACCTAGGGTGTGAAAATACAGTCCTTACAGGGGTCTTCATCAGTGTGTTGGGAATGTCATCCATCCCTGCTAGCAGCTAGGCTTGTCCAACGTGGGATTCCAGCTATCCAGCAGAACCACTGAGCCATTGCACCTGAGAGAGCTTGCACACAGCCTTTGCGTAACTGGGAACAACTACTTTAACTTAGCAATAATTAGCTTCCTATGGCAGCCATAGGTCTTCCCACATGAATGTTGCTTTCTGTGGAATCCACTGTCCCAGAGCAAAGCTGATTCCCAGTGAATGTGTTGCCTTATTCGCACCCTTTGAAATTCTCAAACAACAACAAATAAGTGCCACTGTACTGGGACTTTTTTGGTCCAGGCTCCTCACTCCCTTTATAAGTGATGATATTTGCTCATGCTTTCTTGCATTTCAGTGGAAAATTTTCATCTGTTGGCAAGGAAAGATACACAGATCATTCCTGCTCTTCTCTTTAGTCTTTAAAGAACTAAGTAGCACTGATGTTGTTTGTTTACTTACAGGAAAAAAAAAAAGGTTTTCTCCAAACAATGCTTTCTCTCTCAATATAAAATTTCCTGAAAATAATCTTCATTTTCATTAAAGCCTATGGCATTTTTGACTCTTTTCAGCAACCTGAGCAACTCCATTAGAAACCCTGATACAAGACTTGCTTCCACAGAATTCCCTCTGTGGTTTATTTTTTAACATTTAAATTCTCCAAAGTATCAATATTCTAGATTCATACATAAACCAAGACTATCCCTGATCCCTGTGTTTCATAATGTAGGCTCTGCACATGAGAATACTGTAGCAGTTCTGGTCATTGTCAGGAAATCAGATCTTTTAGGCAGTTGCATGTTATGTCTGCACATAAGTTTAGAAAGTGATACTTTCTTAGTAGCAAGTACTCAAAGGTACCAACAAGGAAAGATGTAGTACAGCCATAGAGAATGGCACATTACAGATATGCAGAAAGTATGGGCTTCACTGGTGCACAGACATGTAATTGAACATCACTGATGCTGACCTTAAATGGCAGAGTTGGTCATCAAATTAGCTCCTTTTTGGTATAGTAAATAAGTCCAGATATATTCCACAGTTTTCTCACTAATAAATTACCTGTTTTGCAAGTTGTATGAATTTTAAGCATTAAAAGGAGGGCAGGATTTACTCTTAGTGTAGCAATTTATTCAGCATTATCCAATCCAATCTTAGTGATGTGCTAGGCACTCCTAAATAACTATTGATCAATCAAATAGAAAGTCAATCAATAAATTCTGAGTGAACACCTACTGTTTTATTCATAAGAATTCTTCCTACTCTCTATTAGTAGCTATTTCTTTCTTCCTTCCACATTACCTTTTACATCTTTCCTCATGGGCTATGTTATTTAACTCTTTTGCCTGGTAACCAGTCACAGTCTTTTCAAACTCTGTTCATGGACAAGATATTTTCAAGTAGAGAATCATTCTCATTTTCTTTCTTTGTACTGTAATTCTGCAGGATCCTTTCAGAAGTGCTGCACAACAGGAATCATTGATTTATAAAGGCATTACAATATTTTCTTTTTTCTTCTATTCTATTTTATTCATTATGCCCCATTTGCTTTGAGTGCACAGTTACACAGGTTAATGCTTCCCAGGAATCTTACACTACAGGCCTGTTCATCAACTTGATTAGAATGGATATTCATGAGTAAATAACTGTATGCAGATAATCTAAAACATTGATATCAATAGCTGGGATTTATCTTCCCTAATTTTAGCTGTCAAATATTTAGGGGTCTTTGCTAAGCTATGCTTAGGTTCCTTCTAATATTAATGAGAAAGACATATTCCAAGAAAGATCTATCTCATCTTGAAATAGGTGAAATGGGAGAAGGTAAATTGCCCCGAAGGTTTTGATCTCTTTAGAGGAAAACTGACTATGGATTTAGACTAAAAATCTGCTGGTTTAATGACAAAATTTAAAAGAAACAAATTCCTCTCTCCACTCCAAGACATTAGCTCTGATTTGTTCCAGCACAGAAAGATCAGAACTCATGCACCAATCCTTTCTGCAGCTATTAAACCTCACTAGGTTCTTAACATTTAATTTGATATTTATTTATTCATCTCTGCCTAGCATTTGAAATTCTAAAGACCTGGCTCCCATACTTCTGTCCAAGATTATCCAGACTGAATGATATGCATGAGACGTTGCACACAGAGTCAATCTGACACATCCCAACTACATCACACGGCTTGTAAGCCTGATACATCCAGGACATATCAGCAGTCCTACATATGCACCGAGCAAACACTCTGCATAGTCCATCGACTCTATGCTGGACACAGTGGATTAAACACCCCTTCAACTCAGAGAGGTGTGTGCTGTGAATCTGAAGTGTCTGCGTGTTACTAGAGCACCATACGGACTCAGTCCATGCCCAGTTTCTGCAGCCACTTTTGCCAGGCTGCTGGACAGTCAGAAACCCTGCAAGTGTGACACCGAAAAGAGTGAAAGGGTTTGACAACCTGTGAATGGAGAGTCTCCTGCCCAAAGCAGCGAAATGCTCTGTTTGTATATGTAACAGTTTTTAAAGGTGCGGGGATGTAATTTTCAATTCAAACACCCATTAAGCTACAATAAAACATTACTAAGAATAGTCAAGGCACTAGAATATCACATATATACATATATATGTATACACACATGCATTTTTTTTTAACTTGAGGTAGTTAGCAGCTATTAGCTTGAGCTACTCACTGCTAATTTGAGGCGGAAGAACACACACATACCAGGCCCATGTACGCACTTTGAGATCAAGATTCTAAAGAGAGCAGCCTTGTTTTAACACAGGTAAGAGTTGTGTAATGAGAAACATTTGTAAGGCATCATTGTAGCCTTAAAGAACTGGGTGTTCCACAACACCCTCAGCCACAGACATAAACCGCCAGATTAAGACAGTGTCTCTAAAATACTTCTTGGAGAGTAGAGCATTTATTCATTGGAAAGCCACTGCCTCTAGTCAAATCATGACTTACTAAGGTTGCAAAACCTGCATTCACGGTGTTTTCTAGCAGCAGGTTTTCCCCATGATACCAAAGGAAGCAGTAGCAGGCTGGGTTTCATGGGGGATTGAGGGGAACTGTGGCTCCCATTGCAGTAGGTCACCTCCAGAGCAGCAGACTCCCCTATTCACAGAAGAAGCCTGCCAATGTTACTCAAGTGCATGCAGTTTTCATACTGCAGTCCTCCCGGGGCATAGAGATCCAGTCCTCCACCTAATCTCAGCACAGAATTATCAGCCTTCCCATTTAAACTCCCATTTATAAGAAAATCTCACAATAAACAGAGCAAAACTTTCTCATAATTTGGATACAGTCAGGAAAAACATTCCCCCAAGGAAATAAAATAGAAGCTTAATGGAACCCAGTCTTGCCCAAAAAGGGAAGTGTACGTCTTTTTAGTACCACCTGAATCAAGGCTCCACCTCATCTCATTTGTTCCCACTGCTTCAGCATTGGTGACAAGCAGGTAGCATCATCCTGCCTGTAATCTCTGTGTCTCCTGAGCTTCCTACAACCTAGAATCACTGCAGCCTGGGTTCCAGTTTTCACCCAAATGGTACATCTTCAGGAAGTATTCTTACATACTGTACAGTTCATCCTCAGACTTCCACAGATACGAAATGGGGATAGATGGCATAGTTCCATCCACCCTGTGTATTCTCAAAAAATCTCAAAAACAAGTAGTTTCTCATTCAATTTCTGTCTCATTCTCCTCATCTCCAAAATCATCACCAACTAGCTGACAAAATTACAGCCATCTTTCACTTTGTAGTTGCCCTGTAACACCTTTTTTTTTTAATCTTTCTGCTATTTTTCCTCCTACTGCAAATTTTTGTTCACTCCATTAGCATTAGTTGACTGTCAAATCAGCATAAACCTTTCCTGTTGTTAAAATAATCACTCACACCTTTCCTTTGTTCTTCTCTGTCCTCTTCAATTCATCAATAGGTTCCTTGTATTTTACATGTAGCCATAAAAATAGCACATTAGAGCTTCTGTGAAAACCATGGACTCTTGATGAGTGAACTTTAAAATATTCACCATAAGACAAGTGATGAGCAGAGAGATCAAATGTTTTGCCCCAGACTGCACAGCCAATCTATAGAAGGCAGATATAGACTCCCAGCTCTTATGATTTGTGGTCCCATGTGCTGGTCCTAAGAATATGCTTCCTCTCTTGCACAGAAAAAATACCTTGTGCAGGCAGCATTCATGTCATGTTTGCATCAAGTCAACATACCTGGATGAAGATATATTCATCCTGAACAACAAGGGAGCTGACATCAATGGAGCGCGAAAATGGCCCACTCCTTTTGGTCTCTGAGCACTCTTGGATCCGACAGGTCAAATAGTGGGTGTCTGTAATGGGAGAATATGTACACATGAGAAAGGCCCAGGTAGGAGCCAGTTGTCTGACAACAGCAGCAGCAGCTCAAAAAAAAGATCTCTGAAGGGAAGTCTAAACCTCATCTCCAGCTATATAGATGTTATTCCATGATCTGCCCCCAGCCTTTAGCACAGTAACTGCTCTCTCTTAAGTCAAGAATTCACCACACTTGAACATTCACCATTCATCCCCATTCTGCAGACTTCAATCTCAGGAGATTGAAGTTCAAACCATAAATGGATGTTACCAACCTTCAATGCATCAGAAAGCTGATGGTGAGTCTACATGGAGCAGAAGATTTCAGAAGCCATTCAGGTAGAATTTACCAGTTTCAATACCCTGCTGGGACTTATATCCCTGTCCTCCCTCTGAAATACCCTGGCCTTGGTGACTGGTTTTAGTTGTGGTAGTAACACACACACACACACACACACACACACACACGCACAAAAAGAAGCCCAAACCAACACTATTAAGTTTAACTCATTTTGCTGTGAAAATAACAAGCATCTCCCAAAATTAAACCTTTATAGCCAACACAGACTAGGTATGAAAATGCCATGGACATGAAATAGCATGACCGGTTAAGAGTCCTAGCAGTAGTTATATGCACTGCAAGAACCATCAAATGCTTCTGAACAGAAACAAGATGAGAATACCATCATACCAGTGGGATTTTGTCAGGCCTTGGCATTGCTTGAGAGGAGGAACTGGACTGAGAGAAGAGCATGAAGATAACAGAAGGCAAAGGCAGACATATAGAAAGTTGCTCAGTGCAAGAAGAGACGTGCTGATCTCCAGCAAGTTGACAGGGGTTATAGGGAATTAAGCATTATTTCACTCAGGCTAAGAAAGGACCTCACGAAAAGAACAATGAAAGCATTGTGTCTCTGGATGTATGTAGTCTAAATATGCCCTCTCTGCTTTTCAACTGCTCTTCTGAAAGCTGCAAATTAGGGAGAAAAAGAAAATACTACTAAGATGACAGCTGCAGTGATAAAAGGGTCATATCTTTTACACTGCAGCACTTCTACAGGCTTCCTAGATTCAAGTGCTTGTTTTCTTTTCTACAAAGGGTGAGGACAGACCATCAACGAAGAAAACAGCAAGTTTATAAAGGCTGGGGTGAGCCTGGTGCTGTGATTTTGGTTTACAACAGAACCCTTTAACATGAATCTTGTCAGACAGATCCCAAAATGATAAAACAGAAGTTTAAAAGGACTGCACTTGCCTAGCAAAGCTGCTTACAGGATTCTATGTACCAAAAAACCTGCTACTGTCTTTTGTTTGTGTCCTTCCAGTGACAGCAAAATGGGGTTCAGTGGAAAGTTCTGGGAGGCACGACCCAAATCATAAGACTCAGCTAACTGCCTTCCCAGATTCTAAGACTAGATTCACAGACTGATAGTTTACCCTTTCATTGTCTTGTCCCATCAACACTCTTAAGAATGCAAAAAGAATGCAAGTCAGAGGTATTAATAATAAAAATAATAATAATAAAAAAATAAATTGTCTAAAAAGGTCACCAACTACAACCAAGCTTTAACCTAACACAGGTTCACACCCAACCTCCTAATGGCTGAAGTCCCATGTTTGAAGGCTGCAGATCTGGTTCTGGGTTGAGGCATTGGGGATTCCAGGTTAATAAGAGTTACATGGCTGATTCAGAGCAGTTGCATAGGTCTGATGCAGTAATGAAATCGTAGTCCCACTGAGAATGCTAAAGCAGCAGAAAATGTTGCTGGTGCCAGCTCAGAGTATCTGGAGATAATTAAAGTGTATGGTGAAAAATATCTGACCCAGAGACAGTGCCAAATAACCGGAGTATCAGAGTTGTATTTTCTCCCAGCATAAAATACCAGCAGCAGTGGAGAGGTCAGACTTTCAGCTAGCATAAATTAAGGTTCTTCATCACCTGACATATATATATACACCCTTGGTCCAGAGCTGCTATTTAGTTCCTCAACATGGAATCTAAGGAAATTTTGCAGTGGATAAAAGCAACTTCTCAGAAAACAAGAGGGTCTTATATGCTGCCACGCTACCCAAAGAGATCTACAGACATGGCTTGTTCTTTGAGGTAGCTCTAAAATTAGGTAGAACAAGGAGGAGAGGTCGGGAGGCATATTTTTAGAAGCTCATTGCCTCCAGTATATTCTCCCACACAGTAGCCTGGATATTCTTATCCTTCCAAAAAGGGGATAATTTGCTGCTGCTGAGTGACAGAATAGGAAGAGGAATAAAAACCTGTCACAAATAAATGCAGATAAATCACAAGTGTTGACATGACAACAAGCTTCCTGCCTATTGGGAAATGTGTCATTTTGAGTGTGTTACACCAGCAATCAAATATACTTGAAGAATGACATCTGATTAATATTCACAAGAAGATGGTGTTAAAGGGGGGTAGCTCACTACCCCATTTCCATTTTGTCTCTTGCTTTATTTATTTATTTTTGTGTATTTTACAACACAAGGTCTATGAAAAAAACAAAACCCCACAGACAAAAAAATTATCTTCAAACCCGTCTGCTTTAGGATACCAAAAAAAGTTCAAGTCTTGTTTTTTTTTTTTTCTCCTGCTTTAAGGAAAATGAAAAACAATGTCCTTTAAAATATGTTAAAAAATCAGGTAAAAAATATGACAGCACCCAGTTTGGTTCCCATTTACACTTTGGGCAACTCAAAGTGAGAAACATTTCCAAGTCCTTGCTCAAGCTTCTTAAAGAGTATGATCCCTTCCTGAGCTATGGTCCCATTCGCAGAAAACATCTTCCCTTAGATAGAAAGTACAGCATCCCTCAACAAAAATCTCAATTAAGAGAGAAGAGGGCATCCTAACTTCCAAGCTGTTATCTCCCTCTCCTCCAAAATGAGGTGATTTTTCACCCCTCTTTTGCACAGCCACAAAGAAAAAGGACATCCACTCAGAAGGACAGGTGACATGAGCCCAAGCCATGCCTCTAGAGCCTTACTTACTTTCACTGGGAGATATGTGTCTTAAGGGAGATTGGGGATTATTTCCAATGTCCCATGCAACACCAGAAATAAAGGGTTTGGGTGTTTTGGCTTTGGTTTTGGGTTTTTTTGAGTGGGTTGGGGTTTTTTGTTTCCTTTGGGTTTTTTATTATGTTCTACTGCAAAAGGAGTTGAAAAGAGCTCCCTACTTCCCAGACAGCACCAAAGCTTTTCATGCTTTTAATCAACATCCAGCTACTTTCTCAGCTCATCTGTGAAGGCGGCAATATGGACATCAAACATCCTGGAGTGCTTGCTGCAGCTCAAATCCCAACATCCATACCTCCACACAAACCCTTCCCACATCATTTAGGATTAGGGATGTACAGCCATTTTCCAGTTGAGGAGCTTGAACCGCCTCCTCATTGCCATTTAACACAGTCTCCCATCTTGAGAATTTGGAGTGTATTTTTACCCTTTTAGAAGTGATAAAACCAAAACAATTTCTTGAAATTTGAAGTGATAAACGGGTGAGATAAGCCAAGTCACTACATCTCCTCTTTGCCTGCCAGCCATGCCAGCTTTGGCAGGAAGCAGGAGCACAAGAGGCTCTCTCTGGTGAGTACCACCCAAGGATGTGAGTCCCGGAAGGGAGGCTGTGAAACAGTCAAACCTGTCACCGTACTGAAGGCTGCAAAGGGGCTGTGTCACAGTTACCTGTGTGCAGTTAACTGTGGCTTACAGAGACACAGGACAGCAAGTCCTGCTGCTTCCTAGCAGCATTATAAGGCAGCTGAAAGCAGGGATGGCTGACCAGCATAGCTAACAGGAAGAAGGGCTGCTGATGGTACAAGTTGCA
This sequence comes from Pseudopipra pipra, assembly GCF_036250125.1. Taxonomy (NCBI): domain Eukaryota; kingdom Metazoa; phylum Chordata; class Aves; order Passeriformes; family Pipridae; genus Pseudopipra; species Pseudopipra pipra. The sequence goes on along the minus strand of NC_087556.1, from coordinate 25,724,074 downwards.
CTAGCACACTGGCTCAGCTTCAGTCAGGCCCTGGTGCCAGGCAAGACTTCAAATCAAACACTGCTAGTGAAGCTTCCCATGGGAAGGAGAAAAAAACTCACTGGCCTCAACAATTTTGCCCCTGAAGCAAAAGAGTATTTAGAAATGTCGACAGTATTGTAAATTGCTTTCCAGGAATTACTTACCCTGTTTTTTTACTGGTTAGCTTTTTTCCCTCCCCTTTTTCCTTTAACTCAAAGCCTGTTTATTGCACCATATCTGTGAGTGGGGAGATTAGCTCACTGAACATCAGAAAGTTTAATATATCCTTCCCAGGAATGCTGGTGGGTGCTTGTGTAAGTGTATTCATAATAGTTCCCTTGCATCTAACCCTGTCCTTGCTGCTGCCTATTACACCCAGGCAGAAGGTACAATGCCCAAGGCTCCTACATGTTTTTATAATTTAAAAATGCAAGCCTTGATTATTATTCTGCTACAATAGCTCTGCCAAGATGTTGGAAAAATGTGAAAAACTTCATCCGCTACAAAAGACATGAATAGCTTGAGATAAGATAGGCACTGGAATTATCAGCATCTTGCAAATATTTAAAGAGATTAGACACTGGGGAAGATGGTTTTTTCAGAGACACAACCATTCCTAATGACAGGACAGACAAAACCATGGGGCAAGATATTTTGAAGGACAGACACCAAGAGAGGTGAACAGGACTTCCACCTCTCAGCTCCACGAGCTTATTGATAGCCCTGACTCATTTACAGATGAATGAGACTCTATCATGCCCCCCAACCTGTTCCAAGCTCCAGTGTCTGAGTTGCTATTAGATAGGTTCTTGAATCTCATTACGGCTAAAAGAAAAAAAAATTAAAAATAATAATTTAAAAAAAAAATCAAGTTCAGAAGTCTATTCCTAAATACCATTTCCCTTTCTCCCCACCACTTTTTCTCTTCACATTTTTTTTTTTAAATAAAAAGCATGGAGAAATACAGAAGAAGAGGAAAGAAAAATACCCCATCTAGAAGAATCATGTATTTTTCAAGTAGCCAGTGACACTGAAGGCATGGATTCTTTTCCCTGAATTGAACTGACCAATGGGAATACTTAAATCCATGTCTGTTAATGCATCAAGTAAGTGACTGAGCCATCAGACTGACCTAAGAGGCATCAAAGAAGCCTATCCTTCCTTCTCTACACTACTGAGGAAAACTTTCATCAGAAACTTTCTGATCAAGAGGAAAGAACTGCAGGGGCCCATTTTCCACCAGGTGGAAGTGCCTCAGCCATTTCACTGAGCACATGAAAGCCCAATTTGGTTACAGAGCTTACTGGGAGAAAAGTTCAGCTTCCCATTCCTAGGCACACAGAGTTGTACCATTTCACACCAGCTGAGGCTATAGCTGTGAGGCAGTTGCTGCTTTGTAACACAAACTAATATCGTTTCAAGCCTTAAAAACTCTAATTGGAACAACACAGTTCTTTTGTGCTGTGCTTGGCTGGGAGAGGAGTCATTTTGGTGCTGTGCCCCAGTGGTACCTGCCAGCAAGGCCAGCACAGCCCGACGGGTCTCCGCTGTGCCTGCTGGGATGATGGCCTGAAAAGGGGATGTTTTGCTGACACTACTGGTTAAGTCTGACTTTCAGCGAAACCCTCAACACCATTACCTGCAAACTTCAAAATGCTGCATTTATATATTAAAAAAAGAACAAATAGCAAACCCCTGAGCAAACAAGACCTGAAGGAAGATAGCTGTCTGCAAACTGGGGACACATCTTTAGAAAAAGCATTTACATCCCTGAGACATCCAATATTCAAATAGCTGGGTGAGAAAGTTTAAACTTAGTTTGAAAACAGATTCCATCAGCAGTTTTACTTGCTTTTGGCCACTTCTCCCAGCATCCCTGCAGCAGCACACACAGCAGCAAAGGCACTGAAGATGCCTCCCTACCTTGTCCACCCACCTGCTGGCCTGTTTTGCTTTTTCCACATATTCAACAAACAGCTGTCACCTCTGAGCTTTTATTGCCTGGTTATTTATTCAGCTGCCATCACTAAATAGCAGTGGGAGGCCTGTGAGTGATTTTAGGAGATCCACAATCTCAGAGAAGCCACCTTGATAGACAGGAGCTTGTTCACTCAGCATCTGGCCTACGCAGTGCTTGACTAAAAACAGGAAATTTTGCAACCAATAAAAATGAGGCTTTTTCTTCCCAGAAATCCTCTAAAACCTCAGTTCTATGCTGCTTTTATGAACTATCCCTGTAGTGAAAAGGGACACTTGTCCCATTGCTCCCATTTACTCCCACTGGAGTAAAGTTCCACACCAGGAGGAGATGCATTACTATGCTGTAGTTCCTGAGAGAAATATCTAAAACACTATCTGTATCTGATACTGTCCTTCCTAACTACATAGGAATCCATTCTACTACAAATGTGACTAGATTCATTTCAGTGAGGGGCTAAGAAATGTTTTTCTGTTTCCTACTTCAGATCCAGGCATCTTTCATGGCCTTTAATGTTTTAGTATGGAACACCTATCCATACCTTATAAGCAAAACTAAAAAATACTTTCAATACAAGACACAGGGACAAAGCGACATCCTGACGAGAGGATAAGTCTGACTGCAGGCAATTTCTTAAATTTCCGGGTACAATCCAGCTCTTTTGAGCACCTCTGGAAATGCACAAAGGCTGCAGGGCATAGTAGAGGTATCCCATCTCTTTATGATTCATGTAAACTACATGATACTGAAACAGCTAAATAGGGAACAGAATAGATGGGTCCTTAGCCCAACAGATTGTGCTTTTGCCCACTCCCTCCAAGGACACAAGCCCTGCAGCCAGTGACTTTCCCCAAATGGGCTAAGGATAAGAATATGCCTCACATCAAACCCCCATGACCCACATATTTCCTACCAATTAAAATGTAAATAGGAAGATAAAACGAGTAAAGTGACTTTTCATAACCACTCCATTCTTGGCTCAAAGGCCACATTTTTAGCACTGTCTGTAGGCACTCACGTCCATCAGCTGCCCGGGCTTCCATGTGCACAAGGTCAGGTTCTTTATCCAAACCGGTCACTGACCTGGGAGGAGAGAGAAAGACAAAGAAGACAGCCAGTTAGCTGAAAGGCTGCGATCAGACAGAAAGATGGTGAGGGAAAACAAAACCAGTCCAAATCTATCTTGTGACACCTGGTATGTAGGTCTCTACCTTCTACCACAGAATCACAGAGTGTTCTGGGTTGGAAGAGATCCTCAAGGGTCATAAACTCCAACTCTTAAAAGTAATTGAATCCACAACCTTGGTGTTAATTAGCACCATGCTTTAACCAAGTGAGCTAGTCTCAGGATCACTACTAACTTGTCTCCTCTGTGTTTCTACTCAGACCACTCTCAGGGACCCTATAACTTCCCCGGGCGTGGGTGAGTGATCCTGCCTGTCCCTTGTCTACAAGATCAAGACTAGTATGATTGTTCTTGTGGTGAAAAAGAGAACTGATTCCAAGACCCAATAAAATCAGATGAGGGCACAGCAGACTCATGCTTATAGAAAGCAAATTGGAAGGAGGTTTTATTTGACTGAATAGTGACATGAAAGACCAAGTTTCCTGATTTGCCCCTGGTTTGCTGGGCAAACTTGCAATTGTTCACCTAAGTTTCCCCTTCTTCAAAAGAAAAACAATGATGCACATATGGTGAATTTCTGATTTTAAAAAAGTGAGAAAGTGTTCATTATTCACCACATGAACCCATGCCACAGTCCTTTATAATCATGAAACAAGGCATGATGAGTTTCTTTAATCTCACTAGTTGAAACTGAAACACCTCAAGTCAAATCCTCCTCTGCATTGTTCTTTACTCCCTAAAAATGTTTTTCCAAGCACATTAAAAAGATACTTCTCCTCCTGGCAGAGGAAAAGTCAAGCTCAGAACAGAAATGTTATTATTAGTGTCCTGGCTGATAAGAATCTCTGGGAGATGAACATTTAGTCCTAGCAATGGCTCATAGGGGGAAAAAAAATCCATAGATGTCCACGTGATTTATGGAGCTGCTTCTCCTGAGTTAACCAAAGGGTTAGATTAAAAAGGGACAACGACAAAGATCAGTTTCTAATTTCGTGGGAGTTGAATTTGATACAGTAGATTGTAAATAATAGATTCCCTCCAAGCTAGCCAACATTCAGGATTCCCTAATGTTCTGAAAACATTTTTTATCACAATCTGTTGATGCTTCCACCCTTGGGGCATCAACACTAAAAAAAAAAAAAGAAAAATAAAATTAAAAAAAAAATAAACCAAATAAGAAAAAAACCAAACAAAATACAGATGTTCTGATACATTTTTGGATTCTTATAGCAGCTGAAGCAATGACAAACATACAAATGTGCTGGAGTTCAGTTAAGATCAGCCAGTGCTGCAAATGTCGAAATAACTACAGTATGACCCACTGGGTAGGTAACTGAAACTGGCATCACTTGCTAACTAGAGCACCACATCGACAGTGTGTCCATTCACAACACCCTGAACTGCAGCCAAAAAATACCAACACAATAAAGCAAAGCAGCACAGGCAGATCTTTCATCCTTCCACTCCCGGTGAGAAATAGTCTGCTCCTTAATCGCTACCATCAGTTTCAGGGTGATCCCACAAGGAAGAAAGTACTGTCTGTTATCGGTAAGGATGCCAGAATGGGCCTGAGTTCCTGTGGCCATGTAATTATCAGGGTCAAATCTTCCCAAAATCTGGACACAGTTAAAAGTGACAGTAGGACAAATAAAAATTCCTTTAAATGTCAATGAAAAACATTATGGTGTGCAGCAACATTATTTCCCAGCATACAGAGAAAGGGCACACATCTGTCTAGTGCATAGCAGAAGTTTTCTGTCTTTTACAAATTAGTAGCACTAATTGTTGTAATTTCAGTCATTCATCAACCTTGACCCTTACCTATGACATGCCAATAGGGGCAGAGGTACATGCCTATCATCCTATCTATCCATCACAACTTTATCAATTCCAGCAGTTTGAGGTAAATGTTGGGAACACATTAGGCACCTGCCCTGCAGTCCTTCCCAACAGGTTTCCTGCTGAAATCCAGCCTTCCCCCTGGGCCTGCACACTCCAGGCATCCATCCTTCTGGAAGCCAGACACCAGCTTTCTACCCACAGGCATTTGCTGTGTCGTAATACCACAATGACAGGCAGCGCTGACACCTTCTGGACCCCTCCCTTCTAGAGGGAGGGGACACTGTGTCTCCCCCTGCAGCAATGGGGCAAACCTACTCCTGGTCCAGGTAATAGGATACATCAGTTTGCCACAATACTATTCATTTTAAAAGGGACTATGATTAGAAGAACCTAAGTATATCCCAACAAAATCCAGAATACTCATTACAATTGTGCATTTGCATACACAGGCTCTGTGGATCTACTCATAATGCCTATTAAGTGTGCACCAGGGAATGAGAGGAGTCTCCTGAAACATGTCATTCTAGCTTGGAGTTCCTTTGCAGTGCCATCTACTTGTTTCCTTAATTAGTTTTGACAAGCCTAATGATTCTTTTCATTACAACAATGATGACAAAAAAAGGACTAGCACACAGCACACCCCTAGTACTCCTCTGCTCACCAAATACTACATTTCAAGTAGAAAAGTTCAAAAAGCGATCTCCTGCAACCCAAAAGCAAGACGGGCTCTTGTTATCTGCAGACAGATAATAAGCCTGGAAAGTGATGCATTGGTCATCCTTCCTTTGCTCAAACCAAGTCACTCTCGTAAAAGACTGATTGCAAAACAGATCCCCAATCAATGCTGTTTCTTCATGTCACCTCATGTCTGTTTTCACTGGCATAGCTTTGCTTTGCAGTGCTCTGACTCCTCCTGAATTCAGGTATTTTTAGTAAATCATCATTTTTCTGGAGGAGCTTTACATGAAGAATGCAAAAAAGTCAGCAGTGGAAAGAGCAAGATGTGAATGCAGGTCCTGAAGTACAGCTGCAAAAACACACACACAGACTGTAAAGCTACTCTTTTATCCCATGTTGTAATTTCTGTAGCATTGAGAACTCACTGCAACAACCTCTCAGGTCTGGTAATACAGCAACAAAACAAGAGACACCTTCACAGCCTTATATTTTCTCGCACGTTATCTCTCTGAAGAACATTTGGAGGATGTACTGCTCAATACTATTTAAGCAACTAAAGCAAAACAAGGAGAGATGTCAGCATCCCCTGACTTTCCATTTCCCTAGTGTGTCCTTTATAACCAAGTGAAGCCCAAACAGTGTGGGGGCTGGGAAGGGGTTCCATGGTATTCTGGCTGACAAACAGCTCTGTTCAGAGGCTTACAAAGACAGGAGTATTTAACAACACTCAGAAGCCTAAAGTAAGCCTGAAAACAGTTTTCCTGGCACGTGGTCACTCCTCAGGATCCAGGCACAGCTCAGCTCTGTGTTCTCTATGTACATGAACTCCAGACAGCAAAATCTAAACCAAGGTCCACAAAATACACCCATGTGTGCTGTTTTCTTGGGTTGGCATGGAGAGGAAAAAAGGCTATCCTTCATGTGAGAAATCATGCTAAATCAACATCCTCCACCATCCCTATTCATTAATCACCCCTTGCATGAGAAAATGCTGAGAGGATGCAGGCACAAGTGACAGGAAAGGTCAGTTTTTCCTGCTGACACGTTCCCCAGCTGCTGTAAAAGCAGTTTTTTAAATGAAGAGCCTGCAGCCAGAATTGCAGTGGGCACAGGATCATTCGCCAGTTAAGAATTCAAATACCTCTGAATTCCATTAGAAGGAAGCAATTGTTACTTTTCCCCCTATCTCCTGCTGCTGCTTTTCTTTTTTATTCTCTTGGTAGCTCTTGATTTTCACAAGATCTTTCCTCCCTTCTTTTCAGAAGAGAATTGTGTGCTCTTGAAAGTTGAAGGATGGACAGGATCCTGGCAAGATCCTTATCTCTATCCTGAGGGAAGATCATTGTGCTTGGATACACATTTACTAGGCTGCTCTGCTAATATTTCATCTCTGACTGGGAAGAAGAGCAAGGAAGACGGGCATTAGGAAAACACAGCACTCTGCACTGTAACTAGCTTTTCCTGAAGCATTTTCATGTAAGATGCTATATACTCCAAAATTAAAAATGTTAACACATGCAAAGAAAGGAAAAAAGAAAAACACAGACTTCCTAGGTTACCTGCCTATTGCATACCTCAGCTCACTTTTTCTATTAACTCTATTGCCTTTCTATGGAATAAACAACTTTTGCATTGTTTTCTACCCATTTTCCGGACATCAGGCATTTAATGGCAAAAGGCAGCATTGAGATTTAGCTACTCTAGCATCTTAGGTCAAAAATGCTGAGCAATTCCAACCACCTGCTATTGATCTTTGCTCCCTAAACCATCAATGGAGAATAAGAGATGCTCTCTTCCTTCATCTCCTGGACCCAGTAGTCTGGGAGGTGTGAGTGGTTATCACTGTGAGTAATATTTTTGTTAGGGATTTACAACAAGGTTAAAAAAAAATACGTCCCAGTGTTCAGCCTTTTAAGGCTGTTCAGCCTTCCAGACCACTCCTTGGTCTGGAATCTGCTGGTGAGCTTTTTGCCAGGGATGTGCCTAGTTTCTTACCAATCAAGGGGGCATTCACCAGCTTTGAAAACAAAATCAAAACTTTTATACTAAATTGAGTCTTTCCCAAGATGCTGACTAGAAAACTCATTTTTGCAGGTTAAGATGTCAGACTGAAGGCAATTGCCAATGTTCATGTAAACAGACAGAGGAAACAGATGGAGAGTACTTAGCAGGATGTTGTGCAGTAGAGAAGGACTAGAAATGGGAAAGGAACAAGGCACATTTATTGTGCAATAATATCTAAAGGGGGAAAACCTCATCCTCTTGCTGCAGGCAACTGCTGTCAAATTAGTGGATGTTGCCAATTAGTCTGCTGCAATTTTAATTCTACCCTTCTCCAGAAGTGAATAAATACTTCTGTGTTGTACCAGGCAAACAGTGCATGGGACTTTCACCCAAGCAACACAAGGGCAATGCCTGTATGGACTTGTAGGAGCAGAAAGTAATCCATGCTCCTGCTCAACAGAGCTGGAGCTTTTCCCACGGCACCATTGCTAAATTACACATACCTTTCAAAGACGGGACAACAGGCTACCTTCTTTATCTGACACTGCATCACATTTGTCCAGGTATCAATGGCTGCAGTTAGCTTCCTGTGGTCAAGGGAATTCTGTGTATTCATCTGTTATTTACTGCAGTCAAGTCTAAAATTAGTTCCACCAGACATTAACTCTGGGCACGTAACAACCAACAACACAACCTAAACACATACTAAGCCCACAACACACCATAAACTACCATAGTTAAGAAAAGATACAAATGGTGAACTGCTGTGGGAAGGAATGCATTTATTAAACACATAAATACAGTACTTTCTTTGTGGCTGAACAGGGGGAGACACTGCTGGATGTGTTAGGAAGTGATGAGGTCTCCGAAGAATTATGGACAAAACCTCCTTGCACAGCATATTTCAAATGAAGCCTGCGAAAAAAACTGGGCTGGAAGATACTATAAGAAACTGTCTTAGCCAGGTCCCAGGAGCTTTCTACATCTTCTCCAGCGCTAATTTCCATGATGCTACAATTCTGGACACTGGCAGAAGTAATTGTTGTGAGACTTAGCTTGCAAGATAAGGTAAAAAAATTGCCAAGTGTTTATTCTCAGCTAGTGTCTTTTCGGCAAAGTCAATCCTTTCTAAAAAGATCCCAGTGAATTTTAAGGAGGTGTTCTGCCTCGTATCTCAAAGGAAAAAAAAACTTAAAATGTTCATAGCGTCTGCATGTGTTTCCAAATGTGCATACATGCATCTGCCTACCTGCATCTCATCCCCACTAATACTGAAAGTCTAAAGCTGTACCTTACCTGTAAACTCAGTGGATTACATGTTCCAGACATGGAACCTTGTTCCAACTACAAGGTTGCTAAATATAGTTATTTCATGGATACAGAAGGCCAAGAAGGGGAAAGGGGTCTAAATCAATCCTCTCCTTGAGGGCAAAACTGACATTTAGGCTCAACCATATCACCCCCCACCAGAGAATCTATGCAAGACAGCAGGCTCTGCTGCACACAGAAACATTTCTTTCTCTTCACAGTACGTAGAAAGTGACTCCTTATATCTCAGAAATTAGCAGAGAATACCTTTAAAGCGTATTTATCAACAGAAAAACTGCTGTTGATTCAGAGTTTTGATTTGCCCTTTATGCTAGCACCAAAGCCTAAGAATGTACAAATAATTCTCTGTAGTTCTCATCCAGTTAATAAGTCTTAGTCCTTTAAAGTCCTTTGGCATTTCTTCCCCAAACTATACTATAAACCCCAATAAATATAACCAAATTTTTGTAAAATTTACTGAAAAAGTGTGTGGGTAGAAGGCTAAAGATCCGTATTCACAGCCCTGTCAAGGTTTGAAAGGGCCAGCAGCCCAGGCATGTGCTGAAGGTGGCATCCTGATTCCCCAGTGGTGCCTGAAATAACTTCATATGGTGACTGAGGCTCCTGCAGGGAGCAGGTCAGCTACCTCAAGCCAGCACCCGTAGTGGGTCACTCCCAGGTGCAGCCACAGTCCTGCTGCTCACTCAATAACTGAACATGCTGCTCCTGTGCAGCCTGCTGCTCCTGAGTCAACAGGGTACAGCTGATGCAGGCTATATAAAAACAGTCCTGAGGGTTTGTCCTAATTGAATAAGAAGCTTTTTTCTGCCAATTCCTAGCAGCACCAGCATCAGGATATGGTGGAAGTAGTGAAGCATCAGCTCATTGAGTTAAGACACCTCAAAGCTTGAGTGCACAATATACCATCAGCTCTCTATCCCATATGCATCCAACATAGACAGTGATGCTTTGGAGAGAGCATTTGTAGAGAGGAGAGATGGGATTTACCTGGGATTTAGAAGTCTGCAAACTTTATGGTGGGCAAGTTTTAAACTTATTCTAACAGAAAGGTTTGATTCTGTTTTGCCTTCTGCAGGAAGGGACACATTTTTCAGGACACTTTTGATGTTATTTTTAATATTCAAAATGTCAAGTTCTCTTATAAAACAAAAATAAAAGTATACTTTTGAATTTTTGCATTTGGTTAAAGTTAATTTAGTGCCTACTATATTATGAAGCCCAGATAATTAATGTTTTTCCAGTGCTTGGCTACCCTCCTTCGAAAGTCATGTACATGGGGAATTGCTATAGATTATTGCTTTGGTTTCTCATGAAACATGAATCAGGCCCGTTTCAGATCACTTTAGAAAAGCAAAATGCATGCTCAAACAAGCCTTCAGCTCAGTCCAGCTGTCTTGTAGCCAAAAACTTCACTGGGGTTACTCCTTCCCTCCCTCAAAGGAAATGTTTGTAAGACTTGTAAAATCCCTCTGAATTTGTCTCCTAGAAAATGTGTCTTAAACATGACTCATTGAGGAAATGTTTTACACCAAAATAAGGATTCTCAGTTCACTATGAGTTTAATTGCCCTCATTTGTATGAACATTTTCCAGCTGCAAATATGACATGCCTGAAATGCTCAGGCTCAGTGATCCAGCTATTAACAGAGTCCTAGGCAGAATACAGCACCTCTGAAAAGCTTCAGAGCATCATTTAATAAATGAATGCAGCAGTAGATGGATAAAAATAAAACTTAAATTGTCTAAAGAGGGGATGCCAGTATGAAACTTGGCACAGACAATATGTATAGGATTTGCTGATGAGCCCCATTTGCCTATGGGCATTGTACATTGAATTAATTAAGGAAGAATGAGTCTCTACATTCCCTGTTGAAGGATATTGTGAAGAATCACCCTGGGATAACATCTAACATTCTGGAAATGAATTTGTGGTTCAGTTCATGCATTTTGGATAAAAACAATGTGGGAAAATAGATTTCTGTCACAAACCTTTTGTGACAGTTGTTTCTCTGCGTTTCAAATGCTAACCTGAAGAGAATAAATGGCTTATTTCATTCTCTGACTTTTAATCATCAGCTAGGAAATGAAGAGACAGAGAGAGAGAGGAAAGAAGGAGGATAAGGAGGAGAAAGACAGAGGAGAATAAACTATTCTGGACCAGCAAGCATAAATGCATCGACATGTCTCCTTGCCCCCAAAAAATCACACTCAATTAGCTGTTGAGAGTGAGATGCTCATTTGTCCCAACATCACAAGAGGGAAAGACAAAGAAGCAAGAAACAAAAGGGATTCTGGCAGCAGACAGATATGCAAAGACAGACTCTGTCTGTAGAAACAGCAAGTCTGTGTGGCTATGATGGGTAAAGGCAATACTGACAGGAAGTCTGCAGATCACCACGTGTTTGTGACATGCCAGGTTTGCATTCAAAACAGAAGCATTTTCACAGGCAGAATGGAGAGATGAATAAAACAGCCACAATCACTTGCAGGTCTTTATCAGTAGAAGAGGGACACTGTAGCAGGAGAGACCAGAGAAACCCATGGATCTTTTGTGGATTCTTTAGCTTCGAGTTAGATGGGTGACCAAACAATAAGGAGACAAGGCTGCCCAGGGAGCTGAGCACTAGACACACTACTAGTTCTTCACAATGGCCCCAAAGCATCCTCACCCTCAAAGCATTACGCTGTTCAAGTAAGAATGCTCGGGGCAGAATGCTGCAACGGGAGTCTGTGTTACCCACACATCAAGAATTAAAGTTGTATGGTCAAGATGTAGGTAAATCAAGAGCTTCTCTTTGTTGGGTTCTTAATCTACTGTTATAGAGGAGCAATAAAAGGAAAGAAAAGTACAAGGCCAAATGAAAAGTAATACTCTGCTGTTTTCTAGCCTCAAGGCAAATTCCAAAGTGTCAGCACACAGTTCAAATCTAATGATTTGTAGAAAGAAAAAACAGAATTCTGGAGAAAATACAGCAGATCCAGAAATGGCTTTAGGGAATCACTATTACAGATTGCCCCTAAAATCAATATTGTAATGGAACATGCCTCCTTCCCTCAAAGATTTTCAATCAAAACCTGAAAACCAAAAAAATTGTAAGTAAAACCTAAGAATCCTTCTGTATCCTTTGTCCAAAAACCTGGCAGGGTCTTTGGCTTGGTTTTCCTTTTTTTCTCCAACAAAAAGCAAGATTTTCTCCTATGGGATAAAACACAGATCTACTGAAATCAGCTCTGAAGTCTACAGGTATAATTTATTATTTCCTAAGTAGTTGCTGACAGACACAGGTGAGTACGTTTCTCTCTCTTAAACTCAGCTACCGAACTTCCGATGTTTCACTAAACATGGAAATGTGTCTACATCCCATTTTTATTGCCTTCTGCACAATGGAGGACTATTATCTTTGAGACAATTACAGAGCTTTGATAACCACTGCTATCTCCTATTCCAATTAGCTCACTACAAATATCCAAGTGAAACAGTATCACTCACTGGCTTCTCATCCTTGTTCTGTATATGATCAGCAAGAGACAAGTTACTGAATCAACATTATTTAAAAGAACCTGTAGTACAGCTTATAAGTACTCCTTCCCACTCTTACGTTCTGATGTGGCTTCATGCTCGCTGTGCTTAACAATAGCAAAATTAAAGTCATTTCATTCTACAGAGGAGGCTCAGGGGAATGCCAGGGAATGAAAGGATGGGAGTTTCATTTTCTTCTCTTGCTGAGAATGAATTCTGCCTCATATAACTGCTGATGACTTGTCGTTTTAAGAGAGTTTGTTAATTTACAACAAGCAAAAGGCATAAAGACGGACCTCCTTATCTTAAATGGATGTTATTGAACGACATAAATGGTTCATGTTTAAATGAAAGCAGAAACATATTGTCTGTTTTAACATGATAAGACTGTTCTTTCTCCACAGCATGGGTTCAGCTTCTTCTGTTAAATAAAACAACTCTTTTTGTTCAACTTAATGCCAGGCAAACTTCCAAAGGTTCAGAGGCTGAAGTCAGTTCAGGGAAATAAAATGGAATTTACCTGGGTCCTTCCTGATGCTTCTTGAGAAAATCTCCCTGAAGAGCTTTGAGGTATAACTGAAAATCTAGTTTCCAGTAAAAATGGTCCCTGATACTGTTGATGAACTTGCTGAGGATAAATCCTCCATTAGATTGCAACTTTCTCCGATGCAAAAATGCTTCCAGCCCTAGATACTGTAAAGAAACGAGCTGTAAAACCCCCTCAAGGGTGCATCTCTTGAAATCCAAGTGGGTCATCTGAGATATGATCCAGACAGAGGGAGGCTGGATCCAGAACAGATGCTTGGTCCTGATGCCTGCAGGTGTTTTGCCATTGAATGAAATGGCTAGAAAATTATGTCCACAATCAGAGTATGTGAAGAGGTTATTACTAAACTTCTCAGAACAGTGACAATTTTTAAAAGAATTTCCAAATATTTCTCTTTCAGTCATCTGAAAGCAAGAGGGATTCTCTCCCACACTGAAAATTCACCCATTTGCCCAGAAACAGAGAGATTAGTATGGTATAGAACAAAGGTCAAAACCTAAGCCGAATCCACCATAAAAAAAGAGTGGGAGACTATTCCCTGCCAGCCAGCAAGCACAAAAAACGATGCTGCTTTCAGCCTGGCAGCCTGACGTTTGATTAGCTTTGCCAAGCTATGACAGTATGGGAGATTCCCATATGCCTCAGAGGGATGCATTATTCAATATATTAATTAGAGGACTGGCTTTCACCACTGCCTCCTACAAAGTATCACAAAGAATTACTCTGGGACTGTTACTGACAGGATGAAATTAATTTGTGTCTGAGTTCACGTGCATCAGGAGAGCCAGCATGAAGTCCGGGCAGACTACATGAGTTGGCAGTAGAGCATTTAATCTTCCAACACTGGCTTTTGAAACACAGTGATGAAGTTTAGAAATCTTATCTGATACCCTCTTGCATGAGAATAAAACAGATCCTTCCACCCTGCACTACTCAGAGACACAGCATTGGGATCCAGTACAGGGATCAATATAAAGTGGGAGAAATATTTAAAAAATTCCTCCTTAGATCCTCCTTATTAGTGCTTTATCTAGTCTGCTTCAATCCCAGAGACTTAGTCATAAGAGAGTGTGGGGGAGGTGGGGGAGGTGCTAATCATCCAAGATTAGCACTGGGAAAAATAAGAGAAGAGACTGGCCCTTGGGACATGAAGAAACCTGATAGATGAGAGACCAAAATAAAAGGCTTTTTGATGATTGAAAGCACTAACTGCAGTACAATATATAGAGGTAAGCATTAAATTTAAACCCAATGAACAGAAATATTTCAGCCCTTACTTTTCAACACTTAAAAAAAAAACACAACTACCAGCCACAGTACATTAAAGTCATGAATATGACAAGCACCACAAATTGTACTAGAATCACAAAAAATCTCAAATTCTAAAAGTCAGATAGTATTTATGTAAGGACATCCACAGTAACATTAGTGGAAAAGGGGTAATCCTTCCTTCTGCAAGATATGCTGTGCTTCTCAAGCAAAAGGAGGTAAGAAAGAAAAGTTCCTCAAAGACAACTTATTCCAAAATTGCCCTTCCAGAGGATATACATCACTCACTGAAAGAACTCTTTCTTGCTGTGATAGCAGCCAGAATTACAGTCTTTATATGTATTGAGTGTTTGCTATCATGTGGCACTTTTCTTGTTGTTCATTCATTATGTAATTCTTGGGTTTTAGAGGGTAATTTTAAATTATTTCCCTTCATAATCACACAATCACACACAATCCTTGTAGCCAGTATATTATTCTTTTTTTTAATCTTGCTAAGGAACCTTTGAGCCCAGGTAGCCTGATAGAATGGCATCCACAGGACTCTATAAAAAACCTCAAACACTTATTTTCCTAGCAAAGCAGGCAGTAAGGAGAGGAGCACCACAAAACAGTAAAACATCAGCTACTATTTAGAGCTTACATTCATAGTACAAGAGACTGTTGTACGAAATTCCTTTGTAAAATGAAGTCATCAGTCAGCATAAAGTATAAATATACACCAAAACCCCAAATATCTTTGGTTTTATTCCCAGGTAAACTAGAAAATATTCTGTAATACTTCTCCAGTAGTGTACTAGGTTTTTCCCCACCTTCTACAAAGATGCTTTCCCAGATCCAACTATTTCTGTCAATCTCTCTTAAATTAGTTTAAAAAAACATGGACCATGCTCGGAAAGGGGAATAGTAGTCTGAACATTATACTGACTGTAGGCACTAATGGAACATGTGGGGTCTGTGCAGTTTCTATAAAAAAGTCCTGAAGTGTTTCTGGAAATAGAAAGTGAAGGATTTTCCTGTTCTTAGGTCATTTAGGATTTTATACTCTTAGATGTTCATGAAATCTACGACAACATCACTGGAAGAGCACTTACCAACCTGTAGTTGAAAAACAGCATAGGATTACCTTTAGGAAATAGTATGCTCATGGACAAAAGCAAAATATAAAACTTACAAAGTCTGATGATCAGTCTTGTAGACTTCTGATCACAGTTATTAAGTAATAAATTATAAGCATACTGAACATATAACTGGGATATTAGGGACCAATATCTTCTCTGCATTTCAGAAGACCAAGATGGGAATAGGAGTCAGGATCTCTCTCAATGTTGGCTTTAATCACACACTTTGTTTCAGACTGCATTATTTCTCTTTTTAATTTTAAAAGATTATATACTGCAAAATGAAGTTTTATTCAAATTTTAAAATCATTTAAAAAACCTTTAAAAACTGCCAAACATTTCAGAATGTTCTTCTGTTTAATTTTTGAGAGAAACATTTTGATAATTTTTTCATGAATTCTACAATACCTTTATTGACTTGAAATTTTTTCAACAAAAATAAACACTATTTCAGCCCATAATGAGTATGCAACTCTGTATTTCTACCTCTGTCACTGAGTTGCTGTGTAATCACAAGCTAGTCACTTACAATCTAATGTTTGGAAAGACTGAACCTCCATAGTGCCAAAGGCATTAATTGTAGGCACATAAAATGAAAATAAAATCCCTAGACTCACAGTTTCCCCATTTGCTCTTCTTTTAAGTGAAAGGGAAAATAAAATTCGTTTTATGATCACCACGGTTTTGTGATCTTTACTAAAGTGACCTTGCAAGGAAATCTTTAATGTATGTCAAGAACTTTTAAGAAGGTCTCATCTCTCCTGAACTCTTATTACAGAGCTTGAGGTTAGAGTTTGAAAATTTTGTTCTCAGCCTAGAACAGTTCATGGTCATGGTGGCTTGAGTAACACATTCCAGATTTATGTTAGCTTTACCCTCCAGGAGAAAAACGTTTCTTTCAGGTGTTCTTGCCCACAGGGTAAGCAAAGCAAGTCCCTTAACAAAGCCAAATGAATCATTAGCCCGAGGGAGGCTCCAGTAATAGCTCCCTGTTCAGTTCTTCATGTGCTGTCCATGTGAATAGACCCTGGGTACGTGTCTTGGTGATGCTAAGAGGTGTTATCCATGACTGCCAAACTGGAATCATTCCTTTTATCCATAGCTCCATGTATGGTATGGTTCTAATTCTGAAAAACTCTAATGTAGGATTACTTAACAGTCAATTTGACATTTACAAGACTATGTTTTCTTAACACTAAACTTGGCTGTAAAAAATCAGGCGATGTTTCCCCAGCACTATGCAATGACACCATCTGGTAGTTAATGATTAGGGGGATTTACAGGAGAGACAGGCACATATTTGACTAACCATTTCATTGCTGGCAAGCTAGGCAAGTAAAGTTAACCTTGGCTATATCCAAAGGTCACTACTGGAACTGCTGCTGAAACAGTCTGTGTGGACCAAAATTGGCACTGGAAATAGGAAATATCAGCGCTGTCACAAGGATGAGAAAATAAAAAGAGACACAATCGTTTGCCTCAGAGCAGATACAAACCCAGACCATAACCTTTTGAAACACTGAGGAAAACCCCTTATCTTCTCTTACATTACTCTCAGATATCCAAGCCAGCCTCCACTATAGCCGTCACGAAATTCAGGTTGCAAATAAAAATAAATACATTGGCTATATTTTATCATCTGCTCCTACCCAAAATCACAAAAAGGACTGAACACCTTGCCCTCCAGAGACAAAATTTGATGTCTCATTCCCCAAACAACTGTGATAGAAAACCCTTAACTCCAAAGCACAGCCTAAGTTAGTGGATGCACAGCTTCTTTCCTTCTCCCAGTAAAAATACAGCCTTTTCCCTTCTCCCCCTTTTTAATCCTTGATGATTAAAACAATTGTAGCTGGCATTCAATGGATACCAAGACAACCAGAAATCTGGTTGACTATCATGGAAAAAAGAGAAAAGATAAAATTCTGGGGAGACTCAGTGCGGGAATCAGTAGTGTATTTGAGAACTGCTTTTTCCTACTTGCAGATACAAACAGTGCTCCTTGAAGCCAGGCTAGTGCATGTTCTATTTTCCTCCTCACATTGTCTCTCCTTTCCTTCCTTGGTGTTTTCTGTCCAGCTTTCATCACTAGTGTGTATTTCAGTGTCTTTTACTGACTAGGCTCATGCTGGACATCGACTTCAGGGCTCCAAATTTCCCCATAGCCATTAGAAATGCTGTGCAGATTTTTCCCCCTCTTCCACACAAATGGGTTTTCCCTGCTTTCCTGCTACCAGGCTTTCACAGAACCACATACAGTCCCAGGGAGCATGATTAAAAAAAACAATAAAAGAGAGAAGGGAAATGTCTAGCTGTAACAGGCAAAAAACCAAATCAAAAAAACCCACAAAACAAAAAAAAACAAACAAAAAAACAAACAAACAAACAAACTAACTAAAAAAAAAAAAAAAAAAAAAAAAAAAAAAAAAAAAGAAAAACCAACCAACCAAAAAAACAAACCAATAATAATAAAAACCCCCCACAACAAATGCAAAAACAACAACAACAAAACCACCAATAAACTCCAAGGAAAATGGTTCCACATCCACTACTTCATAATCGCCAGTGATGACGGGAGGCAGGAAACACAAATGTGTTCTCCAGTAAAGAGCAGCCTGGGGAGACCTTAAGAAAGGGGGTGGGTCTCTCAAGGGATATAGCTCTGTCCTCTGCATGAGATAGTGATCCTTGTGTCTGCTCAGCAAACACAAGGGCCTCCAAATACAGATGAACAGGGGATAAATTCACAGCCATTTAGCTGATTAGACAGAAAACTCCCCTTGAGAAACTCCATATTTTAAGGAATTAAGCCATAAGATGATAAAAGGACTTCATATGCCACTAAAGCATCTTTTAACTCTCTCTTGCCCTCCAATGCTCTTAATCCACTAGTGTAGTACTTCATATTACAATATTTTAGTACTTCATCCACTACACTCCTCAAGGTGCTCTCCTATCCCAGTCTCACCTAGGGGGTAACAAGGCAAAGTCAGCTTGAGTCATCCAAGATGGCAGGGAAAAACTGTGGTCCAGTTGTGGATGCCCTATCAACCAAGTTGTCCTGCTCACCTGCTTAGTCCCATTGCACCACCACAGGAAAAAGCAGAGGTAGTAAAACAACTGAAGGACAATTGAGTCCTCTGAGTTTCTATCAGAGCAGCAACAGCATTTAGTCAGCACAGAACACACCATGTGTTTTACAGACAAGGAAACTTCCCCAACATTTCTATGGTACAAAATACGGACTTTGTTTTTTTATATCCCTCCACATGGCAGCACAGGTGTCTAAGTGATAGTGAGATAAAATGAACAGGGCCCAGAAGGAGCTGCAGAAATGTGTTTTGGAAGAAGAGAACATTGTGTAGGTCTTTAATAAACTTTGCACCCATGCTGATTCCAGTTATCTTGAGTAATTTCAGAGAGATGAGTGATCTTGGAATTTCTGTATCACATTAGCGTAAGCTCCTATTTCCAGCCTTACAGGATCCGAAGTTATTAAAATCTCTGGGGCCAAGGCACGTGGGAGCCAAATTTGGATGCGTGTACTCACATCAAGTAACGCATTCTGTTCAAGCTCTGCCACTGCCATCAGTGGGTGTAGTTAACAAATGAATCACTACTACTAAAGTAGAGATCTCAAATCCTAGGTTTTTATAACTATGAGTGGCCCAGAGGCTCAGCTCATGCACAAACTTTGAGAAGGCTCAGGAACTGATGAGAGATGTTCCATGAAGTGTGGGACTTGTGACATTCATATGGGATGAAAACACAAAACTACAAACTCGTGAGTAGCTCAAATACCTAGGACTAAGGAAAGAAGCTGAAGGAAAGAGCCAGGATACAACGCCACAAATCAGGATTGGAGCTTAGGGCTTTGGTTTTGACCAATGGGGAGCCATCATAGATGCTGCCTGGTAGAACTACACCAAATGCACAGTGATTTGTGTGTCCATGACTAACAGACAGGTCTTTCTTACTCTGCTGAGTGAAAATTCACATCCCAGTCTCATGAGCTCAGAAGCAATAATAATTTTATCCTGGCCTTAAAGTCTCTATATGTGAGCTCTCTCAGGGAGTGTATAATTATTTGGAAAGGTCTCAGAGAGAAAAATAAGACCTTTCCGTGTAAGGCTGACTGATCCTATGAACCAGGTGAAGTTTATAGTCTTCACAAGCCCATTCTCAGCAGCCTGAGAGATGAAAGTCATGCTTTGAAGGCAAAAACATTCAACAAAGCCTGCCTCAGATAAAGCCAGCTGCATTCAAATCAGATGAAGTCTGTCCCATTTGATGAAGGACGCTTACCTGAGCAGAGCAGCACAAATGTGCAGTTTACTTCTGATTTTGGCATCTCCCTATCATTATTATTTCAACTTTCATATAAGTTTTCATTAAAATGTTCAGTAATGTAATATTTGATAGACTGATTACATGGACAGTGATAGGCTGGTGACATGGACAGTGAGTGCACATTCAGCAAGTTTCTCAATGACACCAAAGTGTGGTGCTGTCAACATGATGGAGGGAAGGGACACCATCCAGAGGGACCTTGACAAGCTTGAAAGTTGGGTCTGTGTGAACCTCATGAAGCTCAACAAGGGTAAGTGCAGTGTCCTGCACCAGGGTCAGGGTAAACCCAAGCATGAGTACAGGCTGGGCAGAGAATGAATCAAGAGCAGTTCTGGGGAGAAGGACATGGGGGTGTTGCTTAATGAGAAGCTCAACATGAACTGACAATGTGCACTTGCAATCCAGAAAGCCTAGCATATCCTGGGCTGTGTCAAAAGGGGCATGAACAGTAGGTCAAGTGAGGTTATTCTGTCCCTCTATTCCACTCTTGTGAGACCCCAGCTGGAGCATTGCATCCAGCTCTGGCACCACCAGCATAAGAACGTGGACTTGCTGGAGTGATTCCAGAGGAAGCCATGAACATGATCTAGGGGCTGGAGCACCTCTTCTATGAAGACAGGCTGAGAGGGTTGGGATTGTTCCGCCTGGAAAAGAAAAGGCTCCGGGAGAACTTATAGAACTTTCCAGTAGCTAAAGGGGTGACAAGAGAGCCGGAGAGGGACATTTTACAAGGGCGTGTAGTAAAAGGACAAGCATAGTGGCTTTAAAGTGAAAGATGGTAGATTTAGAACAGATAACAGAATGAAATTCTTTATTGTGAGGCTGGTAAAACACAGGAACAGGTCGTACACAGAAGCTGTGGAAGCTCCATTCCTGGAAGTGTTCGAGGTCAGGTTGGATGGAGCTTTGAGCAATTTGGTCCAGAGAAAGGTGTCCTTGCCCATGGCAGGGGGGTTGGAATTAGATGATCTTTAAATTATTTTCCAACCCAAACCATTCTATGATTTCATGAACTCCAAAGAGTAGTGGCTCATGTCCCTCTGAAGCCTATAGTTATGCCCACTTTTCTCTCTCTTTCATAACCTAATAAAAAGAAATCAACAAATTCCTGAGGCTAAAATGGTCTCTTTGCATTTTTTTCTGTACAGATCTTACAAGCCAGAGCTTGTAAGCGATCACAGCTTGCAGCTTTAAAAGGAAAGAAAAGGAAAAAAGAAAGAAATCAGCTAATGAAAGTTATTATGTTACACAATTTCAATACCTCGATGCTTGCACTATGAATTGGTTCAGATCCCTCCAACTCTGGGAAAAACCTAATTTGCTCTCTTGGGAAGCTTATTATCAGTGGGATTCTACTGTTTCTGAGTGGAATAAAGATTTCTAGGTCTATGTCTTACGAGTTTTAACTATGAAAAACTTGTACATTTCCTAAGAGAAAAAGACACCTGAAACAGAGACATTATATAATGCAGTGTTAAAAAACAGTGTTCAAATTATGCAGTCAAAAGACTATGAAAAATGAGGTAAACTGCGGAAAGGATACACTTTTGAGTGTCAAATGGACAAACAGGCAACTACCCAATATTATATGAAAGTAGAAAATAAGCCACAACATCACAACCTGTCCTTTAAAAAGAGATTCTGCTTTGTTCCCAAGTCAGCTTAGCCCTTGCACTTTATCCTCCAAGAAAGACTTTCCCCTAAGTTCACTTGTGTTATTTGAAGGGTAGGGTAAAATTATGCCAAGGACCAGCTATTCTATTCCACTTGGAGAGGATTTACACTCACCATTGTCATGTGCATCCAGCACGAATACTGAAATCAAAGGATTTTTAATAGTTAAGTCAATCATCCACCTGCTACCAGAACCAGGAGAACATAAGAACTTCCTTTCCTTCACTATGGAAATATGGAACAGTAACATGGTATGGTCGGACAAAATGGTAGATATTTGATATATTTTGCAGGTTTGTGTGACTTAGGAGCCTTGTAACTTCTTTTTCTTGGTATTCAAACACCTTCTCACATTGTCCATAATCCACAGGAACACTAAGGGAAATCTCCAGACTTGGTGCCAAAAAGCCATGTTTTAAATGTAGGAATCTTAAACTGTTTAGGGAGATTTCCAGAAGGACATAGATAATTTAATAATCCCATGAGTTGTCTATCTCCACTACAAGGTGTGGAAATACTGCAAATACAATCCATAGATATTTTGGGCCTGGATTCCAGGTGCTTTCAATGAGGTGCAAGAATTTCTATGAGAATTTGACTCTAAGATATATAAATCATGCTTTGCAATTGGGAGTCAACTTTTAAGTTATCCAAGTCCTTCTTAGTTTTAACCAGTCAAAATAAGACCCTCCACTTCCTTAATATTATGATTTTATTTTTTTTTTGGTCTTAATGACAAGACACCTCTTTTAAGTATACACAGATTCTGTAAATCAGTACTTCTACACATTCACATGCACCATCATCTGGCATGTAGTAAGTACAGCATTAAGAATCTGATCCAAGCCCCAAATCTAAGTTCAGCTACAGAAGAAACTACAGTTTTCTCTTTCTCTCTAAAAATCAATTCTTGGGTCTTCACATGGTGGAGGAAAGTTTGGAAAAGAGATATCTGAGACGGACGAGGCTGCACATGGAAACTCAAGTTGTTTCACCATCTGATTTTAAGACACTCTCCCAATCTGGGAGGTTGACACTTGGGAAATGGAAAGGAATTGAGTCACAAAACAGATTTTTAGCAAACTGTGTGCTGATCTTGGGCTCTCACCAGTCAGTAGAGAGAAACTGTCTCCTCAGAGAGTGATTCAAAGCAGAGTCTGAATCATCCTTTCTCATGAAGATTGCATAAGGAGACTGGTCAGAATGGCTGGCTCTGCACAAAGACTGTGTTCTAGGCTAAAGTAGCTCTCTGAAGGGTTGAAAAATAGGAAGTTTAATGATGATAGCTTTGCCACTGAAGCTGTGGGCAGTTTCTCTGTGTTAGTGTAAGTAGATATACAACAAAGAAGAGAGAGTTTGATAATTTTGCAATTATCGAAAGACTTGTTTGTAAAAGATACCACCTGCTCTCAGATAAGGTACAAACATGAGACTACTGCACTGCAAGATATGTACTAAGGACTGAGCATGTAACATTGATGATGACCAAAATTAACGGTATACTTAATGTTCAGGTAAAGCAACCAGTCCCTTCAAATTAGATGCCCTTCTCCCCTCCATGACCTCCCCAAAGCAATCCAATTCAGAGGTGATAACTCACCAGTAAAACCTGTTTGGGGTGACCCGCTCGTGCATGAGCTGCCATTTTCTTCCAAAGTCCATAGAGCTGTACAGCTGAAAGACAAAAGAGAGAGGAAGTATAAACTTAAAGGAAGAAGAATAAAAACTGTTGCTAGATAAAGTATTAAAAGAGGTTCAGATTAAAGAACATGAATGGATTGTCCTACACAATTATTGATCAGCCTTGTTGCCAGGGTTGGCTAATGAGGCAATATCCTCCCCTCACATTTAACCCAGACTGAGCTCCTGAGAATCAAAAGCAGGTTGACTCTTCCAAAACCTTTTCAAACGTCTTTGTGCTTCCCAATTTCAGCTGTCAACACATTCACTTTGGCTGCCATATAACAAAGCTGGCTCCCCCCCTGTTTTTTTCTGCTCAACAGGAAGCAGGTGATTGTTGACCTATAAATTCTTAAAATTAAATAGAAAGAAAGACAAATCAGATTAGTCAACATGACTCTGATGTGATAGGTAGTGACTACACTCAAGGTCATGCTGCGATTTGTTTTTATGGAGTGAATTAGATCTCTTCTGTGTGGGAAAAAAAAAGTAAATTGCTCCTAATTTCCATCTTCTAATATTCAGAATGAGGTCTAAATTTTGAGATAAGTTAGAAATCAATCTGCTCATTAGTTAAACACTAAAGATAATGAAGTGGTTCTTCTTGAAAGCCAAATTTTCAATATAATGATCTTTTTGAGTCTTTCTGGTTAACAAATGACATAGCTGTAATGTAAACAAATTTCCATTAAACTCCACACTAAGTCTCAGACATAGGTTTGCTTCATGCATAATCTGCTTAATACCACAAACATCATTCTCCATATAAATGGTTTACTACCCACAATGCACTCTCTCATGATCAAAAATATGTAAGCTCTTTTTCTCCAACTTTGAGTAAGTTTGGTTCTCAGTAAAAAAAATACACTTTGAGAAATAACTACTATGCTTTACTACTAGATTACAGAGAAATAAATATCAGGCAGCATTTTGAACAGGATTTCAAACAAATTTCATCTGATATAAATTCTGGCTTAAAAAAACAAGGGCTGATTGCAGGCTAAGGAGGTAGATAACTGAGTTGAAAAACTTAGATGTTTGTAATACCCAAATTTAAGTCCTTAATAGGAAAACTATATCATTACAAGTTCTGCATTTGATTTGATTTTGAGTAACTGGATTTGCAAATTGGAGGCAGGTCCATGTTCAGATTAGAGTGGTTCAAAACCAAGTGATGTGGACTGTGGTATGGCTATGATGAATGGCTAAATGTGACTGGGAAGATGAACTACATGTGCTTGCACTGAATATTAAAGTTTCTTTGACCACAGAGATGCAGCCACATTGGAGCTGGACCATAGAACAATTTAGAAAAATTATTGGAAGGGGCTGTTTGAGCAGTGTCCAAAGCCTGAGGCAGTTAATTAATTCTTGCTATGTTTGTACTCAACTACACAACCAAAGCAGGGTATAGCTAGCAAAAAGAAATTCAAAACCTGAAATTCAGACCCCACCAAGTATCTAACGCAACTGGTATGTGTGAAGACAAAAGAATCAGTCCTTTGCATTTATGCCAACGGGAACTCCAGTTTTGGCCAACAATAGCTCAAGCTACCAGTAAAGCATATAAGGGGAAAAGAGATGGAAGCAGGCATCCTCCAATCTTCATGTCAAAAAGGGCTTCAATTATGTAGACTTCACCCCAGCCAACATCACCAGGCTTGGGGTAAGAACTATTAGGAAAGATTTTCTCCCTCATGCTCTTCAGGAGATCAGACATCACCTGAATGTTCTAGTTTGGCCATATTTCTTTAGCATTCTCACTAGATAAGGTAAGATAGTGCAGTAAACTCCACATTATCTAGACTTCCTCGGCTTTTCTGGTCAACCAATCACAGTGATTGTCTAAAAAAATATGGTAGAGAATCCTCTGCCCCAAAAGGAATTCTGCATAGATACAAAATAAAGCATTGCTTATCTTTTTTAATTAAAGGAGCCAGGAGAAGAAGAGTCCTTGTCCAAATTCAAGATTAGGCTTATGAAGTCAATATTAAGATAATTACTTTCTTGGAACGTCCGGATTTTTAGAAACAATAACTGAGAATCCACATTCCAAAGTCAAAACTCTACAAGTGCTACAACTCTGCCCTGACTTTATCACAGTGCCTGTCAGTAATATTCCTTGAGTCAATTGACATGGTTGACACATACAAGGACCTCAGCACACAGCATTGCATCGGTTGCATCAAACAACTTGGTCATCCTTTCTATTTCCTGGCTGCAGGTACTACTCACAAATTGAGCCCTGGGGCTGTACAACCATGCTGCTGTGCAAATCACAGGCTCCAGGCAGCTTAGTTAACTCATTACCCTCAGTTAACTCACGCTCACAAGCAAGGGCAAGTGGGTCTAGCATCCCGATTGTATTCTGCAACAGATTAACCATTATTGCCATGAGAGGAAAGGATTAGCAAAATACATCCATTTCCTTGGATTCTCTTTTATCTTTTGCCCCTAGCATTTCCTTTTTTTGCAGCAGCAGCCTAACAGCAGTAGCTACAGATAGCTCAGCAGCATGAAGCATAATCTCTTTCTAACTACTCATCTCTCCCAGTGTCTCATTCAGGAAGCATCCTTCTCTATATCAAGTTAAAAACCAGAAACCAGCTACTGGTCTGGCTTTTTCCTCCCTTCTCTCTATTAGCGCTTGGACTGACTGATGGTAGAAGGATTAAATTGAACTTGCAGCCTTATGTGATTTAAGATAAAGAGGTAAGGAGGATACTATTAATTTCAATAACATTTTTGTGTTTATTCAGCTTTTTATTCTAGGTGTCCACTTTGAATTTTAACTAGATGACTGAGTCTTAAAGCTCCATGAAAGAACAAATTCCTAAAAGGCCTCTCTGGCCCAGTTCACTTTTATAGTATTATTTACAGATGCAAATGTAAAGGTTAATGTTGAATTACTAAATAAAACATACAATAAAGAGATTTCTAGTATGCACTAAAATTGAATATATGCATACACTTTCTGTTTATCTCCCTTCATGAGAGAACAGATATTTTTAGAGAAGAAAACAAATTTAGTGGCAAGTACAGCAGATTTCAATAGAGATTAATTTGTCCGAAGGCTGAATACTAAGCAAAGGAAAGAAACAAGGTAAGTAAGGTGCCAAGATTTTACCTTTTTAAAGCTCTGCTCTGGCTCTTTAGTGACAAATAGTCTCTGGCATTTCCACCCCCCAGAGCACTCCAACACATCATTTCAAGAGGAAGGGACCCCAGCGTACCATGAGGGTGTACTGTGAGGGTACACCCTTTCTGAAACCCCCTTGTGCTACTTGACATGCTCTGATGACTGAAAAATTAAGACCATTATGGGTCTTTATGTTTGTATGGACTGCTCTTGTCCCTCAATGCAGCTGAAGAGTGGCATGTGGAGGATTTGTCTAAGGAGCAACTCCAAGGCAGGACCCAAAACAGAAGGACAAAATCCTGGCTCAAGGCAAGGGTGAAATAATTTGGATTTTTTTATATGAAAGTGAACTCAGAATCCTACATCAACTACAGAGACACCTCAATAAACACAGTCACAGCATTTGGCCTATCCCAGCAACCTCTGCACCTCTTTGAGCTGACAGGTTCCAGGAGCTTCTTGAAAGACAAGGTGCTAAACACACAATGTTCAGATACCCTACTGAGCCCATCTGAATGATACTTATCAATCTCATCTACCCTTACAGCAAGACAGCCAAAGCATTTACTAGTCATGGCCCTAGAATTCCTGCTTGCCTACAGACTGGCATGTGACACTGCTACAGTACAGATGGGATTCAGGAAGATGAAGGGTCCAGCATTTTGTGTGTTGGACAAATGTATTTTCTAATGTGCTCCCATGCCTAATGAAGTACCCAAACTATTGCCCTGAAGTACCAGTCCTGTGTTAGTGTGTCTGGTGATAGACACTGGCAGGATTCAAGAGCAACTCTGCTTCCACACCTGGCTTTGAGGTCACCCCAGTTCAGCAGTACAGCTACAGTCTTTGAAAAAGGGTACTGAATACTAGGGGAAAAAATCATGGAGTCATAGAATGTTTTGAAAAGGATGTTAAAGATCAACTCATTCCAATCCTCCTGCCATGGGCAGAGACACCTTCCACTAGACAAGGTTGCTCAAAATCTGCCTGTATTCAGGAGCCTAGTTAGATCTTTCATTTAAAAATGTAAAGGCTGTAAATAGCAAATGTTTATCCAAACAGCATCACGATACTCCACACTCAAGGATCGTAGCACCAGGCGTATCACATCCACCAACACAGCCCTGCTTTTTACCAAGAACACAATCTGTGCGAGCAAAGACATTGGCAGCCCAAGTGATATAGAACTTTGTTTCACCACAGGTCAGAACCTTAACTCATGCTTGTCTTGCTCAGCACAAATCTGAATCATAAAGATACTACATAGCATAGGCAGAATGCTTCCTCTTCGAAGCATTTTATTTCACACTAGCATTGTTTCCAAGTGAAGCGGCAAGCCCCTTAAAGATGCAGCTTTATCCCTGGTGTCAGATTCTGTGCCATAAACACATGCAATGTGCCAGAAACATAGTCAGAACTACAGAGCTGTTAAGGAAGGAGATATACACACATACATCCACAGAGCTGCATATGAAAAATGCTGTTGAAATTCTCCAGTACAAACTCTCAGGGTGATCTTGTCCAGGGTTTGTTTTGAGTGTTTTGTTTATTTTGCCAATGAGAGCTAGCAAAAAAATTGAAAAGGATGACTTTCCTGAGAAACAAAGCTTCTCAGAACTGGAACAGCATGAGAAACTGGTCTGCTTAAATTCTACTTAGAGAGAGGGGAGGAGAATGTGCAGTGAAGGAAACAGATGGAAACCCCAAGAAGAGATTCAACCCCCTGATGTTAGTCACACACATCTGAGCTAGTCATCAAGGCTCATTTTTAGACAGGCAAGAAACTTCTAAAATTCCTTTTTATTCAGGCCTTAGAATCCTCCACCTCTCTCAACAGACACTAAAAACAACCAGCAGTGACTAGTGCAGAAGGAAATGACCCCACCACAGACACATGATTTAGCTGAGATGGATTTCATGTTAGGTTCCCTGTTTCCAGGTTGACCTGCTTGGTCTTCATGGGGGAAGTATGAAGAAGAATAAAGATTCAAGGCAAGCTGAAGAAAGACTAAGCATACAAGAGCCTGGGTACACTTTACTACAGCAAGAAGCACATATAGATGTCACATATAGACTGAAAAGCAATAGATGACAGACTAAAGAAATTTATAGACCTTTTATATTTACAGAATTTTATGCCTAAGCACACAAGAAAGGCATCAGGAACATATATAAAGAGCTTATAAGCAAATAAAATCAAATACTCTTTGTTGCTATGAAATCAGATCTATTGGCCTCAGAAAACATCTGGTGAGAATCTCAATAGTTTCCTCTCTGCCAGCCAACCCTGGAGTGCAAATAATGGTGTCAGACAAAGTGAGGAAGAACAGTTGGACTATATGCACTTAGAGAAACAATTCATTTATTACACAAAATATTAGACTCCCCCCAGACAATACATCCAGCTGATGATGGGAAGATGCATTCAAAATAAATGCTGCAGAGTGAGAGTCAGTCTAGTGGTAATAACTGGGCAGCAGCTTACACATGATGGAAGAGGAGGGTCAGATTAGTCTGGCCTGCCATGGCCTCAGAAGAGCATGATCCTGAGCAGTAGATCAGATCACTTACATGAAAAGATGGCTCTGATCCCAGAAAAGCACAAAGCAAACTAAAACCTTCTTTGCCAGAGCTGGTGGGAAAAATCTACAAGATGTGTGGAGGGTTCCTGCCAAAATCTCAAACCAGGACAGAAGAAAAATAAAATTAGGTCAACATTTCAGCAGGAAATTGGACTGCATGCAAAGGTACTGCAAAGAATAACTCAGAAAAGAAAGTCTGTTGCAGGGTCTTACATTTTCTCTACAGAGGGAAAATTACCATGATCACTAGAAAAAAATTAGAGGCTCAGAAAAAGCTGTAAACTCTCATAAAATTGCAAGGTTTGTCTCTTCACTACACTTCTGTGTTACAGACAAAATTCCAAAAGAAGGTGCCATCATTAAAATTCCAGAAAGTTCATTCCTGGAAGGAAAATGAACTGGAGGAAAAATTCACAATATTTTTCAGTCTTGAGAATACAGAACAGATAAGCCATGTCTGCCAACTGCCAGAGCTGATCCGTCACATGGCACAACAGAGACACGTGTAACTATATGGGTTTGCATGGCAAGGTTTGGGTAGCAGGGGTCTAGAAGGGTGGTTTCTGTGAGAGCATGCTAGAAGCTTCTTCCCAGATGTCTGACAGAGCCAATGCCAGCTGGCTCCAAGACAGACCCACTGTTGACCAAGGCCAAGGCCAAGCCCATCAGCGATGGTGGGAGCACCTCTGGGATACAGGAGACAGAGAGGGATTGGGGAAGGTAGTTTAAAATTTAGGTTTTCTTTCTCATTATACTACTCTGACTTGATTGGAAATAAATTAGGATAATCTCCTCAAGTCTGTTTTGCCTGTGACAGTAACTGGTGAGTGTTCTGTCCCTGTCCTTGTCTCAACCCATGAGTCTTCCATTAGATTTTCTCTCCCTTGGCCAGCTGAGGGGGGAAGCGATAGAGTGGCTTTGGTGGGCACCTGTCATCCGTCCAGGGTCAGCCCACCACAGCAACAAATTTAAACTGCAGTGAAAATGTTTCATGAGATAACATCAACATTTTTTTCTGAAGATACACTGAGCAGCTGAGTACTGCAAGAGAAACATTCTGCAAGATCTTGGAACAATATTCAGTATAAAATGAATGGATGGTCCTCACTTTAACCACTGCAAAAAAAAAGATCTTTTTTCCATGCCTAAAATGGGATTTAGGAACAATTAAATAAAGTTGTCTGTAAAGAGAAAAAAAACCAACAACAAAAACAAACAAACCCACCAACCAAAACAAACAACTAAACAGAAAAAAACTAAACCAGAGACTGCACCATAGGAGAAAACTGTTTCAGCAGCTGAAAAGATATGAGTAATAACTGCATTTCTCCTTCTCATATTTCTTTCAAGCAACTCCAATATAGCAGCTACTCCTACTCAACCACTGCAAGACTACTCCTGAAAGTCAGATCCGTGCGCTCCACTTTGTTGAATTTAGCACAGAAATTCCAAGCTGCCTTCATTTGAATATGGTATCTTTTTCCTTCAGCTCCAGATGAATCCCTGAGACACTATCTCCCTATAACTCCTCATTCATACAAATAGAAACCATATCCTCAAATCCCCAAGAAATGTTCCCCAAGTTGGAACATTAACTCCCAAATAGCCAAGACTGACCCAAAGACTTCTAACCAATATCCACAATACACATCATTTCCTCTTACTAATTTTTCCATTTGAGATGTCGTAAAATTGTGGTTTTCCTCCTTCTCATATCTTCACATGCTAGATCCACTTGTGTAGACCCCACTACAACAATTCTGAAGCATAAGTTGCCCTCAGGAACTGGCATGGCATGCCTTTGGGAGCAGAGCAGACTGTGAAGCCTCAACAGAGAAAATAACAAAAGACAACAAAACTAAGAACACAAACAGCATGGATTTGGTGTAGCCATGAAGACAGTAGTTGGTAACACAGAAACACACCCTACTTCTACATCACATCTCCTATCTTGCCTTCCTTGCCTATCATCCCTCCCTCCTTTTTTAAGGACAGATGGATACCTCTCTCTTTCACAGCACCAGTATAATGTTTAAACTGTGTTGTTTATGCAAACCCCTTTCTCAGGTTCTCCTTTTGGCAGGACATGCTACTTGCACCGTTGTAGGTGCAGGACTCAGGTCTAACATACTTCTGTTGTGTGGCTGAAACCATATCAGGAGCAACCCTTGCTGTGAAAGGGGCTTTATTACTCACAGTTGAAAAGGCTGCATTGAAGGAAAGATTCAGGGCCTTCCTCTCTTCCTCTCTTCCTTCTGTTCCACCATTCCCCTCAGCCTGGGCCTTAGGGAGACACCTCTGGAATGTCAGGCAGTTGCCATCGCGGACGAAAAGGCTAACATCACCTTCAAGCTGATGACCAACTCAAGAACAATTTTATTATCTGTCCTTATTTCTTACACCTCCTCCCAGGGAAATACCTGTCCTTGCCACCTTGCTTTGCTGGGACTACAGTGGTGCCAAGATCTGAAGCTTGGAAGCACTTCTGGATCTTTAAATAGTGGAAAGAAGAGCTTATCACACTCTTCTCTTGCCACAAATCACAAGTCAGGTAAAGCATCCTTTACAACTCCACGTTAAAGAAGCTAAAAATAAATCCTACTTCTCAAGCCAAAAGATTTGTGAAACAGCTGGTGGAGCTGAACTTAGGAGAAAGAAGTCTAACAGCATCATATTTATGGGCTTTGTTTACACAGGGTTGTAAAAACTAGTAATTGTAATGAAAACAAATGGGCCAGTTTATCTTTCTGCTTTGATTTCCTTTCCATGTGATTAAAAGCTGCATCAGGAGACCTCATTGCAGCCCAAGGTTCTTCTCTAGCATGATACAGCCAGACTGTCTTAGGCATGACAAGAGAACATGCCCAGACTACTGCATGTCTAAGACTCATGAGACCTACTCATTTCACTATAGATGTTGTATGCTAAGTGGGACACTGAAAATTAATTTCCATCATCTGTCTTATACAGGGAGGGAAAAAAAAGTATATCAGAGAGTAGAAAGTTCTCTTTGCACTTTAAAACCTGATATACTGAAATATTTTACATGCTTGCTGGCAAAAGTAGGTCTTTAGGCAAAAGAAACTCCGATTCCATCTCACTACTGTAAGAAACTGGTCAGGGATCTTCTGCACAAAGACCAAATGCTTTGGAAGTGTTTGACTTCACGTTGCAATTGTATAGCAAAATCCAGACCTGATTTACAAAGAAACGAGGTAGGTTAAGACAATACACTGTTGTCATGTTTCATGGTTTCATAGTTTAATACATGCTTTCACCTAATGGGTCCACTCATAGCAGTGCAGTTTGCTTAAACTTATGCTCAAAGGAAGACTTGCCTCTCTCTGCTTCGCCACTTCATCTCCAAGAAAAAGATGAAAGTGGATTAAACTGGTGAAAAAAGCCCATTCAAAAACCTTCACAATTCAATTTCTCTTAAGCCTTATTGGTATCAAGCATACTCAGCCAAAAATTTGCTATTTCTGCCCAGAGAAGAACATCTTTTGCTTTTCTACTCTGTGACTGGGGTGCAGTGGAACAAGAAGTCCAAGTTTCAACAGGAGCAGTGTCATAAATGGGTATCACAAAGAAGTTAAGGCATGTTTCAGCCCTGGAGGAAAAACAGCCTCTCTTTTTTTTTTCTACTTTCTACCCACCTCCAAATATGCTGGAGCAGCTCAGAACCGAGATGAAAAATATTACCTCCAGATTTTTTTCTTAAACCAAAAATCTGGGGAAAAAATATGTTCACTTTGGTCATTCAAAACACATTTCAATCATTTCTAAATAACTTACTTTAGATACTTTCAAAAGGTACTGTAAATAGAAATGCCATTTTGAGGGAAGGCTAATTTTTTTGATTCTTGTTTATTCCTTTCTCTATGACATTTTACCATTTCAAAATCAGCTACAAAGTTTGGGGGAGGACTAAAGTAAAGTAATATGTTGCCACTGCCCCTATTCTGATGAGTGTTTTGTTAACAATTCTTATTTAAAACTGGAGACATAAAAGGGGAAAAACCCCAGAAACCAAAAAACCCTACTTCCGGATCGAGAGGTAACAGACAAGAGAAGCAACACGTTGTGCAGGGGGACAGTTTCCCATATCAGCGATGCAGACCAGAGAGCAAAACTAGACACAGAAAGGGACAGGGATGCAGAATGGGGAACGAGGGAACAATACTGGAACTGTGAAGAGATCAGAATGGGATGGAGGTGGCAGAACTGCCTCCTGCTACCACAATCTGCAAGGTACACCAGGAGCTATCTTTACCAGTATATACCACTGGCATCCAATAGACTCAGCCAGAGGCAGAGGAGGGTTGCAAGCTGCTCCTGTTGTCCCCAGCTGCTTCACTCCTTTTTCCCCCTAGGATCAGCTCTTTAACCGTCACAAAAGAGTGAATCAGCTCCAATAGCTGCTGATTTTTCTGTGTCCAAGCCAGGCTGGTCCCTTTGTCCAGTTTCTTCTCGGGTTAAAAATCACTAGGCAGTTTTTGGTCTGAGGTCTGTGCTAAATGGATCCATCTGGATGAAGCCAATGCTGCTGTGCAGGTCAGCCTTCACCAGGGAGCTCTGTGCCCTCCCAGCCCAAAAAGGAAAATCTTGTTTGCTCCTGGTGGCACCACACTGCAGCCCTTTAGAAGTCCCTCCTTACACTCCATCAATGCTTATACTCCAAAAGTTTAACAATAAGGAGAAATAAATGGGAACCACACGTCTAATGGGAAGATTTTTCATTCAAATGTGCTTTATTGTGTGATATATGCCTTTAATTACAGTGCAAGCATCTGGGTACATTTGTTGCTATTACAGACCAATCTTTCATGTTTATTGAGCATAAGACTACAAGGGAGAAAGTAGGAGAGGCTTCGACATAAGGCAGAGTGGGACATAAAACTACCATCACATGCTTGGCTGTTCCTTTCCTCCTTCCTTTATAAACCCTGTGGCACTATCTGTAGGTTAATCTCTATATTACACAGAACAGGATTTAATGGCAGAGGTTTTTTTTCAGATTAGTGAAAGAAAGAGATTTCACACCACCAAAGCACCTTCCAAATTCACATAAGATTTTTCCAATTTATTTCTTTAAGTGGAAAAAACACTTCTAAAAGTGTGTACATGGGCATTAATGAATAGGTTTTGAAACTGTATTTAGAACAACATTTTATTCTGAAATGTAATTACTGTTCATGTAAAAAATTTCACATGGCTTCAAAGAAATACTAGTTTGGGCTCAAGCATAATATGTCATTTAGGCAAAATGAAAGCAATGTATTTTGCTCCAGGTTAAATTGTATGCTATTTGACACCCTTGACACCCAAAATAGTTTTGCATTCATCAGCATTTTCTCAGAGAAGGGTGGTTACTCAAAACAGTTTCCCAGTTGTGTGACACATCACCCCTCAAACACTGAGAAGACACACACCTGAACTGATCTAGTTCACACAGGTGAAAATGCTGTTCCCACTTGGGGTCAGCCCTGACAGTGGGTAGGTGTCCACTCTCTTCATACAGTTCTCATCTCACCAGCTGAAGACTTCCTTAAGACCTTCACCCCACTTCTCAGTGGTGTTGTGTGACCCTATTTCTTCACAAAGTCTGAGCAGTCTCACAAACTGTCCATATTCTTATACTTCATTCACCCCATGAGGGCACCTCAGCCTGAGGCCATGGGTTCTGTCATGGATTTATGATGCAGAGCAAGCATTTATGGGCTGCCACAACACACTGGGATACCTCTGTCTCCTTTGGTCATGGATATGCCCCCAGTGTCATCCTGAAAGGCTTCTGGGAAACTACAAGAGATGAATGGATACTACTTAGGAAGTGTATGGGTTTTACACTGGAAGAAATCCCTGTCTGGACAACTCTGGTCCACACACACAGCCTATGCTCTGTACTTCCTGGGACCAAGGCCAGATACTGGACCATACCAGCCCAGAGAAAGGCACACCTTAGTTAATGGGAGTCTTATGTCCCCCAAAAGAGAACATAGAAGCTGATAGGACAACTGTGACTGTGAAATAAATTCTATGAGTAAAAAAATATAAAAGCAAGGTAGAAAACTTCAGTTTCTGATAGCATTGAAGATGTAGCTTCAGCAAATATTACCCTAGCTCTTGTACGATATTCTACAATTCTTTCTTTTAGGCCACCTTCATTACCACATGCTTGTCTATCCTGTCCTATAATGAATCAAGAAGCAAGCTTGAACATATAATAAAGAAACTTGGAGTTCCTTTCAGCTTTACTCTCCTATTTGGTGGCCAGTTCTAGTCTCCACCAGGGGCTCTGCTAGCTTGAAGATGTTCTTCAGTACTGCTCTTACTATAACACTCTTAAAATCCCATGGGGTAACTCAGTTCATCTCTATCTACCCCAAATTTTTTTTGACTGGATTCCCTGGCAATCCATGCATCAACAATAGACAACTACTGAAGGGAAAAGCAGAGCCTGATTATACAGGCAGTCATCTCCACACATACACAAGCTAGAGATCATATGTAGGAAGGAAACAGAAAGTGGTTTCATGGAAGATGAGAGATGGTGTCCTCCCTGCACTTCACAGTGATTAAGTTCATCCTGATCCAAACGTGCAAGGGAGACTGCAGGAGGAAACCAAATGAACAGCATCATTGTAAACACCAGACACCATCAGGAACAATTTAGCTTGATGGCTGTAGCAGAAACTGTCACTGCACTGAGGCTTCACTGCCAGAAAAATCACCAAATGAGAAACTCGCATGTTTCAGGGATCCCTTAGAGCTGCTGGCCCACACCATTTATATTGCTGTCTTTAATTCATCCATCACCCAGTTCCTGCAAACAAACAACATTTATATCTTTGGAACAAATGAATCTGCAAATGCAGATCATGCGAGAAAAAGGAGTTCCTAACTAAGCTCTCTCAGCAGCTCTCCAGGTTTCTAAATGTTCTGTGGTATCTATATTTAAGCTATTTATCCCATTTAATTCAAACTCTATGTGCCTTCAATTCACCTCGAAGTAGAGTGAAGGAAAAAAGCCCCCATAAAACCTCAACAATAAACAAAGCTGATTCAAGGCGAAAACTATGGCAACTCACCAAACTTGATATAATGTAACTCTAATTCCTGAAGTTAACCTAAGTTCACAGTAATGGTACAGCATAACTCATACCGGAAGGCGGCAAAGGAAAAATAAAGCAACCTTTTCCATGCTGTCACTAGAAAAAAAGCACAGCTCATCTGGCTGGGGACTAGCAGACTTAATTTTGCTGCAGAACTTTCAGGCTCATCACATTTGTGCCACTGGGTATGTGTGCATAACTCTTGTGGATTTGCACCAAGGTCTGAGAAAATCAACTGGCCTGAAGCAAGTGCTGTGTTAGAGGACGAAGCCAGAGTCCTGTTTTGGCAGCCAAACTTTTGATGACATTATTGTTCTTTTACTATATGGCAGGAAAGCCCCCTTGGGCACGGTATATTCTGCTAACATGTTATTTGTACGTGCTGTTATCTCTCGAACACTGCAAACATAAAATGCTACAAAATCTATATTCAGACAGTTTATGATCACTGAGCTGCTGGCAGAAATGAGAGGCCCAAGGTAGGAGGCTGTGGGAAGGATCCTGCTTTCCTCCTTTTGCACTACAGAATCTCAAGAATTTTTTATAAAGCTTTAAGCTTTGTTGTTTTTTTGATCAATTGTCCTCCTCTCAAAAATATCACCCTTCATTTTGATGCCTCAGCTCCTCCTTTTATCATACCCACAATACTTCGAATGTGTCAAAATTTTACTGCATCATGCCCTAACTTTCATTTTATAGCCACCCATGGTCCTATAAAAATCAATTGAACACAAAACTAAAGAATTTCATTACTCTGGAAGAACTTCTTGTAACTGTCACAAAACTGCTGTGGGGCTTCTACTGCAAAAATTCAAACATGCACACAGGCATGTGCACACCCTGTACAAACAGGCCACCAGACAAGCAATATGGATACCCAGCTGAAATGTGCACCAAAACACAACTGGAGATGTGCAGCAGCATTTGCAATGAGGAATAAAGATATGGAAGCATAAATGGCCTGCAGCAGAACAATGCTGGAATCAGGACATTATGAAAATCTTGAGGGTTTTGCTGCTTTTATTTTTTAATGATAAAACTTCTAGTTTTATTAAGTGTGAGGAAGCATTTGAAAAACATGGTTCCCAACCCTTTCCTCAGACACATAAGCATCAAAAGAAATATAACAGAGGACAACTGAAACAATTCAAACACCTTCCTGATTTTTTTTCTCTATCAAACTCATGACTTTCAAGGGACCCATTAATTATTTCCAAACACTTGGGATTGTAGTTCCTGAGGTGCTAGACCAAAACTGCAGGCACTGGCCTCCTTTTTCACCACTGATGCAATGATCATGAAAAACTGAAACATACACTGGATTACCAATGAGCATATGGGACATTTGAATCATCTGTGCCTACTGAGGGGACAAAGGAGTTACAGCTGTTCCTCTGACACCTTTATTCCCCAGAATAATATTGATTACACGCAGTTTCTCTCAGAAGGGAAAAAAAAGGAGAAAAAAAAAGGAGAAAATAGGAGAAAATTAAAAACCAATATTGGCAAATTTTCATATGTCAAGGTTGAACAACAGAAATAGATAGTTGCCTTAATATGAGTGATAGCTTGCACAAAGGCAGATGAGCCCAGAGACTCTGCATCTCTCAGCAGGCAGATTTTAGGAGGAAAAAAAACCTGTACACAGGAAGGCATAAACTACATCTATGTTGTTTTATGTAAGAAAAGAATACTATATATGTTTACAGGTCAGATCATCCAGTGATGTAAATCAGCATTTTCCAGATAAAATCAATGGACTCACACTGAATATCAGCTGCTACATGTGACTGTACACATCTTTGTAAACCAACTCAGGTATGCTATTAGATCAGAACATGGTCCATTTCCCTACTGAAACCAAGCACTGGAGACAGGGATGGTTTGTAGTTACTCAAAAAAGGGAGAGAGCAAGAGAGAGAAACCTATTTGTAAAGGGCAATCTGAGACAAAACTAGCGCCACATACCAGGTTCCAGTATTACATACAAAAGACACTAAGCGATTTGAAACTAAATGTATAAGGTTTTTAGTATACTGCTGTGCTGCAACATAAAAGAACATAAAAGAAGGACCATCTCTACCCTTCAGAAGGACCCTGCACATTTACTACTATGTGAAATTCCCACACAGGGGCCCCACCTTAGACCACACCGAAAGTTCTGCCACAGCCTGAAGCCTGGGGAGACATGGGGTAGCAAGAAGCTGTAACATTTTTGTAGGATCACATGGGCCAGTGGAAAGGAAAGGAGAACATCATTCAGGAAGTCTGAGTAATCAGCTGTCACTGGTTAGCTGGCTAACCTTGCACAGCTCACTTCACCTTCCT
The DNA here is from genome assembly GCF_036250125.1 of Pseudopipra pipra. NCBI lineage: Eukaryota > Metazoa > Chordata > Aves > Passeriformes > Pipridae > Pseudopipra > Pseudopipra pipra. Next base: position 25,685,772 of record NC_087556.1, on the reverse strand, counting down.
GTGCTTCAATTGCCCTTCAGCCTCTCTCACTGCCTCATTGACTTTGTCCCTGTATTGGCAACATCCAGCTGTGATTTCTGAACCAGTTAAATGTCCCTTGCATGGCAGTGGTAGGTAACAAGCCCAGGACAAGACTGTGGTAACACTGACACTGCTGGGTAAACCAGATGATTTGTCATGGCACAAAAGGACTACTGAGAACTGCATGGTGTAAAAATCCCCAGGGTATCCTGGGATTTACAAAATCTAGTTGTATTTCACAAGAGAGTGGTGGAGAGGAAATGTCAGCTCCTGCCTGATCCTTTCTGGAGCTTCTGTTTCTTTGGCTCTCAGATATGCCTCTTTCAACTGTATGAAAAGATTTTGATAATATACTGATGAAAATAAGATATAAAAATGGTGTCCTGTTAAATGGATATGGATATAACATGCCCAGCAGGAAATCATTATGTAGGTATTGCCGTCATAGGATCCCCACTGAAACCAAGTCAGAAATGTTCTATGTGGTCTAGGACCAGTCTATAGGATCTGATGACCTTACTGGGCCCTACATATCCTCTATTGCAATGGAAAGCACAGCTACAAGAGCAGTTAGAAGCAAGCTAGAAAATCCTTTGGTCGACTGTACACATCCTAAAGGTTCCCATCCCTGGATTGTTCACGTAGCCCTCTTCCAGAGTGCTAGCCTTTTTTTCAGGTTATGCAAATGTGCCAGAGGTTCCACAGCTCCTAACAGGAAGCTAAAAGACCACTGTCTTAGGAGCAGAACTCGGAGCAAGGGATAGCCTGCTATTTCCAGGCCTGCTGTTCCTACTCATGACTGCAAGCTCCCAGTCCAACACACGGAAATGCATCCCTCAGGAAGCACCCTCACAGACTGTCCCTGTTCTTGGTTGTTGATCATGTAACAATTGTGCATATAAAGTGCTTGCTTGGGGGGATTGAGAGACACTGGATTATTATATTAATTATTGCTTTTCTTTTTCTGTCCCTTTCTTTACTTCTTCTCTTAATCTCCTTTCTTAATATTTTGGTTGACTTAGGACTGGATGGGTTGGATTTTACTAAGTTGTATGGGTTAGCATGTGCTAAGTCAATGCTTGGCGGAATGCTTTGTTTTGGTTGAATGTTACCCCTTTAAACTTTTGCCAAATACTCTTATTTCCTAAAGTTAACCAGTAAACTTTAGGAAATAAAGTGTGCAGCGTCTTCTCCTTTGCACTCTCTCTTAAGGTGTTAAAAGAACCAAGGACTCTTCTAAATACTTCAGCAGGATAATTTTTAGGGCCTTGAATATTTATTTAAGTATAACTCCTTTCATGAGCTTGAGACTTGGGATCTTACAACCTCTACCCCTCAATATCATCCATCTAGCTGGCTGCCTCAAGGACACTAGTCTGTGCCATCCCAGTCACTCATCTTTAAGGACTTTAAAGAAGAAAATATTATCTTAAGTAGCCTACTACCATCCCAATGTGCAATATTTCTCAACAGCGGGGTCTTGTATTGTCAAGGCAATGTACAAATACTAATAAATGCCACCATTACCTGGACAGAAAGAACAGTCCCCATTGGGCAGACTTCCAACAGCTGCCTGAATCACTGATAGTAATGGGAGCTGCTGGGTCCCAAATCCTTCTGTATAAAGAATGACCCTAATGGTTAACAAAACAACAGCTTCTTAATTTTCACCTCCCAGCAGGTACTGTAGTCCAAGGGAATTAGCATCCCTCTGTACTCAATTCTACATGCCCACAGCAATAATTTCAGGTGCTGGCAGACCTATCTTCCCTAAGCTATAGCTTTAATGTCCTGAAGCATTAAAGAAAGATGAGAGAGCAGCAAAACCCAGGAGACTGAAATTACTTAAAATCCCAAGAGTAAAATCCCACACATAACTTGTATGTCTTTGCAGACACTTTGCAGTACTGAAAGCCTGTCTGTATAGCCACTTTACATCCTAATGTGTAAAGGCTTACATACTTAAAGGCCTTCAATCACAAAAGCATTTATGTGTAACCTTAAAATTAGGCCCAGACTAAACAATTTGGCTGCTCTGAGGTCAGGGTTGCCTTTTATTCTGATAAGTTTTAGTAAATTCACAAGTGTTTACATCCATTGTCACAGGCTCTTCTTGTTACTTTAGCTGTGATATTTTAGGCAAAATTAATCCTGTTGTTCTTTACTACGGAAAAGTCACATTCTAAACTCCAGCATCCATGTTGAGTCAGCTTCTGGAGGGGAAAGGAACCAAGTTTTTCATGGTCAGCATCAGCAAATATCTGAGGTGAAGTGAACACTTGGCAAATGTTCTTTCTTCATCTAATTCTGCTCAACAGATTTTAGAAGAGACTTAATGTTGTCATAAGGACATGCAAATACTGAGAAAGAGCTTTGAAAAGCAATATGGAAGGCAAATAAAAAGGAATGGGGATTAAAAAAAAAAAAAAAAAAAAAAAGGAGAGAAAGCAAGAAAAGGGAAAAAAGGCCTGGGAAACCCTTCTGGGTTCATCTCATTTTACTGAAGCAGCCTGGCAGGTAACTCACATCTACACATCCTGATAAAGAAAAACAAAAGACTGTGAATTCCTTCTCAGTTTGCACATCATGTTTGGTCTCTCCTCCAGGGTGGAGGTCATTATAATCTATAGGCATGATAGGAGGAGCTAGGAAACTTAATGCTTTTTGCTGTTTTGATCATATTGGAATCATATCCCATGTAATCCATTTTGCACACATCCAGACAGCAGGGCTAGTTTCAAGTCCCCTAATCTCAAGTAATATAGCAAATAGTTACATCCTAGGAAAGGAAATTACTGCCTTGACAGTCAGTGGAGGCCTAGTCAATACAAATGAGTCTAAGGCACAATTTACCTTATCCTAAAATAGTCACCTACATTTGCCTCCAGAAATCAATCAACACCACTTAGAAGATCACCATCAACTACAGTGTGAAGCCTCAACACCTAATGTAGGCATACATTGTAACATTTTAGATCTCTACAGTCAGGCAAAATAAATCATGCCCCTGGTGTTCTTATTCTTCACCCTTTTTCACTCCTTCATGTTTATTCCCATCTGCTGTATTTATAACCACTCTTCACCCCACTTAGGCTCCAGATAAAATCAATATACAGCCATGATTTAGCATGGCCCAGGAATAAACCAGGGGATCCTTGCTCTGTTACACAATAAATGAGGTTGCTTCAGAAGAAGAGCACATTTAAGCATCAAATGTATCTCGCTCCATTTATCTCTGTATTTCCCTTTTCAAAGTAAAACCTGCTCATGAAGTATCTATAACATAAATAACAAGCAATAGGAAAGTCTGTTCTAACTAAATCAAGTGTCACGAGCCGTTACTTTCTTTTTGGCACCACAAATCATCACAAACCCAAAGTTCAGTATTTTGCCAGGACAAAATTCATGGGGCATTTCTGAAGTAGAGCCAGGGTTGCATAATTTAATTTCTCATCTTCTGTTAAAACTGCCAGGCTTATCATAATCAGAATGATAAATGTAGAGTCATACGTCTTCTTTCCGACAGTAATGCCCATCGATACTTCAAATGCAAACAATTGTGACATCTGACTTTATAAAAACTACCTAGTGCACCAACACCACTTAATTAAATCATTTTAAAACTGCTTTTGTTACGTTTAACGAATGATATATTATACTGCAATGAAACATGCAGCAATACAAATACTTCACAATGCCAACAATTAAGGCTCACTTCACTTACAGCTATTGACAACACAAGTGCTCCTCACTTCATTCAGCTTGTGCATTCCAAATGAACTGGTTAGCGAAAAGGGTGCTTTTTTGCTAATGAGTTTTGTAATCAAGGCATCTATTTTAATTTCAAATTGGCTAGATTGGGGGAAATTGCTGAACTAAATGACTAGTTCTAATTAGGATTATAAAAATATTCATCATGCAGCAGAATTTAGCGCAAGGTCTTGATTTCCCAACATTTTGCATATAGCTTTAGTTTAAGAGTGGAAAAAACCTCCTGATAAATTGTCTTCCTTTTAATGAATTGAACAAACACTATATCTGTTATAGTAGTCCTTTCATTTAAAGGCACTGATACATATTCATGATTTGTAAATGAAGTTAAGTGATTTCGATTCTTCAGTTCATTATCATATTGGAGAAGAGACTTCTGTAAATTGCCCTTAAATATTTCCAATCTCAAGGGTTTGGTGTGGGTTTTGTTTCTTTTTGTTTGGCTTGGGTTTTTCTAACTTTACTGACATTTCAGTTTATCTGTTTGATGGAGCCCTGCCTGCCTGGGAGAGCTGCTGGCAGGTGGCTTGTCCAGCGACAGACACATGATATGTTTGTAGAACCTGATGTTCTCAGAAGAGCATTCAAAAGGCAAAGAGATGAAAGGCTTATTTGTGATTAAGTCATGGGAACAGGGCTCTATCTGCCTTCAGCTTCTGACTTTGTTATAATCCTCAGTGGTAGTTAGGCAATGAAACACTTTAATGACCTGTGCCTGAATACACTAGAGATACTCAGGGGACAACACTTTTTCAGCCTCACGTTTAATTGCAAGCACTCTTGGGCAGGGATTGCTTCTTAATATGAGTGTGTAATACAATGGACCAGGCAGTATGGTAGGGATTTCTAAGAGCAGTTACTGTAATATGGCTTGTATTAAACATGAAACACTACATGTTCCTTTACAACTGGGCAACGTACTCACTTTATTTCCTTCCTCAGTATGGCAGGCCGGCAGGAGTAACTGTTATTATGACAGCTTTCTCAATTTCTTTCCCTTTTAAGTGAAGAAAAGAATGCAATAGGTGTGCCTGTAGCTTCACTCTGTGGGGTGCCCAAATGCCAAGTGACTGGTGCAAGATAAATCTGAAAGCTGAGAATTGTATCCATAGAACTGGAACCACCATCATCGTGCTCTTTAAATATCAATGAGTTATGATGAGAAATTAGCCTCAGTGTGTTCTCTCACATCATACAATGAAAGGGTGATTCTACCATCAGGATCCATGTGGGAGCAGAAAGAGCTTATTTTCCTTGTTAAATGTAATGTTCACATCTTGCTAAGAAAAGCTGACTTTTACCCAAGAGGTGCAGTCTTGAGCTGTTGTTGATAAAAAGAGAGGTTACTCACACTTCTGACAACTTCTGACAACTACAATTACATTTAAATTCCAGGACCAGGAATGTTGCTGAGGAGCAGGTGACAGCTCTGGGTGCCTGCTGATTTATAACAAAATGAGATGTGAGGCAGCCACCAACCTGCCTCTCCTCATTAGCCCAACACCTCAGTTTCTAAGAGAGAAAACCTACAGGCCTAGGCTGGAGTCACGTCTCACTTCAGACGTGCAGCAACTCCCACTGCTTAATTTCAGCACACCTGCAGCTGCCACCCTGGAATCGTACTTTCCAACAAAAGGAGTTCCAACTCAACACCCTCACCTGAACACAACCCTGAAGCCCTCATGTGCCCTCAAGTTTTCATGAGTGGTACAGAAAAACCCAAGACCAGGGGCTGGGGCTCTTACTGGGAATGAAGGTGAATACAACTCCCTACGTTTTTTGCCACTGAAGCTGAGCAGAGAAGATGGAGGGGGAGGTAAACCTGAAACCCTGCAGTCCTGACACCCCCTGAGACACAGAGACCAAGGGTCCTTCAAGGCTCTGAAGGCTCTCTTAATGGCCCAGCTCAGTGACCTATAATGGCAGGAAAAGAAGAGATGGGGACTTGTCTTTTTCTCCGTATGTGTGTGTTTGTCTGACTTAATACCTTTATACAACTCCTCTTCACAAAGAGCCATATGGAGAGGTCAAGAGGCAAGGGGTACAAGTTGCATGAGGAGAGGTTTCATCATGGTATAAGAAAGTAATTTCTTACAATCAATCACTGGAATCTTCCATTCCCTCAGGGATGTAGTGGAGTTCCCCTTAATAGAGGCATTCAAGACAGGACTGGACTGGGTGCTAGACAATCACATCTAGGCTCCCTTTCCCATGAAATTTTGGACCAGATTATCTTTTGAGATCCCTTATAGCTTGGACTGTTCTATATGTCTGTTTAAACAGCTCATCACAAAGAATCCCAGACAAAGATGGAAGACTCCTGGAATGAGGTGCCTATATTTCCAGAAGAACACAATCCCAGTTTTATCCTCCTCTCAGCGAGTACCACAGGATTTCTTTGGCATCATCCTACCCAACTGGACAATGTCAGACAAAAAAAACCAAACAACCCCACACTTAACTGCCTAACTGCCTTATGTCATACCAGGAGCCTAGGCCCAAACTCCAGGGGAGAATTTTGCCTGGTGGCAAAAAGGCAATGCCTTCATGGCTTTGGCTCTGTGCCTAGGATATTTAAAAAAAGAAAAAAAAAGAAAGACAAAGCAAAAACAAAACAAAACAAACAAACAAAAACAAACAAAAAACCAACCAAAACCCAACCAAAAAACCCCCAAACAAACAAAAAAACCAAACAAAAAAAAAAAAAAAAAAAAAAAAAAAACCACCCTTTCCCATATAGGCACAGTGTTATCTGTTTTTTGGGGTTTTTTTAATAAATTCAGCAGTGTCTTGACAAGATGGTCAGGGCTGTGACATGTACTGCATTCAATTTTCAGGTCATAACTTGCCACATCTCCCACACCGAAGGAATCTCTCCAGTCAGATCTGATACTGTCTGCCAGGTGCAACTTGGTGATACAGCAGAATGTTATCTTACACATTTTATTTATCACCTCATTCGAAGAGATAATAAGATACCCATTTTATTTTGTTCACTTCCTGCTGAAGAATAAGCCTTATGGAGGGAGAAGCCACTGATTGCCAAACTCCTTGTTTATCCAATGTTCTCAAATTTGTAATAGTGTAGCTGGGGAATTTAAATTGGTATGTTATTGAATTATTCAGTCCTTACCTCTTCCCAGCAAGCTCCAAATCATAGTTTGGCCTGTAAGGAAGAGGTCGAATTGTATCTCTCTGCATAGCTGGGTTTTTTTTCTCTTAACAATGGTGATTTGAAATATTTTAAATATCTTTCTCCCTATTCTCTAATATTTTCTCTTTTAAACAAATTACCTTTTTTTAACGATTTACTAAACAAATATTCATGCAAGAGAGTTGTGCATGTTGCACTGAAAGACATTTCAATGTCATTCTGAGAGAAACTCCATGGAGCTGGAAACTCCCTTCTGTTTCTCCCTCCAGACTGATCCATTCCCCAGAGAGGTATTGGGGTATGGAAAGGTTTGCTTCTGGGGAATTAGTTGGTTCCTTGGATAAATGAAACAAACAATAAGGCACTCAATATATTAGTATCAGAAATGCAAGATCAATTCAAGATATTCATCCCCAGCTGCTATGAATGGCAGCAATGAAAACTGTACCTTAAGTATACACTGGTAGACTCTGAGCTTTCACAGCACTCCACAAAGCTGTTTCTCATACTTTCCAATCGACAGTATTGCACCTTTTTTGTATATTCCCCTTCCCACCACACTTTGTAAGATTGTTTAAAATGGCTTCCTATATATTTTCTGGGGGGAAAAATCCATGAAAATTGGAGGATGAAGCCCCTCTCCCTTTGTATTGGGTGATATGTCTAAGTGTCAATATAGACACTACTTGTGAGACCCAGTCTGACCTGAAGCAAATTGGCTGTAACATTTACATAGTGTCCACCTTCTGACAAAGGCCACAGGTGCAACTAATCTCCCAGGGCCTGGTAATTGCACAATGTCACATGACTGCTCAGGGGGAAGTAGTACACCCACCCATGCTTGCTTAAAGCCCTGCAAAATTTCCTCCTGCCTATGCTTTACATGTTGTGAGAAGACATCAGGGTCTATGAACTTGCTATGTGGTCATGCCCACACGAACAGATTTCTTGGCTCAGCCATACTGTATTTATTTGAGGATACAAGCAAGTTTACAAGGCAGAGGAGGGTCGTAATTGGCTATAAAAATTAAGAACAGGAATGATATGCTGTGTTGACTCTACTGAGGAAGTATCCTCACTAACTCTTCGGATACTACAAAGAGAAAACAAACGGTGGTAACTGTGAGTTGTCCTTAAATCAACAAAGTAACCAGCAGCCACACAGCAAAATATCTTTCAGAAAGCCTGCTGAGCTCCCTCTCATTGAACTGTTGTTGTAATTAATTATTTCAGTTGATATGAAGAGGCAACATTGCAAAGTCTTTGGCCTTCACTTCTTCATATTTCAAGGAGAAGTTCTGTTGAGAAGAGAGGGGCTCCTTTTCTTAAAGAAGAAAGCCAGACTAGGGAATAGACTTTCTAAAACACCAGCTTGGAGGGGATAATAATTCTGTTAAGAGGACAGAATTCAAAAGGTGTTGGGTTTTTTTTAGTTGGTTGTTTTTTTAATCAACTGGATAAACAGCTTAATATTGTTTTCAAATATGTAAAAGTAAGCTAAAAAGGAGGGATTTTTAGGATAAAACAATCCTTAAAAAAGAGGCTTGAACTACAGCCACAGAACTGTAGCTCAGAAGACCTTAGAGGAAAACTTTCTAGCAGGAAGATCCAAAACACTGACTATTTTTATTTCATACCAAAACTTTAAAATTGTTTTCTATTGTTATACACAAAACAATTTTAAAATCTTTTGATCTAGACAGTGACTAAATCCATTACTTGTAGGGCACTAGCTGTTGATATTTTATTTTACTGTGTGGACTAATATACTAGACAAAATGGATTTTCAGATTCATCATTCTCATTAATTGCCAAGTTGACCACAGCTTGCTTAAAACACCAAATTATTTTTATTTTTTAATTGAAAGAAA